>NC_030812.1:26250000-26875000 GCF_001704415.2 Capra hircus
CTTCTTAACATCTTCTGCTTCTGTTAGGTCCATACCATTTCTGTCCTTTATCGAGCCCATCTTTGCATGAAATGTTCCCTTGGTATCTCTAATTTTCTTGAAGAGATCTCTAGTCTTTCCCATTCTGTTCTTTTCCTCTATTTCTTTGCATTGATTGCTAAAGAAGGCTTTCTTATCTCTTCTTGCTATTCTTTGGAACTCTGCATTCAGATGCTTCTATCTTTCCTTTTCTCCTTTGCTTTTCGCCTCTCTTCTTTTCACAGCTATTTGTAAGGCCTCCCCAGACAGCCGTTTTGCTTTTTTGCATTTCTTTTCCATGGGGATGGTCTTGATCCCTGTCTCCTGTACAATGTCACGAACCTCATTCCATAGTTCATCAGATCTAGGCCCTTAAATCTATTTCTCACTTCCACTGTATAATCATAAGGGATTTGATTTAGGTCATACCTGAATGGTCTAGCAGTTTTCCCTATTTTCTTCAATTTGAGTCTGAATTTGGCAATAAGGAGTTCTTGATCTGAGCCACAGTCAACTCCTGGTCTTGTTTTTGTTGACTGTATAGAGCTTCTCCATCTTTGGCTGCATAGAATATAATCAGTCTGATTTCGGTGTTGACCATCTGGTGATGTCCATGTGTAGAGTCTTCTCTTGTGTTGTTGGAAGAGGGTGTTTGCTATGACCAGTGCATTTTCTTGGCAAAACTCTATTAGTCTTTGCCCTGCTTCATTCTGCATTCCAAGGCCAAATTTGCCTGTTACTCCAGGTGTTTCTTGACTTCCTACTTTTGCATTCCAGTCCCCTATAATGAAAAGGACATCTTTTTTGGATGTTAGTTCTAAAAGGTCTTGTAGGTCTTCATAAAACCGTTCAACTTCAGCTTCTTCAGCGTTACTGGTTGGGGGACAGGAAGACAAGGACTGAGCGTTTATCAGGATGAAGTCTGTATACAGTAGGGTTTCTATTCAGTCCCTACAAGAACTCTGACAGGAAGTTAGTCTTTGAAATCACTTGTTAAAGCAAAGATATATTTAGTTCCTACTGGGTGGTGTGGACATTGCAGTGAGTGCCTTACACAAGACCAGCGAGACACTGTCCTGTCTTTGAGAGACTCATAGGTCCCCTAGACTGGGAACTTCCTGAGGACAGGAAGCCCGTTTATTCTTTGTATACCCCAGTGCCTGGTGCACAGCCAATACTTGGTAAATCTTTGCTGAATAAATAAAGTATGCTCTGAAAGCACAAACGATAAAATAGTTAAATTTCCTGAGCATAACAAAAAGAACGCTTCACAGAGGAGGTAATATTTAATTTGTGAAAGAAGACCCAGGGGTTTATCAGGAGATCAAAAATACAGCCAGCTGTTGGAATTTGCCCTTACTCTACACATCTGTGTTTAAAGAGCCAGAGAGGCTATCCAGTGTTCAATGAAACTCCCTGACTGTTGAGCAGCATGTGGATACCTTTGTATGCACTTCACACACTTGTGTTTAGTAGTAAAATGTTATTGTCACTTTACGTGGCGTGGTACAACTCGGAGTAAATGTGTTAAATCATTAATGCCTAGCTAGTTGACAGTCAGGAGGGTCTGACAGACCTCATGTACTTGGTTGCTAACAACCTTGGCCAAGGACTGGTCATTCATAACATGATTTGAGTGTAGCTTAGTATTTATTAGGTTTATCTGTAGTGCAACTTTATGCTAAAGGAATGAATATTAAAAATAATAGAATAATTGCAGTGTTGTGAGCATTAATGAGAGGATAGCTTAAAAAGAGAGATTTATTTCAAATCACCTTTAAAGACATGAATAAGAGGAAGAGTGTTCCAGCGGGTTAATGAGCTATGCAGAGACCGAGAAGCCAGGTAGTGTAATTAACATGTTGGGGATTTGCTTTATTGGGATGAATAGGTTAATTTTGGCCTAGCTTACTTCCCTTCTCACAACTAGTGGTTTCTTAGCCCATTTGTGCCTTAGAAGCCAAGATTCTGGGAGGTTTCTTCCACTAAAAATAAGAGCTTTGTTTTCTTTGGGGTCCGTTAGAATTATGGGGAAAGGCAGTTCGGCCTTCTTCCACATTCTGTTTCCTAACCGCTTGCTCTGTTTTTGGCCCTGCTTCCTGACAGAAAGCCCCAAGGAAAGCTCAGAGCCAACGGGTTCACCAGCCCCTGTGATTCAACACAGCTCAGCAACAGCCCCGAGCAACGGCCTCAGCGTTCGCTCTGCAGCCGAAGCTGTGGCCACCTCAGTCCTCACTCAGATGGCCAGCCAAAGGACAGAACTGGGCATGCCCATACAGTCGCATGTGATCATGACCCCACAGTCTCAGTCTGCGGGCAGATGATGCCTCCCCTGGTGGAGGGGTCCCCAGCCAGAGCTCGCCCGCCCGAGAGCCAAGAGAGACGTCATCTTATCCTCTCCCGTCTGCCTTGGACACGGTGATATGGGGGAGGGAACTGCGTGTTGTGAGTAATGGTCAGATGTGGGGCTTTTCTCACACAGTCATCTACGTTGACACCTGTACTAGGAGCCTCCCAGCCCCAGAGCCACATAGATCATTCCCCAAGAGGGAAGTTTCTGATGCACCCACAGCCAAAGGCCTTCATGGAGGGTCTGAACAATCACCCTGCCCGTGCACGTGTACCTGTTTCTTAACACTAACGCTTGCACTTCTGGGATTCAGTTTCTCAGTTGCCTCTCTTCCCACCCAGCCGTGGATGATACCTTCTTGATCCTTAGCAGCATGCCACTTCCTGCTCGGTAGAGGGAGGCTAGAGTTGACAGCGTATCACTGCTGACCCGTCCCTAGCCACCCCGTGGACTCAGGACTTCGTCTCCCAGTAGCTGCTTATTGGTCCCATTTTCCCCTTCATAAATTCTAGTTAAAACATTGACTTACAGAGAATGTAAGGTTACCTCTGATGTATGAAATAGCAGTATTTCCCAGCTCTTCCATAAACTTTAGCCCTTCTCTCTACCAGCCACCAAAAACAAAAAGAAATGAAATCTTAAAAGTTCTAGTACTTTCTCATTTATTTCAGAGCTATTTGGTTACCTCATTTTCTCTCTTGAGTTTTCCCAGTCTAGTGGTGGGGTCTTTTCCACCTCCCACTAAGCCTTAGCAACTTCATCTTATGGCCTTATTAGATACGGCTCAGTAGTGAAAAGAGAAAACGCCCAGGATCTGACTGGCTGATTCCCTTCCCCTCCCTGCTCTATCCTTCAGGACAGGCAGGAACAATGTAGTTTTAAAGCTTGTTCCATCAGGTTACTGGATTGATTGTTTTACAACAGTATATCAGCCAAAGCATACATACTCCTTTTGGTCATCTTTACACTCCTGTGTCTCTCTCTCTTCGTCCCCCTGCCTGCATCCCTGCCACTGTCTCTCTTCTGTAATTAGTTCTGATGCAGCCCTCTGGAGGCTGTTCTGTGGGAGACTTCTGTGCTCCCTCACTCCCCTCACCCCCATCTCTCAGCCTCACATGCCCGTCCTCTTTTATGAGCAAGGGTCTTCTATGCACGAACAAGCCTCATTGATCTACCTTCTCTCTCTTTCGCGACGCCAAGCCTGGCCTCTAGGCCTCCTGGTTCTGTAGTGTTTCTTACGCTCTTTTCTGCTCTCTGCCCCCTGGATGTGATGCTTCTCTGTAGTCTAAGCCCCAGGACTCCGAGGCATCCTAGCCAAGGTCCGGAGTGGGTTTTCTCGAGTATGAGGTAGGTTGGAAGGAGGCGCAGGAAGGGGAGGTGGAATACTGATGTCCACCAAAGAGCCCTGTTTGTTGAAAGGTCCAACCTGCTGGGAAATTAGTGACTATTGCTCTCAGCCATTCTTAACTTTGAAAAGTTGGGTTGCAGGGGGGACATTTTTATCCCTCTTGCCCCTCTTTCTTCCCCATTAAGACTTCTCGTCTTCCTTTGGCTCTGAACTATGCAATTTTCTACCAAGGCCATAGGAAGCAGTCCAAAGCCAGAGGCCTGTGGATAGATAGGTCAGCTTTAATAGCCCTTCAGTATGAATCCCTTCCAGTTGTCCCAGAGCCACTTTCTGCCATCTGCCCATGCCAGTAATGTCCCTTTCTCTCTGTCTCTCTCTCTCTTTCCTACCTCCATCTTATACATGCATACAGAGTAACTGCCAGCTTCCTTTCTTATCTTCCAAAATTGGCTGTCAGAGAGGAATGAGGAAATGGTCTGAACTACAAGATCCCTGTCTCCTCAGACTGATAAACTGGTGAGCCAGCCAGATGACATGTTTACTTCATTTGTTTTTAATTTCCCCTCCTGTGTTCAGAGCTAGTGCTGAAGAAGCCACACCTGGTGAAGAGAAAGGAGAGAAAAACATGGTTTTCTCATCCTCCCCCACCCAGGACCCAACAGGAACAGCCCCTGAGGTGACTCAGACTAGCAAACGGCACGACAGATGGTCAGGATGCAGGTTACCACCTCCAGGCACTCCGCTTGCCTTTAAAACTTCCCAGCCATACTTATGCTCAGGACATTTCCTGTAGATGGTTGCTCTCTGGGATTTTCTCCCGCCTTAGCTGTGTTTCATTTTTTGTTATCTTGATTGCCCGCTAGTAGCCTTGCCCTAAAGCTTGACTGCGTTTATGGCTCCTAAGGAGCCTTCATAAGACCCTTGGCTATTCTTCTTCCCCCTTTAGTCAAGTGTCCTTCAAGTTAAGAATCAGGTTGGCACTGCACCTGTGTGCTGCCTCACCACTTGACCTTGAGGGAAGTTGGAGTCCCTGCTGGTCTTCCCTGGGTAGGACGTCTAATTTACGGAGAGGGTCTTAATTTCTTAGTCCCCATGCCTAAGTAAGTCCTTATTTTATTTTCGTCAGTGGGAAGTTAGTCCTGGGGACCTGACAGGCATTGGCAGAACCTTAGTAGAGCAGCAGCGAGACGGGGAAGGAACACGACAGGACCTCCCCGACCCATGCAGCTCTCTTGTTGGTCCTCGGTCTCACTGAGAAGGCAGAGCAATTTCTTGAGCTGAAGCCTCTCCTGTAGTCAAGGAAAATGACACTTACCTTGTTACTGCAGCCAGCTGTGTGGACACGCACCCCGCTCCTTGCCGTCCAGACCCATCTGAACCAGAACAAACATGAAGCGTGTCGCTTGTTCCTTCTTAAGGACCGTGGCCTTTCTGTGGGCCTAAGGGCGGACACATTCTGAAACTGGCTGGGAATGGGCTTCCCTGGTGGCTCAGATGGTAAAGACTCTGCCTGCAGTGCAGGAGACCCAGGTTCCATCTCTGGGCCAAGAAGATCCCCTGGAGAAGGGAATGACCACCCCTTCCAGTATTCTTGCCTGGAAACTTCCATGGACAGAGGAGCCTGGCAGGTTGCAGTCTGCGGGATTGTAAACGATTGGACACAACTGAGCGACTAACACTTTCACTTTTCAGGGAAGACATTTTCTGAAAGGGGAATACTGATGTCTTGGGACTTTTCTAAGTGAACACAGGAGTCAGTCCTCCCACTCACTCCAAGGACACAGCTGCTAGAGATACAAGGCCATAGAGGAAGGGGCCAGAACCAGGTCTTCTGGTTCACAGACTTTACGCCACGTTGTCTTAAAGCTTGTTTAGAGTTGAAAAGTCTGAGAAAGCCTCCCACTCTATTAGGAAGGACTAGAAGGAGTAGGAGCTCCTTTGCTTCATCTTTCCCTGTTGGTTGTACGTCCCAAATCTGGCTTCCTTTGGCCTTTGGCCCTCTCCTTGGCCCTAAGCCCTAGACTCTACACTCTTGGTGGCAGTAAGGAGGAGATGGCCTAACTGAACCACGTTTTGCTGCCTTCCCTGCGCCTGTTCTGTTGCTCCAATTCCTTTCCTGATTTACTGCCCTCCAGCACCACTCATCCCGGTAGACAGGGTGCTTAACCATAACAACGCCCCAACTACAGCCTGAACCACCAAGCAGACACCAAAGTGTTCCTCCCCTGTTTGCTCACACTGAGAGGCTCCTTGAAAGGTGCTAGCCCTGAGACAGCTCTTCCCCACAAAGATCCCATTTCTTTCCTAACTTCCTTCTCATCCCCAAGTCATTATTTTTCAGTAATATTATACATTGTATACACAGGAAGGAAATGTACTCTTTTTTTTTTTGTTAATGTCATAACCAGTCTGTTTAGAATCCAGTCCTTCTAGCTGTATATCACATATGCCTTTGTTGATACGCTCTTTCTGCTTTCTTTAGACTTTTGTTTGACAGGGGTGGAGGAAAGAGCAGGACAGGTGAGGATCCTAAGGCAAATTAAAGGATCCTGCCCCGCAACTCTACTTAAGCCTCCCGCAACCCTAATCATTCCCGTCATCGTAGAGAACTGATTTCTCTGCTTCTGCATGCACACTTGCAGGCGCACACAGGCCTACATGCCACACTCCAGGGCGGTGACCCGGCAGGAATGAGCAGCGATGGTTGCTGGCCAGCATTCCCTCCCTCCAGACCAGCTCATTCGTTTCTGTTTGGGGTAAAGTTCTTCCCCAGAATGAGAAGGGGCTGGAGAGTGTAGGGCAGCTTAAAGCAGCTTATGTCCTTGGCAGATGCAGGTTTGTATCACAGCTGCTAGAGTTTCTCTTTTTAATGGGGGCTGGTAGCCTAGAGCTGTCTCATCAGCATTAACTTCTGGTGAGTGACGTTTTAGCTGTAGGAAGTGGCTATGAGCACTAGTTTCACTGACTTTCCCTTAGGGCAGTGGTTCTCAGAATGTGGTCTGGGACCAGCAGGACCGTCATCTGAGAACTTGTTAGACATGCACGCTCGGGCCCCATTCCAGACATACTGAATCAGAAATTCTGGGGATGGGTTCTAACAAGCACTCAGAGCCATTCTCAGACACACTGAAGTTTGAGAACCATTGCCTTAGGGGCAAGCTGGAAAGTCCCTGTAGGGTGTCCCATCCTCTGCCTTAGCACTAACATTTTTCCATTTTGTCCAGTCCCTCCCTCCACTGCTATTAAAACAATAACAACATCACTCATCTCAAAATCTAGATTTGTCTTCCTCTACTTACCCCTGAAACCTGTCCTGCATGGATCCGGACAGGAGTTGGCCCATACTCCCTTGCAGATGGATTACTTCATGTTCTTTGTTACAGGAAGGACCAGCTGTCCTGTTCTCCCACCCACCCCACCCCCCAACACACCTTTCAGGCCGGGAGATGAGCCTCCAGCCCCAGCAGTGGAAGCTAGTCTCCTGACATAGTACCTGTTGAAAAGAAAGCGGTGTGTATCTGTGGTCCTGTCTCTGTTCATCTGTATATCTTTGACATGTAGCAGCACCTCTCCATGTCATTAAGGAACTTGACTCTGGGTCTGGGTTTCCCCGGGCCCCAGTGGTGGACTTTGACAGGCAGGAGGATGAAGTGCTACAGGCTGTTTTGTTACAAAACTGTCTTCCTTTCTCCCCCCACCCACTTCAGCATGATCCCTGTGAGCAGGTTCTCACAGTCTCTGGGACGGGGCTGAGGCAGAGGCTTCGCTCTATTCTCCCTTCCCGTCCCTCCTCCTCTCCCCTCGCCACATAGCAGTTACCCCAGCCATGCCTTCTCCCTCTCCCAACCTTGCCCTGACATATATTGTGCCTTATTTATGCTGCAAATATAACATTAAACTATGAAGAGAACCACTGTTCTGTCTGATGCTTCAGTCTCCAAGTCCCATTCTTTCTGGGAACTCACTGGGCTCTCGTGCCTGTGATCTTCACTCTCCCAATTCTTAGGACGGAAAGAGCTGGCATTCTTATTCCTCCTTTTTATGCAGGGGAAGACACAGCCTAGAGGAGGTGGGTGGTTTGTAGGAATTACATAACACACCAGAAGGCTCAGCTCTGTGCACTGCCCTGGGGACAAGGGCCCTCGGCATCATGAGAGCCCACGTAGAAAGAACTCGGAGATCAGACGATGTTGGAAGGCAGGTGAAGTGAGAGCCCGCGTAGAAAGAACTCGGAGATCAGACGATGTTGGAAGGCAGGTGAAGTGGCCTCTTAGCCTTTCAGCATTTTGTCCCCACTTCCCCACAACTAGAAAATAATAAGCCCTACCCTCAAGAAGCTAGGAGTGCACAGAGACTTAGAGAAGCATTCTGTGATTCTGTGAGTCTACGGGTGTGGGAAGAAGAGAATCTAGAAATGAGAGGTGGAGTTTCTTTAGAAGCAGATAAGATAGTTCACAAGAAAAACAGGTAGTGCTCAGGAACTTGAGGAGGTGTGGGGCAGTCACTACCAATGTCTTGTATCTATGTAATCCTTGATACCACAAATGAGGAGGGTGAGCAGGCTGAAGAAGCTGACTGGGAGATAGCCAGCTGCCTCCAGGGGAGTTTCCAGGAGCAGAGGTGATTTACATGCCATTTGTGGCTGATTGGTACAACTGACATAAACAGGGAGCTCCAGACCCTGGGAGACCAGGAAAGGCAGTGTGGTCTTCACCGTGGTCAAGAGCACAGGAGAATCCAGAGAATGGCAAAGGAAGTTGCTGGAGGCCAAATACCGAAGCCACGATTGAGAGGCTTTGGAGGCAGAGATGAAACAGCAGGACAGTTTCCCAAGTTAAAAGAATTAACCCATTCTAACTTCTCGCCAAAGGAGAGACCCATCACCTCCATCCTGGACACAGGAAGCCCCTAGAACTGCTTTCTGAATCAGCCTCAGTTCAGATCCATCTGTCAGTGGTGATCAGAGAAATAACAGGATAAAGGTGTTTGGTGAGCCCCTCTGCTTGGTGGGGTGCTAGGTGCTTTGCGTTCATCACGTCACTTGCCATTCACAAGCGCTCTGGATAACAGTTGCCTCCTGTTACGGATGACGAGGTGTAGGTTGAGACCCTTGGCCAAGGCACACGGTGAAGTGTTAAGCGCTGCATTAAAACCTTTCGACCTGGAGGCTGCTCTGCAGCGCCCCAACCGCCTCAGACCCTGCTCCTCTGAACTTTGTCGGACAAGGACCTCAGTATGGTGCGCAATCGCTTTCCCACGGAAAACCATCTACCCGTGGACCTGACGCTTCAAGTGGTGAAACTGTAGGATACGATGACGATGAATGTCAGGCTCTGTGCTTGGTACCATCCGGGAGACAGACCTCACAGAAAGGTGCACCCTAACGGTGCATGGATAGAAACGAGTGTTAGGCCATCCAGACCAGAACCTGCTCTCAACTACCGTTCCAAAGTGTGAGTTGGTTCCTGGATGCCTCACTTTAAAGAACGTGAATGCTTCCCAACTCTACAGAGTAGAAGAATCCCAGTCTGTCTTCGAACATGGGAAAGGCTTGTAATGTGAGTGATGACAGGTCCAGTCAGAGTGGGGCAAACCAGAACCCCTGGTGGAGGCCACAAGATGAAAGCTAACTCTTTGCAAGGATGATTCTGTCTGGACTTCTCAGGAGATGGTAAATTCCCCGGGACCCGGATGTGCAAAGACAATCACAGCTAGTGTTTTAAGGACCCCTCCTCTATGCCAGGGTTACCAAAAGTGTCTCAAATAATGTTCCCCTTTGAAAGTGCTTCTTTTTAACACTGCCATGTTTTAAGTGAAGAAACTTCACTTACAGAGAGCTAAGCATCTTGCCCAAAGCTGATTCATAGGCCCTTTATGTCATGACACCTCTCTGGCATCAGCTAAAGAACCGCACTGGTGGGGGTACTGAGGAAGGACTAGGATCAGAAGGGTGACTTTGAAGGGAATACTTTGAGGCAGTGACTGATTTTTCCTAAGGGGGATTCTAGGTACCTGCCCCAATCGGCCAGAGGCAGAGCCAGGAAGAGGCTGGACTGCCTAGAGGGAGGTGGACAAAAACAACAATCTAAGCCCAGGATCCTGCCCCTGCCTTTCTGGGACTCTGATGTCAGGCCCTTAGGACCTCGCCTTCAATGAACTCTACTCCAGAGAGGAAATGGCCAGGCCGACCGTGCCCAGCCGTGGCCGCAGGGGGGCAGCAGTGCCTCGGTGCTCTCGCAAAGTGGGGCTGGCCCAGAGAAGTGCTGGTGAAGCCGGAGTCTGTCTCCACTTTCTGGGGGCTCTGAAACTTCTTTGTCTCCTGTACCTCACTTTTCTCTCCACAGGCACATCTCAGAGTAGTGATTCCATTTTTAACCCTCCAAGAGGCATGTCCACATGGGTGTAAATGGGCCAGGAGGCCCTGCCTGCAGCCTCCCCAGTCCCTGGACGGGATCACCCTGGCTCTTTCCTCCTTCCTTTCCAGGACATGACGCCTAGCCTGACAGGGCTTTCTCTGTGTTTTATTTTACAAGCTAGCTAAGAGAGAAGGTGATCCATTGGCGCTCTCCACCCTGTAGAGGGATTGGGAGTTCTTGAAGGCCCCCCAGGGCTCTGACAAAGCATCTGGAATTAATGATGCTTCTTGAGCTCTGGAGACAGGATTTATGCATCTAATAAAGTCTATAACTCCAAGCTTAGGGGCTGGGGCCGGAGGCTGAGAGCAGGAAGTCCCACGGGGGCCGGGGAGGGGGGTCCCAGGCGGCTCTTAATGGAGCTGTGCATTTCCATTGCCTTCTCTAGATTCCCCCTCAGGCGGCTGTGGGAGGTGAGGAACAGGGGGACAGCAGGTATAAGAGGCGGGTGTGGCCACGGCAAGGCAGACGGCAGCATGGACGCCAGGCAGGCGGCAGTGCTGCTGCTGGTGCTGCTGTTAGTAACAGACAGGAGCCACGCTGAAGGGCCGGGGAGCCGGGATGGAGGAGACCAGATCTTCACGGTAAGTGAGCATGCCTGTCCTCGTCTCCCCATTTTCCCGGACCTCGGTGAGACTTCTAGAGAAGGGCATGGCACCCCACTCTAGTGTTCTTACCTGGAGAATCCCATGGACAGAGGAGCCTGGCAGGCTGCAGCCCATGGGGTGACAGAGTTGGACACGACTGAGTGACTGAAAACAACAGCTTGAGACTTACACTCCAGGTTCAAATACTCTGGCTGCCTGGGTCACTGGGTCCTCACATCTGAGGAAATGACTCCTTAGCCTCCTACAACTTGCCCTGGAGGTCACTCCCTTCCCCTTGTGATCTAAATCCCCAAGGCCCTCACCCATCTTCCTTCCCGGATGGCTCCATACCACAGGAGGAAGACAGTGGTGCCCACCCACCACAGGATGCTCAGACCCCCAGGTCACTCCTGCGCTCCCTGCTCCAGGCCATGCAGAGACCTGGCCGGAGTCCAGCCTTCCTGTTTCAGCCCCAGAGGTGAGTCTAGGAGGGACAGAGGCAAGGCCAGGGCTGAAGGGAGAGGAGTGGGAGGAGAGGAGGAAAGGGGGGATCTGGAAGGACCCATAGCTGAGGGTGGATCTCTCCTAAGGTTTGGCAGAAACACCCAGGGCTCCTGGAGCAACAAAAGACTGAGTCCCCGAGCTGGAGAGGGGCTGAGTTCCCCCTTTTGGAGCCTGGCTGCCCCTCAGCGCTTCGGGAAGAAGTGACGTGTCATCTGAGGTTTGCATTCAAGGCCCACACCCCAAACTGCCATGTGTCCCCTGCAAATAAAGCTGTCTGGCTTCTGAATCCGTGTGCACGTGTCTGCATCATGAGACACAGGAGGGAGTCCCAAGACGAGAACCACAGCCTCCCCCACCACCACTAAACCCAACTCTCCAGGAACACAGGCGATGGTGTACCCAGATGTCAGTGCACCTACCAGAAGGGCAAACATGGGGACGCGTGGGGAGCAGAGTGGGAGGCATACCGGAGACGTGACCTGGCGCTAACCCCCTCCACTGCTGACCACTCAGGGAAACAGACCAGGACTAAAGAATCCAAAAAGCAGCACATTTATTTGGGGCTCTTAATGGGAAAGCCCCCAGTTTCATTCCCCTTGGTCATCACCAGTTACATGACGGCAGAACCTGAGCCAGCTGAGGCCCTGTGGTCCCTGGCTCCTGGCCCTGTGCCTTCTTCAGCCTGCAGTCTGTGTCAGAGGTAGAGGTGGCACCTCCAGGGGGTACCAGAGCTGGGCAGGCGCACAGGCCGGGCGCAGGAAGAGCAGGGAGCAGAGGATGTATTTCATGAGTCCTGCCATGGCTTCACTTGCTGCCCGCCATGATCTTGAGGTACTGCAGGGCACGGCGTGCAGCCTCGCCACGGGCTGCCTCCCTGGTGGCTGCAGAGCCATGGCACACGGTGGCCGGCTGTGTGGACAGCTCCACCAGGCACTGGCAGAGCCCACTCAGGCTCAACTCCTCTGGAGACCGAGAGAGAAGAGGGAGGCAGTGTTGGGCAGGAAGGCAGCACTGGGGCAGGTCCATGTCACTGTCACGCCCTCCCAAGCCCTCATTCCCATCCATACTTGCTCTGGTCTAGTCCCCACCGTCCCCCGGCCCCCCGACTAGCCATACCAATATCCAGGTAGCTGACATGGAAGGCCTGCTCCTCAGAGAGCTCACTGAGGACACTGCAGCAGGCAGGGCCCAGAGCGCCCAAGGAGCCCAAGGAGCAGCTGCGGAGGGACAGGATCCTCTCTCCCACCGAATTCCGCAGAGAATCCCAGGTGCAGCCTGGGCCCCGGTTCCGAAGTCCATCTAGGCGGGAGCCCACACCCTGACAAGACAGGGATGGGGGAAGGATGCAGCCAGGGGCTCTGAAACCAGGCCCTGAAGAAACATTCCATGCCCAAGGAGAAAAGCCCAAAGAATGCTTCCTCCTGTTTGCCTCCCACCTGCCAGTCAATCCCTGGATTGTTTGGTCTCTAAGTCGTGCCTGACTCTTCTGCAACCCCACAGACTGTAGCCCACTAGGCTCCTCTGTCCATGGAATTTTTCAGGCAAAACTACTGGAGTGGGTTGCCATTTCCTCCTCCAGGGGATCTTCCTGATCCAGGGATTGAACCTGTGTCTCCTGCTTGGCAGGCAGATTCTTTACCACTGAGCCACCCAGGAAGCCCAATCCCTGTGTGGCCCCTTCTAACTACTAGACTGTGGACCAGATGGTCAGGCAACCTTTCTATTCCAATAACAGAAGCCTCAGGTCCCTTGCCCCGGGCCAGCTCCCTTCCCCAAAGCATTCACCACGCAGGCCTACAGCTGAGGCTGAAAGGGGGCCCATGGATCCCTGGGTCCAGAAGGAAAATGGGCAGAAGGAGGTCTGGGGCCCAGGAAGCTCACTTCCAAGTCACAGACCTGAGTCCTCAGTGCCCTGCCCTGGCATGGAGGATGGAGCACGGGGCATGGCCCAAAAGCCACTCACAATGGAAAAGTGATCGTCTTCGGGCTCTGCCTCGTTCCCGTCCCGAGCATCCAGAGGCACTGTGTGCACTCGAAGAAGCATTTTGGCCGCTGCGTTACGCTTTGCCAGCTTTTTGGACGTGCCACTGCCTGCACAGGGGAGAGGGCTGCTGAATTATGGTTCCCAGTAGACCCATTGCTTCCACCCAGCTTAAACTTGGGCTGAGGGTCCCCTCAGTGGCTGTCAATTGAAAAGGGGGACTCAGGATCTGCCAGGCACCCGAGAACCCGGCTGGCCAGAAGAGGAGGGCAAGAAAGGGTGCAAGGAAGCAGCAGCCAAGCCAGGGTCTCAGCCAGGAGCGTAGAGAGAAGCTGGGAGCTGCCCCTGGCCAGGGCTGGAGTGCTGCGGGGTAGTCACTACAAGCACTCCCCTCCGCCCAGTTACCAATCTCAATGAAACGCTCCACTCGGCAGGTCATAGTAAACTCTTTGCGGTGGGCTGGCCCAGACTCCTGGGTCACCGTGTACTCAGGCAACCGCCAGCCTTTCTGCACCACCAGCTCCTTGGAAGGGAGAAACAAGGGTGTGCAAGAGTGTGTGAGAGAGGAGTCCTCACATCCCCCCCCACTCCCGTCCCGGAGTCTCAGGTTCCAGGTTAGAGGAAGAGTGAAGGGAGGTGGGTGGGGAAAGCCCTCAGAACAGGGTACCCGGCCCCCATCAGCTTCCCCCACAGCCCCAGGTACAAGCGAAGGCAGGCAGGCATGGGGAATGAGGATGCAGCCCACCTGCAGGGCGCCGACCGGGTTGCACTCAGACTGCTGAGGAGAGACTGGGGGCTGCGCCTCCATGGGGGAGCTCCTGAAGGAAAAAGGGCCCAGGGCCAAAGCTGAGGGGGCTGGCTCCTTCTGCAGCTGCCCAGGAGTCCTCCGCCCTGCTCTTGTTTTCCCCACTGCCAGCTCCCTGCTCCCCACCAGGCAGACAGCTGTCTCTCCAAACATCAAGCCCGCCTCCTGCCCCCTCCCCCCGCAACGAGGTCTCCTCCAGGTCCCAGGCTCATTTCGATTTTCTGGAACACTTGATCACCTAGATAGGACAGTAGAGAGGAGGGTATATCCAGTCCCCAGAAGCACCTGATGGGACTCAAACACAGGACCATCATGCGGCCAATTCAAAGGAAAATGGGACTAGCAAGACCTTTAACGTGGTCAAATACCATCCACATGGTACTGCCAAATTATAAATTACCTCCTGTCTCAAAAGCTTACCACCTGGTGCAAATTCTTCAAACTCTGGTCCCCAACTATTCCATTCTCTGTTCACTCTCAGACTTCCTCATGCCTTACCAGCCTGGGTCTAAGGGCTGGGAGGCCAGGAGCCAGGACCCTTTTCCACCCTCCTCAGGCAGTCAGGAGAGACAAGATACCTGGTTGGGACAGCAGATGGAACGGGAGTAGCAGCCGCTGCAGCTGTAAAAACCGGCACGTCCTCAGGCAGTGAAGAGTCTAGGGGAGAAAAAGAACTTCCCGAGGGGAAGGGGGCCTTTGATTCACACCCACATGGGGTGGTGGTGGGGAATAAAAGGTGGGGGACCCAGGTCCTCCTGACCTGCCCTCCCCTAAGAAAATCTCTTCCCACCGAAGCCAAAAACTTAGGGAAGTTCAACCACCAGTTCCACCTGAGATCTTCTGGTGTCAAACACTTGATCAAAAATACTAAGAAAAGTGGGAGGGGTGTTTCTTCCTACCCAAGACCTGTGGGAGCAACCAACGCCAACCTGAGTGCAGAAGAGGGAACAACATCTTGCTGGAGAGGAGAAGTATGTTGGGGAGCAACCCCCTCCAGCCTCAGCCTCCACCCTTCTCCCTCCCCAGGCCCAACCTGGGACCCAAACCATAGCCACAATCCCACACTGCGGCTGGCCACTGCCTCCCAGCATCCCTCACAGCAGCAGGAGCCCTGGAAACATCCTGCTCAGGTTTCAGGGGAAGCTCTCAGGAAGCAGCGACGTCCAGGCAGCTCAGTGTCACCAAGCGAAGCCTATGGGGCCGAGGGGCTGACGCAGGGGCCTGGGTTCCTGACAGAGCCTCTAGGATCCTCGGCCATTCCTCCCTCACCTGCTGTCCTCCAGGGATGGCTCCAGCATGCTCCCCCCTTTGAGGTGTTTGAGGGCCACCTCAGCTGCCTTGTGCTTGGCTGCTTTCTTGCTGGGCCCCTGACCTGAGAGAGGGGATGTGGGCAATACTGGAGGTCACTAGAAGGATGGAAGAGAAACCAGCATCCCACAGCCTCTCTCCTCACAGCCAGAGGGAGTCAACCAAGCCCCATCTCACCAACCTCCCCTTGCCCAACGCTGGAAGTGTTACTCTAAGTGCTGGAAGGAAGGGCCCTTATCTTTCCACAAGTTCCCCAAATCAAATCATGCCAGGTAGAATTGTCCTTGAGGTTAGCCACCTGGAAGTTTTTTCTCTGCCCTACTTTCCTCTGGGGAGCACTTTCTTTCAATAGAGATTGCTGGAAAAATAGAAAGAGTGTAGGCTCCAGACTCAAAACCTGGTTCTGCCATCTACTAGGCATGTGATCTCGCCCCAGCCATTGAATCTCTCTCTTGGTTTCCTCATATTCAACATGAAAATACTACCACCTACATCACTGGATTCGGCCAAGGTTTAAGATTAAGTGGAACTTGATTAAGCACCTGGAACAAAGTCCAGCACAGCAGGCACTCACTCCCCTAAATGCTACACTGAGATTTCGATTTATCTCCTTTTTCCTCTAGGATGACAACGATCCACCCAATCACTGTACCAGTCCTGCTTGCTCCCCTAACTCTCCTAAGTCCTAGGTACCTCCTCACAGACCTGTTCTCCCAATCCAGTCAGTGATTTTTCCCCTAAAATTTCTCCTTCTCTCACTGGTCTTGAGGAAGAGGACCGTGAAGAGACTCCAAGCAATAAAGCCAATGGGGCCCTGTGACTGCACACCCCAGCCAGGCTGCCCAAGCCTTCCTCACCAGTGCAGCTGGTGTCGCCAACGGTGACCCGGAAGGTGAAATTAGGCTGGTGGGCTTGGCCCTCGGCTTTGAGAAGGTCGTACACGGGCGTCTTCCCTATTCTGGTCCCATACTCCTGCAGAAGGCTGATCGGGGTCTTGCCCGGGTTGGCTGCCAGCATTTGCTCTATACTGGGGGGAGGGGCACAGACCCTTCATCACATTTCCCCTCTCTGCACCCACCTGGCCAAGCACTACCATTATCAGACCCATGCACACTATGGGGGACACTGGGTCCAGGAAACCTCAGGCAGCCACTGGCTGGGGTCAAAGTGGAGGAGAGGTGCAGGCTGGGAAAGCAGGGTCCACTGCCCCAGGGCAAGCGGGGAAAGCACTGTTCCTGTCTCAATTAGGGCGGGGGTCCTGTACCCCAGTGCAGGTTGGAAGTGCATGTCCCCTGACACAGTGCAGGCCAGGAACCCAGTACCCACCAAATGCACTGAATGTCGGGGGCATAAAGCCCAGTGCCCCAGTGCAGTCTGGGAACCGGGCCAACCCCAACTAGCTAAAGCTGGAGGCAGTGGCCACTGCCGGGGTGCATGCCGGGAACCACGGCCCACTACCCCAGTGCTTGCCGGGAACAACCCTCAGGCCAGGTGCATGCTGGGGCCGCGCCGCTACTCTCTCCGCACCGCGCCAAGCTCTGCGCCCTGCAGGGATCGGTACCAGGCGGCTCACCTGGGCAGCCCGCAGCCCGTGGTAGTGCCGGAGCCTCGCTCCTCTTCACTCATTCCCTCCTCCGTCCCCGCAGGCGCCACCGTGACTGCAGCCTCCACGCGCCCCAATACACCGCCGACGAGCTAGGGCCGGGGCCAAGCCCCAAGTCGCGGCCGGTCGGGCCCGCCGCGGGGCATGCTGGGATATGGAGTCCCCCGCCCACCGGACTCTATGAGTCTCCATCAGGAGGGGAGCTATCCGCCCCACAACCCTCCGCGTGGTTCGTTCAGGCAGGCAGCACCGCCTTCTGGGAGGAGTGGACCCTTCCACTGTCGCTTCCCGAGTTGAGGGTGGTTTTTTGTTTGTTTTTTTTTTTAACGACGACCTGCCTCCTTCCTTCCGCGTCTCCTCGCCCCGGGCTGGGACTCGGGGCATGCGTACCAGCAGAGTGGAAGTGGCTGGGGGCGGGGCAGTAAGGGCGAACTTGAGCCTAGGAAGGTGGGGAAGGATGCTTCGGGTACCGAGAAAACTACAGAACCCAGGAGCTCGCGCGCCATCTTTGTCGCAGCTGGGAGGCAGCATGCGCGAAAAGTTTCGCGGCATAATTGGCTAGTCCCGATTTTGCGTGCTTGCTCCAGGTGGATTGCGATTGGTTACCTCATCTAAAGGGGCGGGGACAAGGGAAGAATCAACCCTCTTGACTCCGCCTCTTTCTTGAGAAAAGGTTGTGATTGGCCCAGGTGAGAGGCCACTGTCGGTTGCTGACTCTTTGCAGTCTAGGAGGGTGGGCCCTGCCTGGACGCGGGAGGCGACTAGTCTCTGCCCCTCTGAGCTGGGGCAGTTGTAAATCCTAGTGCACCTCAGTCTCACTTCGCCCTTAGCCTTTGGCCTAATCCTCTGGCTCTCGGGCCTTCGTCTTACAGAACCTGCTTCTTTTTCCTGTGTTGTCCTTCACCACCCTTCTCATTAATTCTCCAGGCTGTCGATTTCCGCTTATTTTCTAAAGCCTTTTTAGAATGGACCTACACCTTTCCCCCTTACTCCACGAGATACCCTCCGGGGCCTGAGAATCAAGCTGTAAGGGACAAGATTAGAAGGACTAAGGCACATAGTGGTCTCATTCGCTCTGCCATGTGTCCCGGGTGTCAGCTAAAGAGAGGGCAAGAGAGAATTCTGGCCTCTTAGGATTAATCGACTAATTTGTGCGGAACAGAACTCGTATTTTTGGGTCCCAGAGTTCCATTTCCTCCTCGCCAAAGTCTCACAGCCACTGGCGTAAAGGTGTAGGGAAATTTTTGTGACCTTGGAGAGAAAGAAATCACGAAAAATGTCCGTCTGACTCTAGAGTTCTGGGAATGGGTCAGAGACGAGATGGGCTTGCTCCGTGCGGGGCTAGAGGTTCGATGGAATCTTGGAATAAAAATGAGGGGTCATCCAGGAACACTGGAAAGGGACGGGGCGTTAAGCTGAGTGGATTCCAATTGGTGGACCCGGAGTGGTGGCAATTAGGGAAAAAAAGACAGGCAAGATCGTTTGACAGGGGGAGCGATGCAAGAGCGATGAGCGGAGGAGGGGGTTCCCATCTGAGGGGTTGCTGTTTCAGGGTATAGGAGGGAGCTTATAAGACCAGTCATAGGGCTTAAGGTCGGGGGTGGGATCGCTCCAGGTCACCGCCAGCAGGGAGGTGCGAGGACCAGACGGGCCAGGGACTAGCCTGGAGCGTGCCGGATGGCAGCAGCGGGCTCCTTTAAGAGGCCGTGGCTCCAGCGCAGCATCCCCCGCTCAGGGCGTGTCCGTCCCGGGGGGCCTGGGGCGGGGGCCTCGGAAGGAGCGGGAGTTCAAGCCGTGTGAGGACGGGGTTTGGGGTCGGGGGGTGGGGGGAGAAAGCTGGAACTGACACACCCGTGCACCCGGACACCTCACGAGCATCGCCTGTGACGGCGCCCCTGGTCCGGTCGAGGGCAGCGGGGGGAGGCGGGAAGGAGGAGGAGAAGGAGGAGGAGGCGGGAGCAGCATCCGGAGCCGAGCTGCAGCAGCGCCGCCTTTTGTGCTGCGGCCGCGGAGCCCCCGAGGTGAGAGCCGGGCCGAGTTGTGGAGGGTGGGGGGCAGGGATGGGTCTGGGTCCTGGGATCCAGGTACCAGGGAGGGTCGGGACGCAAGATGTGGCGGGGTGTGGGGAGGGTGGCGCGGGGATGCTGAAACGGGATGGAGGAACTGGGGGACCTGGACCCGCCGCCTGTGGGGATGGGAAGGAGGGGAACCGAGCCGAGAGACGCCGCGGCCCAGCTTGAAGGCGAAGGGCCTCCAAAGCTGGAAAGGAGTGTATGGGGTGGGGGTGGGGGGATGGTTGGGGGACAGACTTAAAGGACAGCGGGCAAGAGAACATCTTCCTCTCCTCCCACTCACCCTCAGGAAGAGGGAGACGGAAGGAGGAGGAGGAAGAGTTTCGGCCCCACAGGGAAGGAGAGGAAGGACAAGGCCTCATGGGCCCCTCACTCCCCCTCCCCACCCCTTGCGCGCGCACAGGCACACTTTGCAGGCTGGACCTGAGGATTATAGGCAGACAGCACCTGTTCCTGGATGCCCAGGTGATGGTCATCTTCCCCTCCCCCATCCTTATATGGCTTTCTCCCTTCTCCATCTCTCCATTTGCTCTGGCTCCCCTAACCCATTTCCCCACCCCAGGCCTTTCATGAACCTCCTCCCTTTTCCCTACACACTCCTTAAACTCCTTGGCCTAAAAATAACCAAGAATCCTTTCCACAGAGTTAAAACTCCTCTAACCATGGCCTTGGCTAAGGGGTCAGAGTGTGCACAGACAGTGGAAGGAAATAGTGGGGTGTCCCTTAGAACTGAAGGAAAGTCCCACGGTTTAGCTCCCTCTTGGGAGGAGAGTGGGTCAGGGCCTTAGGAAGGGGTGCACACGAGGTCTCTCCCGCACTCAGGGTCCTCTCAAGCCACAGTCAGTGCCTCCCTCTAAACACCATTTCCCTTCCAGCTCACAGAATGGACTCCATGGCTTTGAGAGCTCTGATTTTTCAGCCAGACGGTCATACCTAGGGAAGGCAAGTAGGAGGGATTCGGTAAGGAAAGGACCTGAGTAAAAGCTCTGGGTCTTCCTGTCCAGATACTGAAGTTTCTCTGAAGCTTTAGGGCCTGCTCTCTCCTATCTCACACTTAAGGGTGGAAAAAAATTTTGCCCTCTCCAGCCGGGCAGCCCCTCCACTCACTCACTATAGGGACTACGGGATGCTGGGAAGACCAATGGTGTGAGATACTAACTCCAGCACTTGTGAAAACAAGCAACTAAATATCCATCCTGTAATTCAACCCAGTTACCGGCAGGACAGTCAAGAAGCTTACATAAAGAAGTGGCTCAGGACTTCCTGGGTGTCCTTTCAGCTACAGAAGGCAGAACCCGTGTAAAATCCGACTGCGGTTTGTAGGTTCCTCCCTGAGAGGTGATGCCGTGCTACTCTGGCTTTGCCAGGAAGAGGACCCTAAATTCTAGTACCCACTACCCTGGCCTCGCCCTGCGACTTAGACAGGCAGTCCCTCCTTGCCCTGCTGGGCTGGGAGAAAGAAAGGATTAGGGAATCAACCCTTTCAGGAGTCCCTGTCGGGGCAGAACAGAGGATAGTGTGGAAATGACACCAGCAGGGGACACGGGAGCTTCACGATGGCTGGCCACAGACACTGGTCTGTCTGCTTCATTTGCTCCCAGAAGAACTAGGGGCAGCTGTGTTGGGGAAAGGTGATGAGGCAGGGACACTTACTCCAGAGTAGACTAAGGATCTTCCTCTGGTTCCTTCTCTCTCTACTCCTTTTTCTATCCCCTGTGTTTACCCAACTCCCTCTGCATCTGTACCATCCCCGCTGCCTCTTGCTTTGAGGAGGCAGATGAAAGAAGGGAAGGGACACCGTTTATAAAAACCTACTGCTGCTTGTTAGGTGCTTTCCATATACTGATGTTTATAGGGAGCTTCCTGTATGCCAGGTAACAGGCCCACGAACTTTATTTGGATTATCTCAATACCACTCATAACAATACTGAGCGGCAGTGTGATCATCATCTCTATTTTAGGGATGAGGAAACTGAAACTTAAAGAGGTTAAGTAATCTGTTCAAAATCAAAAAATCAGTGGCCAAAGAGTTTAGGATTTGAATCCAGGTCTGTCTGACCCAGAGCCTGAGTTCTTACCCACATAATAGCTTGCATTGCCACCGTGTAAATTAGTGAGCACTGTCCCCATTTAGAGATTAAGAAACTGAGGTTTGTTAAGTCTCAGGCAGGGACTTTGCAGGCGGTCCAGTGGTTAAGACTCCATGCTCCCAATACAGGAGGCACAAGTTCAATCCCTGGTCAGGGAACTAAGATCCCAAATGTCTCATGCCACATGACCAAAAATAAAGTCTCGTAGTCCAGGTCACCCAGCTGGAGACTGCAGTCAAGAGCAGAGACAGGACCTCAACCAGGCCACTCTGCTTCTCAGGTCGTCCGTGCTCCCTCCCTATCTTGCTGTCCAAGGCTGGGTGACAGAAATCGATAATATGCATTCTGCAGTTTTCGTTTCTTCAACTTAAAATAGGTTTTTAAATTTCTTAATAAAAATACCCAGAATTCCATCTACTTAGCAATGGTTATACCCTGGTATCTGTCCTTCCAGATCTTTTTCAATAGCACCCAGCTCAGGAACAATTTGTTAAAAATACACAGAACTTCTTCCAGGCCCACCTGAAGTCCTGAGTAGCAGGGATCCCTGTGAGCCACCATACCTTGCTCCTTGGCTCCCTTTCCCCTCACATCTTGACGGTAGGGCTGAGGGGTGATCCTGGGCCACGAGAGCCGTGGGGTGAGGACAGGGTGCAGAGAAGGAGGCCTTCCCCCTCAGTTCAGAGGAGGTGGGATGTAAAGGACAGGGGGCTCTAGCACACCACTGCCATTGGGACTTGGTTCCCCTGGGACCTGAAAACAAGTTGTGTCCTGGGGAAACAGAAGGTTGGAGACCCAAGTCTCCCTTCTGACCAGAGAGAAGAGACGGCCTCTCCAGACTCCAGAATCTACAGAGAAAGACCTGGTGTCCAGCCAACCAGAAAGACAAAGCCAGGAGCCCGGCACTGTGCTCATGGCATTCCCTACATAGTCTTACTTAGCCCTCACTACCCCATAAGGAGTCTCAGAGGGATTATGGTCCTTAAACTAATTCATGGCAAAGTCAAGATTCTAGTTCTGATCTCTCCAAATCCAAAGCTGGTTCCTTTTTCCCTAAGCAGTACTGCCCCCTCCCAGCCCTTTTGGTACCCACTCTACTGGAAGAAGAGGTGGTGCTGGTTAGAGGTTTAGGGGCTGGACCTGCGTGAGGCTGAGGGCCTGGAGTTAGGGGTGATCTCCACTTTTACCCTGGCTTTCAGGGGAAGGCATTCCCCCCTCAGGAGGACACAACAGACAAGCTGTGTAGTTCTTTCCAGCTGAGAATAACCCTGGGGCCAGGACCATGGATTCTGTAAGAAGCAAAACAAAAGCTGCAGCCAAGTGGCCAGGAGCCTTGGCCAGGAGGGGTTAGAGTCCTTTATTCTCTCAGGATCTCAAAGCCTGCAATTGAGATCATTCCCAGTCCCGAGCCTTGGGTCTCCTTTCCCTGGGAAGACATTCCTTACACCCCCACTCAAGAGAGACAGGAAATCTTCCTCCCTTTCCTGAGTGCAAAACAGAATCCAAGACAGTGGCGAGGGCTCGTTACGGGAGCCCAAGACTTAGACAGATGGCCTGGCCTCTCAACTGAGCCCCCAAGACAGCCAGCCAAGCAGCCTGGCATTGACATTCTGCTGTTAAACAGGAGGGAGAGAGAAAGGACTTAAAGGGTTGCCTTGCCACAGGCCTCCAGCCTTTCAGGCAGGAGAACCAAGGTGTGTGGGCGGGGGGTACTCCCTGCTCCCACAGTACCACCAGCAAACAGAGAATCTGGTACCTGAAACTGATTTTGGGCCTCTTGGACACAAAGAGCCTCTTCTGCATAATTTACGGACCACTCTGTCCCCATACCCAATCTGAAGCAGAGTTCTGCACAGTGAGCATTTGATAAATATGGTTGACAGAATGACTGACAGATCCACCCGCTCCCGTCACATCCCAGCCCTTCCCCCATGCTCTGCATAATTGATGGCCAGGGAGACAGTTCCCTCCCCCAGGGTGACCGAGTGTCTGGGCCAGGGGCTCCTGGCCATGATATCCCCCTCCAAAGCCTCGGCGCCAGGGCCCAGCTGGGGGGCAGTGGGACACAGCTGGCAGGTCAGAGATAAAGGGCACAGAGAGAGGGTGTGTGTGGGAGAGAGGAATCTCTCCTTCACTAGAATTCCCTGGGGCCTCAGCTGGCCACCTCCACTGCCCTCACCACACACACGCACACTCACTCCTTCAGGTCAATCTGCAAGAGCTGTCAGTAGCCTGAGAACGGGGAAAGGGTGGGTTGAGCCTGGCTGGGTTCTCTCCCTTTTCTTTGGTCCCATCCACTACTTCCTCAGCTTCTTCCACTGCCCGAAAAGACAAACAGGTGAAATGGCTTCTCTCTCCCCAGCTGCCGGCCCTGGATACAGGAGGGGGCCCCAGGGGAGGCCTGGGCAGGTGGAGGGAAGATCGGCTTCAAGTGTCGTGGAGCGTGTCACCCTCTCTATGCCTAAACCTCCTGGTTGCCAAACACCAGATGAAGGCTGAAAATTTCCTTTACAAAGCCAGATGTTGTACCTACTCAGAACTCAGCTTCTCAATAGGAAAGGAATCGGGGAGGGCACAGATCTCCTGTTTTTCAATCCCCTTTCATTCAGCTCCTTTTTCCGTGTCCTTTGCCTCCCAAATCAGTTTTTCAGCCCATCCTTCTTAGGACTGCCTCTCCCTGCGTTTCACGCTCTTCTTGTTTCTCAGCGAGACAGGCCCTCCTTTTCTGGTCTGCCTTTCGCCCTTTCTCCTGTCCAGTCTCCCCGTTTTCCCATTTCCTGCTTTCTCTATGGCACCGCACCCCCAATGCCAACCCAAGTCCCCTCTCCACCACCACAGCTCTCCCTCCGCTGCACTCGGGGACGGGGGTGAACATGCGGAAGACGGGACGCAGAAGCGGTGGGTGGCTGGGGTCGGTGGTCCCGGCCTGCAAGCCCGCAAACCAGCACGTGGGCCAGCCCAGGTCAGGGGCGGGGCCCTGGCGCGGCCCCACCCCCGCGGTCGCCGCTCACGTGACTCCGGGCTAATCTTGTCCCGGTGACTTCACGCGCCGCCTCGGGTCCAGTCGTCATGGTTACGCCGCAGCGCCCAGCGCTTCCCCCAACCCGCTGCGTCCCTTCCCGGACCCCCTCCTCTCACGGCCGGGCCCCCGCCCCGCCCCCAGCTCCGCTCCACGTGACGGCCAGGAAGGAGGTCGGGAAGGGGGAGGGGGCGCTGGGGCCGTAACCCCTTCCTCTCCACTGCGAACCACCCTCGCTCTGGCTTCTAGCTGTCTGAGCGCCCCAGTCCCGCCAGCCCTCCCTGCAGACCCGCCTGGGCGGAGTGTCGGGAGCCCCAGCCTTCGTTCTCAGCGGCCCCAAAAGGGCGGCCAGCTTGAGAGGGCACAGGCAAGAGCCCCCGGGTCCTCCAGCGGACGTTCTCCAGCGAATTGACACGTTGCTTGGCCTGTCGTTTGTCTTACTGTGTGCATCTCACTTCTTGAAGCCGCCGTTATCTCGCAGGATATTTTGGGGGTCCGGAGGCTGGGATTTCATCTTTCTGAGCCTCGGTTGTCTCAAGAGTGTAAAGAGACCTATAATAATACCTCCTTCCCTGGAGAGTTCTGAGGAGTGAGGGAGCTAATGCTTGCGTGGTGTACATGTGGTCCTTAGGACGACCCTCGGATGCATAGAGCAGTGGTTGCACCTAACCGGGCACCTTCATGCGCCCTGGATGCTGCTGGAAGCCCTGGGATCCCGTGTGGCGTCGTCACTCTCAGTGCAGGCTCTCAGGACGCCCGACCACACTGTGCCTCCAGGATCATGGCCATCATGGGGGAAGCACAGCTGAGACGGGACGCTAACTCAGAGCCTGGGGGTGGGGGCACTTCCAGGATGAAGTGAAACTTGGAGGACAACAGATGGCGTGTGAGAAGCGCCTTCCTGACTGAGAACGACTGGGCACTGAGCTGGAGCCTCATCCTAGCTGAAGTACTTTGGGCAGGTTATTTAAGACCTCTAATACCTCTGTCAAATGAGAGTAACTTACACGCCTAACTCAAGAGATTTTAGGATTAAATAAGCTAATGGACCTATAACAGGCTAATGTGGGTGGTGTGAGCCTGGCCCAAACACCTGATGAAGCCTGCGAACAGTCTCAGTTCAGTAGGCCTAGGTATGAACAGCAATGGAAGATGAGACTGGGGAGGGGCCAAGAGCATGGAGGTGAGGCCACAGGGCCAAGGAGGGGCTACTAGAGGGTTTGAAGAAAAGGGGAGCACAAAAGGCCAATTTGTGCTTTAGAAAGGTCCTTCTAAAGGGTGGGTGGAGAATGGGGTGGAGGGGGATCTTGGGGCAGTTGTCCTAGGTCAGGTGACAGCTACTGAGGGCTGGATTAAGGCAGTAATGTGGAATAGAGGAGAAACTAGTAAGGCATTGGTTCTGGTCTTTACTGATGTGCCAGGCATAAGAATCATCTCAGGTGCTTGTTAAACACTTAGGTATTTGAGAGGCCTGGAAATTGTTACAAGAGCTGAGCCCATCAGAGGTGCCAAGCCTCTCTGTGCATACATCCCCACCCAGGGAGTCCTTTTTATTGTAGATTTCCTGCCACCCCTCTCCAGAAGCTCTGGTGCAAGGGGTCAAGGAGGGACCCTACTATACTTAGTAGTTTGGGAATTTTGGCCTCCGAATTCCCTACCTCTCAGAATCTGGTAACTGGTAAGATGTGGTGGGAGATGGAAGATGAGATGACTTCTGCAGTCAGGGTGAAAAATCTGCTGCGCCTGAACGATAGCTAGTCTGTCCCTTTGTGCAGTTGGAGAAATCAAGGCTCAGATACAGCTTGGCTGAGGTCAGCTATCAATTGGGACAAATCTCCATTGATTGGAAAACTAGGTAGTAGGGGACAGAGTAGTGAAGAGGAAAGGAGATGGGCCCGTCTCTAAATGAGCCCTGAGGGAGCAGCTGGGCCAATGGGAAGGATAAGGTGGGGGGAGGGTGGAGAGGGGGGACGCAGCCCTGACAGTTTCTGCATGCTCCTTAGACAGTTCTACCTTTTCCCCCTGTGTCTTTGCTGGGCACAGAGCTGACCAGCTGTCGCTCGGATCAGCCCAGGTGTGTAGCTGTGAGCACCTGAGAGACCCAGATGTGTGCCTTAGGATAAGACTCTCAGCAGGATCACGTATCAAGTACATGAGTGTGAGGCCCAGGTGTATCACATGTACTCGGGAGGGCAGGAATGTCATCTGAGAGTGCCTGAGCGGCAGAGTCTGAGCAGTGTCGTGTTTGCTTCAGTGCGAGGGAGGCCTACATGTTACTGTTAATGTGTGTAAGATTGAGACTCAAAGTAAAAGTTGTGCGTCTGAAAGACCCTGATACAACACATGTGTGCACGTGAGCCTCAAGTGAAAGAAACATGTTTTCCAGAGGTGAGTTACAGTACTCTTACAGGGAGAAGGGAGCTACACTTGAGATTGGGGCACACTTCCCCAGTATCTACCTGAGCAGGACTGTTAGCTGTGTCCGCCTGAGAGTGATACTTAGGTATGTTGCCTATATACCTGAGTAAGGAAGACTTATGTTACTAATAGATGCTAGAGAGGAAGCCTGTGTATCAGGTTCCCCAAGATGGGTCACAGCTGAAAACTGGAGGTAGATGGGTACCTGAAGCTAAGATATGTGTTACTTCTAGGAGTGTTCTTGTGTGCCCAGCTCCCCAGCTCGTGCCCCTGCCTCTGTGTACCTGAGCTGAGCACCTGTGGCTTTGACAGCTCCTCCCTCTTCTTCCACAGGGCCCACCGCTTACCACCACACTGGGGCCCAGAGGCCATGGCCTGCCTCCATGAGACCCGCACACCCTCCCCTTCCTTTGGGGGATTCGTGTCCACCCTAAGCGAGGCATCCATGCGCAAGCTGGACCCAGACACTTCCGACTGCACCCCCGAGAAGGACCTGACGCCTACCCAGTGTGTACTCCGAGACGTAGTGCCACTTGGGGGTCAGGGCGGGGGCGGGCCCAGCCCCTCCCCAGGTGGAGAGCCGCCCCCTGAGCCTTTTGCCAACAGTGTCCTGCAACTCCACGAGCAGGATGCAGGGGGCCCAGGGGGAGCCACTGGGTCCCCTGAGAGTCGGGCGTCCAGGGTCCGAGCGGATGAGGTACGGCTTCAGTGCCAGAGCGGCAGCGGCTTCCTGGAGGGCCTCTTCGGCTGCCTGCGCCCTGTCTGGACCATGATCGGCAAAGCCTACTCCACGGAGCACAAGCAGCAGCAGGAAGGTAGGCTGTGTGCATAAGGGGGCCCTTTCCTGTCTCCCTGAGCCCGAGATTTGTTTGGACAGCCGCACCAAAGTCGCGTGATGACCCTTTCTCCCCCCCAGAGCCCAGCCCCCGCCCTTTATTTGTCCATCAGCCACTGGCTCCCCAGCTCTATTTTGGGCTACCTCTTCATTTCCTCCTGTCCCCTCAAACCTAACCTTCTTGGCCCGTTTTAGCTGCTTTTCTGCCTCACCCTCCTTGAGTCATTTCAGCCAACCCCAGGCTTTCCCCTATGCCTGACCACCCCAAGGGCCAGAGGGTGGCTCTCTGAGCCTATGGCACTGTGCCTCCTGTCCACAGACCTTTGGGAGGTCCCCTTTGAGGAAATCCTGGACCTGCAGTGGGTGGGCTCAGGGGCCCAGGGCGCCGTCTTCCTGGGGCGCTTCCATGGGGAGGAGGTGGCTGTGAAGAAGGTGCGGGACCTCAAGGAAACTGACATCAAGCACCTACGAAAGCTGAAGCACCCAAACATCATCACCTTCAAGTAAGGTCCAGGGCAGGGGCTGTGGTACTCTGCCCTCAGCACACTCTTTTGAGGGCAGAGACCTACTTGGGTAGCAAGGGATCTTCTGAAGTGGGTATCAAAATGGCACAGTTGGGAAGGGGGTACCAGCTGTGGATCAGGGGGCTGCTGGGGTGGCTGAGGCCTTCATCCCACTGTGTTCGGCCCCCAGGGGTGTGTGCACCCAGGCTCCCTGCTACTGCATTCTCATGGAGTTCTGCGCCCAGGGCCAGCTGTACGAGGTGCTGCGGGCCGGCCGCCCCGTCACGCCCTCCCTGCTGGTCGACTGGTCCATGGGCATCGCCGGTGGCATGAACTACCTGCACCTGCACAAGATCATCCATCGGGACCTCAAGTCCCCCAAGTGAGTACGCGGGCGAGCAGGGAAGAGCGCCTGCGCAGTCTCCCGTAGGTGTCCCCACCCAGGGCAGCGTGGCCATCTCCCTGCTTTCAGACCCTGTCCTAAAGTCCACATGGCCATGTCAGAAACCCTTCCCAAGTGACAGCCCTATCTTGAGAGGGCTGTGGTAAGCCCTCCATTTCTGGGTGTCCCAAATGACTTCAAGCAGTAAGAGTTGCTGCAGCTAGAGGAGGCGCGTGGAGGGGCGCGGACCCCAGCTGACTACACTCTTTACCAGCATGCTAATCACCTACGACGATGTGGTGAAGATCTCCGATTTTGGCACTTCCAAGGAGCTGAGTGACAAGAGCACCAAGATGTCCTTTGCAGGGACAGTAGCCTGGATGGCCCCTGAAGTGATCCGCAACGAACCTGTGTCTGAGAAGGTTGACATCTGGTGAGGGCCAGGTTGAGGACTGAGGGTGGCAGGTGGCCAGCGGGGGGTGGGGAGAGGGTTGTTCCAGGGCCTGAGTGCAAGTGAGATGAGCCTGCAGTGAGCAGGGCCTCTGGAGGAGGGCATCCTCCCAAGTGCTGTCCCCTCTCATCCCTAGGTCCTTTGGCGTAGTGCTGTGGGAGCTGCTGACTGGTGAGATCCCCTACAAAGACGTAGATTCCTCAGCCATCATCTGGGGTGTGGGAAGCAACAGTCTCCATCTACCTGTGCCCTCCAGCTGCCCAGACGGCTTCAAAATCCTGCTTCGCCAGTGCTGGTAAGGACCACCTGGGAAGCAAGGGAGTATGGATGACAGTTAGCCAGCACCCAGGATCTGGGCACCCAGGCCCAGAGTCCTCAACAGGGAGAAGGGAACTGGGCTCCCAGATATGGCTCTCCAAGACCCCAGGATTCAGAGTGTGGATCGGGGCACTGGGATAAAGAACTGAGAGGAGCTGGGGAGACCAATAGTCTGCAGGGGTGTGTGTGACCTGTTTCCTTATCTGCAAAATAGGGACAGCAGCGCCTGATAGAGAGGGTGCTTATCAAGTGCCAGTGCAGGCCCAGCGCAGCCGCTGAGCATGGCTGGCTGGACCTCGAGTAGACTGCCTCAGGACACTCCCTGGAGGGCCAGGGCCCCGCATCCTTGTTTGGAACCTAGACCGTGGAGGAAGGTGGGAGATTTCTGATTTTTCATTAAGCATTTCCCGAAGTGCTTTTTTAATGGAGTTACTCAAAAAGGTTTGTTTTGGTACACAAGTTGCAAGATAGGATTAAATAGGTTTCCTTACTGCAGGACTTTGACATACTACAGACAGCTTGTAACATGTCCTGCCTAGTTGACCAGGGAATCCTTTTGTCACAGCAAACATTCTAGGGTTGGATTCTCCAGGACCAGGACACGCTTTGGGAAAGGGTGCTCTAATTCCTTCCTGAAATGCCTCTCTCCCCCCAAACTTTGTTCCATCTAGGAACAGCAAACCACGAAACCGCCCATCATTCCGACAGATCCTGCTGCATCTGGACATTGCCTCAGCCGACGTACTCTCCACACCCCAGGAGACTTACTTTAAGTCCCAGGTGTGCTGTGGAGAGGAAGATGAATGCCCCAGTTCCCTCTCTTTGCTGAGATAATGATACTCTTTGAGGGGAGGCTGGGAAGAAGGGTGGCTGGCATGGGTAGATCAGCCCTTGAATGGCTGGGACCTGACTTGGTTGATCCCGTGCCCCAGTCCTTTTTGCTCCCACACACAGTCTGCAGCAGCTCAGGCACCTACAGGTCTGACAGGTAAAGGGATGTCCCTCACTGCGAAATGTCTCTCCACCCCCAGGCAGAGTGGCGTGAAGAGGTAAAGCTGCATTTTGAAAAAATTAAGTCAGAAGGGACCTGTCTGCACCGCCTAGAAGAGGAGCTGGTGATGCGGAGGAGGGAGGAGCTCAGGTGTGTGCCCATGTTTGGCACGGTGACTTCACCAGCTGCAGGGCCGGTAGAACGGTTCCCAGAGACTGGGATAAATGATGGCAGCAGGTGAAGCCAGCTCACCTCTGAACACTTCTACCCACTTCAGACATGCCCTGGACATCAGGGAACACTATGAGCGGAAGCTGGAGAGAGCCAACAACCTGTACATGGAACTTAATGCCCTTATGTTGCAGCTGGAGCTGAAGGAACGGGAGCTACTCAGGTAACCACACGCCCTCATGCACCAGTTCCCATCTTCTGAAGCTATACCTGACTCCCAGAGTCTACTGAGCCTTGGCCCAGCTCCCTGCTCACATGCCTAAGGTGTTTTGTCTTTAGGAGGGAGCAAGCTTTAGAACGGCGGTGTCCAGGTCTGCTGAAGTCACACCCTTCCCGGGGCCTGCTGCACGGGAACACAATGGAGAAGCTAATCAAGAAGAGGAATGTCCCACAGAAACTGTCACCCCACAGCAAAAGGTAGGACCAACTAGAGTTGACAAGTGCCACGGTTCCAGAATGGCAAGGGGATGCTGGAGAGACAGGTGTAGGGCTCAAAGAATGCCAGGAAGACGATACTTAGGTGGGAGAAAGGTGCCTTTTACTGCCTAAGTAATGTGTTAAATCTCCAACTTGCACTTTCCCTCTCCCACCAGGCCAGATATCCTCAAGACTGAGTCTTTGCTACCCAAACTAGATGCAGCCCTGAGTGGGGTGGGGCTTCCTGGGTGTGCTAAGGGCCCCCCCTCACCAGGACGGAGTCGCCGTGGCAAGACGCGTCACCGCAAGGCCAGCGCCAAGGGCAGCTGTGGGGACCTGCCTGGGCTTCGTGCAGCTGTGCCGCCCCATGAACCTGGGGGACCAGGAAGCCCCGTGGGGCTAGGAGGGGGACCCTCAGCCTGGGAAGCCTGCCCTCCAGCCCTCCGTGGGCTCCACCATGATCTCCTGCTCCGAAAGATGTCTTCATCATCGCCAGATCTGCTGTCAGCAGCATTGGGAGCCCGGGGCCGGGGGGCCACAGGGGGAGCTGGGGATCCTGGCTCCCCACCTCCAGCCCGGGGAGACACGCCCCCAAGCGAGGGATCAGCACCTGGCTCCACCAGCCCGGATTCACCAGGGGGAGCCAAAGGGGAGCCGCCCCCACCAGTAGGACCTGGTGATGGTGTAGGGCTGCTGGGAACTGGAAGGGAAGGGACGGCGGGACGGGGAAGCCGGGCTGGGTCCCAGCACTTGACCCCAGCCGCACTGCTGTACAGGGCTGCCGTCACCCGAAGCAGCCAGGTAAAGTACAGGGAGCTGCCTGATCTCTTCCCCTTCCCTTCTCCCCACTGTAGCTCCCACTTATGTTGTCTCAAGCCATTCCTAACACTTTATATAACCATGTTTCCTTATCCCGAGTTCTTGATTTCTTTCCTCCTCTGACCAGTCCACTCATCTTTCCTGCAGAAACGTGGCATCTCATCAGAGGAAGAGGAAGGAGAGGTGGACAGCGAAGTGGAACTGACCTCAAGCCAGAGGTGAGTGATGGGATTAGGGGGTAACGCATTCTTCGCTTTCCCTGCAAGGTGCAGTCAAGCTGTAACCCTGGTTGTTCCCACTAACAGGTGGCCTCAGGGCCTGAAAATGCGCCAGTCACTATCTACCTTCAGCTCAGAGAATCCATCGGATGGGGAGGAAGGCACAGCTAGTGAGCCTTCCCCCAGTGGCACGCCTGAAGTTGGCAGTACCAACACGGATGAGCGGCCAGATGAACGGTCTGATGACATGTGCTCACAGGGCTCAGAAATCCCACTGGACCCACCAGCTTCTGAGGTGGTTACTGGCCCAGAACCCAGCTCCTTGCCCGTCCCACACCACGACCTACTCAGAGGGGAGCAGGTACGTCACACCAACCAGGTACTGACCAGGGAGTCGACAGCCTGACCATTTGAGAGCTACTGGGTAGACAGATGCACAGGCCAGAAGAGGTGCTTAGCCTCTATGTCACTCTGTAGCTGAAGCTGTTCCCTCTCATACTGAAGAGCAAATATTCACCTGATAGAATCTGGGAGGTTTCAAGTACTTAGTAAGGTTGCTTGCATGTTACCTATAAACTGCAGCCAGGGGGCAATCCTGAAAGTCTGGTACCTTGGAGAATGGCCTGAACAACTGAAATTTAGAGACAGTAAAATCACTAACTTGCTACTACAAAGATCTCAGTGAAGGATTCTGAAGGACTATCTGCCAAGAGATGCTGCATCTCACCTCCCTGCCTTTCTGCTTTTTACAGGGCCCTCCCAAGGCTGAGGACTCAGACTGTGACAGCACTGACCTGGACCCCAGCAGTGGTGAAGCCTTGCGGCCCCCAGCCTCCCTCCCTCCATGAAAGCCACCCTATCCCTGTACATAGAGAAATATTTATATAAGTAATATATATGCGCCACATAATCAATAAAGACAGGGCTGTCCCAGCCTTAAGTTGGGCTCGAGGGAGACTGACCCCCTAACCAAGTCACCTGATAACTCTAGGGACACTGGCAGCTGTGGAAATGAAGGATAAATACTGCCCTAGAGACATGGTTAAGGGCAAACTGGCCCCTTCCTGCTTCGCCCCCATGAGTTCAGCCAGTGGTGAGGCAACATGAAAGCCCAACTTGCCTATGTTCCTTTACTTTTTCTGCCCAGACCCTAAGGAGCAGGCAAGGGAGCCATGTAGACTGCACTTTTTTTGGTTTTGTTTACTCTGTTTACACATTTTGCACTTGGGAGGAGGGAGGCTAAGGCGGGGTCCTCCCCTCTGAGGTTTCTCAGGTGGCAGTGTAATTTCTTTGTCCCTCCATTTCTCTGCCCAAGCCCTGGCTTAGGGCCTAGGGGAGGCCAGGAGATTGTGAAAGCATGTGATGGCTCAGGCTGAAGAACTGGGGTATTGTTTTAAGTCCCTACTTTTATCTTGGTGCCTGACTGGGTGGGGACTGTCATATTGTAACCCCTGTGAAAAACCTTGAAATATAACCACTCCATGCAGGCCCAGCTGTTGAGGGTTTTCTTGGTGAATGAATGGGGTAGCTTGCATGGTTAAGTAGGAGCCGTGGGCTTTGGAAATTACCTAAAATGCTGAATGACTTGCTCCTTTTATGCTTTAAGTGATGCTAACCACTTAGAGCACCAACCTAAAACCTGCATAAACAGGTCTATCTTTATAAAGGATTGCACTAGGACAGACCTTAAAAAAAATCCATCCTTATTAAACAGGAGAGTGATGTCTGGACAAGGGTGTAGGTATTCCCAGGAAGGTGAATCCCAGTGAGACAAATTCTGCTGCTTCCATGAGTATGCGTGTGCACCCTTCCAGTGGGAAGTGCTTGCTTACACTTTGCAGACATGTCTTAGAAAACTGTAATCCCCATTCTTTTGGACCAAGGGCACAGCCAGCTTGCTATAGGTATTATTAAGATCACTCTGCAATGCAGGCTCAAGGGCTACAGAAAAAGATGGGAGTGGTAAAACAGAAGAAAACATCTTCACTGGAATAAACACTTATATTAAAAACCCAAGCAGGGTCTTTATCCTTTTGAGGGATAAAAGGTGCAAAAATAACAGCAAGACACCAGAATAAAACCCACATGAAATCACTGTGGCATCCAGTTTCTATTCACAAAGAAAAAGCTCCAGTCCATCTTTTAATTTTTTTGAAAAATTCCTGACATTACAGAACTAAACTGAAATGTATTAATATTCCACTCTTACATTTCCATGACAAACAAAAAAAAAATTCATGAGCCAAAAAAAAAAAAAAAAAACAGGGAGAAGCTTATAAAACTAAATATGGATCTCAGCATTAACAGCTGAACAGAGAAAGGAATTAAAACGCTTTAATTAAAAAATCACGAGTGGATGATAAAAGTGTGTAGAAACTGAAAATTTACAAACTATTTAAAACCTGGAATCGCTGACTGTTCAGAAACTACACAGATGGATCATGGGTGGTGGTGAACAGCAGAAAGGATTATGGATGAATCTGCATTGTTCTAGCTGCTCCCCATGCCACCCGTCTCCGAGGAAAGCCTGTAACACACACACAAAAAAAAACTCGAAGTTAGTTTCCTGAGTGCCCGGCAGTACCTCACCTCCAAAACTTTTAGTCTGGTTGATAAGATGTGAATGAGCACGTTTCCCTATCAAGGGAGACACTGATTTTAAGATTTATTGGGTTAACCAGTACCGTGGTCCTATATAACCCCTGCAATCCAAGATTCCTAGGGCAAATTACCTAAACCACCATAGTTCTCCCTCAAACTATGCTCTTCAGAGTATCTCTGTGGGATACGTTAAGCATTCTCTCAAAAATACACCACACACACAAAAGCCTCCTCTTAGAGGGTCACAAAACACAGAAAGTTTACTGCCCAGCTTTATTTTGGCTTCTTCTAAGCTGACAGAGCAGTCCTGGGTTTCTGTATCAATGTGAAGACTATTAAGAGAGACTAGTGTTTTAAAAACTAAGCCATGTTAAAGAGGGAGCAAGTGTAGTAAGTTTGGGTCAAGAATTATACTCAACCTACAATTTTTAGGTCTAGTTTTCAAGACTTGGAGTGGAAGTCAAAACCTTTTTCAGCAACTCCCTAGCTTGCTCTAAGGGCTCCCCAATTTGTGGTCTTGTTAGGCCAAACTCTCCATTCAAACACATCTGGCAACAATGCCTGTTTCAAATGGATCATTTGAAGTCCTGGAATCCAGTGTGGGGCTTGGAAGGAAAGGTCTTTAGGTGTTCAGTGATCAGCCTGCTTCTCTGATATTATTAGGTAGGCAACAAGACTTGGCTCCCATTTTGAACAGAGCTAAAGGTCTAAGACTCAGTCTCATTTTTACCCTTTTTTTTTTGTGGGCAGGTGGCACACTTCAGGGCTTCCCCGGTGGCTCAGACAGTTTAAGGAATCTGCCTGCAATGCAGGAGACCAGGGTTCAATCCCTGGGTTGGGAAGATCCCCTGGAGGAAGGGATGGCAAACCACCCAGTATTCTTACCTGGAGAATCCCCATGGACAGAGGAGCCTGGCGGGCTACAGCCCACGGACACAACTGAGCAACTAAGCACCTACTAAGCACAGCACACCCTCACCTTGGGGCATGTGGAACTTCTCCATGCCCCCTGCAAAGAAGTGTGGAATCTGAACCAATGGACTACCAGGGAAGCCCCTCACTTTACTTCCCCACTTGAATCTCTTCCAGAATAATGCAAATTGAAAAACTGGCCAGGAGTAAAGCCAGGAAACACAGAGCTCCTTCAATTACAAACTGCATTTAGTTTCCAGTCAAAAACGGTATTTTGACCTCAGTATAAAGGAGAACAGTTAATTCTTAGTAGGGGACAGATCCTTGCCAACCTCAAAATGGGATGATCTAGGGCAACATAAAAAACAGTCCGTTAATCCAAAACTTAAGTGGGAACTGAAGGTTCAGGAAAGGAGCTGCTGCAAACAGATCTAGGACTTTAAAAAATTAGTAAGTTCACACAAGAAGGTAGTGGCACTCTGACACCAAAAAGAACTCAAAAAGAACTGTCCAGAATTTGTACCCAGTCTGGGCAGGAATTGGGTGGGCAGGGAAAGAGAACAAAGAAAAGGGAAAACCCAACTAAAATATATTAAGGACTCTACAAAAGAAAGACCACATGGGGGAGCTGTAGGCTGATAAAAAAAATTGAACACTAAGGACCTCTGGATTTTAGTCAGCACTTAGGAAAAGAAAAAACCTCTGACTTTCTCCCCAGCAATCCTTTAGGGAGTACTCATTAGGTAAAGAACTAGGTAAAAAAAAAAAAAGAAAAGTTTCTGGGGATAGATGGTATCAGCAAGCTATTAAAAAAGCTTACTAAGGGGCACTGCGCCACATGATAAAGCATTATCTAACAACCAACTAAACCCCCATCTGGATAATGAAACTCGCCCCTCTAGTCCTTCATGCAGACTGTTTACAGCCCCAATCTTAAGGGCAACAATATATTGTAGTTAATATACTACAATATAATTAGATTTTTTAAACTATGTAAGCCAAAGGGGGATGTGGGAAAAGGTCACAGGGGAAAAAAAATCTCCACACTGGTTCTCATAAGCCCCAAGAGCATTGTACTTTCATTACCCTGGCAATATACATTCAGGCTGCTGCTGCTGCTGCCAAGTCACTTCAGTCGTGTCCGACTCTGCGCGACCCCACAAACGGCAGCCCACCAGGCTCCCCCATCCCTGGGATTCTCCAGGCAAGAACACTGGAGTGGGTTGCCATTTCCTTCTCCAATGCATGAAAGTGAAAAGTGAACGGGAAGTCGCTCAGTCGTGTCCGAATGGAGACTATCAGAGGCCTTCCACCATTTTACTTAGGGCATCTCTACTCTTATGGAGAGAGAACTGTGATCTTGGGATACAAAAAAGAATAAGGCTTTGGAGAATTTAGAACAATCTTAAGTGGATCAATGAGTTAAAGTTGATCTTACAGGTTCCTTCCAAATCTAGGTCTTTAATCTTCTAAGTATGACAGGGTTGGTAGCAAGAGACAGAAAGGTTGGTGGGGATAAAAGGGTAAAGGGACCCGTTTGAGTAATCAGGGTTGATTTAGGATAAACAGGCAGGATCTTGCCAAATTTGAGGCAATGTCACTGGTTGGTTGGTTGAGCTTTAAGTAATACTAGTTCAGAGGAATGCAGACAAAAGCTGGCAAACTTTATTAGAACTTTTCCCAACTTGCCTCCCCATTCTGGGTGAAGAAAAAACTTCTTTCCTACACAGCAGTCAACTAAAGTTCTTACTGTGGCAACTTTATTACAACTAGAAACACAAATCTGGCCAAGGAGGACAGCTGATAACTTAACCATGAAATAATTAAAAGAAAAAAAAAGTTAACGGAGAAATTTTTATTCATTAACACAGAGCCTAACACATTGTTATATTGCAAGGCAGAATAAAGCTACAAAAAGTAACAGAATGAGAAAGAAGAGCAAGAACTGTGGCTCTAGATAAAGAATTCAACAAGTCAGACTCTGAAACAGGCACTCAGCAGAAATGGCCTAAACCTAAACACAGTTTACCATAGCCCCGACCCCCACCCTGTCATCCCCCCAAAACAGTAAAAAGGAAACGGTCACAAGCTCACAATTGTTTGGTTCTCACCAATATTAACAAAGGGGGAAAAAAAACCATGAAATACTTGAGGGGGTGTCCCAAGACAAATGCCATCAGTAGGGAGAGAATCTCTGTTTCTCGCCTTTCAGTTTGTTAGTTACACATGGCACAGCAGAGGTGGTGGTGGTGGTAGCTGAAGCCCCGGTACCCTTAGCAGCAGACACAACATTTAGAGCCAGGAGAGGGATGGGTTTCATGCCAAGCAGACTGGAGACACAAGGGGCGGTCGGAAGAGGGTTGGGGAGGCTGGAGGGTGCGTCGGAGGTCCCCGCTGTGGCGAGCGAGGGGGTGGTGGTGGAGGAGGAAGAAGAAGAAGAAGGGGTGGAGGGTTGAGAGAGGTTGATGCTGAGGTGATCGGGGATCGTGACGGAGGCTGCCTGGGAGGAGGGTTTAGCGTTTTCTAAACTGTAACAGAGGAAAAAAAGGAACAAAAAAAAAAGGGTGGGTGGAAGGGAAGACCACAAAAGGGAAAAGTACAGGACAAAATCCGCTTCAGTTATCAGTAAGTGCCTCTGGTTGCCAATTACGAAAACTTACATCAGCTTGTGACAAGCTTTTATTCTGTGTCCCACCCTCTAAAAATGTATACTTTGCCAAATTCCATTCCAATGCTATCGAGAACTTCTGACTGAGAAAAGACTTTTATGTACCTGACATACTGATCCAACCCAAAAGGCAGAAAATGAAAGAATACTCATCAATTTCCAAACAAATAAATGTTTCATCCACCAAGCACTTGTGAAAACCCCCGGAATTTTGCAAATTGTTTTTCTTCCCCTGTAATTAATATCAAGATTTGTTTCCATTGCCAGTCAACTAATTTATCAGGATGGAAAGGGACAAGAGCCCAAAGTAGGTCAACTCATTTCAAACTCTGTAGCATTTTCAATGAAAAATGCTGAAAACAGAAGCACAGATAAGCCTTATTTCTGGTGATGGGTGAGGAGGAAAGAAGGTTCCTTTGTTTAACTGACCATGCTTCTTACACAGACTTTACAAACTAGAGAAACTTCATACACTGCTGAAAAATTCAGTTTAATGAACTAAAAACATCACTTCTACTTCTAAAATGAGCTCTAAGTAAAAGGGATGACCTGTAGTTCCCAATGCCTGCATGGGCCTATGCCAGAACTGCAGGTATGTGCTGAAGTCTGTTCGACAGAATATGGCACAAGACTAACTCTTTCAAGGCAGGGAGGCTCCTCAAGACTCCCATTTTGTCTACCTAAATCCAAGGACAGCTGCAATCCATAAAAGCTGCCAGAATTAGCAGAAACTCTCAAAGTCCATTACTAAAAACAGAGAAATCTTTCTTGCCTAGTATTCATAATAAAATCAGTTTGCTTTCTGTGTTCAAATTGGGCCAATATGAGAAAATGAGTTAGCTGCGTGCATACATAGTCCTTGCTTGGTAATAAATCAAGTTTGTTTTTTTTTAAGTTTTGACCCAAATCCACAGCTTGGGCAGTTTCATGTAAAACGGATGGTCCTGAAAAGAGTGACTAAATCAAGAAACCAAGGTAGACCCAAGTTCTGCTTCCTTACGACTCAGCCATCAATCTAGTAGAGGGGTCAGGCAAGCAGGTTACATGGAAACACTATCTGACAATATTCACTGCACATCTACTCAAGCAGAGACTTCCAGCTTCTAAGAACATAATTCTTACCTCTTAACAATACAGCACCATAATCAGAAACAGGGAAACAAACCCTTACAAACAGCAAGAAGACAGAAAGCAGATCTAGGTATAGAAATCTTTTCTACACAAAGACAAGAAAATACCTCAAGGCATGAAGAGATATGATAAAAGTTGGAACCACTACTGGGAAACTGATAAATTCTTACAGGGGATAAGAGACCATGGAATAAATATACGGTCAGCGTAAGAATAGCAAAAAATAGACCCCATACCAACTTATGAATTCCTTTGCCTTGCACTAGATTTAGGAACCCATAGAATCTGTCTATACAACAGAGACCAACTAGTTGTGACAGAGATAAACAACTTAGGTAAAAGTCTACATAAAAGGGGTAACTAAGTCCCTTATGGAGTGGGCTGCTAATACAGCTTTAAGATGTTAGTAAGCAATTAAGAACATGACTTAAGCACATGTGCTGAGAAAGCAAGAAATACAAAATGCCCTGCAGGATGCCCACTAACTGTAACAGTGCTGCTACAACTGTGTGTGTTAACATTAGCTACCTTTGGATAAGAAGTTAAAAAAAAAAAAAAAGGTAAAACCTCAGCAGGTCAATAAGGGATGAGATGGTGGGGGGTAAAGAAAATAATAAGCATTGCTAGAAATTTCCAATACCTGTACCTCTCCATTCACACAAGCTCTAAACAATGGAACACAATGGCACAAATGGATGTGTTCAGAATAAACAGTAATGACTGCTTCAAAGAAACTATCTTGCTGTCATTATCCTTATTTCACTAAAGGGTGCTTGGGAGCCTAAACCCAGTGAAGTATTAGTCCGTATGACACCTACAGTGAGACCTACATTTGGTTTTAAGTCAGTATGGGTGCTCCAGCCAGAGCAGTCCTACACAGTGAAGACATGCTCCATACCTTCCATTCCCCAAACCGACAATAAGTCAAATGCAAACAATCCACTTCCCTTCCCCCAACCCCATGCAAACTCATTAGTCTGGTTACTCTTTCCCCTATACTAAAGGATGAGAAGTAGAGCTAGATACTTTTTCTTTTGCAATCTCTACCCTTCCCATTTCCAACCCCCAAAGAATCCCACACTTAATATTACAGTGCAACTTTTCCCAACACACACATTACTTGTGTTGGCATCAATTTAACACAAAAGATAGGGAACCCTTACCTGACATTGATTAGATATTGAGCCAGGCTAATGCTGGCAGCAGATCCAGTGATGGTAACCTGCCTATCAGTAGATCCTTCCACTGGGTTCGCAATTTTGATCTGCGCCCCAGACATCTGACGGATCTCATTGATTTTGGCGCCTTGACGCCCGATTATGCAGCCAATCAACTTAAGGAAGAAAAACAAGGCATACCAAATTAAGAGTTGCATGGCTAGGTCCCCGCATTCCAACCCACCCCTCAGGCTTCTGTACCTCCGGCCCACAAACATGGCATTCAACTCTGAACTGAGTGACTCCTAGGACCATTAGCTCATATCTTCAGAGTATTAATTCCAAAGACAAAATAAAGCAGTGCAAAGATGATGATAAACCTCCTTTACCAGGTCTAAATGTAAAAGTATATTCTGTTTTTACCAATAAAGATGCCGTAACTCATCCTGCCATGATTATTACTTTATTATAGTGACAAGGATTCTGGCTAATTTCTAACGCTTTTGCCTTGGAAAAAAGTAAACTGGTCAACATTTGCACTCTCCAATACTGTAGACACTAATAATGTCGTTACTGAACACTGATGTGGCCAGTGAGATTGACAAACTGAGTTTATCATTTTATTATTCTCAAACAGCTACATGTGCTTTAGTGACCACCACATTGGACAGCAATGGCCACTCCACTAGGGATTAAGTATTCAGACTCTACAAGAAGCAAAAGCAAATGGGAATTTCTATTTGAGACAAAAAGTTTCCTTCTGGCTCAAGATAACTCACACAATAATTTCATCAATCTCCATCAGTTTTTATTTGAGATTTTACAGTTTTAAGAATTTTAGTGCCTATAACTCATTTTCTTCCCCAAGGTGTTAAGAGTAGCATAACCTCTATTTTTACTTACATCGTTTGGAATGGTGAGTTCATGAGAAGTAGTCTGAGCAGATGCATCCAAACCTGCTAAAAGACAGAAGATAGCAAAGAAGTTCAAGGCACAGCGTACAATTCCCACTGATTTGCACATTAACCTAACAGAAGGAAAATGAACTTGGAAACCCAGCATTGGCTGTTGGGATTCATCTCTAACTTGGAAGCCTCCAAAGAGGAAAGAGGGGGAGAGGGGTGTAGAAATAATGCTGGAAAGGTTCCTCTGTACCAACAAAAGAGGCTGATTTCATGCCATTTCCTGCAAAGCCCAGCCTATTAGGGTCTAAGTGGGGTGGAAGCACGGGGCAAGGGGATGTGGTATCCTCAATTCTCAGGACCAAAATCTAACCAGGTACTTCTGCACTTCTCCCCTTTTCTGGTTGGATTTCCTATTGTTGTATCCCAATTTTACCTCACCTGATGCTATCACCAGCACCACTACCATGCCTGTTACTGGGTACCATGGACTTCTGGCACACATGCAGAGTTGCTTTAAATATACCTATACCAGATTTACCAATCCCAACACCCTTACCCTAACCTACACTTGAAGGTCAGTGAGAAAGAAATGGCAGCAAGGTGTGGGAATTTCATTTCTCCAAACTATTCCCTGTCCTTTGCTCAATAATTTATTCTGGTTTTTGCTTTCCAAAGAAAAAGAAAAAAAAAAATCCTATCAGCAAACACCCATACCCGTCTATATGACACCTGGGCTAGACAAAGCCAGCTGGCTGACTCGTAGTCCAGTCCTGCTCTCAGCTGTGGCTGCTAAAACGCATTTTTAGAAGGGGGTAGGCCAGATCCATCAAGGGACCCTCAGGGGCACCAGGCCCACCCCCGCTTTGCTCTCTCAGCTCCTTTTTGCCATGTGCATGTTCGGCTGGTATGTCATGGGCAGTGAAACAAGACTCCCACCAGTTTATTAATATAACAGTAGAATACTACAGATTTTTTTTTTAATCATTACCCCAATAGCCTTTCACCTCTGGAGAGCTGGATTCAATGCCTGTTAAGATACAAGTGAAAATGAGTTTGGTGGTCTCATCCTAACCCTATCGGACAAGTTATTCCTTATATAGAAAAGCCCAAAAAAACAAAACAAAACAAAAACACACTACACAAATGGATTGTTTCTACCCAGATCTATGAATAGCTGGTGGAGAGAAAGGGGGTGCCGATCAGATCAAAGGGGCAGCGATGAGGATGGGTTAGAAGAAATATCAGCCTACCCTTTGCCTGACAAGCATCCCCAGACCTCGCCCCAAACCTTCCAAGGGCCTTTCTTTTTTCTCTTTTAGAATAACTCACCCCAAATGAAAACCAAGTTAACAAACATATTACCTCCTTCGGTTTAGCCATAGAAACAGGCAAGTTTAAGCCAGCAGGATGCTGGGTAATGAAGTTTGTTTTAAATAGATGTCAAATGGAGACCTTGGGGCTGGCCTCTGTCTTGTACTACACCTTACAAAAAGCGACACTGAGGTATCCATACCACTGAATCCGGTGTTGCCATGCGTCATGGGAAAATGAGACTGTTGCATTGCCAACTGGTGCAGCTTGGTCAACTGCAGGAAGGAAACAGAAGAGACTGACATTAGGAGAGTAACACAGCCAAAGCTCAAGCACATTCAAATTGGAAAATGTAGAGCTCCTGATCCTCAAAGTTGGCTACTACTCAAACTATGACAGAGGCTAAGGAATGGGGCTGGTATCACAATCCTGGGGACGGGCACAAGAAGGTGAGGGTTAGAAACAGAAACAGTATCAGTACAAAGAGAATATGTGCCTTTGGGGTGTGTGAAAAGCAGCAGCACCGCCTGACAACCACCCCTTGTGGGCTATTTAATGAAGGTGTTTGCAGCCATTGCAACAGTTGCCCCAGGGACAAGCACAGACAGGCTGGGTAAAGACTGCAGTGGTGCTGGGGAAACACACCATGCAGGGCTCCGTCAGTACCGGGAGGAGGGGAGGAGGTGAGGGGCAGGGAGACTGCGAGGAGAGGTTAAGGCCAAACCAAACTGGGTCTAGCAACCCTGACCCTAGGATTTCTACAGCTATTTTTCTTCATCTATATACACTGTTCCAGCTGTTGTAAAACCATCTCTCGTCAAGTCTGCTTCTCCTCCGGGGGCCTACCACTAACCAAAAGCCAAACTCCCAACTTTTCAAATCTAAAGCTCAGCACCTGAAAAGGTTAGTAAGGGCAGAGAGTAAGTGCAGAAGGAAATGCCCTTAAAAGTCTAAATACCAGCACTTTTTAAATTGGAGTTTTTAGTGACAAGGAAATTTCACTGAGTTGAATCCAAATATTTCTCTCCCTAACCCTCCCTGTGCAATTAAGTCCCTATCCCACCCCTCCAGAATGCTTTTTACATTACCACCTCAGACTGAGTACACAAAAGTGAACCCAACCTCCCACCCCCTCACCCTCCCTCCATAGAAAGGACTTCATGCAAAGATGCACAGTCCACTGTGAATTTACATTGTGCCCTGGGATAACCAATGACGGTAAACAGTGGAACATTTCTCTTTCAGAGTAATCTGTAACACGGGAGAAAGTAGAATATAATAATCTATTATATTATAATTTCCAGGGATTGAATTTCAAAACAAGGAGCTTTTTCCTGATTAAAGATTATTTAAGGGCCAAAATACAGAGTTCAGCTTGTGAGGGAAACAATACTGCAAATGTTTGAGACCAACTCACTTCTGCCTACACGGAGAAAGGAGTGAGACAATTTTGGATGGGAGAGGGAGCTTTTCAAAACAAGTGAAAACAAAACTTACATCTGGCTGTGGAATGGCATACTGTCCTTGAATGGTATAGGCCTACAAAAGGAGGAAAACAGTTCCTATTAAAAACCAATCACGGACAGCCACCCAGTGGGGGGGTGGGGGGCTGGGGGGGGAGACAGATTTCAACTAGCCAGGAAGCCAGAGTTGAACTAGAGAATGGGGAGGCCAGGGGTTGAGGCAGTAGATGGTATCTCACAAATACAGTCAGACCCGAGTTGGCCTTCTTTAAACCCTAAATATGATGGCTTATTTCAGGATGCCTATAAAGGGAGCCATGTTCCCTGCAATCAAAGACAAAATATAACACATTTGTTTCTTAACGAAAATGTGGGAGGTAGGATTAAACAATGCCTTGATTGCCTGAGCCCCCTTCTTTCTCCCTTTGTACAAGATTGCCTAGGAGGAAAATTTTTTTTCCTCAACCACCCCAACCCTTCTACCAATCATGGTGACATGTTTTATATCTGCACAGACCTACACAGCATGTTAAAACAAAACACTTTCGTTTTCCTATCTTTCTTTTCTCTACATCTGCCTAATGACCTTAAGTGCACTGGAAGCTAGTTGGGTCCCTAGCACTAGGGAGCTGACCATAGGAACACATATTAAAAAAAAAAGAAAGAAAAAATCTTATGTTCTAGGTCCTGCTTTCTCCCACCTCCCCTCCATAAAAGGCACTTGCAGCTCCCACTACGCCCTCCTCCCCCCACACCATACCTCCCAAAAAGGGAGCTGGGTCTTTAGGGCAATGGGGTGGGGGACAAGGAGAATCAGGAAGGGAAGAAAGGAGCAGCTGGTTAACAGGATGTGAAGCTTCTCACATCACAGTGGCCAGTACCCCCAAAAGTGTACCCAGGTTGGGGTGGGAAGGTGAAAATGGGGTAGGAGGAACAGGAGGCAGGGAAAAGGGGTTGAACAAAAAAAGAAAAAAAAAAGGGGGAAAAAAAAAAAAAGAGAGTTGGTGTTACCATCTGGTGGGCTACGCAGCCTGTGTGAAATGAGGTGGGGGGGGTCAGTCCAGGTCCCCGTGGACAGGTGGTGTCCACAGCACAAAAATCACCAGCGCCACTGGCCCCCCGCGTGTTGGCAGTCTCGGCTGAGGCGGAAGGATTGAGTGAGCCTTGGAGACTGAACATCCCCTCTCACCTCTAGAGGTGGTCCCTCCAGGTCAGGGTTGAGGCACATGGACGGGGTGGTGTGGGGAAAGCTCGCACTGTCGCTGCCTGTGCTGTACCTGTCCTGTGGATAAATAGAGGATTTCAGTCTCCAGGGCTGTCAATCCGGCACCTTGTCACCAGCATGAAATTCACACAAAAAAAGTTGTTTAATTTTTTCTTTTCCTTTAAAAAGGAGCTCACAACACAATTTGAAACGAGCTGCAATCAGTGAATTAAAAAAAAAAAGTTACCTATAGTGGCAGATTTCACACTGCACAGTTGGACTATTTTCAGTAAGAATGAAGGAGTGGGGCAACAGAGCTGATGCCAGCTCCTGGTCAATGTGGGATTAAACTGCACCCCTATAGAGCCCACTTTGTCACAAAGGAACAAAAGACACAGGTTCACCTGTGAACAATGCATAAACTGGTCCATTTAAAAAGGCCCATGGAATAATCCAAAACAGGGCCACTCATGGAAGAAGAAGCTGCAAGCTTTTAGAGTGGTCAACTGAATAAAGGGGAGGGAGGGAAGGAAAGCAAAGAGGTAAGAAGGGGGAGGTGGGAAGGGGAAGGAAGGAAAGGGAAATGAAGGCAGAATTGTAAACAGAGAGGACTGCTGCTGTGCGGTATGGACTCTAGATAATCCCAAGTGACCGGGGAAGAATCCAGAAAAGTAGGAACTTGTAGTTCCAGGGGAGAAGGGAAAACACCTGAGGCTAAACCTCCCTGCTACTCTAACTCTGGGCCTTTGTTTATCCGCCTAACTACCCAGACTCACAAAGCACACTTAGACCAAATCAGTTGTACAATGCTAGTATTAAAAGGTACAAAACTGTGACATGATTAACTTCCTATGAAAGCTTCCAGAATTATAAGACAAACTAAGTTCCCCAAAACTTGTTCAGTTTTATGACAATTCAATAGAATGGGAATGAGATGGACTCTAAGAGCTCTCCCAGTTTAAATACAAGATGGAATTAGGTGAGTTATCTGCGTTTGTTAACAGGTCAGCCCCACGTAGGAAAAGGGACACTTGTACTTGTTTAGGCAACTACCAAAATGAAGGTCCACTATTTCAGCCTGAATCCCAATTATTTTAAAACTGACCTACCTATGCCTCAAACACTAACCAAAAAGCATAAAACTAACATGGTGCTAATCAGTGCCTTTTGTCATAAAACTCTAACTTCAGAATAAACCATGTACCAAGGATCCAGAGTTTAGGTTGGTGAAGGAGGAGAGGCCAAGGGGTGCTTTGGTGTTCTTACTCTAACACCAAAGGTCACAGCCCAACATGCTCTCCCCCCTCCTAGACACTGAACCCTTACCCCAGCTGATTTCAGTTATGCCATGTGGGTTCAAACCAGTGTTTGAGGTTAAGAGCCCAGGGACAACACACTGGAATTTGGGAGTGAAGGGGTAGGAGTAGGGGAGGTGAGGTGGGGAAAAGGGGAAGTTTGTAGGACACTCAATTTCAGGAGCCCCCAATTTGAGACCACCATCCAAGAATCTATTTCAGAGGTCCAACTCCTTATTATGTTTTATTTGGGCCTCTAAAGAACCACCCACACATGAAAAAACATGGATGGGGTGGGGGTAGGGAGAGCAGTGACATCAAAGCAATTTTATCTTTTCTTCTAACCCAACCCACCTTAAATTACTAAGCAGATCACCTCTTCCGAGTGCCTACAAAACTCCCAATGCCTGCTAATAAATAAGGTGGCATTCATAGCTTTCTTCAGTACAAAAAATAAAACTGAAAGCAGGTCAAACTATGGCCAGAGTACAGGTTTCAGCAAGCATGCAGAGTGGCCTGGTGTGCTGCTGGCAAGGTTGACATTTCAAATACAATCTTGTTCACCTTAGCCCACCAATAAAAAACTTCTTACCTGACCACCTGCAAAGATGACCGGAGAACTGGACGGCTTGGGCCGGTACGGGATGGTCACGCCCTTCGGGGGGGACTGGGAGAGAGTCAGAGGGGAAAAAAACAAAAAGAGATAAGGTTTCAAAGCTGCTTCAGCTGTGTGGCTTAAGCTCACACAGGTCAGTTAAATTAAAAACTTTATTATTTCCACCCTCTCACCTACCAACTTTGTCTCTGGCTAGATCTAATCTCAAATCATCAGCAGTTATTTGCCTTTAAAACAGTAAGATGGTCCGTGGACTACACAGTTCACACTAATTCTCATCAAGGCAGATTCCCCTGTAATAATTTGTGCATTATTTCCATGTGTTCAAATTGTCCTAATTAACACAAAAAAACTGAAACCTCTACATGTACCCATATACCTTTGAGTGGGTAATTACATTTTGGCCTGAATAGGAAATAAAATCAAATAGGAAATAAAGCTCCCAAACTTTTTATCTACGGTAATTCATGACTTCCCATTAATAGCTCAATGATTCAATCAATAGTTTCCTAAACTCTACTTAAAAGTTCTACTTTCCTTTCTCACCAATATGGGACCAATTCCCTATGACAATTCTAGAAAGATTTAATTCTCCTTTATTATTCTTTTTGTTTCTTGAATAGCATCCACCAGGACCTCCTAAGTCATTCAGAAACACTATTATAGATATTTTCTGTTATTATCGGTCATTTTGAATAATCCTGCCTTATAACATAGAAATTAATTTAAACGTATCAAAGTTGCATGTAGCCAAAATACTTGTAAACTGAAAGGCAATTTAATTAACTTAAGCTTCTCAAGACCCCAGATACATCTTTTGTCCTCAAATTCCAAGTAGCAAATCTTCCCCCTACCAACCCTGCTAAAATTGCTATAAACCAAATGATCACTGCTGCTTAAGTTTCTATTTTTGCTTGGACTATAAGAAAAGTCAAAGCTGGGAGAAGGAAAAGATGAACTCAGGGAACCTCTTCCCCACCCCCATGTGAGGCTTCTAACAGCCTCACCTAATTCTAGTCTTACTAAATATAGATCAGTCTGTCTCCCTAAATCACCCTCCCCCCATTCTCAGCATGAGCCTGAGGGCTTACCTCCAACATAACCACGCAGATCTGTTTCACACACTCAATGATGGATTGCGGAATGCCAGCAATAGTGATGGCCCGCTCAGTTGAGTTGGGGAGCATATCCCCTGCCACTTGGACCTGAGCCCCTGTACTCTTTGGGGTAAAAAGAAATTTTAAAAATCAGAGAAACAGATCATTCATACCATTTACATCTCCCTGCAGAAATTTTAGAGTCTAAAGCTCAGTAAACATTTATCCCATCTCCTATCTAACTCTTTTAATCCTCCCTCCCCTCTCTTTCCTTATTCCAGATAAGATTGTTTAATCACGGTTATAAATAAATTAGCCTCTGAAAGCTGAGAATAAGCCTGAATAACAGCCTAAATTTAACCTGCTCTTAAGAAAAAGGTCGTTCTAGACAGTTTCCTCTCATTTAATGATAGCTTTGTGGGTCATCAAACAAAATATTCATAAATATCACCCACCTTTTATTCAGCAAATGTTTATATTAAGCCTATTCTATGTGCCAAGCACCATCCCAGCTACTTGAAATATATCAATGAGCAAAATAAAAATCCCTGCTCACATAGTAGCAGTATAATAGGCTCCCAGATAAGTCCAATTCGAATAGGAGCCATTCAAATTTCATCCCAACATCCAATTCAGTAACTCCCAGACATAAATAAAAGCTCCCATAATTCACCATTAACTTTCATAATTTTGAAGGGAGAATTACAACTACATCCCAATATACCTTCACTTCCTCCATGCTATTTAAGAATTTGGCCAAGAAAAACACTTGATATTATTATATATCAAATTATAAGTTCTTTAGACATAAAAAAGGATTATGTCGCCTCATAGAAAAGTCACCAACAGGTCACATGCAATAGTTGGAAATTCTGGTTAACTTTTCTGATTTACTGTTGTTGAAATATATAAAATATAAGAAAAATATGCATATCAACCAAATTATAGTCTTCTAGGACTATTACGTTAATAAAAATCTCAATAAATGCTAACTTTTCCTAGATAATAAAAGCTAGTAGAGGAAGCTCATTTAAAATTTACACTTCAAAAAGAGAAAGAGCACAAATTAACCAACCTCTCGTATTTCCTTGATCTTGCAACCACCTTTCCCAATGAGAGAGCCGCACTGACTAGCAGGGACCACCAGCCTCAAGGTGACTGGGGGTCTACTGGCAGCTGTGCTATTGGTCATAGAGCTGCTGATGTCCTACAAAAAGAAATTAGTCAAAACACCACAAGAATATACAAGTTTAAACAGATCCCTGGAAGAACCTTATAAGGGACATATTGTCATGATCTCCACCAACATTTAAACATTGCTCCTGCCCCAAACCTTATTACTAAAAAATAAAATGGCCTACAAATATCCTCAGATTTAGCCTTAAATATATGTTCCTTCATGCCAGAAGCAGTGTTCTTAGTAGAGAGAAAACTTATTTTGTTAAGTAAAATAGGAAGTTTTCTGAGCAAAATAAACTACCGGTGAAGTCAACATTAAACATGAAAAGATGAGACAATGCAACCCAAATTCAAGTGACCAATTTTGTCCTCTTAAACTATGTAGAGATTAAAAAATAGTGTACTTTTATTTATCCTTATTTTCTTGGTATGAAATTGAAGCTGAGTACTTACCCCAATCACATCTGAAAAGTTGTAGATTTTAAACTAAAAGACTGTATTGGCTTCAAAGCCCATAGTCTCTCCCATAACAATATGATGTATCTTGTCTATAAACTACTTAAATTTAGCCTTCTGAGGATTTAGCCTAGTCTCTATGTATATAGTATATATGTATTTAGATAGACCTGGGAATTCCTCAGACATAAGCCCCTTAAGTCAAGACCATGTTTCTTATTTGTTAAAGTATGAATAGATTTTCTGAATTTTTTCAAAGCTACAAGCTCTGGATTAGCAAGGTCTCACAGGTCAAAAAGATAGCATTTCTGATCTTGGCAAGCATAAGATCTCAGGCACCATTAAAAGGCATTAGCAACAGCCCAGAAGCTCTCCTCTGCCTGCAGTATCAATTGCATTATTAGCAGCATTACTACAGAAGCTGGGAGGCTGAAAACTGGATGGACCGAGGGCAATGACTGTTCAGCACTGTAAGGCTGAGAAAGTTTAATGAACAGAAAAAAATTCCCGCTACTGATATTTTGCTTCTGGTAACTTACAAAATGTATTCCCTCCCCTCCAAGTATAGCTCTGACAGTTACCAGGCTTTTTTTTTTCCAAATGTGTAACTGCCTACCTGTATTTATGGAGTATATTAGTGTTTAGGAGGGCTCCTAACAAAACCATATTAACTAAGAATCAGGGGACATAATTATGAACACAATGGTGGCCTACCTTCAAATTGTTGGTTAAGAAATAAAAGATGCTGTTTTTTCACACTTTTTAGAGTCCCTAATAACAAACTATTTGGGGTTTTTTTGTTGTTTTTTAAATTCAAGCACAATCAATGTACACTCTGATTTCAGGTGTACACGTACTGTTTTGACATTTAAATTTATTACAAAATGGTCAAAGAAAGTCTAGTAACCATTTGTTACCATACAAAGTTATTACAGTATTACTGACTATATTCCTTATACTGTATATATAAACCCCCAGTGACTCATAATTGGGAAAATATGGAATGCTTCACAAATTTGTGTATTATCCTTGCACAGGGGCCACATCAATCTCTTCTGTATCATTCCAATTGTAGCACATGTGCTGCCAAAGTGAGCACTCTAACTATAGCTGGAAGTTAGGGGTGCTGGACCCCCACCCTAGTCAAAAGTCCAAGTATAACTTATTCATAGTTTCACATTCACAGATTCAACCAATCGCTGACTGTGTAATTCCACAGTACATATTCTATACTACTGTAATACATATTTATTGGAACAATCCAAGTACAAGCAGACCAGCATAGTTCAATCTTATGTTTTTCAATGGTCAATGGTATTTTTCTAACCAACTGAAGTGACTTTTTAACTATAAATGGTCCGATTTGGGGGATGCTGAATGGGAGTAAAGAACCCATTTACAGAGCTTTATGATCTAGTCTGTTCTTCAATTTTAAAAGCTCTTGGAAATCACTAAGCTATCAAGAAGCAATAAAAAATAAAGAATGAGGGGCAGGGAACAACAAACCTCTTCCAGTTTGTCAATGATCATAGCAAAGGCTTTGAAGATGGCATTAGTGGGTCCAGCCAAAGTGATAATCCTTTCAGGACAATTCCCTTCTGAGATGTTTATACGTGCACCACTCTGGATAGAAACAGAGCCAAAAGGTTAATAGACAAAAAGATCTAAGCACAGACACACAAATATATAAATAACCCCTCTTAAACAAGATGGGCAAGAGCTGCCTATGTACATGATCCTTACAAAAGGCACCATCAACATTATTTTAAATACAGCTCTATATTTATCCTCCAACAAACTACAGAAGCTGTTTAAGTCTTAAATGCAGACTTCCTAAAATTACAATTTCCCAACATACTACTTGTCATTACAAATAACCCAAGCCAGAAAAATACCAGCTTCTTCTATTAAGATCTTCCCTTTTCTGGGACACTTTCCTGGTGGTTCAGTGGTTAAGACAACATGCTTCCACTGCAGGGGCATGGCTGCCCAAGTTGGGGAACTAAGATCCCACATTCCCACAGTGTAGCCAAAATATTAAAAAAAAAAAAAAAACTTCTCCCTATCAATCTCTCATTAAACAGAAACTTTGCTTTTGTTTTAGAAGTTTCTAACTTCCCAAGTTAACAGTCCCTATCCCTCTGCATCCCCAATAACTCACCTCCTCGCGCATCTTCTTAACTGATTCTCCTTTCTGAAAGAGGAAAAGTCAAGAATGAGTTTCAATTATTATTTAAACCCAGGTTGACTAAATAGTAATTAGAGTTGAACTGATGTCTTACCTTTCCGATGATACTGCCAACTTCCTACAATGGAGAATACTAGTGTCAAATATGAGGAAACTTGAAGCATTGGTTATTACAAAAAGTAATTTTTAAAACAATCCAAAGCAATGGAAAAACTAGGATTCGTTGGGAAGGGGAATGGAAAGGCTTCTTATTTTCTTTGCTCAAAACATAAGGGAAGCTATCAAAGAATTGTGAAGAAATAGTAGAGTAATAAAGTGCTCTTTAATATAAATTATTTTTTAAAATATCAAATACCAGTTCACTTTAAAGTTACCCAAAATTGTTTGGGCAGTGGAAATCTACCTATCACAAGCTATAACAACATCCATGAGAAAAATCTTATCATCCAGATAGTTTTGGCTCTAGCCTTTGGTTAAGCCTTTCCTGCTCAGTGGAGCTTCCTAGTAAAGTCTGTCCATTTTCCCACTACACTCTCATCTAGTTCACCAGAGGAGGAGTGCTAAAGCCAGACTTCCCACAGAGCTAATCTGATGAGCTCCAAGATCCATGCCCTCTCTTCCTGGCCCCTCCTCTAGGAGTTACTATGACCCAATTTTCCCAAGCTGTTGCATACCTTTCCATGCATAAGTAGCCGGATGGTGAGAGTGACATTTAATCCACCTTCAATCACTCCGGTGTCCATGTCGAGCAGTGTTCTGAGGAGCTGGACTTTGAGTGGTCAAGTCTTTGGTCACTGGTGGGGGTGAAAGCCAAAAACTGAAATGCAAACATGACCAAAATCAGAGTAGGAAAACAACAGAAACATTTCCCAATGTTACTTTAGTCATTATCAATGTTTTCTAGCTGACTCTTTTCCTTAAATGACAGTGTATCAGTCGGCAGGCTTGTATACATCCAGCACAACTGCATTAACAGCTCAGATTCTGTTACAAAGTATATAAAGCAACTTTTCAGTCTACTCTCATTAATGATAGGGTTTCCGCTGACTCTCAGGATGTGAAAGATTTCTTCAATTGGCACTAGTTCTAAGGGAACTGCTGAACGTGCACCAGTTGTCCTTCAGCAAAACAAGCTTCAAAAGAATACAGAAACACCTGGAAATCATGAGGGCAAACCTCAAGCTAACTATACACTGAGGGCTATGACTTCTGCTTCCCTATTATGAAGCCATTCAGGTTGAAAGCTACAAAGGACACACATAAATGTTTTTATTGGCAGCAATTTCTAAGTAAAAAAATTAGAATGTATCTTCACCTTAAAATTCTGAATGTGAATACATGTCACCAAATAATTTTTTAAAGATTTAAATCAACAACCTCACTGAAAAAGGCATTATCTGAAATGCCTTCTATGCAGGCTGGGTTCCACATTCCCCTTTGGGAAATGACTCAATACATTAAGTGCACCGTGAGTCCTCTTTTTCCAACCAAACTTGATAGTCACTCAAGATCTGAATTTACCTCTTTTCCACATTAACCTGTTACTACTCAAGTCTTTATTCAAATTATTTAATCTTAAATTTTCTTCCAAAGGAAACAATCAAAATGATAGCTGGTATCGCTAAAAATTTATTGTGTGGTTGTTTTAAGCAACAGCAGCAATGAGACTTTCCTACTGAGGCCCTTTCCCCACGTAAGCACTAAAGCAATGTTACTAACATTTCTGCTTTAATTGATAAAGAATGTTTTTGAATATACGTCAGCCTACAATGCTTCCTTAGGACCTAACAGTGTTAGTTTTGAAAAGGACCTCCCCAAAGTGGTGAAATTTCTCCAGTGACATTTTTAGTATCCACCTTTTCAAAACATCAATGATCTCTCCTACAGCCAGTCTTCCTCCTTCACAAAACCAGCCACCTTTTCAACTTTGCTCTAACACAAAGCCACATCCTAAATATCCTACAAGTGTTAAGTGGCTGCCAGACCATCCTGTATATGGCAAGCTGCCCCATGGCTACCTCAAGTGTGTGATTACTTAAAAGAAGGGCTTTGCATCCCCAAAGCACCTCATTCCCCCATTTTCAGAATGTAACTGCTGAAAAAAATCCCAGAATTCAACACTTTTCACTCAAGGGAAAACAACTGTACTGGGGGTAAGGAGAAAATAGGAGTTGGGTCTGTAAGAATGACTTTAGTAAGACATGGAAAAAATTTGGCAGTTTAATCCCTTATCCTCACTCACAGAATAAGAAGCACTTTACAAATACCATGACAAAAGCAAATTCCAAAAGGCAAGAAAATTGGAAACCTATTTGAAGCCATTTCTTGAGGTATGGCACAAAGGTTCATTTCCAACACCAAACCACTCAAGAAATCCCTGTCATGTTTCTCTCCTGACTAGGAGAATGTAAGTGTACCCAATCCCAGGAATCCAGCTGTTAATCCTGCATCCATTACCCCTTCTCCTATAAATAGCTCGGTCTGGGTCTATAGCGGCAGGCATTTTGTAATTTCAAAATTCGTTACCCCGAGAAAACGTCCTGAATAACTCGGTAACTGGGAGCCCGTCTACCCTTTCTTTAACTCCACAGCCCCCCTCCCCTTGGCCATCCAAGCATTTTCCACTCAAAAAATGTACCCCCCCATCCCTCCACTAGAAAAAGAGGAAAAAATAAACGGTTCGGTCGGGGGGGGGCGCTGCGATCCAGGGGGAGGGGCCAGACTAATAGCGCCTCCTCGAGTGGCTGCGCCAGCGCCTGACCCCCGCGGGGAGCCGCGCTCACCCGCCCGGCCAGCAAGCCGGCCATCGCCTCCCCCACCCGCCTCAACCAACAAATCCACCGCCGCCCCCCCCTACCGCGCGCGCGCCCTCCTTGACTCCTGCGCAGCCGCCACCGGGAAAAGGCGGGGGGAAGGGGAGGAGGCCTCGCGCGAGGCCTACTAGGCCTCGTCGGAGCCAGGGCCTCGCGTGAATGGCCGGCCAAGCAGAGAGAGGGAGCAGGCGCTCACGCGGGACTACGCGAGGCCGAGGCTCGTGACGAGGACCGGAGCCCGCTAAGAAAGATGGCAAGAGTGGAAATAGAGCCATACCCGCGGGCGGAGGGAAAAATTTGAAGCTTACCTGCAGGCGCGAGGCGACTGAGGGGAAAAGGGGAGCGGGCGGGAAGGGGAAGGGCGGGAGGCCGGGGGCGGAACAATAGGGGCGGGCGGGAAGGCGAGGGGGGCCCCGCGGGCGGGCGGAGGAGGAAGGGGGGGGTGGAGGAGGAGGAGGAGGAAGGGGGAAAGAGACCCCGGGGCGGGTGGAGGGCGGCGGAGGGCGGGCGGGCGGGCGGAGGGCGGGCGGGCGGGAGAGGGCGCAGGCTGCGGCTGCTCCGGCTGCTGCCTCTGCTGGTCTGGGAGGGGGACGGGGCGGAGCGGCCCGCTTTCAACCCCGCGCACCCTCCGACCCCGGAAGCGCTAACCGCCCCGGGGGCCGGCGAGGCGACTGCGTCGTCCAAACCTTCCCCACGCAATGCGGACGGCCTCCCAACAGCCTAGAGCGGCTCCGTGGACAGCGTTGGCACCAGCGAGAGAACAACCGGTAGCAAATGGCGAAGAGCATGATAGAGCGGCAGCGTGGGGGCAGGGAGGAAACTAGTGTCCCCTAGCGGGCTGGTTCGAAAGCCCAGACGTTTAAGTGAGGAGAGAGTTGGCAATCGCCACGGATAAACCAGACAGGAAAATAGGATGTGTGAGGAGAGACTACTGGGACAAACCGCTAGTCTATAGTAATACAAATGGGAAAAAAAGCTAATTTGCCACCTTGGAGGTCACTTTTACACCAACTCTTTACTTTGAAAATTGGTAATTAAAATGAAAGAAGCACCTTTTCTTTTAGGAAGAACTGTAGTTCATCTTTAGTCAACAAGGGAAAACTTTTTTTCAACAATTCCATATAATGAATGTAGAGAAATTTAAAAATTAGAACATCATTCATTCTCCAACCCAAAATGAAATAATTGACTTAAGCAAGTGTCATCAATCACCTAAACTTTAAGGGGAAATTTGTTAGGGAAAAGGATACTAACCTGGTGACAAATATCACATGATTATTTGCAAAATAAAAATAAAAAAGGAACCCAAAAGTTTTAAATGGAAAGATCAGATAGGTCACCACCTTATCCAAGTGATCAAACCTTGTATCACTAATAGTACAACTCTGACACAGTCCTTGATGAGATGCAGTAGGTACATAGCATCATCTATTAAGTATTCTTCTCAAGTGTTTAATCTTAATCTAATTAAACCTTCAGACCCAACTTGCAATTTATAGGAAATTTACAAGGGATCAAGGAAAAAGTTAAACATATCATAGAGATAATCAGCAAATCCAGAGTCCAAGACATTCAACAAGACAACTAGCCTGTTCTCATCAAAATGAAAATGAAATAGAACAGAGGGGGAGGAAAGAGAGGATAAATTCAAAAGACAATAATAATCAAATATAACGTGTGGATCTTGTTTGGATTCTGGTTTGTTTTTTTATAGCTATATAAGACATTTTGGAGACAGCAGAGGAAATTCAGACATGAATATTAGCTAATATTAGGAGGTATTGTTAATTTTCTTAAGTGTGGTAATGGAATTATGGCTGTGCAGGAGAAATGCTGTTCTAGGAGGTACATAATGAACTATTTAAAGTGAAGGGTCGTGATGATGGGAACAGACTTCCAAATATTTCACATGGTTAAATCAATAAAGCAAATTTGGTAAAAATGTTGACAGTTGTTGAGTATAGATGGTAGGTTTATAGGTGATCATTGTACTGTTCTTCAGACTTTTACAAAATAATTTTCAGGGACTCGCCTTTCACTCCAGTGACTAGGACTCTGCACCTTCACTGCTGTGGCCCAGGTTCAATCCCTGGTTGAGGAACTAAGATCCTACAAGTTGTGCGGCATGCCCCAAAATGACAATGATAATTTTCATAATAAAAATTGGAAAAAATATGATATGGAATGGAACAAGACTAGCAAAGTGTGGGACTTCCCTGGTGGTCCAGTGGCTAAGACTCCACGCTCCCAGGGCGCCCAGGTTTCATCCCTAGTCAGGGAACTAGATCCCACATGCCACAAGGAAGACCCTGTGTGTGGCAACAAAGAACCCATATGCCACCAACTACAACCCAGCACAGCCAAATAAATGAATAAATAAAGCAAGGCACTGCTGGGTCATATTTTTTAAATGCTTAAAAAAAAGTCTCTGTGCTTCCACTGCAGGGGTTTCAGGACTGATCCCTGGTTGGGGTGTGTGAAACACACACACACAAACCAACCAAACAAGAAAAGATGAACTAATTGTTAATAATTACTGGAGCTAGGTTATGGGAAATCTGCTTTCCCTACTCTTGTACATATCTGTAAGTTTCCACATTAAAAATTTTGTTCAAAAACTAGAGAACTCTGAAAGAGAACAAAACGAAATTTTTAAAAAGGCTATTGAAAGAGACAGCTACTATAGGGTTATAGTTTACCCACGTTCAAGTTCTTTGGGTGTCAGTTCTGGCCTTTATATTCATCAGGTTTTATTGGGCAACTTCAATTCAGTGGAGTTATCTGAAGAGAGATAGCTTTCTGAAGCGGAAAATAAAGCTTGGGGGCGCCAACGTCTTTCCTGCCACCCTCCAAATGATAGGTGGGCATTAGGAACTGTGAGAAATAAAAAGAAGTCTGTCATTTAACAAAGGCAAAGGGCAGAACAAATATTGAAAGAGAGTAAAGGAAGTAGGAAAATGTTAGGACACCCAACAGAAAAGCAAACCAAAGAGCAGGCTTACTATGAGGCCTGGGCTGCTCAGTCACTTCAGGTCTGATTCTGTGACCCCATGGACTGTAGCCCACCAGGCATCTCTGTCCATAGGATTCTCCAGCAAGAATACTCAAGTGCATTGCCATGCCCTTCTCCAGGGGATCTTCCTGACCTAGGGATCGAACCCGCGTCTATTGTTGCTTTGCAGGCAGATTCTTTACCCACTGAACCACCTGGGAAGCCCTAGTGAGGGCCTGGGCTGAAGGTCAAATTAACCTCAAGATTTTGCAGTTGGGTCATTTACACCCCAGGGGGCTCTAAGAGCTGGAGTAAAAGTGAGTGGCAAAAAAAATAAAGTGAGTGGCTATCTGTGAAGTCACCTCTAATAATGGTAGACAAAACAAAGATCAAATGGAAAGTTGATAAAATAACACGACTTAGTGACTGGACAACAAAAGAACAGAACATGACTCTGTTAACAATAGCCTGGCTTCTGCTGGGGCTAGCCAGCAGTTGCAGCCAGCTTTGAAAAAGATGCAGCCAATAGCAATATGCAATGGTTTTATGAATAAATAAATTCTTCTCAGGAGAACCAAACTAGTCAAGAGAGTGAACTCGTCTATGACTACAAAACACCCTGATACAGGGAAATGATTCCAGAAAGACAGCAAACTGATGATTCATCCCATGACTTACAGTCCTCAAAGTTGAAGTGTCAATTTGTACTTTAGATTTAATGGGTTTCCTATCCTTTCCCATTTTCAATTAATTGTGTGGAACTCTTACTATACTCAGTTTCTAGTAAGGACAGAATGGTAGAACTCCAGATCCTCTCATGGGACATTGGGCATAAAATAAAAACATTTGAGAACCAGTATCTTTAGAGTCTTATACTGATGCACAAAACAGGGCGCACCAACCCAATGCTCTGGAGAGCCAGGCAACTAATGTAACTTGCCCGAAGAAAGGCAACAGGAAGCTGGAAGGACGATTAAGACTGGAGAGCATGCATGCCTGCCTGCTAAGTCGCTTCAGCCGTGTCCGGCTCTTTGCGACCCTATGGACTGTAGCCCACCAGGCTCCTCCGTCCATGGGATTCTCCAGGCAAGAGTACTGAAGTGGGGTGCCCTGCTCTCCTCCAGGGGATTGAACCCAAGTCTTTTGTGTCTCCTGCATTGGCAGGCGGGTTCTTTAACTCTAGTGCCATCCGGGAAGCCCCTGGAGAGTATAAAATCCATCTATAGAGAAGGATCAGTAGTGGTTCAGAAATTTCTGTCTTCAGAAACATGAAATCTGAACCTTTATTGAAAAGGTGTGATAATTAACAGAGTAGTCCCTCAAAAAAAAAAAAAAGGTCCATAGCCAGAAATAGCCATGAGCAACCAATGTTGCAACCTCTGGCAAAGATATACATACCAAAATTTCCCACAGCAGTTAAGTGTATAGCAAAGATGGAAACATTTTAAAATTCCAGCATAAAAATATTGAGTAAAATGCTATTAAAAACAATGTTACACACAAACACTGATATGGAATCAACTCGAAAATACATAATTAAATGGGAAAATGTTAGATCCAAAAGAGGGCTCTCATTTGATATAAAGTGGGCTAGAAGCAATAGGAACATGTAAGGTAGAAACAGAGAGGATGTTTACTTATGTGCAGACCAGCTCTGAAAGTTTACAAAAGAATTTAGTAGTCATAGTTGCCTTTGGGGAGTAAACTAGAAATTTGCTATGAGGAGAACCTTACTTTTCTGCTGAACATCCTATTAAAAATGTTACATCCCTCCCCCTCTCCCAGGTACATGTATTACTTTTAGCTTTCAAAAAGTTAATGACTTTTGAAGAAACAAGGATAGCAAAATAGCAAGATGCTGTTAGAAAAAGAAAAGGTAGGAGGGGAAATGGGCTGTTTATGGTTAAAACTGGGGAAGGAGGTGGGTGAGTGTTCTCCCTAACTTGTTTCTCTGTGTTCTCTCCCTGGAGCCATTTCTCATTGTCTCTCCTTAATTTGTGGTTTATTTTTCAACTGTTTTTCTTTCACCTCACAATCCCCTTAGGCCCACCTTTCCCTTCTCCTCCTGGAAAAGGAAGTGCTAATAAATAAATGAAAACAGTGTTACAGAGGAAGAAAACCTTAGAATGGCCCCAAAATTCAGGACACTGGAAAACAGGTCTTGGTGCTCAGTCGTGTCCGACTCTGTGACCCCATGGACGGTAGCCCGCCAGGCTCCTCTGTCCATGGAATTTTCCAGGCAAGAATACTGGAGTGGGTTGCCATTTCCTTCTTTAGCTTGGTCTTGGATTTCCTAATAAAATTAGAAGCTAGATCTAATATATTTAAGCATGTATTTCATATATCTCACCCCCAGGACAAGTCATAGATGAAACCCAGTCAACTAGAAACACAACTTCCCTGTTCAAGTCCCACGCTTAAATCCCTAAACCCTGTGGGTCCCACCTAAGAAACATCGCTCAGGTCCACTCCTCCCTGCTATCAGGCTCTGATATGGTATCTTAGGCTCAGGAATTCCTGAACGTCCATCCTTCACCTTTTTACAAATCTTTGCCTCTGCAAAACTGCTTCTTCTGCTGGAAACCCCCTGGGTTACAAGCACAGACACAGAACCCACACTGCCGAAGTTCAAATCCTGACTGAAGTTTTCTTCTTCCTCAATTTGGGATCAGTAGTACCTACCTCATAGAGCTGCCATGAAGATGACCACAAGTTACAAATGCAAAGCGCTGAGTGCCTGGGGCATGATGAACGCGGGGGGGGGGGGGGGGGGGGGGGGCGGGCAGGGACGGCGGGGTTAGCTTTTGTTATCTGTAACAGGGAAACCCCTGTGCATCCTGAGGCCCAGCCAGGACCTCACTCATTTCCCAGTGGCACTGTCACTCCTTCCTTTGCTGCCCCACTGCTTGATCCCTGTCTCATTCACTTTTACAATACTATACTATAATAACCTATTCATACATTCACACGACCATCTGCTCCATTAGCTCTCAAAGGCCATGAAGGGCAGAGACTGTGTCATTCTAAATCTCTGTACCTTCAGCCCCAGAACACAGTATTTCCTCAATAAACACTTCTAGCCCCACTGGGATTGATACCTGTGATTCCCAAACATGCTGTGGAGCTTTAGACCCTGTTCCTAAGCACATGCCTTTCCCAGCTCCTCTCCACCATCCGCTTGATAAATCTATCCTTTCATTTTTCTCTAGGGCAGCAGAACTAGTACAAGGTGCTAGGCCCAACCAAGGTAATGGTACAGGTGAACAGAGACCAGGAGAAACAGCTTTATTTGCACTGAGAGTTGGAGAGTGAGAGGAGGGCCTGAGACAGCATACTGAGTGAGAGAACAGAGATTACTTTTCAAAATGGCAGTTAGAGCTCATCAACCAAATGGACTCGACCTGCCATCAGCCTTGCAGTGAGCGCCATCAATAAGAGGCCTGCTGGGAAATGTTTATTTGCCACTGAATCACCCAAGCATGCTACAATTATAAGAAAGGTACAGGTCGTTTTTCATTTCCATAACTCAATGTCCACAGCATTTCCTCAATCATAAGTATTACAAAAGAGAGTAAAAAAAAAAATCATATTTTACAGATCTTAGACTTGTCTTTAGTATTTTAGCTCAAATCTTACCATCTTCAAAAAACAGTTCTGTCAAACTCATCAGCTAAAAGTTCTATCCAAGCAGTGAGAAGATGGCCTTTGTTAGCCCGTGGCAATTCTTTTCTGATTTGTCCTAGCTAGTTAATGCTGAACAGCAGAATGAGGCTTAGATTGCAGGGGTTGAGGGGAAGGGGTATCAAGAGTTAATTTCCCCCAGTACAAGATGGCATCTGAAGCTTGATGGGAGAGCTGAACTGGAGAGACTTGAGGGAAGGGTCCAGGCCCTGTATTCAGTCAGAGTCACTGCTGGAAGAGGAGGAGGAGGAGGAATGCTGCAAGGGGAAAGGGGAAAGGATACATCAGATCCAAATGACTTTTGTTACTTCATGGGACATTCTTTGGTGCCCTATACCTCCACCCCAGTGCCCTTTGCTTTCTAAGAAGGTCAGGAGTCTTCAACTCGACTGTCCCTTAAACAGCAAAAGCAAGGATTTCCTTCAGCAGTGAGCAGTCAGGAATGGATGAAACCATCCTAAATCATTGCACAGAATTTAATATACTGCATTTGGAGAAAGTTTCCAATTTTCTTTACCTGAGCCAATGCCTAGGCAAGGAATAAATTATAGGCACTAGAGTAGAATTGTACAAGGAAACAGCTGCTCCCTTATAGTATTTATTAGCTGCATGGACATTCCTAGTGGCTAGGAGACTAAGAAAAGCGAGTAGAATGAGTAGCTGCGTGTGCATCTATCTCTACTTTTTCCTAAGTCCCAACTGGGAGAAAGTGAGGAAGGCGGGAGAGGAGGCTGGGAGAGTCCTAGTCAAGGTTCTTACACATATACTCCCATCAAAACTGTCATCAAAACCATTTTTGAGTGTCTCCACTCAAGAACCAAAGATGGAGAACTAGAATTAGCATCCAAAGCCATAAGGCAAATAAATATTGGGCAGAAAAATGTAAATTAAGGCCTCCTCAAGATCAGGGTTGGTTCACTCCTTCCAGAGTTGTCCTGAGAGCTACTTTTACCCTTGCTAATGAACAATCCTCTGGAGTGAAGATATTTAGCCTTGGGGCTGAGCATGAAACTCAGGTTTTGTTAGAGGCTGAGAGTCACTGACTGCTCTCGTCCTCAGTTTCCCTACTGAATAGTAGGACAATGGGGCCCATGTAACTAAAACAACACCCTGAGAACACTGAAGGAGAGAAAGAAACTCCAGGACCTAGGGCCAGATTATTACAAGTTAATTATTATATAAGACTTTGCTTTGTCAAAGCACTGACTCTATTACTTGATGTTTGACCACCTCAGTGGGTGTGTCCAACCTGCTAAAACAAGCGTGGGGTGGGGAGTTCTAGGAAGAGAAAGGCAAACTAGAAAGACTTTTGATGCTGACATCCATTCTGTGGCTCAGCCTAGCACCTCCCAGATACAAGGCCTAATAAGCCTAATAAATTTTTTAGGATTATCAGATTCTTCCCAGTGGGAATCCTTTACACAGTCACTGTCCCACATCCTCAAGACTTCAAAATCCCCATTCCTTGCCCTCCCCCTGCCTCCTTAGTCCCTTTGAAGGGGCACCCCTTCCCAGCTAGGCTCCAGGGGCACTTACCTTGCCATGCTTATGGTGTTTCTGCTTCTTTTTATGAGCTTTCTTCATTTTCTTGTGCACCTTCTTATCAATCACTATTCCTGGTCCTACTACACCAGGAACCAATGGATTCACAGGACACATGCCAGGGCCAGGTGGTGGGTATGGAGGGGGGTAGGGACCTGAGGGCTGGCATCCTGGATATCCTGGCTGTGGCACAGGATGACAGGGCCCACCAGGGGGAAAGGCTGGATTCCCCTGGGGTGCTCCTGGGGGGGTGGGAAAAGGGCCTGGAGGAAAGGGAGGGTTGGCAGGTGGTGGATGGGCAGGATTGCAACCTCCAGGATACCCAGCGTTAGGCGGGTGTGGATATGGTCCTGGCTGCCCTGGTGGAAGAAACAAAGAATAAATTAAGATTACAACTGTCCAGAGCCTCTGACAACAAACAACAACAGAAAGAATTACTCAATAGTTAAGGGCAAATGGGAAGGTGAGGAAAAAGAATCACTCAGTAGTTAAGGGCAAATGGGAAGGTGAGGAAAGAGAATGAAGGGAAGGGGAGGCAAACTTACAGGAGAGAGAGAAAAGGGAAGGGCCCTGGCAGGGCGGGGGAGAAACAGAGACAGGGAACTCTAGGGAAAGAGGAGAGGATGGGTCAGCGAGGAAGGACTTTGCTTCTGCGGGCTAGTGGAGAGGAGGAGGCGAAACTGACACAGAATCCTCCTGTTGTGGCCCATCTGAAAAGGGGCTGGGGCAAGAGAAGCGATCCCCCAAACACCTACCGGCATTGGGATTCCACATGTTCAGATGTTTCCTTCAGCCTGAGGAAAAAGAAATGAAGGCAAACAGCTGATGGCCCACAAGTGGGTGGGGGTTTTAGAGACCAAGCCCCAGGCCCAACTCCAACGACTCCGGCTCCACTCTATGCAGTCCCTTAGAGAACTTCCACGACCTCCACGGAAGAAATCTTTCTTTCCACCCATTCTTTCGCCTCCAATACCTAATTCTATCCCTAGTTCCCTAGTCACAGGAACCTAGCTCCCTCCACCTTGCACTAGCTCTGGCCGCGGGAGGGGACTTCTAACTTGTCGGGAGAGAGGCTGAGTCCGCGAATCTCCCAAAACCTAAACCTAAACTCCCTATAAACTCATCTGCCTTTCCGTGACCGAGTCCGGAAGACTTTAACCACCCAGAGGCTGCGGAAAGACCTTAAACACTTTACCGCTCCCGGCGGAGAGTGACGGGGGACAAGACCCCCACCCAGGCTAAGAGAAGGACCTGACTTGAGGCGAAAGGAGTTAGGAGAATCAGGAAAGATCCTCAAATGCTTTCACAGTAGACACACACCCCTCCCCTACCCCATCCAAAAGGACAAATAAAGATCCTGACTCCCAGCTGCGAAGGGACTCCTCACCCAGGAATGGAGAAAGAAGAGGTCTGGGGTATCCAGACGTCCGGTCACCCTTACACCACTGCCTGGGCGGACTTGTCCTCCTTAGCCTTCACTCACTTCCTGATAACCCTCCCACCCTAGGCTTCAGCATCCGCCCCTGCTACCGTCTAATTGGTAGTATGTGTTCATTCTGCGTTAGGATTGGAGAACGTACTCGTCAATCACTCCATTCCTCTCTAGGCTAGAAGGCAAGGGTTTCAGTAGGGGCGGAGCCAAGGGCTGCAGGGAGAGGCGGGTGCAAAAGGGCAGCCGGAAATCCCCGTGGGCGGGGCTCAGAGAAACAAGCTAGGAGAAGGCTGGGGCAGTTTCAAGGCGAGGTCCCCAAGTGCCTAGAGGAAATTCGACCCTTGACTTCTAAGCTGTTAGTCTAGTGGGTGCCACACCCTTCCAATATGAATTTACGTTCAAGTTGTGAACTTTCGAAGATGTGAATGTGCGTGTGTTCACGTGTCCTATTAGGTAAGTTGGTTCACGCGTCTGGCGTACACTGTCACATGCAGCTTGCCCTCTGTCTCCTATTGCTGACGAATCCCTCCGCTCTACCCTCTGCCGCCCCTTCTTCCTCCAGTCAGTAATTTTTCTTCCCTGTTTTCTTGATGCCAGCTCCTGTATGCCAGCTTCTACCACTACTGTATGCCAGCTGTACTGTACTACTATAATTTTCAAGGTACTTTAAGATTAAATTTATTTTCCTTACTTTTTGTATGTATTATTTGTGTGAAAAGTATTATAAACCTATTACAATACAGAGACATCACTCTGCTGACCAAGGTCCCATATGGTCAAAGCTATGGTTTTTCCAATAGTCATGTATGGATGTGAGAGTTGGACCATAAAGAAGGCTGAAGAATTGATGTTTTCCAATTGTGGTCCTAGAGAAGACTCTTGAGAGTCCCTTGGACTGCAAAGAGATCAAACCAGTCAATCCTAAAGGAAATCAACCTTGAATATTCATTGAAAGGACTGATGCTGAAGCTGAAATACTGTGGCCACCTGATGAAAAGAGCCGACTCATTGGAAGACACCCTGATGCCGGGAAAGATGGAAGGCAGGAGGAGAAGGGGACGACAGAGGATGAGATGTTGGATGGCATCACCGACTCAATGGACATGAGTTTGAGTAAACTCCAGGAGATAGTGAAGGACAGGGAAGCCTGGTGTGCTGCAGTCTATGGGGTTACAAAGAGTGGGATATGACTTAGCAACCGAAAAACTACTATATAGCCTATTGTGTTAGCCTGTATAGCCAAAATTAGTTAGGTAACCAGGCTAACTTTGTTGAACTTACAAACAAATTGGACTTATGAACACACTCTTGGAATGGAACTCATTCTTTCATAGGGGACTTACTGTACTGTGATGTGTTGTACAGATATACATACATAAGCACAGGGCTTAAGGAATAGCAGGGAGATGCTCTCACCCATTGCCTCAATATTTGCCGTTGCCCTCTTAGTCCCCTTAGAAAGCAAAGAAACATTCTTGGGGGAAATATAGATGTCTAATATGAAGAAGGCTGAGAGCCGAAGAATTGATGCTTTTGAACTGTGGTGTTGGAGAAGACTCTTGAGAGTCCCTTGGACTGCAAGGAGATCCAACCAGTCCATTCTAAAGGAGATCAGCCCTGGGATTTCTTTGGAAGGAATGATGCTGAAGCTGAAACTCTAGTACTTTGGCCACCTCATGCGAAGAGTTGACTCATTGGAAAAGACTGATGCTGGAAGAGATTGGGGGCAGGAGAAGGGGACGACAGAGAATGAGATGGCTGGATGGCATCACTGACTCGATGGACGTGAGTCTGAGTGAACTCCGAGAATTGGTGATGGACAGGGAGGCCTGGTGTGCTGCGATTCATGGGGTCGCAAAGAGTCAGACACGACTGAGCGACTGAACTGAACTGAGCTGAATCTCTCTTAGGATTTCCTATCTCAATTTCATATATCTTGGCAACCCACTCCAGTATTCTTGCCTGGAAAAGTCCATGGACAGAGAAGCCTGGTGGGCTGCAGTCCATGGGGTTACATGACTGAGCATGCGTGCATGAGGGTGGAGGGAGATGGGTTGCTGGCGATAAACTGGTAGAACTTAAAAAAAATTTTTTTTTTTTTAAATTTCATGTATCTGGCATCTGGCAAATTGCATAAACCAGAAACCAAGAAAGTCATCGTTAATGGCTCTCTCCACATTCCTCCCATCCCCCTCCAGCATCAGGAAGGGTCTGTTTTGCTTCCCAAATAAATCTGGAATCTCTATACGTCTCTCCATCTTCTTTGCTCCTAGCCTACCATCATCTCATGGACTGCTGCAATGGCCTCAATTTTTTTTTTTTTTTTAGTAACCCACTTAACAAGCTTGATTTAATAAACATGTAGAACCATTCACCCAAAGTAAAAACTACTTATCCCTCTTAAGCATACGTAAAACATTTATAAAAATCGGTCTCAACGAATGCAATTCAAACTTGAGAATTGTGTAATACATACTGTATTCTTTGACCACAGTGTAAAATATAAATACAAATGAAACTGAGCGGGGCCCCACAAACCTTTTCCTGGTCCCCTTTTCTTATTTGTAGGAAAATGGATTCAACTTCCTAGCATGCGTGCTGAATCACTTCTGTCACGTCCGACTCTACGACCCTATGGACTATAGCCCTCCAGGCTCCTCGTCCCTGGGATTCTCCAGGCAAGAATATTGGAGTGGGTTGCTGTGCCCTCCTCCAGGGAATCTTCCCAACCCAGGGATCGAAGCTGCATATCTTATGCCTCCTGCACTGGCAGGCGGGTTCTTTACCGCTAGTGCCACCTGGGAAGCCCTCAGCTTCCTAGACTGTCCCTGAATTCCAAAGGGCAGATTCAAACAGTTACTAATCAGGGAAGAGAGAGAATGCAGAAACAAAGGAGGAGCTGTTAAAAAACAATAGTGCAGTCATAAAGCAGAGCCCTGGTTTCTCCTCAAGGGAAATACATAACAATTTATTTTTTAGTTTTTCTGTAGGAAATAAGCCCCCCAACCAGGTATAGAATGGTAACTTTCTTCTGAGCACAACATTCGTGCAGTACCATCCTGTTACCTCACCACCAACCAATCAGGCCTAGCCCCCAATTTTGCTTATAAAAACTCCTCTCCAAAAACTCACAAAAGTTTGGGTTTTTTGAACACTAACCACCAATTCTCCTTGCTCAGTTCAGCAACATACCTTTCTCTGTTCCAAACTCCAATGTTCTGGTTTGTTTGGCCTTCACTGTGTGTTGGACACTTGAGCTTATGTGCATTCAACAAAACAAACATATATTTGGAAGTTAAAAAAGCAAAAGTCTTCCAAATAACTCTGAGTCAAAGAATAAAATAGTATGGAAATGAAATACTTCAAACCATAATGAAAATATTACATCCCCAATTTTTGAGGTACAAAAATATGAAGATATATCTTATGCTGAGTTTATTGTCTTGAACTAAAATTGATAGATTTTTAATTTTTTAATTAAAAGTTTTTGCTATATATTTTATTGAAATACACTTGACATACAATACCATGTTTTGCATAACCATAGTACATTTTGATATATTTTTATATCAGGCTTGTACTAAGTATTTAAGATGAATTGGAACTTTTTTAAAAGGCAATTTATATCTGATTTTTTTTCTGTCTTAAAAGATCATTGAGTTTGAAAGAAATTATGGATATGTCTGTACGGGCATGATTCTTCTTAGAATGTATAATTTATTTATTGTATCTTTTTTGGTTGCACTGGGTCTTTGTTGCTGTGCACAGGTTTTCTCTAGTTGTGGCAAGCGGCGGCTAGCCTTCACTGTGGTACATGGGCTTCTTATTGAAGTGGCTTCTCTAGTGGAGCGCAGGCTCTAGACACACAGGCTTCAGTAGTTGCAACATGCGGGCTCAGTAGTTGCGGTGTGTGGGCTTAGTTGCCTTGCAGCATGTGGGGTCTTAGTTCACCTACCAGCAATTGAACTTGGTTCCTCTTCATTGCAAGACGGATTCTTAACCACTGGACCACCGAGGAAATTTGAAAACTGTCTCTTATTTAAAGTAGCTTTATTGAAATATAGTTCGTATACCATACAATTCATCTATGTAAAGTGTACAGTTCAATAGTTTTTAGCATTTCATGAGCTTGTGTAACCATCGCTATTATCTAATTGTAGAAGATTTTTGTCCCCCTTAAAATAATTTCATACCCATTAATAGTGAATCCTCATTTTGTCTCCTTACCTCTCCCTCATTTTACTCAAGCCCTAAGCAACCACTAATTAATATTTTGCTGTAAATTGTCTTATTCTATGTATTTCATACAAATGGAAGATTGTATATGTGACCTATTGTGATTGGGTTCTTTCACTTAACATAATATTTTCAAGGTTCACCCATGACGTAGTATGAATCTTCATTGCTTTTTGTAAAGGAAGTACTGACTAGTATGCTACTCTTTGGCTATACCACATTTAGCTATCCATTCATTAGTTGAAGAACATTTGAATTGTTTTTACATTTTTGCCTATTATGTATATTGGTGCTGTGGACATTCATGGACAAGTTTGTGTGACCATATGTTTTCTTTTTATTATCCGCACAGAAATTTATTTGAATTCAAGATTATATGGTTATATTTAGAATAATGTCATAATTATCTAAAGCACGTATCATTCTTGGCTTTGAAACAGTTCTAAAGGTATCCTTTTAAAGTCAAAAATATGTAGTAAGAATGTACAAGGAAGCAAATATATAAAAAACAAGCTTGCTAAGTATTGGGAGTTGTTACAAGAGGGACACACCAAGATAAACGTAACAGAGTCCAAATTATATAACATACAGCAAGGCATTCTCTTGCTTTATCAACGCCTAGAAAATAAATCAGTAACCTCAGTAATGCATCATCGTTGACTCAATGGATATGAGTTTGAGCAAACTCTGGGAGATAGTGAAGGACAGGGAAGCCCGGCGTGCTGCAGTCCATGGGGTCACAAAGAGTCAGACACGACTGAGCGATTGAACAGCAGCAGCAGTGCAAGAACACTGCAACAGGGACAGACTTTCTGAGGGACATAGGGCATTCGCTATACTGTCCTTTTTTCTAACTCCTTCTCTCGTGGCAACTTCTTTTCTTCCCTCTAAAATGGGTTTTATTGTATTGAAAAAAATAGGTTTGATTTGTAAATTGTAGTAATTGAAATATGCAACAATTTACTTAAAGATGCTCAGGGATCTTTTATTTGTTGGATTGCGCTGGGTCTTCGTCCCCGCACTCGGCCTTCCTCTAGTTGCGGTGAGCCAGGGCTACTCTTCGCTGTGGTGCACGGGCTTCTCGTTGTGGCTGCTTCTCTTGTGGAGCACAGGCTCTGGGTGCACCGGCTTCGGCAGTTGCAGCACGTAGGCTTGGTAGTTGTGGCACATGGGCTTGGTTGCTCCGCAGCATGTGGCATCTTCCCCGACCAGAGATCAAACCCGTGTCCCCTGCATTGGCAGGGGGATTCTTATACCACCAGAGAAGTTCTCAAATTTTTGAAAAAGCCAATCAGCTAGTTAGCAAGGGATCATTAGTGGCTTACAGGGGAAAAAAAAATCAGGTATTACATATTTGCTAAGTAGATTTTAAAAAGAATAAGCAAAAAAAAAAAAAAAAAGAATAAGCAGCTAAAAATGGGTGAAAAAAATCCCAGGGTTTACTGTGACCTAAACAATTGAAAACAGGCAGACCTATTTACTTGCAGAGGGAGCAAGGTAAAGAGGTTCCGAGATAGAGTTTGGTTTCCAACAGTGTCCACTGCCAAAGGTGGGCAGACTCAGAATGTCTCCTCTTCTCACAGAAACTGGAACACGGACAAGCAGCCTTTCTTTGAACAGCGCTTTGCACACATCATCCACACAGATCTGATGGACTTGACTGCCCAGAAAGATTGGTGTGTTTGTGCTAACATTAGAGTCTTGTGCTAATCCCAGATCCTTAACCATGAGTGTTGTTCTGAATCCACCCTGATAGTTATTAGGGAAGGGAACTCCATCAATCACCCCAGATATGGGATTATAAGCAGCACTTTACCAATGCTGTCCTGAGCTCACATTTAGGATTTTGGCCAATAGTTTTGGGTCAGGTCCTAACCTTTTTCCCAGATTCATAGCATCAGCAGTTTCAGTCATACCAATAGCTAACAGTATATTATAGCAGATCCTCAGAGCCTGCCCAGGCCCACGGGCTCCACAATAGCACGCACTGGAATCCTTGCTCCCCAGCAATTCTTGGGCAACCCACCTACCAACACTGGAGACATAAGAGACACGGGATTGATCCCTGGGTCAGGAGGATTCCCTGGAGTAAGAAATGGCACCCCACTCCAGTATTCTTGCCTAGAGAATCCACATGGACAGAGGAATCTGGTGGACTATAGGCCATAGCGTCACTAAGAATAGGACACGACTGAAGCAACTGAGCATAGCACACTTCCCGCCGTAAACGTGAGGTTCCCAGACTGTGCAGCTTCCACACCACCAGAAACAGGGCAACCCTGAAAACTGCTCCCATTTTCTCAACTTCTTTGGCCAGATCTTCCCAAACTAGGATCAGTAGTACTAGCGTCTGTTCGTAGTGAGCCTTGCTGCTGCTGCTGCTGCTAAGTCGCTTCAGTCGTGTCCAACTCTGTGAGCCTTACTTGCCTTTTTTTGGAATCCCATTTGCTCCAGAATAAGCTTCTATTGCATTGATACTGGTGGGCAACATTGTAATAATTCCATCCTTGCTGGCTACATCTGCGGGAGAAGACACTACCTGTTCACTTGCATCTAGAAATTCTCTGCATGCATCAGGAAACACATCATAAATAACAAGAAATGGCACCCCACTCCAATACTCTTGCCTGGAAAATCCCATGGATGGAGGAGCCTGGTAGGCTGCATTCCATGGGGTCGCTAGGAGTCAGACATAACTGAGTGACTTCACTTTCACTTTTCACTTTCATGCCTTGGAGAAGGAAATGGCAACCCACTCCAGTGTTCTTGCCTGGAGAATCCCAGGGATGGGGGAGCCTGGTGGGCTGCCATCTATGGGGTCGCACAGAGTCAGACACAACTGAAGCGACTTAGCAGCAGCAGCAGCAGCCATGTCCATGGGATTTTTTTTTTTTTTTTTTTTTTTGCCATGGGATGCCCCATTTGCCTAGTCCAATGAACCCAGCTGGAGCCATTGATGTAGAACACACCACTGCAAGGCTGGCCCTTGCCAGCGACTCCAGTAGGGAGGCTAGAGGCACTCCACAGAGCTATAAAGAGGCTGCCTTGCTGCCCCAGCTCACCCACTAACTGCAAGGGTGCAAGGGACATGAGCACTGACATATGTTTTCAATTCTATTAGGTATTTACTTATGAGAGGAATTGCTGGGTCATATGGTAACTCTTTGTTTAACATTTTTGAGGAACTGCCAAATTATTTACCAAAATAGCCACACCATTGTATATCCCCACCAACCATGTATAAGGGTTCCAATTTCCCCCCATCTGTGCCAACACTTGCTACTGTCTGTCTTTATTGGTATAGACATTCTAGTGCGTATGAAGTGGTGTCTCATTGACTGTCCTGTCAGCATCCACTCTGGCCCTCTTTCAATTCATTCTCCACATTTCAACCTTGGAAATGGTCTTCTAAAGCCAACTCTGACATCACCCTACTACTTAAAATTCTTCAGCGGCATTGCATTATCCTTTAGACAAAGGTTGAAACTATTTTTACATGAATGTATTCATTTTTGTTGAATAGGTAATATGTTAGAAAACCAAAAAGGACCAAGTGATATAAAGGGAAAAGTCTCTCTTTCACTCCTGTTCTCCATTTACCCAACCTTCCCAACTCACAGAACACACATAACCACATAATTGGTTTCTTGTATACATTTCCACAGTTTCTTCATTATAATCAAGCAAATGGTGACATAAATTTATATCCCCTCTTTTAAATATACAAACAACAAACTATGCAGTTTAGTTTGCACCTTTTCTCCCCCACTAAATATACCTTGGAGATGTTTCTGTATCAGTAGAGAGTATGTCCTCACTCTTTCTCACAACGACATTTTATTCTTTTCTATGGTGTACCATAATCAGTTTAACCAACCGAGAGAGATTTGTGTTATTTCCAATCTTCTGCTACTAAAAACAATACTGAAATAAATAACCCTGATACATCATTTTACATATTTTAGCTTTTTATAGATATTGATGAATTACCCTCCCTAGAGGTTATATTTATTTACTTCCCACCAGGCTTCCCTGGAGGCCCAGACGGTGAAGAGTCTGCCTGCAATGCAGGAAACCTGGGTTCCAGCCCTGGGTTGGGAAGATCCCCTGGAGAAGGGAATGGCTACTCACTCCAGTATTCTTGCCTGGAGAATTCCATGGACAGAGGAGCGTGGCGGGCTACAGGCCATGGGGTCACAAAGAGTCGGACATGGCTGAGCAACTAACACTTTCATTTTTCACTTTCAGCTTCTCACCAGCTCTGTGAGTGTCTGTTTCTTCCTACTTGTCAAACCTGAAAAACTCAGCATCTTATTACTGCGATGTCTGCGGTGGTCTGACCCTACTGCCTCTCTGCTCTCCTCTCATGCTGCTCACCCCTCGCTCTCTGCTCTTCAGTCCCTAGGCCTCTTTCTTCCCTGCTGAGAATCTTGGTTCCTTTTGCAGGAGGGCTTTTGCACTCACTTGCTGCCCCTGCAGCCTGGAATGCTCTCCCCATTTCTCTCCACTTTTCCTACTTAACTCCTGCTCATTCATCAGCTCTCAGCTCCAGGATCACTTCTTCAGGGAAGCCTCCTTGATACTCTAGTCAGGTAAACTCCTTTGTTGTAGCCACTAAGTAGATCTTTGCCTTTCCTTTAGCATATCTATCTCAGCTTATAATCATGCATGAATGAGTAATTACTTTATGTTAGCTTCCTGCATTCAACTGTAAGCTTCTTGAAAGGAAGGACACTTCACAGTTAACAGTTCACACAGTGCCTGGTACATAGGAGGGTATCAATGAATGAACTGTTAAATAACTACATGAATGAATGAATGAGCAAATGGAGGAATAGAGCATGATGGTTCTGGAGTCAGTCAGACAGACCTGGATTCAAATCGTAACTTTGACACTTAGGTGTGACCTTGAGTAAGTTAACCCCTTGGATCATCAGTTTCCTCATTTGTAAAACAGTGGCAATTGTACCTGCCTCATAGGGTTGTGATGAGATAATTGTGTATCTGTCACATAATAAGCACTTATATGCTACCATGTAGTAGTATCATGATTCTCATTTATATTAAGAACTATTACTGTTAGATTCAGGTGATTCCCAATATTCTTCGGCTTCCCTTATGGCTCAGCTGGTAAAGAATCCGCCTGCAATGCAGGAGACCTGGGTTCGATCTCTGGCTTGGGAAGATCTCTGGAGAAGGGAAAGGCTACCCACTCCAGTATTCTGGCCTGGAGAATGCCATGAACTGTATAGTCTGTGGGGTTGCAAAGAGTCGGACGCAACTAAACGACTTTCACTCAGGATGATTTTTAATCTCCCTGCAGGACCCTTATAGATTGCCAATATCCTCCATACCTCTCTTCACTTACCTGCTAGTTGGGAAATTCTTCCTCAGATTGAAACTCAGATTTCTTTTTTCTTCTTTTTTTTTTTTTTGACTGCACTGTGCGGCTTGCGGAATTTTTTTTTTTTTTTTTTGGAATTTTAATTATTTTATTTATTTTTGGTTGTGGTGGGTCTTCCTTACTGCATGGGTTTTCTTCAGTTGTGGGGCTTGCATGGGGGCTGCTGCAGGCTTCTCATTGCAGTGGCGTCTCTTATTGCAGAGCACAGGCTCTAGGGGTCCCAGGCTTCAGTAACTGCAGCACGTGGGCTCAGTGGTTGAGGGTCCCAGGCTGTAAGCACAGGCTCAATAGTTGTCGTCCCTGGGCTTAGTTGCTCTGCAGCATGTGGGATCTTCTGGACCAGGGATTGAACCCGTGTCTCCTGCATTAGCAGGCAGATTCTTTGCCACTGAGCCACCAGGGAAGCCTAGCTTGCAGGATTTTAGTTCTCTGATCAGGAATCAAACCCATGCCCCCTGCGGTAGAAGTACAGAGTCCTAACCACAGGACCACCAGGGAATTCCCTAAACTCAGATTCTTTAAAAAGCATTTAAATAATGCTTTTAGAGCTCATATTGCTCATTCATTAAGTCTTAAATGATTTACCATGCTTCTGTCATTCATTCATTCAACAAATACTTCTCAAGCTAGCCAGGTACTGGGGACAGAGTGAAAACACAGAAGAAAAAATCCTTGCCTTCATAGAGGCAATATCTTGGTGGTAGAGGCAGAATATAAATACATATATAATAACATTATTATATAATTTATGAAATTGCTATTATTATTATTATGGCTACTGTGTAATAAAAGAACAAAATAGAGCTGGTTAAAGTGAAGCAGGGAACCCAGATAGGAGGTTGCTGCTGTGGTCCAAGGGAGAATGGCTGTGGCCTGGATGGAAGTGGTAGAGATGGTCAGCAGGGTCAGACTCTGGGTGGTGGTGGTGGTGTAGTCGCTAAGTCGTGTCCAACTCTTGTGACCCCATGGACTGTAGCCCGCCAGGCTCCTCTGTCCATGGGATTCTCCAGGCAAATACTGGAGTGGGTTGCCATTTCCTTCTCCAGGGGATCTTCCTGACTCAGGAATCAAACCTGGATCTCCTGCATTGCAGGCAGATTATTTAGTAACTGAGCTACAAGGGAAGCCCCCAGACTCTGGGTATTTTTTTTTTTAATTGAAGTATAGTTGACTTAGTGGGTTCTTTTTTTTTTTTTTTTTTTAAGGTAGAACTTAGCAGGCTTGGACTGGATGTAGAGGTGAAAGAAATAGAGAAGTCAAGAATAAACCCAAGAATACTGAGTGGGAAATAATTGGTGTCATTTTCTGAGATGCAGATGGGGGAGGCACAGACGTACGTATTTTTGGACAAGGTTAAGTTTCGGAAGCCTATCAGATATCCAAGTAGAAAGGTTGAGAAGGCAGTTCGGTGCTCGGGAAGAGGTCTTGTCTGAAGAGAAAACAATCCAGAGTTAGTGGGATATCTAAAGGAGCTAATAAGGTCAGCGAAGGGGCATGGGTAGCCAGAGTAGGAAAAAAGGCCCAGAACTTGAACTCCGGCCTGCCAATATTTAGAAGCTGGCAAGAAAAGTGAGCAGAGGATACAGAAAGGATACAGATTCTCCCCTTCCCCAGTGAGTAAGTGGGAAATCTGAGGAAAAGTATGAAGCAAGGATTCAAGGAAGCAGCTTTCAAATGTTTAAATGCTGTTGATAAATTGTGTAAGAGGCAGACTGAGATCTGGCCGCTGGATTTTGAAGAATAGTGAATTTTTTTTAAGAGTGGTTTTAATTACATTCTAGGGATGAAATTTTGCCTGCCACAATTTGAGGAGAGAATGATACGTGAGAAGGTGGAGGCAGCAAATCAAAGTGATTCTTCCAAGCAGTGTTAGTAGGCAAGGAAGCAGAGAAATGGAGCAGTAATCATAAGAGGATGGGGGGAAAAGAAGAGGATGGGCAGTCTGGGAAGGACTTTTTAAGATGGGAGAATTTAAAGCATGGTTTTAAACTGATGGGAATCATCCAGTAGAGAGAAAAATGGAAGGGATAACTGAAGGAGCAAAGTTCCTAAGTGACCAGGAAAAACGGTGTTCAAGTTCACAGGAGAAAACATTGACCCTAGATAGGACAGTTCACTTAATACAATGTAGTGGTTGAAAGAATGACCCTTGTGTGTGTGTGTGTGTGTGTGTGTGTGTGTGTGTGTGTGTGTGTGTGGTGTAAGGATGTGTTCTGACTTCATTGATTTACATGCAGATGTCCAACTTTTCCAATACCACTTGCTGAAGAGACTTTTTCCCATTGTAGTGTATTTCCTTTCTTAAATTTGATTAAATTTATTTATTATGGGGTGTGCTGGGTCCTCATTGCTGCACGTGGGCTTTCTCAAGTCATGGCGAGCAGCGGCTATTCTCTGCTTGAGGTTCTCGGTCTTCTCATCGCAGTGGCTTCTCTTGCTGTGGAGCACAGGGTCTAGGATGCATGGGCTCCAGTAGTTGTGGCACACAGGCCTAGTTGCTCTGTGGCATGTGGGACCATCCCAGATCAGGGATCGAAACCCGCCTTGGCAGGCAGACGCTTAACCGCTGGACCACAAGGGAAGGACCAAGAACGAGCTCTTGTTACCTGAAAACTGGGTTCACCTCTTGGTAGGTGTCAAGCCAAAGGAGACAACCAAGCCGAAGAAAGAAGGATTTATTGCCTGCAGCAAGTAAGAAGAACACTGGGAATCTGTCCCAAAGTAGTGTTTTCCTGAACAGCAAAACTGGGGAAGTTTTAAGCTAATAGTACATGCATATTCATGAAGGGGTGTGAACAGAGGAGAGTTCAGCATAGAAGTGGGGCAAAGGTTGACAGAGTCCAAGCTTTAGTTGGTTGAAGTCATAAGGGTCAGAAAAGGTCAACATCATTAGTCCATTCTCCACCTTGGTGGGAGCCGGCAGAACTCAAAGCTGTGTATCAGACTGTTCTGTATGCCCCTTGACGAGGAACTGGGACTCTGTTTTATCCGTGGATTATTGTTTCTCTTTTTTTTAATATTTATTTATTTGGCTGCACCAGTTCTTAATCATGGCATGTGGGATCTAGTTCCCTGACCAAGGATTGAATCCAGGCCCCCTGCATTAGGAATACAGAGTCTTAGCCACTGGACTACCAGGGTACTTACACCCTGAACTATTGTTTCTTGACTGCTTTTCTTTCATTCCTACATTCCCTCACTTCCCTTAAGAGAATTGAATACTGAGACCTGTTCAAGGACAAGCACTGTGGCCAAGGTTAGATCACAAAATGGCTTAGGCCAAAAAGGACTTCTCTTGTGTCAGGAAAGTCATGCTTGGTTCTCTTTCTCCAGGGATTCCCCTACCCTATCTGCTTATACTCTGAATCCAGAATACTTTCTTTGTAACCTTGGACAAGGTAATTCAAAAGAAATTTCCCTGTTTCAGTTCCCATCTCTAAAGTGAAGGATAATAATACTTAATTCATAGTGAGGATTAAGTGACTTAATACATGCAGGACTCTGAACACTGCTGAACGTAATAGTAAGCCCTAGACTACTGTTGTAGCCCTGTAGCCCTGTAAGCCCTGTTAGCTGTTACTGTTGTTATAGGAGGGAAATCCAAGCCCACAGATATAGATGTAAATGCATTGGTAGATTTGGTGAGGGAGAAAATGTGACTCTGCTGCTTGCTCCTGATCTTTTTTTGTCTTCAGGGAAATAAGCAAGATTATCAGTTGAGAGTGAGCTGGAGGAAGAAGGTCAGAAAGAGTGATCTCATAAAGTGTGCAAATGAATTAGCTAGGGTACTGTATTAGGATTGTTGGTCAGTATGGAGGGCTGACTTGAAGTCTATAGGCCACATGTAAAGTGAGACTGGTCAGCATAGGTGGTAGCTTCTTCCAGTTAAACACCAATGCTTGGGTACAGCTGTGAAATAGGAAGAGAACTGGATTTAACTTGGGAAGGGGTTTGCCTGCAAAATATAAGAGAAATGGAAAGAGGGGCAAGACTGTTGAGAGTGTAGCGATTATGATGAAAGACCATGGAAGATAAACTGAACAAAGAAAAAACATAAGATATGAGATGAACAGTGAAAAAGTGACAAGGTGAATGGATTGGATGTGCCGATAGAGGCTTTCTAGAGTAACTGAGCTGAAAAGGCAGGAGTTGGTACCCAAAGAATGGAATGCTTGAAACAGATTTGGTGGCTAAGGTGGCAAAGGAAAATCTTGTTGGAAGGAAAAAGGTCAAGATGAAAGGATTAAGTAGATTTTCTACATAGTGACTTAATCACTAAGAATGATGATAAAAGTAATGATGAAAAGAAAAAGACTTTGAGCAAATACTAAAATATTCAACAAATACACGAGTGACCGGGAGGTCTGCAAATAACAACAAGGTAAAGCAGCAGATCATGTGGTCTGATGGCATGCATTTCAGAGAAGCTTGGATTTTTAAGGAGAAAGAGAAGTGGTCTAGAAGCAGCAACAGAGAGCAAGGAAAATATCCACCTTCCTCCAGTGTATGTGAAAGAAAAAACAGTTAACACTCCAGGAAAAGCAAGGTTCACTTTAACGGGTGGGGGAAAGAAAAGAGGACATTCAGAGAAGGGGTTGAAGATATAGAATATTTGTAGTTGTTTTCCTAGACCTGAGGAAGGCACTGTTGTTGCTGCTGCTGCTGCTGCTAAGTCGCTTCAGTCGTGTCCGACTCTGTGCAACACCATAGACAGCCCACCAGGCTCCCCCATCCCTGGGATTCTCCAGGCAAGAACACTGGAGCCGGTTGCCATTTCCTTCTCCAATGCATGAAAGTGAAAAGTGAAAGTGAAGTCGCCCAGTTGTGTCCGACTCTTAGCGACCCCATGGACTGTAGCCTACCAGGCTCCTCCATCCATGGGATTTTCCAGGCAAGAGTACTGGAATGGGGTGCCATCGCCTTCTCCGGAGGAAGGCACTATAGAACTATAAAGCAGCAGGAGACATCTATTGCTCGCTCTCTAAGAACTATAGGTAGGCAGGCCTATGGCAGTATGTAAAGGCATTAAACCATGGCACAGGACAAAAGAAAAAAAGGTGGCTGGGGCCAGGGGACTTCCCTGTGGGTCTAGTAAAAACTGCGTTTCCAGAGCAGGGGGCATGGGTTCAATTCCTGGTGAGGGAACTAAGATCCTGCTTGCTAAAAAGGGAAAAGTTGGGGGGGGGGGGGCGGAGGAGAAATGGCATATTGCAGATTCCACCCTAGTTAGTGGCAGATCCAGGTTAGGAACTCAGGACTCAGGCTGTGTCCTGAGTCTGAGCTGGGTGCTATAACAAAACCAGACGAATATAAACTGTGCTCCTCCATGCTCTCCATGCTTCCCATGACACTCTAGGTGAGAATGTGACGGTGACAAATGAAACAACTTCAGCAAACAATGTATCAATAAGCACAAAATATGCTGCAGATCATGTCCATTAGAGCCAAAGGAGGGCGCTATAAGTGACCTGTGGGGTTTTTTTTTCCCTAAGAATTTTTTCTGGTGATAGCATATTCATTTACATATTTTTCCTAGATCCTGTAAGGAATTCATAAGACTTAAAGAAAACTTGGAAAACACAGAAAAGTAGAAAGAAAAAGAAGACTACTTTTGAGGTCCCATCACCAAACAGAATCACTAGTTATTATTTTGGAATATTTCCATCCAGTCTTTTTTGTTGTTGTTGTTAGGCATAGACATTTTAAATTAGTAAGAAATAAATAAATAAAGTAGTAAGTAAACATGTAATTGTAATATACAAAATATGCAAAAAAAATTCAAAATTCAAGAGGTTAAAAAAAGATAGTAAAAATTAGTCTTTTTCTATCGTTCACAGCCCCTGCCTTCAGCCACACGGCTTCCCTCCCGTGAGCCATCCTATTCACAGATTTCTGCTTCTAAGTTTATAAGAAGTGTATTTATTTGTATACTGCATCTCCATGAGTATGGAATCACTAACCATGGCAATGGCATACTAGTTACATACTGCATTTGGTGAAGTAATCTTTAAAACTGGGACTTTAATATTTTATCATAGAATCGTGGAATTATAGGGTTAGAAATTACTTGAGAGAATCATTCATTCAACTTCCTGAGAAAATTAAATAAATACACTCTTTTAAGAGTTAAGAGTTAGAAGAGCCAAGCTTATAATCTAGGTTTTCTGAGTTTTCTGTTGGTGACCCCTCCAGTGCAACATATTACAGCACGTCCACTCAAGCATCTTGCAAGCAAACATCGCAATGCTTACGACAACCTCCCCTTGTTTTTTTTGTATTTATGGGCTCTCCACAGTTTTGAAGCAAGTCACAGTTTTTGTTTTTTTAAATAAGCTTTATTTTTTCAGAACAGCTTTAGAGTTACAGAAAAACTGAGAAGGTAATACAGAGTTTTCATATTCGCCATACCCTGTTCCCCTATTGATAATTCTTACGTTAGTATGGTACATTTGTTACCCAAATAAGCCAATACTGATTCATGATTATTAACTCCATACTTTATTCATATTTCCTTGGTTTTTACCCAATGTCCTTTCTATTCCAGGATTTTATCCAAAAGGTCACGTGTCTCCTCAGGCTCCTCTTGGTTGTGCCAGTTTCTCAGACTTTGTTTTTGATAATCTTGACAGTTTTGGTTGGGTATTTTGAAACAAATTGGTATTTTTTTGCTTTTCTTGTGATCATAGGTTTATCTTTGTTTTAACATAACCCTAGGCTTGTCGACATATGTTCATATAATATTATCTATTTCTAATTACTTTTTGGTGTTGCCATAAACTTCACTTTTTTATTATTTTAATTGGAGGCTAATTACTTTACAATATTGTGGTGGTTTTTGCCATACATTCACATGAATCATGGGTGTACACGTGTTCCCCATCCTGAACCTCTCTCCCACCTCCCTCCCCATCCCATCCCTCAGGGTCATCCCAGTGCACCAGCCCGGAGCACCCTGTCTCATGCATCGAACCTGGACTGGCGATCTGTTTCACATCTGATCATATACATGTTTCAATGCTATTCTCTCAAATCATCCCACCCTCGCCTTCCCCCCCCGAGTCCAAAAGTCTGTTCTTTACATCTGTGTCTCTTTTGCTGTCTCACATATAGGATCATTGTTACCGACTTTCTATATTCCATATATATGCATTAATAGAGTATATTGCTGTTTTTCTTTCTGACTTACTTCGCTCTGTATAATAGGCTCCAGTTTCATCTACCTCATTAGAACTGATTCAAATGCATTCTTTTTAATAGCTGGGTAATATTTCATTGTGTATATGTACCACAGCTTTCTTATGCATTTATCTGCTGATGGGCATCTAAGTTGCTTCCATGTCCTGGCTATTGTAAACAGTGCTGCGATGAACATTGGGGTACACGTGTCTCTTTCAGTTCCAGTTTCCTCGGTATGTATGCCCAGCAGTTCTATTTCCAGCATAAACTTCACTTTTGATGGCTGAAAATCCCTTCTTTGTTATTTAAAGTCTGTATGACCTTGGACACATTCTAAACTTCTCTGAGCCCTTGGTTTCCTCCTCTGTAAATAGTGTTCACAGCATTGTCATAAAAAAGCCAAGTGGACTGTTGAGCAGAGGCAAGACAGAATGAAACTTAGGTTTAAAGATTATTCAAGGAGTGCTGTTGAAACTAAATTATGGGGAAAATAGGTGGCCGCCAGGGAAGTCCTCTATGCAGAGCACATCATGTGAAACGCTGGGCTGGATGAATCACAAGCTGGAATCAAGATTGCCGGGAGAAATATCAACAACCTCAGGTATGGAGATGATATCACTCTAATGGCAGAAAAGTGAAGAGGAACTAAAGAGCCTCTGATGAAGGGTGAAAGAGGAGAGCGAAAGCTGGCTTAAAACTCAGTATTCAAAAAAACTAAGATTATGGCATCTGGTCCCATCACTTCATGGCAAATTGAAGGGGAAAAAGTAGAAGCAGTGATAGATTTTCTTCTCTTAGGCTCCAAAATCACTGCAGATGGTGACTGCAGCCATGAAATTAAAAGATGCTTGCTCCTTACAAGGAAAGCTATGACAAGCCTAGACAACATATTAAAAACCAGAGACATCTCTTTGCTGACAAAAGTCCATATCATCAAAGCTATGGTTAGTTGGACACGACTCAGTGACTTCACTTTCACTTTTCACTTTCATGCATTGAAGAAGAAAATGGCAACCCACTCCAGTGTTCTTGCCTGGAGAATCCCAGGGAAGGGGGAGCCTGGTGGGCTGCCGTCTATGGGGTCGCACAGAGTCGGACACAACTGAAGTGACTTAGCAGCAGCAGCATGTATGGATGTGAGAGTTGGATCATAAAGAAGGCTGAGCAAGAAGAATTGATGCTTTTGAACTGTGGTGCTGGAGAAGATTCTTGAGAATCCCTTGGACTGCAAGGAGATCAAACCAGTCAATCCTAAAGGAAATCAGTCCTGAATATTCATTGGAAGGACTGATGCTGAAGCTGAAGCTTCAATACTTTGGCCATCTGATGCAAAGAGCCAACTCACTGGAAAAGACCTTGATGCTGGGAAAAATTGAAGGCAAAAGCAGAAGGGGGCAGCAGAGAATGAGATGGTTAGATAGCATCACCGACTCAATGGATGTGAATTTGAGCAAACTCCAGGATATAGTCGGAGAAGGCAATGGCAACCCACTCCAGTACTCTTGCTTGGAAAATCCCATGGATGGAGGAGCCTGGTAGGCTGCAGTCCATGGGGTCACTAAGAGTCGGGCACAACTGAGTGGCTTCACTTTCACTTTTTACTTTCATGCATTGCAGAAGGAAATGGCAACCCCTCCAGTGTTCTTGCCTGGAGAATCCCAGGGACAAGGGAGCCTCGTGGGCTGCCGTCTATGGGCACAGAGTTGGACACGACTGAAGTGACTTAGCAGCAGCAGCAGGATATAGTGGAGGACAGAGGAGCCTGTCATGCTGCAGTCCATGGCGTCGCAGAGAGTCAGACACAATCTAGCGACTGAACAACAACAAACACAGGTTCTACATAAATGCATATTTACACAGAAGTCCAGGTAGGTTGAGGATTTCTGGAAAAAGGGCCTTGCTGAACCATGAAGTGGCAGGCACTCAGCTGCAGCCTACTGGGGAGAATGGCAGACAGGAGGAGTGGAGAGATGGTCTTCCAGGCAGCAAGGTGAGCAGTCCTGCGCACAGCCCTCAGGGAAGGGGTGGGCCTCCTCAGGAAAGGCCAGGGCAGCCAGGCGCTTCTGTACACACTCAGCTGTTAGGCGCGCTTCAGGGTCTGCATCCCAGCAGTCCTCCAGGAGCTCTCTCAGGCCTCCAGGGTCCTGGGAAGAATGACCGGGAGGCAGGCTTTACTTCAGGACCCTGAGTGGCCCCAGCTTTAAAAGGCATCCTTGATGGCCCAGGTCTCAACACTCCTCTACTGTTCCTTCCTGGAGCCTCCTTCCTCCCCTTCACCCAAATCACGCCTTTCATTTCCTCTCTTATGAGAAAAGTTCTCTCCAAGGAGTCCACCTTTTCCTTTGAGATGCTAGTTCAGACTCATTAATGGTTTAACTGTTCTTTTCTCTCAGGCAACCAGGGTCTTCTGCAAATAATACCCGGGCCTTTGTTACCAAACCCAACAGACATTTGTGCAGTGGAAACCAGATCAGGTAGCAGGGGAAGGGGCCTCCCGTAAGGAAACTGTTTTCCCCAGAAACCCTGAAATTTCACTATTCAGGCACTGCTTTAACCCTTATCCCTAGATCTGGCTTTAATTGGGTCGTGACAGAAACACAGAGGTGTAAGACAGAATGAGGAAATTATTGGATTAAATATTGGGCTTCAGGGGACTTCCCTGGTGGTCTGGTGGTTCAGAATCCGCCTTGCTATCCAAGGGACATAGGCTTGATTCCTGGTGGGGGAATTAAGATGCTACATGCCTGAGAATCAGCGCAGAAGCCACATCTACTAAGCCTGTGTGCTCCGGAGCCCAAGAAACACAGCTACAGAGTCTGTGTGCCCCAGTGAAAGATCTCACATGACACAACAAAGATCCCATGTGCCACAACTAAGACCTGATGCAGCCAAATAAATAATAGATATTTTTTAATCTATTCTTCCCTGGTGGTACAGTGGTTAAGAATCCACCTGCCAATGCAAGGGACACAGGTTTGATCCCTGCTCCAGGAAGACTCTACATGGCATGGAACAAATAAGCCCATGCATCACAACTAGGGAAATCCACGGGCCCAGAGCCTGTGTTCCTCAACAAGAGAAGCCACCGCCACGAGCAGCCCATGCACCACAACTAGAGAAAGCCCAAGTGCCCCAGTGAAGACCCAGCATACACAAAAATAACAAATAAATACTTTTTTAAAAATGTTGAAAAACAAATATTGGGCTCCAGTGTACGAGGAAAGCAGCCATCTTGGGGGCAGAGCTCGACCAGAAGCAAAGCCAAGGAGGGCTTCCTGGAGGAAGGAACTGAGGAACAGGGCAAACTGATGATGGAGAGAAGAGGGATGGACAAGGCAAACCTGAGCAAGAGGAAGGTGTGTGTCTCAGGAACGGGCTATGTGAGGCTTACAGTGGAAAGAGAAGAACTGGAGTATAGAGCAAGTTTGCCCAGCTCCAGCTGACCATGAGCCAGGAGCGGTGGGAGATGAGAAGGGATAGGAACAGGTAGGCTGTCCTGGTGCATAGGTCCCTGAAGCCCGTGTCGAGACTGTCCAGGTCCCAAGCCCACCAGCCCGCACCCTCTTACTGTGGTAAAGCAGCACCAGGTAGATGGAACATGAGGGCGCCTCCTCTCCTCCACTGCCAAGGTCCACAGCTCACAGGTGGTGGGGGCGCTGCCCAGTTCTGCCTCATAGGCCAGTCGGAAGGGTGGTGGTCTGCTGTCTGGGAAAAGGTACATGAGGCTAGGCGTCAGGTAGCCCAAGGGGTGCCTTCTTATAGAAAGATCAAGAGGGAGAAGGGTAGAGCTTCCTGGGTCAGGAGGTAGGTGAGTATAGAATGGGCAGGTGGGGCACGGGGGTGGGGGGGCGGGGAGGGGGCCGCTGTCACACCCAGCCTCACCAGGTCGCAAATCTCGGCAGCGACTCATAATCTCCCACAAGAGCAGAGCCAGAGAGTAGACGTCAGCTCGCCGCAGGGCTGTGCCCCAGTCCTGAAGGTCCAGAGTCTTGTCCAAGAGCTCCGGTGCCATGTACCGCTGGGTGCCAGCCTGGACGGCAGGGATCATCTCCATGGCAACCCTCACCGCAACACTAGTCCATGCAAACCCCGGACTAGCCTCAGCAGCACCCCATACACTATCGGTGCTGCTGCACTGTCGCTGCTTCGTCATCAGCACCACCACCACCAACCTGGGTCTCACCCTCCTCCAGAGTACTGACCTCCATGATGGCAGCCGGGCCTCGGGGTTGACTAGGGGCCCAGGTTGGGGGCTGGGCGAGGCCAGGGAGCACCAAGGCGAGGCCCAGATCTCCAATGGCGCATGACCCATCGTCCCGAATGAGCACATTCTGGCTGCTCAGATCTCGGTGGGCGATACCTGGTTTATACTGGCCTGTGGGAGAAGCCAGGCTGAAGGGGCAGGACCTTCTTCCTTTGTCTTTTTGACCCAATCCTTCCCCTCCAAGCTAAGGGAAAATCAGAAACAGCAGCATGGCTCCTGACTCCCATGGCTTCCGGCCCCCAGCTCACCCACCATCCTGCCAACGTTCCTCATGGAGAAACGCCAGGCCCTGCGCCAGGGACAGTGCCATCCGCAGGGAACTGCCCCAGTCACTGGTGTGCTGGGTCAAGTAGTGGCACAGGGAGCCCTGGGGAGAAGCAGAGAGAAGAGGGGGACACACAAAGCTGGAGGAGGCTGATTCACCCCAGGGAGCAGAGATCAATTGTCAGATTTCCCTCCGCGTCTCCCAGCAGACTTACACACGACACACCCAGAGCAAGGCAGTAGGCAATGCAGGAGTGAGGGTGTACACCACTCAGATTGACAGGAAAAAATAGTAGCTCTAGTTTAAGTGTCCTGAGCACTTGGCACATGCCAGGCCTCCTGTAACCCTCACTACAACCCTGGGAGGTGGGTACTCCTGTCATTCCTGTTTTATGGATGAGGAGCTTTCTGGAAATCCCTGGGCGAGAGAGCCGTACAACCTGACCCCCCAGCAGTCTGACTGCCAACATCACTCACCTTTAACCACCTTATACTGCCTCACAGGACTTGGGATAAAGACAGAAGAGGCCGAGTAGGCTAGGTAGGGGCACCCGCGTGAGTCACCTGGCCTGGGGGGTCACCCCGTAGCAGGGCGTGGATGGGGAGAGCTGTTGGGTAGGGGAGCAGCTGGGAGGAAAGGAGCAGTGGAGTCCCTCATTCTACAGACGTTATTGAGCGCCTTCAGTGTGCCCGGAAAGTTAAACAAAACCAAACAAGCTGGGCTGTGAGGTATATGGTCAAAGAAGAGACTTCTCAGTACTCAAGATTTCAGAGGTGGAGGAACTGTAGGTGATGATATCCCAAGTCCTTAGAGGCCTACAAGGCCGGTGCGGTCTGGCCCCTGCCTATCTGTTTCTCTTCATCCTTTTCGCTCATGACCCTCCCTTTGAGTTACGCCGCCTCAGTCTTTTCTTATAGGGCCTTTTCAGCACTTAATTCACTTGACTACATTTCTTTTTGTGTTTGCTTGATCCCCTTCTGTCTCCCCTACTACTCTGTAAAATCTGGGAAGGGTAGGGGCTGGGTGTGTTTTTTTCCAGCAACATATTGTTCATAAATATTAGTTGAATGGATAGATGAATGAATTTGGAAGTCTATGCCCAGAGATCTGTCTTTAACATTGGTTTTCCTTAAGGTTGGAGATATGAATTGTTTTGATTTCTCCCTTTCCTTTTCTATATATTGTAAGTCAAAAATATTAGCAAGTACTGCTTGTAATAATAAAAAGAAAAAAATTAAAAAGCGTATTTAATGTTCTAGAGAAAAGGCAATCTATAGCAAAGGAACAAGCCTGAACAGGGCCTAGCTGCCACCACTCCCCGCCCCGCCTTCCCACACACATACATTCCTCAGTCCTCACCTTGGGGTGCAGCTCTAGTACCAGCAGGGGCCCACAGGGCAGGGGGCCAGGGCTGCCCCTGCTGGCGGTGATAAAGCGGACAATGTGGTCATGCTGTAGGCCGGGCAGCTCGTACAACGCTCTCTCAGCTTGGAACTGGGCCACAGCCCTCAGGGGGAAGGCCTTGACGGCTACCAGCTTGCCTTGCAGCTGTCCAGCCCACACCACTGCGTGACCTCCTTCCCGTATGACCTGGTGGGGACACGGTGCTGGGTTTGGATCTCGCAGGGGCCGGGCTTCCTCTCCAGCACACTCTCTGGGAGGGCCCAGAAGCCCCCTCCCCACCATCCCTGGGCACCTGGGAGAAGCGTAGCTCAGGCAGCTCCGGCAGCTCAGCACTCCAGTCCCTGCCTGAATCTGACTCTGGCACTGGCTCTGGCCCACCTCGCACGCGGCAGGCCTTCCGCTGTAGCAGGGCTGGAGCAGAGAACAGCCTTAGGGTCAGGGTACCCAGGCATGGAGACTGGGAAGTGATGGGAGTCAGGGGAGCCTGGAGAGGGGTCAGAGCGCTGGGGCAGTACCTTGGGGGGATCACTAGGGGGGTTGGGGCAGAGTAGTACCCAAGATGATGCTGCTCAGCAGTAGCAGCAGCAGAAGCAGTCCCAGCAGCAGCAGCGTTATCCAGGTGGACTCCCCTGGAGGTTAGAGCAAGAAAGACTGGGTGAGCCCTGCCCTGAACCTTGCTCTCTGCTTCTCTCACTCCTCAGAGAACTGCTTCTCTACCCACCCCCACCCTGGTCACAAGCCCCCTTATCTCCCAGTCACCAGGGCAACCAACTTCTCAAGGCCAGGAGGAGGGAAGCTTAGGACAGCGGTAGGGTGAGAATTGGCCCTGGTTCTAACCTCTCATCTAACCTGGGCCCCAGCCCCCACCTGGCTCCAGCATCTTGGGTGGCTACCTGGGATGGCCTGGGGGCCCTCCAAACCAGGTGTCCCAGGGCTCCCCAGAGGAGGCAGATGGCTGTAATTGGCATTGCAGAAGTCAGCACCACAGGAGCAGGTGAAGAGAGTAGAGCTGGGGCGAGGATGGGCTCGGGGACTTGGGTCACAGCGGGGGGACTCACAGCCTGGCTCATCGCTGTCTCGGCATCCTGACACAGAGGGGTTGGGAGGAGAGAAAGGGAGGGACAAAGTGTGTATGGGTCTGGGAACACAGAGGGTATCCCTTCCATCTCTCACAGCCTTTTCTTTCCCTCCACACATTCCATTGCTCCTGCCCTCCTCAGCGGCCACCTCCACCCAGGATAAGCCTCTCTCCCACCCAGGTATGCCTGGCAGATGCTGCGCCATTCACCTTGCATCTCCACCTGTGCCTGGTCTTGGGTCAGGTTCCAGATTCCAAAGCAGCAGTGGCTGTAGAGGCAGTGGATAACCCTGAGGGGGCCCAGCCCTGCATCCAGCAGCTTCCCCAGGTTCTGTGTGCTTCCCCGCACTCCAGGGGCCTCGAAGAACACACAGGTCCGCCTGCTGGGGGGTGCTGCAGGCCAGGGTAAGGGGAGGGGACGGGTCAAGATGGGAGTGAATGCAGGGGCAGACAGAAGCCGGGAGAGAGACAAAACATGTTTTGTATTGCAGAGCTAGCCTGGTAAAGCCACAGGAGGAAACAGGGTCAGCAGAGGCCTGGAACGTGACCCCCACCAAGGGAACACCTGGCTGTACCCTTCAAACTCACTCACCCACTCCACTCATCACTCTTCAAGTGCTCCCTCCCATGATGGGTGGCTGGAAAGACCCTGCTTCTCCCTGTAGACACTTACCTTGCACAGCTGTAGGAAGCAGTGCCCAGAGCCCCAGGACCCCCAGCATCATGCTGGAGGGGGCAGCAGGAGCCAGCACAGCTGTCCCTGGCCAGAGCTTCCTTCAGACACAGGGCACCGTGGGGCTTCTGATCCTTCAGCCCCCAACTCCACCCCCTCCCTCTTCCCCGTCTCTGTGGGGGAGACGGCTGCTGTGGGGGAGAGGATGGGTGTGGGGAAAAGCAGGGAGAGGGAGGAGCAGAGAACCAGTCTCGTATCTTCCTCTGTTCAGCCACCTCCTCTTTTCTCTGTAAAGTGGGAGGAGGGGGCCTTAGAGTTCCCACTGAGAACAGAGTGATCCAAACCTCTGCCCTTTGCTGACCCTAGGAAAAAGTGCTGGCTGCTGTCAGCTCTTCCCAGGCTGGAAACCCAAGTGAGGTTAAGTGCTCAGAGCCATTCACCTGTTCCCAAAAGCCCTTCTAGCTCTTATTTTCTGGGCTCAGATCTGCAGTTCCCTGGGCACAGACAGGCTTCACAGCCTAGACTTCGAGTTGACCTCATTTTCTAAACTCAACGGTCAGGAAAGCAGCTGTGTAAAATGAGTTTTTTAAAAATCACATTGAAAATAGGTGTATGAAGGTAGATTTGATGTTATCAAAAATTTTTTAAAAATCACATTGATCACCATTATAGAAAAGGTAACAAACTTTATTGAGCACCTATGTGCTAGGGCACGACTAGGGCTATGAATTTTACAATCATCACATCTAATTCTCCCATTGAGTTATTACTATCTTCACTTTATGGGTAAGAAAGCTGAATTTAGGTAACTTGACCAAGGTCACTCTGTCAGGAAATAGCAGTTAGGATTGGACCTAGTAAGTCTGATTCTAAAGCCCAAGCCCTGTTTTGTTTTGTTTTTTGCATTATGGCTCTGATGCCTGAAAGAAAATACAAAATTCAGCAGTAAAAAATATTTTAACACAGTATTTGAATATGGACTGAGAAAATGTGTACCAATACCTGTCAGCTGACCACTATAAAAAGATAGTACAGTTCAAACTATCACCACCAGAGGCCAGCAAACATAGGAGAAACTCAGGACAGTGAGGGGTCAGAAAGGGCCTCCTGGAGTGACTCATACCCACAGTGCATCTCCCGTGTCTATGAAGCTGCAGGAACTGCAGACTGTGACGGGACGGCTTAGAGTGTGTAGAGGGAACGTCAGCGTGCAGATGGAAGGAGAGCGGTGTAGTGCTCGTGCTGCAATCGAGAGACAGGAGTCCAGCTCCATCAGATTACTGCCCAGAAGAAACTAGAACTGGCTCTCATGAGAATTAGAGCCAGAGAAGACTGGTTCCCTGTTTTCCTAGCCGCCTGTTCTGCTGGTGCCTACCTGGAAACCCTTTCTAGGGACGATCTGGCTTAGATGCAGGATGATTCTGGAGTCTGTCTTCTGAGGAGCTTGCATGAGGGTGTCAAAGCCCCAGTAGTGTGAAACAGCAGCTAGAGGCATGACCAGGGCTTTGAGGCTGATGGACAGCTGCCCATTCCTCCTTGGGCTCTTCTAGGAGTCCAGGCAGGTGGAATGCTGTACTCAACTATCTTCCTTTGCCAGATCTAAGTCTGGGACTGAGAAATATCAATAACCTCAGATATGCAAATGACACCACCCTTATGGCAGAAAGTGAAGAGGAACTAAAAAGCCTCTTGATGAAAGTGAAAGAGGAGAGTGAAAAAGTTGGCTTAAAAGCTCAACATTCAGAAAACGAAGATCATGGCATCTGGTCCATCACTTCATGGCAGATAGATGGGGAAACAGTGGAAACAGTGGCTGACTTTATTTTGGGGGGCTCCAAAATCACTGCAGATGGTGATTGCAGCCATGAAATTAAAAGACACATTATTTTGTCAAAAAGGTCCATCTAGTCAAGGCTATGGTTTTTCCAGTAGTCATGTATGGATGTGAGAGTTGGACTACAAAGAAAGCTGAGCCCTGAAGAATTGATGCTTTTGAACTGTGGTGTTGGAGAAAACTCTTGAGAGTCCCTAGGACTGCAAGGAGATCCAACCAGTCCATCCTAAAGGAGATCAGTCCTGGGTGTTCATTGGAAGGACTGATGTTGAAGCTGAAACTCCAATACTTTGGCCACCTGATGTGAAGAGCTGACTCACTGGAAAAGACCCTGATGCTGGGAAAGATTAAGGACAGGAGAAGGGGATGACGAGGATGAGATGGCTGGATGGCATCACCGACTCAATGGACATGAGTTTGGGTAGACTCTGGGAGTTGGTGATGGACAGGGAGGCCTGGCGTGCTACAGTTCATGGGGTCACAAAGAGTCAGACACGACTGAGTGACTGAAGAAGTCACTGAGTGACTGAAGAAGGGACTGAGGGGGGATTTGAAGGTAAAAGAGCTTCTTGCATCATGAGTATCAGAGAGAGCAAGGTAAGGAGCAGGCAGGAAGGCAGTCTCCTCACCCACAGCCTTGAATAACTACTCTCAAGACAAAAATATTGTCTCTCAATATAGAAACGTTCCAGTCAGGTTTATGGGAACTCTACATGCTCTGGGCAGAGTTCAGAATTTGAGATGATGAGGAAAGGGGTAAGGATCGGAGAGCTGGGGGATCAGGAAGGTCCTGAGAAAGAACTTCAGCAAAGGAAGGAGGGCTTCCTGGATTCCATACACACAAAGCTCTTCATTAGGATCCCCTGATTAAAGTCCATAGCGGGCCAATAATTTACTTTTGACCCCAATGATGACAAAGCTAAAGTGAGTTTATTCACTCAACTCAAAAAATTTTAGATCCTAGTCTTTAAAAAAGTATCTCATTAAATGCTGAACCTACAAAATACATGTGATTCTTGCCCTCCCGGAACTCAGTCTAGAAAAGCAGGAGAAAATACCAGTAAGCAACCGGAAAATTGTGTCTAGCTAGAGGGTATGAACAAGGAGCTACACAACCAGAAAGATCAAATAAGCTAAAACTGTGTTCAGGGCAGAGAAGACATGGGAAGAAAGGTGTCCAAAGGTTTCACAGAGAAAGGAGTATGTAAATTGTCTCAAGGTAATCACACTGAAAACAAATAAAAGGAGGGTGATTATTGTAGCCAAGAACAGCAAGAACAAAGGCAGCAAGAATACAGGTATAAACACAAAAAGTGTGCTGAGGCCAGGCCATGGGGGAAGGCAGAGACTGAGCAGGAGAAAGGGGTAGGAGACAGGAAGCTGAAAATCACAACTAGAGATAAACTGGGACCAGACTGGAAAGGTTAGACTCTTCTTAAAAGCAAAGGATTTTAGGCAGGGGTCTGGTGGCAACATGGAAGATGGACGACTGAGGCTCAGGGAGATCAGTTACAAGACCTAAGCAGTAGCGAGGCTGAGTGCAAGGACAGTGGAAATAAACAGGGAGAGTATTCCCTGGTGGTCCAGTGGTTAGAACTCCAAGCTGTCACTGCTCTGGGCCTGGGCTCAATCCCTCGTCAGGAAACTAAGATCCTCCAAGCCATACCCCAGAGGCCAAAAACACAAACCCAAAAAAAAGGAAAAAAATGGAGATACACTCTATTAGTAATATTGACAGGATTAGTAATCAAATGAATGTTGACAGATGAAAGAGAATTAAAAGATGATTCTGAAATTTCAAGTATACATGATCAAGAGTAGCAATAATGTCATGAGGTAAGGAACACAAAGGATTATTTTTCTTCCTTACATGTTGAGTGAGTTATCTGTGGGACATTCAGATAAAAATGTCCACAAAGCAGGCTGCCAGGTTGAGAAAAAAGTGAGGGATTTTAATTTAGGTGTCACCAGCATGTATGTAATAGCTAAAGAGGGAATGCAACTTGTTCAGAGGTGAGAGAGTAAGTAAAGGACCCAGGATGGGGAATGCCAGTATTTCAGGGACGGAGGAAGAAGCGGCTATGCAGGAGACTAAAAATATAAAGGCTGAAGGAAAACCAAAGTGCCTCAGTTTCGCACTTCATGGGAAGAAAGCACTAAGACACACACTGCTGGAAAGAGGTCAAAGAGGCTAAGGACTGGAAGAGCATTGGAGCAGGCAACCAGCGTGCTGCTATTGGTAAGCGACTTGGTAAACAATGGCCAGACAGGTGGATAAGAGAAAAATTACACTACTCTTAACTTTGGAAATGGAAAGAATTAGGTTAGCAGCTTGAAGCAGCAGCAGAGGCTTTTCAAAATGGGAAACGTGGGCAGAAAGGCAGATTTTAACATGGTTAAAAAGTGAAAGTGTTAGTTGTTCAGTCATGTCCAACTCTTTGGGACCCCATGGGCCATAGCCCATCAGGCTCCTCTGTCCATAGAATTCTCTGGACAAGAAAACTGGAGTAGGTGGCCATTTCCTTCTCCAGGGGATCTTCCCAACCAGGGACTGAACCCGGTTCTCCCACATTGCAGACTCCTTACCTTCTGAGTGACCATTATAGGCTGACAAAAGGTCTCTCCAGGAGAGACTTAAGATAAAAGAAGAAAGTACTATTGAAACAAAGAACAAAAAGAAGTCAAAGAAAATGAGGTTGAGAGCACTAGTGGCAGGGTTGGCCTTGCAAAGGAAAAATACTTCTCTTCTTAGGAAAAGGGGGTAAATTGGTATTGGTGAACACATAGATGTTAGAAGAGAGGAAGTTTGAGGAAATTTGATGGGAATTTTGAGGAAATCTGATGGGAAACTGGAGGGAAGTTTGACGTTTCTGTTCTCTCTGTGAAATAAGAAGCAAATTATCTGCTGAAAAATGGGGTCGACTGGGAAACTTGCAGTTCTACATTACTATGCCAGACTATTATGTATTTGATAGCAAGGCCTGTCTTACTTCATTTTTTATCCTCAACCTAGCACATAGTAAGGGCTCAATAAATGTTTACTGACTGAATAGCTGACAGAACTATTACGTAAGACTCCAAAGCCAAAAAACATACAGCCCCTCCTCATAAAAACCCCTCCAATGAAGCCAAACATTAAAATGTTATATTTCAAATAGTTACATAAGAAAATCAAATGGCTGAGTGATTTGATGAAGTGGACCTAACGGGTCAAATGAGAAGAAATAAGAATGCTGGTAGTTACAGTATAAACCATCAATCAAGGATTCTTAGATAGGTATGAAGGCAAGTAAAAGCACAGGCTGACTGACGGGAAATGGGAAAGGCTGTCAGCGTAACCTCAATTTCAGTTTCAAGGGGCCATAATCCAGATTCAGTCATTTTAGACACAGGTTGGTATTAACTGAACGTAAAATATGTTGAAGCTAGATCTTGGCTTCTACCATTCTCCAATAAAAAGAACAAAGGCTCCTTGGAGAAATGGCCAATCTAGGGCTGGGGCAGGGAAAATACAGTATGAGCCTGAAAAAGTGCTCAAGGAAAAAAAAAAAAAGAGGATGTAGACATATCAAAGGGACACAGAAGTCAAAAGCACTTCCAATGTTCAAAGCTGGGACAATGTGAACAACAAAAATATTGTATAATTGGATTATAACCACCCACTTATAATAAAAAAAGTATACATGAGTACTTGCTAGTTTAAATTAATAAAGAGGAGGCAGTTTCTTCACAGAAGCTTAATTCCCACCAACCCCATTAAGGGTGGGCTAGACTCACTTCCAAAGAATAGGAAAAGTGAAGAAACCAGGCAAACACTACCTTAACCAGGTGAGAAAGGGTTTATCATCCATAATGTCACATGGCTATCACACACCCCTTGATAGGATGTGATGAGGGCATTTCACCTATGTAGTGCTTTTTTCTCCCCCCAAAACCTATAAGCTCAGCCTACTAATGAGAAAAAAATCAGACAAATTCAGATTGGGGGATATTCTACAAAACATGGCCAATACTCTCAAAGACTGTCAAAGTCACCAATAAGAAAAGACTTAAACTGTCGCAGATGAGATTAGGGACACATACCAACTAAATGCAATGTGGTATCCTGCAACAGATCCTGGAACAGGAAGAGGACATCAATGGATAAAGCCCACAAAGCCTAGGATTCAGCTAATGTGATGTACCAATGTCAGTTTCTTAATTTCGACATTATATCCTGATAATGTTAACAACGGAGAAAATTGGGAAAGGGGAATATAGAAACCCTCTGCACTATCTTTGCAACTTTCAATTTAAAAATATTTCAAAATAGAAGCTACTTTAGAAAAAAGAGTTGGAACTGTCCCTGTTCCTCTGGATCTGCTGCATTTCTGTGTAGTCCTGGCACACTGATCTGGTCATCAACTGTTTACCTGAGAGTTAAGTGTAGGACAACTGCACTGATTAACATGTATTAACAGTGTAGCTAGAAAACTTAATTTGGGGTTTAATATATGAAGTTATAACCATATTTTCCCCAATCCCAACCCTCTCAACACACCAGAGACATGGCTTTTTATTAAAAAAACTTTTTTTTTAATTGGTTTACAAAGGAGCTACAGACTACATTGAACTAATCTTTGTACAAAAAGGCAAAAAAAAAAAAAAAGCCCCAAAACACCCAGAGACAAAAGGCAGGGGAGAGACAAGAAAGTAAGATACAAAAGAGCAGGAAGAAACTAAGACAAGAGATTAGCATCATACATACACAAGATCAAGGGGGAAAAAGAGCAAGAAAGATGAGAGAGCATTTAAAAGTATTTCCCCACAGCCCAGGCGATAATTGGATTGAAACCAACAACAAACACAGCACGAGATTATTAAGAAGTTTAAAAAGGCAACAGTGGTATGGAGACTGGTTATTGCCAGTGTTAAGAGAGAGACATAAACTTGTTTTAGGCACCAGAGACCGGAGCACTGCCCCTTCCTCCCAGAGGAGGACAGACTCTGGAAGAGGAAGCAGGCCCTAGGGCAGCTGCCATTGGTATGTGTAGGAGTCTCCTCAGACCAATCTCAGCATATTTTCCCCAACTTTCCCCAAAATCTCCACGCCTTAGATTCCAAGTGAGAGCTATGGGATGCCACTGGGAGAAAGGGGTGATCAAAAATATGAAGACTTGCCCTTGTGCACACTGTTCAAGAGCAGCTGCTAGGAAAGTGGGGGGCTGGGTACAGAATCCCATTCCTCTGTGGAGAAGGCACAGTGTAATTCCTGAAGGTGAGGAAAAGAAAACACTCCCCCCAGGAGAGGTATCAACAAGGTCCTCGCCACCCACGGCAGCCTCACTTTAGCCCTATTTATGTTGTTGTTGTTGTTGCTGTTTTGGATATTAAAGGGAATTGAGGGACAGATCATGCCTCTTCTTGCTCAGCAGGGACAAGGCAGGCTGGGGTTGCAATAGAGGAAGGGAGAAAATGGGACAAGATATTCATTTCCCTCATATGAACATTGCGGAGGCAATCTTTCTGGGTTTGGGGATATCAAACTGGAGTAGCCTAGAAGACCTAGGAGGTGAATGAAACCAGGGACTCCCATTTTTTTCCCCCTTTCCCAGACTCCGATCTAAGGCAAGTGAGCTAAACTGGCAAGAGGGAGTAGGAATTTAAGCTTAAGGCTGCTTAATGTCTTCCTGGGAGCTGGTGTTTAGGGAAGACAGACAAAGAAAAGAAACAGGTCAACCTCAAAGCTGGTCTCCTCATCCTCCTAGATGAGGTCTGTACCCCAGGAGTAGAGCCAAGAGAGGCACCGCAGAGCACACAGGCTCCTAAACAAAAGTAATAACCTACCCACAGTTTATCAGCAGTTTTCAAAAGCAATGTTTTCCGGGGTTGGAGAAGTGCCATATCCTCCTCCCTTTCCCCAAAGCTACTGCTGCCACCTTTCATCCTTGCACAATAAGTTACTGGCTCTCTTCTAAGGGAGATGAAACTCTGAGATTTCACATTCCTCCTCCCAACTCCAAGAGGGTACTTGAATAGGGGGAAGGAGAGCTATGCAAAGGGCCCCTCACTTGAGGCAGCTAGACTATCCTCATTTTCCTTGGTACCTGGATCAGAACTCCTTTGATCTGATCCCAAGGTCCAAAAGGCATCAGGGTACTTAAAACTGAACGAAAACTTTAGCACCAGAGCTCCCCCAAAGCAAAACAGGGGCCTGATTAATACCCCCAGAAGAACCCCTCAGAAAGTATATAAATTTATTGCATCCTAGCAAAGATCTGCAGCTTCCAGTATTCACACAATGTGAAGATATTAACAATACAAAATATATTCTGAAAGTCAAACATCTGCAGTTCATAGTGCTTTCTTAGATTTGTTAAAAAAAAAAAATACAATGCTTAGTTTCCTATATAGGATATACAAAAGCAAAAATATATATATGTATATAGTAGAAATCAACCAATCAGCCATAGTAATTTACAGCCTTTGTCTCTAACCCTCCCCCAGTCATAATCTTTACCCAACACTTCAGTCTATACATTCTGGGATCAAGAGTTCTATTCTGAATTCTTAGAAATGTCTGTTAAACTGCATTCTACATGGCACCCATGAACAGGGTGCCCGCTGGGAAGTCCCTGAAGGAAGACGATGTGGGTTGTTACTGCTCTGGGTAAAAAGTGAGACAATCAAATGATAAGCAGATACATGTGAACAGGCAACCTGAAAGGACAAGGAAATAATATTATCACTTCTCTGGGCACCCCCAACCCCACAAGGTTTGGTCATTAGAAAGTTACATAAAAGAGCAACTTGTGAAAAAAAAAATTAGAATCAATATGCCTGTCAGTTACACTAATTTCTTCCGGCAAAAAGTTCAGGAAAAGGGACTTTCAGCAATAAGCTCCTGACTCAAGGAATGTGGGTAACTTCTTGTGGAAAAGACTGAGTGACTTACTGCTGCTGGGAGACAAAAGCAGTAGCGGCTTTCGTTTTAGGGCCAAACAAGATACTGAATCTTGAGCTTCCTTGGTGAGAAGGAACTAGGACCAGTGGAAAGAAATGGATATAAATTTGCTTGTGCTAAGAGCTGGGGGTAAACCAGCATTCCATCCCAGAGAAAACCATCATCAAATAACCTGAAAGTGTGTAAGCTTCAGCATCATTAAGCTAGATTACATCTAGTAATTTCATTCCGGGGAAGATTCCATTCCTTGAAATGTTCTATCAAAACACTGCACACTCCAGTGAGTTATCTTGCCCCTTTCCTCCAGAAGATGCCTATGTACATGATTACAGATATAAAATAACATGTTCAGAGTTCTGCCTTTCAGTGGGAACAAAGGGTGTGATAAGTGGCTGGGCAGATAACTTTTACTTCAGTATTAATGCAATTTGATAAGGGGAAAGTTCCTTGCAATAGCTTCTGTGTCAAAAACACTATTAAGTCTGCAGAGAAAGGACCAAATGGAGTGAGCTTTTGTTTAGAATATTAACAGTTATTGTATTTCAGGTTAAACAACAACATAAACTTACCCAAACCCTAATTTGGATAGATTTTATATAAAATATATAGTAGAGTCATGGCATCATCTATTTATAGTCAAGGTAAATAGAATTATGAGAGGAATTAGGACTCTGCTACAGATCTGGATGTTGGTTTCACTTTCAAACACAAAAATAGTTTCTTCTTTTAAAAGTGCAGTAGAATATCCCCCATTCATAATTGTAACTAGTTTAGCAAAAGCAAAGCAATGACCTCAGGAACATACCCAGGTTTTAAGATAGATATTTCTAGGTAATGGGCCTGAAAGGCATTTTGATCTGAATTTGATTTATTTTCCAACAATTTCAAATATAATTTCTCATCTGTGTGTAGATATATACAAGCACGAACACACATTCACACACGGTCATACACAAACACTTCACTTTCTATCAGATTAGGGTAATTTTTTATTGCAGGTCTCTTATAGTATTGGCTAACAGAAAACCTATCCCCAATCTAACAGATTACACACATACACACAGCCATTTCCACACTTCCTCACAGTGAAAAGCTCTCTGACGAGGTACCAGAAAGTCAAGAGAGACAATGTTTTAATGGCTGGGCCTTGAGGACAACTCTGGTTGCATTTAAATCTCAGTGCCAAATGCACTAAGAGTTCCCTGCCGCTGTAATTTTTGGATCAGTCTCTTCAGGAATCAGGCCATGGAGAAAAGCAGGATGGTTTTCCCTGGTCTCCCCTATAAGCCACAGTGGTAAGACAAGATTTCTTTTTGTTCTGGGCTATCACTCCCATGATCATGAGTGCTTCCTTTCCCCTCAGGAGCCACCCTAGGAAAAGCTAAGGGGAAAGATCAAAGAACCACTGCCTTGCCACTGATCCATGCTCTGGAGTTCTGCAGAATGGAAATCCAGAACAGTCACTGGCTGACACTCCATAACAACATAATGGGAAAGCAACTACTGGAGATGTTCAAAAGAGGAAGTGTATTTCCTTTCAGAACGTGAACTCAGAAGCCCACACATCAAAGCTTAGAGCTACCTTGGAAGACAGTTGCAAAGGTCCAAATACTCCACTAACTCCTGAACTGAACTACTTGAGTCACTTCCACTTCTGAGCACATCATTTTCCTATTGAAAGCTCCTACCTATTATTTGACCATCTTTTCACAGTTTGCACAAACTGATCCCAGACTATAACTTACAAAGGTCTCTTGTACAATTCCATAGAAAGACTTCTGATTCCTGATGCTTAGAGCAGCTAATGAAGAGAGAGGTGCCTTTGACTCTCCAGCACCAAAAGGGTGCCTGCGTCAGTAGTATTTTGAACACTCTCTTCACAGCTACCTCAAGCATTCGCCTGAGCTTCAAGGCTTCTCCATTCTGCTGCTGGGACTAAGGACTTTATAAAAACATGACAGAAGTGCCTCATCCAGGGACCACTACCAAAAACAAAACATGAAGTGATCAGGTGAGAGAAGGGGAGACAGAAAGGGTTGAGTCAGGGAAAGAGTGCAAGAAGCTGATCCCAAATTAAAAGACAAAATTAAGAAAGGAAAACATTATCTATGTATATATAAACTAAAAGCAGAGCATATAAATGCTTAATCTGGTGGGAAGCCAAGACAACATCTATAGAAAATCTTGATGTGTCACAACAAGGCTCAGCCATAAGGAAATAAGGCAATATAAAAAAATGACCAAGGTATTTTGGTCACCGAATGGTCTCCTTCCTCCTCCCAGCCAACCCCTGCAAATGCATCTCTATATATCTTTTATATATATATATATATAATATAGAATCTGTTTTTGTTAAAAAGTATTTCAATGATCATATATATTTATCAAGGCATGATGGCTTTAGGAAAGGGGGGGATCCATCATGGGGGAGCTGAGAAGGGAAATGCAGGAAGGGGAGGCTGGGGTAAGAAGTGTTAAGAAACTGTTTGGGGTCAAACAAATGCTCATCAAAGGTGGCACCAACAGAATTTTCACTATGTTTCCCACTTTAAGAATGTACTGATGATACAGGTGGGTGCCAGGACCCCATCTCTTCTTTTGTATCCCACCCCCAATTCTTCCCACCACCATGCATTTTTAATGCCTCATGGCTCACTCTCCCACACGTCTCTTGGACCCATGCTACCTTGCATCCCAGGGTTGATGGGTATGGCCCATATGTCTCTGGCCCCAGGTGCCTGACCTCAGAAGCCATTGCCACTGATATTAATGGACTGCAGATCTGCCACCTGCATGACATTGATGCCACTGTTGGCAAGACGGGCAATACCCTCTGGACAAATGGCCTCCATGGCTACCATGTTGGTGGTAATAAGGGCTGAAGGGGTGGCAGTACCACTGCCTTCTGAACCTGCCCCACTGTCCAGGGGCAAAGTGCCCACACTCAGGGCTACACCCGGGCCTCCCTTCTTATTCTGGTGGGTCTTGATATGCTTTGACAGGTGGTCACTCCTCATGAAGCGCTTGGGACACTCAGGGCAGGCAAATTTCTTCTCACCTAGGTAAAGGAAGAGTAGGAAGATGAGACAATCACATCTTAGGAAGTAGGGGTACCTTGTTCAGTTCATTCCCTTCAAACTATATAAGGCAGAATAAGACTAATCTTAAAGGTGATTAAAAACAAGAAAATTCTGGTGATTATCTTTTGTCTTTTGGGGGGAAAAAAAAGTAAAGATTAGAGAGTCCTCAGAAAGGAAGAAGTATAGCAGAAAAGTAAGACAGGACCTTCAGAACCCTTATTTCTTAAGGGTTTTCAGATTAACTCCAACGCCATTTATGATCCATACATTCAATTTCAAACATAAGTTGCTCAGAAATTTTAGTTACTTCCGAGGTATATTTTGTCTTTTCATTCTGGTCCATTACTACCTCTCCCTTCCCAAGTTCCCGCTCACCTGTGTGTGTGCGTTTGTGCCTCTGTAACTCATCTGAACGTGTGAAGCGTTTCCCACAGAATGACCAGGTACACATGAAAGGCCTCTCGCCTGTATGCCAGCGCAAGTGTGCCCGTAGGTGTGAGGTCTTGCCATATACTTTGCCACAGCCTTGCATGTGACAAATGTGCTGTTTCTTCTTGCCAGGATCCCCAGAGCCCCTGGAAATGAAAACACAATTATTCTTTGTTCATTTTAGAGACAAAATTAGAGTCATAAAGTACCCATAGTAATTACTGGACCCACTCAAAACTAATCCAAGTTTTTATTAAAAAAAAAAAAAAAAAAAAGGAATCTGCCTGTCAACTTAGGAGACATAGGTTCAAACCAGTTCCAGGAAGATCCTACATGCCACGGAGCAACTAAGTCCATGTGCCACCACTACTGAGCCTGTGCTCTAGAGCCCAGGGGTTGCAACTACTGAAGTCTGCGGGCCCTACAGCCCGTGCAATGCAACAAGAGAAGCCACTGCAATGAGAAGCCGGTGCACCACAACAAAGAGTAGCCCCCAATCACGACAAAAGAAAGCCCACAGAACAACAACGACCTAGTGTAGCTATAAATAAATAGATAGACATCAAAATGTGCACTTAGATATGTACAGTTTACAAAAAGAAAAAAGACTTCTCAACACACACACACAAATGCCTTCATTTTATTTTTTTTAATTTGTTTATGGCATGCAGGATCTTAGTTCCTGGATCAGGGACCAAACTTGTGCCCCTTGCAGTGAACGTGCAGAGTCTTAACTACTGGACCACAAGGGAATTCCCAAAAGCCTTCACTTTTAATATCAACAGCTAAATCTTTATAGTCAATTCCAATGTGTGATGTCATTTTCAAGGTGACTTGTGAAATCTATGAGGCATTTTCCTGTATTTTTCTGGATGTTAAGTCTCAATACACGCATTTTCCATGGAAGCCACTGTGAATATGGTGATGTGGTGATATTTTTGACTGGGAACTTATTAGTGAACAAAAGGTCTCTCCATTAAGCATTTGGTGGAGAACTTTAAAACACAATATTTTACAACTACAAAGCTTTCCCTTCTCCAAAATAAAGGTCAAGAGCCAAAAGGTAAAGATTAAAAGCTGAAAAGATAGAGTACTATGAGAGACATCACTGGAAGAAGATGGGATGGAAAAAAGTTAAAAAGGGGAAAAAAGGACCATAACTAATTAAAGGTATGTTTAAAAAAAAAAAATTCCCTATATGGAGCAAAGCCTAAGCTCCTCTCAGGAAATCAGTTCTGAAATGTTTTTGCCAAACCAATCTGTACCATGTGTGATCCATTAGTGGGCACTATGGAGATTTCCAAAAGAGATTTGCCTTGGGTTTTAACAGCACACATTAGCAGAGGAGCAGGGAAAAAAAACGTAACAGAAATGAAATCACACTTAGGTGGAAATCAGAGAATTTCTTTCAAAAACTTAAATCCACTTGAAGCTTTGTGAGAGGGAAACTCTTGTACTCAAGAGCTTTTTTTCCCCTTTTAATTAAATTTTGGGGGGTGCTATGCAACAGGTAGGATCTTAGTTCCCCGACCAGGGATCAAACCCATGCTCCCTACACTGTAAGTGCGGAATCTTAACCACTGGACCACCTGGGAAGTCCATGTACTTAAGTGTTTTTGATTCAGGTTTTTTCCATAATGTAGAGTAACCTACAAAGAATTTAAATTTTTTGTTTTTGTACATTTCTTATTTTTGTGCTTATTTTTTTTCTTAAGTTCTTTTTTTAAAAAAATGTAATGTCTTTACTCTGGCTGTGCTGGCCCTTCGCTGCGTGTGGAGGTTCTCTAGCTGCAATGCGCAGGGGCTTCTCCCCAGCTGCAGTGGCTTTTCTCATTGCAGGGCACGGGGCTCAAGGGCACAGGCTCAACAGCTGTGGCACCCGAGCTTAGCTGCTCTGCGGCATGTGGGGTCCGCCCAGATCAAGGACTGAACCTGTGTCTCCTGCCTCGGCAGGCAGATCCTTTACCACTGGGCCACCAGGGAAACTCTGTGCATATTATTATTATTTTCTTTTTAGTATTTATTTATTTACTCAGCTGTGTCAGGTCTTAGCTGCGGCATGTAGGATCTTTCATTGCGACACATGGACTTTCTAGTTGTAGCGTGTGAGCACAGTTGCTCGGCAGCATGTGGGACCTTAGTTACCTGACCAGGAATCAAGCTGAGTCCCCTGCACTGCAAGGCAGATTCTTAAGCACTGGATCACCAGGGAAGTCCCCCGTGCTTATTTTTAATGGGGCAAAACTTTAACAGACTCTTTTCAAAGGCAATTAAAAACCTATATGACTTTCTATTCTCTTTCAAAGTCAGTGACTTGAAGAAAAAAGAAATAACCTGGAACTCTTCAGAGATAATACTGTATAGCCAGCACACTAATGCGAAAATCTATCAGAAGTCTGTTTTGTAGGAGATATTAGATTATTTGATTGAAGAATTTTCTACCCAGAATAAGTAGTTTTATCTATTTTGAGGAGGAAAAAAAAACAAAACTCATGATTTTCACACAGTCACTGTAAAATAATCATTACAGTAGGTATGTTTCCGTTTCTTTGCCAGGCTGTTTTACAAGCTATCTTGTTAAAACCATCTCACCAACAGAATTTTATTAAAGAGTAAAAACAAACATCTCAAAACAGACATTGACCATTTGGTTCCATGTGACTTCCTTGTCTCTAACAGAAAGCAGGCATCTCTGAAGGTCCAAGGTCTAAGAGTTGATGAAGGGACCAGAGCTGGAATCAAGACCACATTCGGCCTAACCAAATGCACTACACTATCTCTGATCCCTGTGTAACCCTGCCAAGTCTTAAAGTTAAAACAAAACAAACAAAAAAACCCCACTTATTTTTCCCTCCTAATCTACTAATTTTTCATCCTACACTCTTAAAGAGACCGGCTGAATCAACTTACCTTCCTTCACTATCTTTACAGTAGGGGCAAGTGCATGCTTCCCGCCGGGTCCTCCGACCAGCTTGGGGTTGGGGATCTGGACTGTTCTCTCCTTCCTCTCCACCTGTTGGGTCATCATGTATTCCATCACCACCAGCCCCATGGAGGCCAAGCTGAGCTCCATGATCACCTGAAATTAAGAGAGTACAAGGGTCAAAGTGGGAAGGTCATCATAGCCACAGGTATGAGCTCCATGATCACCTGAAATTAAGAGAGTACAAGGGTCAAAGTGGGAAGGTCATCACAGCCACAGGTATCATCACAGCCACAGTGACCCTTGACTTTTACAGCACCATTTCTTCAAAACTTTGAAGTCACCTTCACTGATATTGCCTGTACTTGAAATCTCAAAAATCAGCACTGCAGAGACAAAGAAACAATAAGTCTATGAAAACATGCTGAGTCTCAAATTTTAAAACACAATTCTACTTGACTTTTATGATTGTTCTAGCCTACCAGGTTAAAAAGGTAAAACTAACAATGCACAGCACTGGCAAAGATACAGGGCTTCCCAGATGGCTCAGTGGCAGGTGGTGATAAATTAGCACAACCTTTTTTTTTGGGGGGAGGGTGCACCTGAGCTGTGTAGCTTGCGGGATCTTAGTTTCCCAACCAGGGACTGAACCTGCGCCCTTGGCAGTGAAAGTGCAGAGTCCTAAGCACTGGACTGCCAGGGAACTCCCTGTATGATCTTTTGAAGGCCAACGTGGCAATATGATTAAAAATTTAGGTGCACATCTTCAAAGAAATTTCACTTTCAATCACAATGTCCTAACGATGTGTTCATGAGAACACAAACATACGTGACAGTAAAGTTTTCTGTAGCCTTATAACAAAAAACTGGGAAAAAAATCAAAATGTACACCACTGCTGAACTTGTTAAGTAAATTACAATAAACTTATGTGGACTACTATATATGCATTAAAAAGAATGAGATAAAGTTACACACTGTTATAGAAAGAGGTTACAACAAATCTCTTACTCATTCCCAGAGCTAATGTATTATGGAACCAACAAAATGGAAGTGACTAAAAATGAGACTTTACGGGACTCTAAACTAGAAACTGTTCAAAACTAGAAAGGGGAAACTTCCTGAAATGAGCAAAAAATTGTTCTGAATATTCAGCAGGAAACAGTACATACATATTACAAATTTTGACATACAGAGAAAATGAATGAGCTGAGGTCAAAGTTAATTCTTTTTTTTTGGCCATGTGGAGCAGCATGTGGGATCTTAGTTCCCTAGCCAGGAATCAAACCCAAGCCCCCTGCAGCGGAAATACAGAGTCTTGACCACCAGGAAAGTCCTCAAAGTTAATTCTGCGTAGCTAGCTATATACATGCCAGGAAGGTTTTGGTTTGGGATTAGATGCTTTTCAGAATGCTACAAAAAAGAAGAAAACACCATACATACATTCTGTTAGTTGATGTCATTTCCTTTTAAAGATAAATTTGTCTTAAAATCACTATAATTTCTCTCCTGGTAAAATTAAAATAGATAAATTCTATGAAGTTCCAGGACAGTGTTTTTCAAACTTTTCAAACTTGCAACATACAATAAAAAAATATATATTTGACAATGTAATCTAGTACATATATATATAATTGAAACAGTAGTTTCATGAAAGCGTCTATCCTTATGTTAAGCAGTGTATTCTAAAATTTTCTAGACTCTATTTTTTTTTTTTCTTAATGCCGGTCATGACCCAGTATATTGATTTTATGAGTTACTAATGGGTCGCATTTGATATTTTCAAACACTGCTCTAGGCCAATAGACAGAAACAATGGTTTAAAGGAATAGCTAACATTCTTCTCCAGCTTTCAAATCTACTATCAATAAGCATTCACCTATGAAAGCATTTTGCAAATAAGTTAAAAACTCTATATCCATACTTAAGATTCTAATAAATGGGGAGTGTTGAACAGGCCTGCTTTATCTATTTCATAAAGAAGGAAACTAAATAAACATCTAGAAGCCTAGGCTCCTGACTTGTGTGCCTCACTGCACTCTTCTCAGCTGATCACCAGGACTCTGAGTCGCAGCAGCTAGTGGGCAGCTCTCTCTGTGCTTCTCACTCTGCCACTCCCCAGCGCCAGCTCACCACAGTGAGACAGACTCTATTTCAATATTCTGAGATTTCCATGATACTGGCAGAATGAAAACTGGGAAGTACTGGAGTACAAGTTAAAAACCAGTTTAGAAGTAAGACAGACCCTAGATATGAGTCCCTGCACTACGTACGATTAGCTTTTCTGGTAGTGATCAAATAACTTCTCTGGTTATCAATTTCCCCATCAGTAAAGTTCGGATGAAATATTATCGATCTCATAAAGTCACTGTGAAAAACAAATATGGACGTTGCTGAGCATAACCCAGAAAACACTGCGCTGCCACACAGCACACATTCAGTACTCTGCATCGATCACTATTGGGGAAATACCCTGAGGAAAAACACAGTGAGAAATCACAGAACAAGATACGCCACTAGTTCATTCTGCTTAAAAATTATGTGCGGCCAAGTGGAAACTCCCCCTAGTGGGGATGGAGAATTTATCCTTTAAAATAAGCCCTAACAGCTCAGCAGATAAGGTAGGATTCCAGTTAGTACTGCCAATGGTTACCTACCAAAAATTACCTTCAGAAGAGAAATTTATAAAACTATAGATCTGACTATCTATAACAGGTCTTTAGAAACAAGATAAAATTGTGGTGCATATAAGCAAATCATCTTCTTTGATATATTTTTCAAGCTAAACTAACTCTATTAAAATTTGAGAAGCAACTTATCAATCCTCAAAGTTCTTCCTTGCCCCAATCAACTCAAAAGAAGCAAACCTTTCTCCATTTTATTGAAACATAAGAATAAAATGGACTTCCCTGGTGGCTCAGATGGTAAAGCGTCTGCCTACAACGCGGGAGACCCAGGTTCAATCCCTGGGTTAGGAAGATCCCCTGGAGAAGGAAATGGCAACCCACTCCAGTGTTCTTGCCTGGAGAATCCCATGGATGGAGGAGCCTGGTGGGCTACAGTCCATGGGGTCGCAAAGAGTCGGACACGACTGAGCGACTTCACTTTAAGAATAAAATACTTAGATATCAGAACTACTAAAACTAAATCTCTAACCCTCTTTCAATTCTTACAAAATGGACAGTCAAAAATTAATATCCTCTTGGACCCCTACAATGATTTCAATTTTTTCAAGCTAAGAAAATTGAGAATGGGGTTAAATAGAATGAACAATTTTTAATTTCATTTAACAAAAAGAAGGGATAAAACGTCAACAGAGTATCAACATCAGACCAGAATCTGTTTCCTGCCTCTTTAATAACAGTTTTAGAATAAGAACAGTTTTATCTTAAAATGTGGTACTGGTTAGGCAATGAAATAAATTAAAGATTTTCCTTTCCATGATTAAAATAACTAGTAAACCAAAGGCACAGCTTAATGACAGTCTTGCCCAACTCAGTGGTTGCCTCTAGCATCGGTTTCTGAAATACCCATGGCAGTTACACACTTTTTTAGTTTCCTCAAAGTGAAGAAGTGTGCTGAAGTTATGAACTTTCAAGACCACCACCTAGCAAGTCAAACACCCTCTTCTTCTCTGAGAAAAAAACTTGGGTAACACTAAAATTAGATGAAATAAGAAGCTTCTCAATAATTTCCAAAAAGGTGGTTCCCATACACTTCCTTATTTATCTGCTTTCTGAAATGACTTTGGGAACATTGTGTTCTTTAATTCGTTAAGTATTAATACAGTAAGACTAAACTTTAGAACGATACCTATATTAAGCACACACTGGGTTTTCTCAATGTTTCATTTTACACAACAGATTTAACTCAAAGAAGAATATCTCAGACCACAAAATGATTGTGTCTTTTCAGCTATGTTGAAACAGAATACTGGTAACAATACATGAGGAACAAGGTAACCAGAATAAGGCTCCAAATCAAGAAATAAAAACCTCCACAGTGTAGGATTTCCCTGGTGGTACAGTGTATAGGAATCCATTTGCCAGTGCAGGGTACATGGGTTCAATCCCTGGTCTGGAAAGACCCCACGTGCTACAGAGCAACGCAGTCAGTGTGCCCCAAGTACCAAGCCTGTGTGCTGCAAGCACAGGGGGCCGAGCACGGCAGTGAAGAGCAGCCCCCGACACAGCTGGAGAAAGCCTGAGCGCAGCAGCAAAGGCCGAGTGCAGCCAAAAATTAATAAATGAAGATTTAAAAAGAATGGAGAATGGGCACCAGAAACTTAATTTCCTTCTGTTCCAGAATGCAAGCCCTTGCTAATTCATCAGTAAGTAATGCTCTATAAAAATTCACATATATATATGTATCTTGCTTCTAAACTTAATTACACATTAAATATTTCCTGTTACTTAATCATCATAGCATATTTTATACCTACAGACATGTATAAATGATCATTTATAGGGTTTCCTATATACAAACTTCCTTAAGACCTTATCCCTACAGTGCCATGTGGACTTGTTAACTGCAATCTGTAAAAGTGTTTATCAATTGTTTACTGTCTACTGATCCAGGTATTATACTAAGCTCTGAAGATTCAAAGAAATAGTTTTCACTGTGGAAGAGCTTGCAGTTCACTAGAGAAGAGAGAAACAGATAATTTCAAAATAATGATATAAACCTTATACTAAAAGCCATTCAAAGATTTTCCAGAACTGAAAAGGGTAATTTCTCCAGTTTAGAATTTCAGAAAAGGCTTGTTTCCTAAAGGAACAGAGATTTAGGCCGAACTTCAAAAAATGCACAGGAGTTAGCCAAGTGAGGAATGCTGGCAAGGGAAGGGTAGTTCCAGGCAAAGGGAAGACTACGAGCAGCATAAGGAATGCAGTGGAGTGTGGGATGGCGGAGGAGTAGAGGGAGGATGTAGGTGAAGAGATGAACTTCAAAACAGATGACATTATTAGATGCAAGACAGATATTTAAATGACTGATTTTTTTTAAAGGTGATGGTAGACAAAGTATGGACAGATAAGCACTTTCATACATCAGCCAGGGAAACAGCACGTTTCCTGTGTGTGTAGGGCACACTGGCAATATAGGGCAGGTCTTTAAGATGTGACTAATACTTAACCCAACAAATAAGGACATGTGCCAGACACTGTAAGCTCTGGAGAGACTCCGATATAATCCTGGCCATTGAAGAGCTTCCCAGCTTCATTATCTCACTTGGGAAGACACAAAATGAAACCAACAAATATAATATCTGTCCTATAACTTGTATAATAAAGTGATAATAAAACACTCTATTAAGAGCAGTATTAGAGTTGGGAGGGAGAGTGTTGGAAGGGGAAAAATGGAATATACTGGTTACTCCATTTGATAATAACGAGAGGTAATAAAAGTCTAAAGTAGGGCAGTGGTTCCAGTAAAGAAAAAGGCATGGGTAAAAAAGTATTTAGGATTAATGGGACTTCCCAAATGGTCCAGTGATTAAGAATCCATCTTCCAATGCAGGGGAAGTGGGTTTGATCCCCAGTGGAGGAGCTAAGCACACCGCAACAAAGACCCAGCACAGCCAACAACAATGATTTATTTGGGGAAAGGTCAAAGTACATAAAAATGCTCATCAATGAAAAAAAACCAACTATGGAAAATGTCAGGTTTCCCAGGTGGCGCTAGTGGTAAAGAACTTGTGTGCCAATGCAGAAGACCCGATCCCTGGGTCGGGAAGATCCCCTGGAGGAGGAAAACGGCAACCCACTCCAGTATTCTTGCCTGGAGGATCCTATGGACAGAGGAGCCTGGCAGGCTACAGTCCACAGGGCTGCAAAGAGTCAGACACGATGAGGCAACTTAGCAAACACATGGAAAGAGTCATCTGAAGAGACAGTCATCAAATGATTTACAACAGCAATACAAGAAATGGATTAAAATGTAAATAAACTGTTCAAGGAACCAGATGGACTACTAGGCAGTCAGCAAAATTATGATTAATTGAACTCAGAATAAATGCTTATACTGTATTATTCTTTAATGATAGGGCTATATATATTACAACAACCTAAAAAAATGCTTATGCTACATTATTACTGAACAAACCAAGAAACATATAACAGGCATACTAAGAAAGTTATGCTAAAAAACGCATACATTAAAATTTATATCAAGTAGAGCAATTTGGTCACACCAAATCAGTGACTGCAATGGGCAGTGCTATTAGTTTGTTTTTTTCCCCTTTCTCTATCTCATATTTTCTATCGTATAACTCTGTAACTTTTATCATTAAAACCACCTATACAGCAGGAAAAAAATTAGTCTATGCATCTTCTCATTTTTTGGTATATTAACAGTGTTCAAAAAGTATGAAGATAATTCCTTAGTGAAAGTGAAAGTCGCTCAGTCCTGTCTGACTCTTTGTGACCCCATGGACTATACATTTGATGGAAATCTCCAGGCCAGAATACTTGAGTGGGTAGGCGTTCACTTCTGCAGGGGATCTTCCCAACCCACAGATCGAACCCAGGTCTCCTGCATTGCAGGCAGATTCTTTACCAGCTGAGCCACCAGAGAAGCCCCAGAATACTGGAGTGGGTAGCCTATCCCTTCTCCAAGGGGATCTTCCCGACCCAGGAATTGAACCAGGGTCTTCTGCATTACAGGCGGAGTCTACCAGCTGAGCTACCAGGGAATCCCTTAATTCCTTAAGTACAGGGCAATCTACACAAAGATGGCAAAGGCTTTCACCAGTAGGTGTCACTGTAACTAAGCGACAGATGTTTTAAAAGCCCACCCTCCAAGGACAGAGGTTTAAGAAGAAACAAAGATGGCCATGGATGTGCAGTATATGCACAAATTTGAAATGCAACCATTTAAAAAACTATCATTCAGATGGCTTTCCACCAACCATCATGATTCCAAAGCTACAGATTTCCCTATTTTTCATCTCCAAGAAAACCAAGGATTTGAAATCTGATTATTAGTAAAATAGTGAAGTTCTTGTAAATTCCAAGACTTTCATCTACTTCCCATCTCTGTCAACATCATTCCATAGTGAAAACTGTTTTTCACGACAAAGAAATGAACAAGAATTGTCTTACCTTTCCTCCCAGCTCTCACCATACTGATATCCTGGGAAAGGGGATTCACTTTAACATCCCTCCCAAACTAACTATAATTACCTATTATTATTCAGATTGTTATGATTAAAAATTCATTTAGGGAATTTCCTGGTGGTCCAGCGGCTAAGACTCTGAGTTCCCAATGCAGGGGGCCCAGGTTCCATTCCTGGTCAGGGAACTAGATCCATACGCTGTATCTAAGAGTTTGCATACCTCAACCAACAGTCTGAATACCACAACTAAAGATCCTGCATGCCTCAACGAATATGGAAGACCAAAAATTCCAAGTGCTGCAACAAAGACTTGCCGTAGCCAAGTAAACAAATTTAAAAATAAAATGAAATTCATTCAAATATATATTAATATATACCAGAGGAAAGCTGTGGAGGAGGAACACAAAGGTTAAGAGAACCAAGTTGGGAATTCCCTGGAGATCAGGGGTTAGGACTCTGTACTCTCACTGCTCAGGGCCCATGTTCACTCCTTGGTCAAAGAACTGCAAGCAGTGCGGCACGGTGGAAAAAAGTTAACACACACTTTAGATGAACTGACGGTCCAGTGGTTAAGACCCCACACTTCCAATGCAGGCGGCACAGGTTTGATCCCTGGTCAGGGAACCAAGATCCCACATACCAGGCAGCAGAGTCAAAAAAAAAGACCAAAACAGATAAAAACAGATAAACATTAATTCTAACTGTTAATATTCAACAACTGACATTTTAAATTACTGAGAGCCTCTGATGATTAAAATTAATAAGGGCCATTACATGCACTGTACATGGTACAACTGGACAAACCTAGGTATGACTCCTGGTTTCATCACTTTCTGTCAAGGAACTTCTCTGAGCCTTCACTGGCAAAAAGGATACTGAGATAACTACTGACATTACCTAGTACTGTTCCTGGCACTTAGGAGGTGCTCAACAAATCACTATATAGTAAGAAAATGAAAGAAAGGTTAAATGTGAATTTTAATGTTGTCTTCCTCCCATCTATACATGTACCCTTACTATCCACAGTATGTTCTTTTGAATTTATGTAAGGGAGTTATAACATCAAGTTCAATCATTGTTTAAAATAGCAACAATAAAATACTATAAAGCCAAGAATAAAATGCATAATACTAATCTAACATTTTGTTTCTACTCACTGGATTTACCACTGAAAAAGGATAATCATATTGAAGTCTTCAAATTATATATAATTCATTAATTACGATTAAAACTCACTTGGGGTTGATTAGTAATGCAAAAATAACTGTTCTGAATGCAGTGTAGTTTTGAAAAGAAAAGTGTGGATAAAATTTCATGTTTTCAGAAAATTTCCTAGACAAAATATAGCCAGGAAATGCTGCGTGACAATAAAAGCATGAAAGAATGCTGAAGCAAAGCAGAGATATACACAGTAGAGAGAAGTATCTCATACTCAAATATCCTAGAGGCTCTCAGTAACAGGACCAAATTAATTTCTCTAGTGGGTCCCGAAGAAAAATTAATAATAGTAGCTATCTACCAAGATCCCCTGGAGGAGGAAATGGCAACCCACTCCGGTATTCTTGCCTGGGAAATCATGGACACAGAAGCCTGGCGGGCTGCAGTTCACAGGGTCACAAAAGAGTGGGACACAACGTAGCAACTAAACCACCACCACCATGTTCTAATAAAATTCCTTTTTTTAAGCTTTTTATTTTATACCGGAGTATAGTTGATTAACAGTGTTTTGACAGTTTCAGGTGTACACCAAAGTGATACAGTTTATATCTACATGTATCTATTCTTTTTCAAATTCTTCTCCCATTTAGGCTGTTACATAATATTGAGCAGAGTTCCCTATGCTATAGAGTAGGTCCTTGTTGGTTATTTATCTTTTTTTTTTTTTTTTTGGCCATGCCACATGACATGTGGGAACTTAGTTCCCTGACCAGGGACTGAACTCACAGCCTCCACAGTGGAAACGCAGTCTTAACCACTGGACCACCAAGGATGTCCTTGGTTATCTATTTTTAAATACAGCAATGGGGGATTTCCGTGGTGGCGTGGTGGATAAGAACCCGCCTGCCAATGAAGGGGACATGGGTTTGATCCCTGGTACGGGAAGATTCCACACGCTGCAGAGCAACTAGGCCATGTGCCACAACTACTGAGCTCACGCTCTAGGGCCCACAGGCCACAGCTGCTGAAGCCCACACGCGGCAACTACCGACTCCCATGTGCCCAGAGCCTGCACTCTGCAATGGGAGACACCACAATGAGAAGCTTGTGCACCACAACTAGAGAGTAGCACCCGTTCTTAGCAACTGGAGAAAAGCCCACACGCAGGCAATGAAGACCCAGCACAAGCAAACATAACAAACAAATTATAAAATAAATAAATACAGCAGTGTGTTCACATCAATCCCGAACTACCCACAATCCCTTCCCCCCCTTCTCCCCTGTGAATAAGATTCTTAAAAATACAAGCAGAATAGTAATAATAAAGTACTATTAACAGTGGTGGTCATTTAGTCACTTTAGTCGTGTCTGACTCTCTGCGACCCCATGGACTGTAGCCCACCAGGCTCCTCTGTCCACGGAATTCTCCAGGCAAGAAAACTGGAGTGGGCTGCCGTTTCCTTCTCCAAAAAAGGGGATGAATATGTCAAAAATTCTACCATCCCAACAAATCATTATCTTTTTCCATCTTCCCCTCAACTACTACTTATCTGCACAAATAAGCTTTACATGTAATCATAATACAGTAGCTTTAAGCATAAAAATCTGAACCGATATTAAGAAGTAACTCTTTAGAGGACTCCTGGCGGTCCAGTGATTAAGATGCTGCACTTCCAAGGCAGGGGGGTGCGGGCTGGATCCCTGGTCGGGGAACTAATATTGTACACGCTACATGGCACAGCCACACACACAAAAAGTAACTCCAGATCCATACTATCCTGAGATGCCTGAAGTGAACATGTAAATAGGCACTTACATGTTAGGTACCTTTTAATGATAGGGCTAAGTTTATGCATGAGTAATGCCCACAGTATAATTATGTAATATGATGTAGTACAGCTGATATTTTAACACTCCCCCACCATAAACTGCAAGGTAACTTTTAATATAACTAAATTTCCCTTCGTCTTAATTTGTCCAGATTACTAGATAAATACTAAAAGCAGAAAACTCTCATTTACACCTAGTGTTATAGGAACACATCACAGCTTTAAACTGTCAATGACAGTATGAGAAAAGGAAAAAAGACAGAAAAGCTACTCCATGAAAATATACAGATGCTCATTTATGCATCTATGTACTCCTTTTCCTAAATGGTTTCCTTCAACTTTTGCTTACTATGGCAATGAATAATTTAGATGTATGCATTTTATTCAATATATTTTGAGCTTTCTGTTCTCTGTTCTTTTAATATTGATTATATAATGAACCAATCAGCAAACATACTCCTAAGGAATATTCTTATTCTAAGAAAATGACTTAAAATAAGAAAGCTATGCTCTATTATATTCTATATTAAAAATACAGAAATTACTTGAGTACTTAATATGACAAAAGAGAAATAAGCTGTGGCAAACAACTTGATAAAATATTACACAGTAATTTAAAATCACTCCTCTGGAAGTGAAATATATAACAAGGATCCCTACTATTGTGATTGTTATTTAAAAAGAATGAAATGAGGTATAAATATTAGCAAGGAGTAGGTAAAATTATTTGTAGTTGACATGACAATATACCTGGAAAATCACTAAAAATTACTGAAAGACTGCAACGTAGCCATTATAAAATAAACACACATAAACCAGTATTATTGGCTGAATAATGCTTCATCAAATGGATAGACTACTTTTGCTTACCCACTGGACATTTAGGTTGTTTCCACCTTTCAGCTATCATGAACAGTGCTGCTATTTCTGTGTGGATGTGTGTTTTCATACATTTCTGTGTTAATTTATGTTTTCATTTCTCTTAGAAATAAACCTAGGAATAGAATCACTCACTTAATAAAATTTTAATCTAAAAAGTATAAACAGTGATGTTCATCACAGCATTACTTGTAACAATGAAATTTTAGGGTGGAAAAAAAGTACATCAGTAGAGTTAAGCATATCCTAGTACTAACATCGGAGAAGGCAATGGCACCCCACTCCAGTACTCTTGCCTGGAAAATCCCATGGACAGAGGAGCCTGGTAGGCTGCAGTCCATGGGGTCGCGAAGAGTCCGACACGATGGAACGACTTCACTTTCACTTTTCACTTTCATGCACTGGAGAAGGAAATGGCAACCCACTCCAGTGTTCTTGCCTGGAGAATCCCAGGGACAGGGGAGCCTGGTGGGCTGCCGTCTATGGGGTCGCACAGAGTCGGACATGACTGATGCGACTTAGCAGCAGCAGCAGCAGCAGCTGCAGTACTAACATACCATGAAATTTCCATACCATCATTTAAAATGATGATGATGTTTATTATTTATGAAAAATGTATATGATATACTGTTCAGTAAAAATAATATTATGAAGCACTATAAAGAGTATAATACTATTTTAGTATTAATAAAATATATAGACTTCTTTGTAAATTGTACACAAAGGTACAAAAACATGGCTGGAAGGATGATCACCAAAATTTCAACAACGATTATCTTTGAATAGTTAAAGTTCAATTAATTTTTACTATATTTTCAGAATTATTTTTATTGTTTAATGTTTTTACCAATACCACTTAACCAAGTTATTTAAAAATATATTTAGGGAGTTTCCTGGTGGCCTAGTGGTTAAGATTCCAAGCTTTCACGGCCTTGGCCTGGATTCAGTTTCTGGTTGGGGAACTAAGATCACACAAACTGAGCAGCATGGCCAAAAAAAATTTGATTAATTTATTAAAAATATTTTTTCCTATCATCAAAGGTAATGCTCAAAATCCTTCAAGCTAGGCTTCAACAGTAAGCGAGCTGAGAACTTCCAGATGTACAAACTGGATTCAGAAGAGCCAGAGGAATCAGAGATCAAACTGCCAACATTTGCTGGATCATAGCGGGGAAGGAAATGGCAACCCACTCCAGTGTCCTTGCCTGGAGAATCCCAGGGACAGGGGAGCCTGGTGGGCTGCCGTCTATGGGGTTGCACAGAGTCGGACACGACTGAAGCGACTTAGCAGCAGCAACAGCTGGATCATAGAGAAAGCAAAGGAATTCCAGAAAAACACCTACTTCTGCTTCATTGACTACACGAATGAAGTCATGTGGATCACAAAAAACTTCGGGAAACTCTTTAAAAAAAGATGGGAATACCAGACCACCTTACCAGTTAGAACTGGACATGGAACAATGGACTGGTTCAAAATCTGGAAAGAGTACATCAATACTGTATATTGTCACCCAGCTTATTTTATTTAACTTCAATGTAGAGTATATCATGCAAAATGCCAGGCTGGATGAATCACAAGGTGGAATCAAGATTGCCAGGAGAAATATCAACAACCTTAGACATGTAGATGATACCATTCTAATGGTAGAAAAGGAACTAAAGAGCCTCTTGATAAGGGTGAAAGAAGAGTGAAAAGGCTGGCTTAAACTTCAACATTCAAAACACTAAGATATGGCATCTGGTCCCATCATTTCATGGCAAACAGAAGGGGAAAACAAGGAAACAGTGACAGATTTTTTTTCCCTTGGGCTCCAAAATCACTATGGATGGTGACTGCAGCCATAAAATTAAAAGATGCTTGCTTCTTACAAGGAAAGCTATGACAAACCTAGACAGTTTATTACAAAGCAGAGACATCACTTTGCTGACAAAGCTATGTATAGTCAAAAGCCATGGTTTTTCCAGCAGTCACGTTTGGATGTGAGAGTTGGACCATGAAGAAGGCTGAGGACCAGGACCAAAGAATTGATGCTTTTGAACTGTGGTGCTGGAGAAGACTCTTCAGAGTCCCTTGGACTGCAAGGAGATCCAACCAGTCCATCCTAAAGGAAATCAACTCTGAATATTCACTGGAAGGACTGACGCTAAAGCTCCAATACTTTGGCCAACTGACGTGAAGAGCCAACTCACTGGAAAAGACTGATGCAGAGAAAGACTGAGGGCAGGAGAAGGGGTGACAGAGAATGAGATGGTCGGACACCAGCATCACCCACTCAATGGACGTGAGTTTGAGCACACTCCAGGAGTAAGTGAAGGACAGGGAAGCTCGGCATGCTGCATGCAGTCCATGGAGTTGCAAAGAGTCGGACATGACTAAATGAATGAACAAGTTTTCTAATTTTAGCTCTAGAGAGCTCTATTAAGTAAATGCTTTGAATTTTTCCATTTTCCATACTGAACTGTAATTTACCTAGCAGTCCTTTGTGAGCAACCAGTGTTTTCCCTTTAGATAAGTTATTCTGTATCCATAGGTTTGTGCTACCAAACATGCTCTGTATTAAGAAAAACAGAGGTGGTTCCTGCCCTGTTCCTGTAGGCATTTAAGATCTAAAACACTGACATACCTAAAACTGTACAAAAAACAGCTACCAAATGTCTCAGGTCTCTGTATGTACTACAGATATCTACATTAAGAATCTACATTACCACAAAGAACTGAGAAGAATATAATCATCATCCTTGCTCTGTAGATGAACAGAAGTCAAGAAGTTCCAAAATCACTAACTTAAGTTGGTTCAGCCCTAACCAGTTTCTCAATTTTCTACTCTGCTTTTGCAACAGAAGATTGAAACAAGTGAGTTTACACACACTATCAAAACAATCATTAATTGATAAAACCACACAGTTTAGCAGCAATTTTTTATAATCTTAAGAGGGCAGACAAATTTTGTGAGTTTTAATATTTGTAATAAATCATTTTGTGAACTGGGATGGGGTAAAAAAAAAAAATTCACTGTATTATCCTTCAAACCTGCCTAGATGTCCTAAATCATTTCACAGTCATTTTTGAACGGGTGCGCTTTTTTGGGGTGAGGGGGTGAGATAGGTGAGACAGGAATTAGCTGAGAGTAAAAAAGAAAGTAAAACAGTGATTTAGTAAAACCAAGTTCTAGAAAGGTAAAAGGAAAAAATAAAACTGTCTTAACGTGTAGAAAACCAAACAACTCAAGAACACAGGGACAGAAAAATAACTCATTGAAACAAAAATTAAGAAACCTAATTATCATTAGATGGAGAGTCAACAAAGTGTTCATCAAGAATGTTCTTCTAGCAAACAGTCTGTACCAAGGTTATAACTGAGCCAACAAGAGATAAAGAAACAGAAAATTTATGGGTAATCCAACTGCTGTTTTTACCAGAATGGTTTATGAAAGAACAAAGCATACTGGCTGGAGTTTATTCCCTTTGGCAGTTATTATAGTTTAATGACTACACCAATGGGCAAGAAATATAATGGGCAAGAAAGAACGCAAAGATCTTAGACACAACTTTAAAGAGCAGCCTTCAGCTAAGTAATCAAAATCCTACTTTTAACTGAATGGGAGGACATAACTTCTATTGAGATATGGGCACTAATGTGTGTTGAGGATCAACATTATGTTATCTGCTGCTGCTAAGTCGCCTCAGTCGTGTCTGACTCTGTGCAACCCCATAGACGGCAGCCCACCAGGCTCCGCCATCCCTGAGATTCTCCAGGCAAGAACACTGGAGTGGGTTGCCATTTCCTTCTCCAATGCATGAAAATGAAAAGTGAAAGTGAGGTCGCTCAGTCGTGTCCGACTCTTCACGAACCCATGGACTGTAGCCTACCACGCTTTTCCGTCCATGGGATTTTCCAGGCAAGAGTACTGGAGTGAGATGCCATCGCCTTCTCCATTATGTTATCTACCTCATTTAATCCTAGTAATTCCATGGGGGTATCATACTAACCCTCTAGTATAAAGGAGAGGATGAAGAACTTCCCCTAAGTCATGTAGCCAGTTAAGCAGCAAAGCTATGATTTATCTGGATCCTAGTATGTCATTCCCCTGTCCATACTAAGTATCTCCCTCAGGACACACTTTTTCTTTCACAAAGGATTTTCAATTACTGCTAGTTTCAGAACTGGACTTATTTCATCCAGCTAAACTGTTTCACCTTATACAACACAGGATGTGAGATGTGTTCATCTTCAAAAACAATATTTCAAACAAAACCCCACTGTATTTTGGCTCTAAGATCCCACTTATAGTCCGTCATCTATTTCTCATCCAAAATAGTACTAACTAAACAGAACAACTTTCCAACAACTGTTCCCAATCTCTCAATAATTTTGTGGATTTTTATATTGTACTTTCAAAGAGTCATTTCATTTTCCCTCCTAACAGCATCATAACAACAACAAAAAAAGAGTTCTCTTGAGCAAGCACCTGAGTTTGTTCATAGTACCATGTCTCACAGGAGGTTGGGAATAGAAATAGGGATAGTGGGGAGGGGATATAAGAAAACAGGAGACAGGACACAATATGACTCATTCATAAACACACCTATTCATGTGCAGCGGTAGGTTTCATCACCAACTTCCATTTCAGGTTTCAGAATGCAACTGCAAGGGCCGGATGGTGCTGTTTGAACCAGAACTAGAAAAAGCCTCTAAACCTGACTGCTGAAACAGAAGCTTATGCTTTCCAAACATAACCTTTAATTGGGTTGGCCAAAGTTTGTTAGGTTCTTCCATCACATCTTATGGAAAAACCCGAACAAACTTTTTGGTCAACCCCAAATTTTGGTTTCCTCTACGTACAGTACTATAGAGCATACTGAGCACAATGCCAAGTATGTCCAAACAATCTTTACAGTGGCCCTGGGATGTCTTCCTTTTATGAGCGGGTTTTCAGATGATGCAAAATTAGTAATCCTTCAGTGACACTGTTATCAAGAGAATCATTCTGGACAAAGTTATCTATAATACTGAGGTTTTATGGGGCTTAAAAAAAAGTCTGCTATAAGTTTGATGCTTAGCTTTTTGGAAATGGACAAATCTCTTGGCTGATACCACTTTTATTTAATATTATTTTTAAGAACATTTATTTGGCTGTGCTGAGTCTTAGTTATGGCACATGGGATCTTTAGCTGCAGCATGTGGGATCTAGTTCCCAACCACAAATTGAACTTGGGCTCCCTGTCCTGGGAGTGTAGAGTACTAACCTCTGGACCACCAGGGAAGTCCCAGTACCACTTTTATTTATTTAATAAATATTTACTTATTTATCATAGCACAGGCTCGAGGGCAAGTGGGCTTCAGCAGTTGTGGCACATGGGCTCAGCAGCTGTGGCTCCTGGGCTCTAGAGCACAGGCTCAGTAGTTGTGGCGCATGAGCTTAGCATGTGGGATCCCCTCTGGATCAAGGACGGAAGCCATGTCCACTACACTGGCAGGTGGATTCTTTACCACTGAGCCACCAGGGAAGCCCCAGGACCACTTTAAACAGCATCAAATTCCTTTGCAAAGTAATGATTAAAACCAAACAGTCCATGGAGTAATAATTTTCAGTACTAAGAAAGTAGTACTGGAAATGAAGGTGCCTATTTCATATAATCTCTATTGCATGTGCCTATTTCTTAAAAGTTTAAATAAATGCCTAGTTCTTAAATTTTAATGGTAAGACACATCTAGATAATGTAATAGAATAATATTTTATAATACCTCCATCCTGGTTATTCTAATAAAATTTTAAGACTTAAGTTAATTAGTCATCATGATGTTTTCAGGAGTAAATCAAAGACCTATTAGTAATTAAAGTCTGGATGCATCTGAATTTCACATTTCAGTTAAAAATAATACAATGTGATCATATGTTAGTGCTTTTATTAAGATAGCTCTGATCGGGTATTTGACTAAAAGATTAATTACCACTGCACCAAGATACCTGGCCATGCTACAATTTCCTAAACCTCTATATGAGCTAGAGGAGGATATCCAATATGGGATAAAAGGACAATTTGTCATTTTCTGGGGCTCAGAGGGGTCAATGAATCAATTCCAAAAAGGGAAATGCTTGCCAGCAACAAGCCATCTTTGTTTTCTGCAGTCATTTGTATATAGGGAATCAAAATAAGAAGGTAAGCAATTACCAGTTACCTAAGCATGATTTATCTTTAAAAGTACGCTTGGGACTTCCCAAGAGGTCCAGAAGTTAAGACTCTCTGCTTCCACTGAAGAGGGCCCAGGTTCAATCCCTGGTCAGGGAACCAGATCCCATGTGCTGCAACTAGGAGCTCACATACTATAACTAAAGATATCACGCGCTCCAATGAAGACCTGGAATAGCCAAATAAATAACTATTAATAGATAAATAAGTGACTTTTTTAAAAAAGGAAGGAAATCCTGTCACATGCTGCAATATGGTTGAGCTCAGAAGACATTATGCTAAATGAAATAAGCTTGTTGCAAAAAGACAAATACTGTATGATTCCACTTGTATGGTATACCTAAAGTAATCAAATTCACTGAAATACAAAGTAGAATAATGACTGCAAAGGTCTGGGAAAGAGGGGAAATACAGATCTTAAGAGGTATAGACTGTGTTTCAATTTTGTAAGATGAAAAAGTTTTGGAGATCTGTTGCATAACAACATGAATGTACCTAACACTACTGACCTGTTCACTTAAAAAGGGTTAAGATGGTAAATTTTATGTTACATGGTTTTTTTCCTAAAAATAATTACTTAGGGACTTCCCTGGTGGTCCAGTGGTTAAGAATCTGCCTTCCAACTCAAGGACAACAGATGTGATCCCTGGTTGGGGAACTAAGATCCCACATGCCACGGAGCAATGATCCCGAGCACTGCAATGACAGGGCCCATCTGCCACATCTACTGAGCCCACGCACCACAATTATAGAGTCTGTGCGCCTCAACGAAAGATCCCACATGACTCAACTAAGATCTGATGTAGACAAATAAATAAGAAAAAAAAAATCAGTTAAAAAAAAGGCAAACTATATTGCCTTGCATATTCTTTCATTTTAAACAATTTTCCCTTAAAACTACATAAATGCCAGGGATTTAACAGTGACCAAAGAAAAATATCATTAAGTACATCACAAAATTTATACAAATCTCTTCCCTCTTGCCATGGATCTGCTTTTATAAACTTGAGCCAAAATTATAGGTAAAAACAGTTTAAGTATTTAAAGGGCATGGCAACATTTTTAATTAAAAATTAATAACCTGACAATACATGACACAGTACAAGAAGACTAATTTAAATCCAAAATACTGTGGGGCCTATTATCTCATTTACTTTGCTGTAACTCTCATGATTAGTTGTGGAAACTGTATATATGGTTATTTGTTCAGTCATATCCAACTCTTTGTGATCCCAACGACTGCAGCCCACCAGCCTCCTCTGTCAGGCAAGAATACTGGAGTGGGTCGCCACTCCAGTGGGATCCCCTGCTTCTCCAGGGGATCTTCCCAACCCAGGGATTAAACCCAGGTCTCCCACATTGCAGGTGGATTCTGAACTGGTCCCCCTTAAAATGCATTAAGTGTAGGTAACTATAGCACAATAGCAACTGGAGCTCCAAGAAGGCAAGAGACAATATCATCTGTTCAATGAATTCCAAGAGCCTAACACATTTGATATACAATAAATGCTCAATAAATTTCATTAAACTTGTCTATGAACGAAGCATCAAAGTTAGAACCCACTTCCACTTAACACTTTTGCATCTAATTCTTAAGCCTTGTAGGGAGCAGTTACATTACTAAGTATACTGGTGTTAGTTAAATGCCTATGTAAGTTAACTGAACCATGAGTATTACTGCATTTCTTAACAGCATTTAAGAATAAATAAGGAGGCCATTCAAAACGTAATAATGCCAACAGATAATCCTTTAAAAGAATACCAAAAGAAAAAAATTTCTTGACAATATAAAAAATTTTCAAATAGTTTTCAGAGTTACAGGCTTTTTACCTTCTTTAAGACAAATGGGATGAATAAAGATTCAAAAAAAAAGAAAACAAGTGGCCTGTATACATTTAAAGTACATTTTTCTTCACAAATGCAAGAAACTGCCAAAGAATCCTAAGCAGATTACTTTCAGATGTATCACCAGTAACTGTAAGAAATATTATGCATTGTCTGTCTAGGGCCTGGACAAAATCAGGCCCTATACAGTTTCTCCAAGGTTTTTTTTAGGACTTCGCTGGTGGTCCAGTAGTTAAGAATCCGCCTGCCAACCCAGGGGACATGGGTTCAATCTCTTGGGGAACTAGATCCCACATGCTGAAGGGCAACTAAGACCATGCACCACAACTATTGAGCCCCCAAACCCTAGAGCACAGGCTCCGCAACAAGAGAAGCCACCACAATAACTTGCACACAGCAACCTGAGTAGCCCCACTTGCCGCAACTAGAGAAACCCCATGCACAGCAACCAGCACAGCTAAAAATACATACTTTAAAAAAAAAAAAAGGTTGTTAAACCATATCCCCTAGTACATCAAGAGATATACATATACTATTTAATCAGAAATATGGGAGTAGAAGGAAGGCACTGAAAGGAAATTTTCAGAATAAAATGGAAAATAGTAGGGACAATAAGGAGAAAGTTTGCTATAAAAACGTCTCAAATCCATCAAGGAAAAAATTAGGTACAATCAGGGAAACATATCACATCTTCCTAGTAAGGGGAAAAAAAAAGGAGGGTTGGGTAATGTGCTGTGCTGTGCTTAGTCGCTCAGTCATGTTCAACTCCGTGACCCAATGGACTGTAGGCTGCCGGGATCCTCTGTCCATGGAGATTCTTCAGGCAAAAATACTGGAATGGGTTGCCATGCCCTCCTCCAGGGGATCTTCCCAACTCAGTGATCGAACGCAGGGTTCCCCCACTGCAGGCATATTCTTTACTGAGCCACCAGAATAACACTCTCACGCCAATATAACAGCGGACCTTCATGCTTTCAAAAAACTGATTATGAAAATCTCTGACTTCTCTTTTACCATCTTGCTCCTTCCTTCCTTAATGTACTCATATCATTGATTATTTACATAACATTTAATTACAGATTAAATAAATTCAAATTAATAGATCTGGTTGTAACAATTCTGATCCATAACAAGGTTTATAAAAAGGCTGTTGATTTAACCATGCTTTTTGCTTCTTTTTTTTTAATTTTTTGTCTTAAGTTACAATTTAACTCTTCAAAATAACTGAATTGGGTCAAAAAACAAATCGATGTTTCTACAAGAGAGTAGTAGTGTGGTGGAAATGATATTGATCTGAAGTCAAAAGATCTGTCACTGTAAATTTTGTCAATGACCTCTGACAAGTTACTGAATCTTTCTACACCTTAGGTTTCAAAAGAAGAGTATGGGAGGGGATGAGGGTTTCCAACTCCAGCAATCTTCAGTTTAACTGCTATTAACATGGAGAGTCTGGTTTAATTACAACATGTTTGCAAAGAGCTATAACTTCTAAGCAATCCAAACAGTGTCAAGTTAATGAAGAACACATGGAATAATCTGAAAAGCTCCATCTCAATAGCATTTTACCTTATCTGGATTACTTGCAGCAGACATTTGATTTACTATGAACACCATTAAATTTTTTTTTCTCAGAAATGTAGATTTGTTTGCTTTGCTTTTTTTTTGGTTTGGCTGAACCTTGAAGCATGACCAGTGATTGAACACAAGCCCACAGCAGTGAAGGCCCTGAGTACTAACCACTGGACCTCCAGGGAATTCCTGGACATGTAGATTTTTAACTGATTCTCTCGTCTCATAAAGGGCACATCTTTGTCTTGACCTGGGTATTTTATATTTTAACCCCTTCTTCAAAATTGTTAAATTATTATTTATTTTGTACATGTTAAATTATTAATTTTGTATACAGGTATAGGGTGAAAAAGATTCAGAATAAATCAGATAGGTATACCCAAACTTGTCAAACAAGTAATATTGCCAGAGCTTAAAAAACACTGGAACGGAAGTACAAATTCAAATTATAGTCCAGATTTGCAACCAATTCTGAAGGAAAAAACTTTCTTCAGAAACTTTTTCAGGGTCTTCTAAAAGGACCAATTCTTAAAACCTAGCATGGCATTAACAATGTAGTCACAGTATGGACATGTACCTTTTAAATAATGCTGCAGATCTAGTATAATAATGTTAAATGTTAGGGATAATACTATTCTGACATCAGTTCAGTTCAGTCACTCAGTCGTGTCCGACTCTTTGCGACCCCATGAATTGCAGCACGCCAGGCTTCCCTGTCCATCACCAACTCCCAGAGTTCACTTAAACTCACATCCATCAAGTCGGTGATGCCATCCAGCCATCTCATCCTGTGTCATCCCCTTCTCCTCCTGCCCCAATCCCTCCCAGCATCAGTCTTTTCCAGTGAGTCAACTCTTTGCATGAGGTGGCCAAAGTACTGGAGTTTCAGCTTTAGCATCATTCCTTCCAAAGAAATCCCAGGGCTGATCTCCTTCAGAATGGACTGGTTGGGTCTCCCTGCAGTCCATGGGACTCTCAAGAGTCTTCTCCAACACCACAGTTCAAAAGCATCAATTCTTCGGCGCTCAGATTTCTTCACAGTTCAACTCTCACATCCATACAGGAGACAGGGATCAAGACCATCCCCATGGAAAAGAAATGCAAAAAGGCAAAATGGCTGTCTGGGGAGGCCTTACAAATAGCTGCGAAAAGAAGAGAAGCAAAAAGCAAAGAAGAAAAGGAAAGATATAAGCATCTGAATGCAGAGTTCCAAAGAACAGCAAGAAGAGATAAGAAAGTCTTCTTCAGCGATCAATGCAAAGACATAGAGGAAAACAACAGAATGAAAAAAGACTAGAGATCTCTTCAAGAATATCAGAGATACCAAGGGAACATTTCATGCAAAGATGGGCTCGATAAAGGACAGAAATGGTATGGACCTAACAGAAGCAGAAGATATTAAGAGGTGGCAGGAATACACAGAAGAACTGTACAAAAAAGATCTTCACGACCCAGATAATCACGATGGTGTGATCACTCACCTAGAGCCAGACATCCTGGAATGTGAAGTCAAGTGGGCCTTAGAAAGCATCACTACGAACAAAGCTAGTGGAGGTGATGGAATTCCAGTGGAGCTATTTCAAATCCTGAAAGATGATGCTGTGAAAGTGCTGCACTCAATATGCCAGCAAATTTGTAAAACTCAGCAGTGGCCACAGGACTGGAAGAGGTCAGTCTTCATTCCAATCCCAAAGAAAGGCAATGCCAAAGAATGCTCAAACTACCGCACAACTGCACTCATCTCACACGCTAGCAAAGTAATGCTCAAAATTCTCCAAGCCAGGCTTCAGCAATACGTGGAACCATGAACTTCCAGATGTTCAAGTTGGTTTTAGGAAAGGCAGAGGAACCAGAGATCAAATTGCCAACATCTGCTGGATCATCAAAAAAGCAAGAGAGTTCCAGAAAAACACCTATTTCTGCTTTATTGACTATGCCAAAGCCTCTGACTGTGTGGACCACAATAAACTGTGGAAAATTCTGAAAGAGATGGGAATACCGGACCACCTGACTTGCCTCTTGAGAAACCTGTATGCAGGTCAGGAAGCAACAGTTAGAACTGGACATGGAACAACAGACTGGTTCCAAATAGGAAAAGGAGTACGTCAAGGCTGTATATTGTCACCCTGCTTATTTTGACATACCTTCCACAAGAAATATGAAAAATACACTTGTTTTTCAATTAAACGGCAAACTGAAAAATTTCAACTAATTATTATCTATTAATGTTTACCCAATCAGTAACTTACAGAACGTTATGTAATACAGCTTTTCTACAGGTGTTCCTCTTACATTTAAAATATTTTCAAGGAGGGACAACAAAACAATTAGAACCAAGAAATGAGCAGAACTACATTTTTAGTGCCAACATTTATATGCTACTTTACAATGTAGAATAAAGAGAAAGGGAGATCTGAGAACAGAACCGATACTAAATTTTTCCAAAACACTAGGCACCCTTGTGCTCTTGTTATTTAATTAAGAACTAAAAGGACCACATTACACAATGCAATGATATTTAACAATGACGTCATTGACAGAAAGCCACTGGAATAAATAAATAGGAACAAATGAAAAACTCTCAAGACTGTCTTCTCAGTCTTTCCAAATCAATCAAGGCACCTAGATTTTAAAGATCTTTTCTACTTACACTGAACTCATTTAAATTACACTTATAAAATCACACTAAAGAAAGCAAATGATGCTGAAACATTTGATGTTATAGTCAATAGAAGTATATTACTTTAAAATAGAAAATTCTCTTATATGACCCTTTGCACTAGAATGATAATTCTGGACACATTTAAACCAACTAAACCTACTTAACACTTATGTTCAAATGAACTAGTCTAAAATACAACTCTGTTAACAAAATAGGTCTCAGCAATCTGACCCCAAGTTTAGCAACACTGTTGGCAAACCAACTCTGGTATCACATTCAACTGAACTTCTAAGAGGAGACATTTTCCTGACCCCAATAAAACTAAGCAGATGTGAAATTTTTATTTTTAGTGTCTGAAATTTGCTTCATGAGTCAATTATAGCTATCAAGGAAATATGTTTTATTCTCTTGCCAAAGCCCAGTCCCGCACTCTTTGTTAGGCAGAACTCCCACGAAGTCATCCAAACTAAGTCTTTCAAAACTGGCCCCTCCTCAACCTTGGGGAAGAGTTTTTTGAACTTAGCCAGGGCTGAGAAAAAAGTCTGAAGCTTGAAGCTTAAAAAAAAAAAAAAAAAAAAAACCCAGAACCGAGATCAGAGCGTATAACTACCAAATGAGAGGAAAAGAGTGTTGATAAAAGAATAAAGCGGACAGGGTGTTAGTTTTTTAAAAAAGGAAAAGCTGCTCACTTAAAAAATAACAACAAAAACTAAGAGCCAATAGATCATTCCACATTACCGGGTGGTCCCTACTTCACTATCACCCACCAGTGGCAGAACTGTGAAAAACAGGAATACAGAGATGGGTGCCTGATTTGGGGTCTAAGTTTGTGCCTTTGCCTGTATATTTAAGCAAACAAATAAATATAATAAAAGTCAACAAGAGAACTTAGAAAAGTTTTAAAAGATGACTTTTAAAAATAATAAATGTGGAAATTCCCTGGCCGTCCAGTGGCTGGGACTCTTCAATTTCACTGCTAGAGGGGGGAGGTGGGGGTGTAAGGGTTCAACCCCTATTTAGGGAACTAGGATCCTACAAGAAGCCATGTGGTAGGGCCAAAAAAAAAAAGACTAAATCTATTAAGTGACACAGAAGCTGCAGTCTTCCACAACCATTTAAAAATAATGGCTCCCTTTGCAGAATGCTATCTACTTACCTATCTTACAACATGAGTTCATATTAATCGCTCTTTCCACTACATCATACTGCCAAGAGGCTGAATTTTTCTAATAAAATAACTATATACCAGAAAAAGGGGTAAAATGAGAGACTTTGTAGCAGCCAGGCAACAGCTAAAGAGCACTAAGCCTCCAGGAAATGACTGCATTATCTTTCATTAAGGCTGAAGTCAGATCAATTGAAGGGGAAAAAATGTTGCACAACTATGACTAACCAGAAAGGAGGAAACACATATCTTCAAAACCACTATTAACAAAGCAATCTCAACTCTCACAAAATGGCCTTTCAGAGCTTCATTCTCTTCTTAGTGAATGTCAAGCTGCTACTTTCTTATAGAAAGGCATGCGTTTTCTAGAGCTCAGAGACCATCAGTAACAGCTAGGAAGGTAGCCCTATCCTATGACAAAGTAAATGGCAGACTTCCCCAGACCATGATTTAGCAATGAAAGTGTCTCATAACTGTTCCTTGGAGCTCAAGTTATCAACCGTTTACACATTGCAAGGATCCAAATTAATACTATCTGCAACAATCTCAATAACTTAAGACCAAAGAGAAAACAAACACACAAACGTAAGTCACCCAGAAAGTGTCTAATTTTCGAAGTTGTTAGGTTCAGTTTTTATAAACTTTTCCTATTTCTACTCACATAATTTTTAGTCTATAAACACTTGCCAGCTCTCTAGCCTTAAATTTCAAACTAACAAAAGATATATTTTCCAAAAGATTTTTAACAATTTAAAGCATGTCCCAAGTTGAAACATGACATCTCTTGTCCCAAGTTAAAATTAATAGGTAATGGATGCGCCAGACTAGAACTAACAGCGAGTAGTCTCATAACATACGTGCTTCCCAGTATCTCAAAGTCCTTATCGGGAAAATAAGGCAGGAGTATGAGATGATTCCTAAGGTCTCTTTCAGCTCTAACCTTCTATTTTAAAAATTCCAATTCACTAACAAAATTTCTGTCTGTTAAGGCTCAAAATGTAGTAATTTTAATCATACAAGATTGTAAGAAAGCAGTGAACTTGAGCAGACCTCCCACCACAGATTTTCCTAAGCTGCAGGAGGCAGGAAATATGGTTGCCTATTCGTTACCCTCTCTTACATAAGAACCAATCTAAACAGAATGAGAACTCTATAATAAAAGTAAACAATTAACAAATCCACAGATACACCAACAGAAGTAGAAGTTCAGTGGTATTAAACTACTTCTCATCATAATTTCTATATATCATGCCAGAATATAAAGATACATATGTATCCTAATGTGCTTCATTAAAGATTAGTTCTATCACCATGAAATTTAAAATGATAAACTCTAAATAAATTCTCACCGTTTTAAATAGAGGTTTTAAATTTCAAATTAACCAATACTAGTAAAATACAGTTCAAAATAAATGACTGAATAGTAGTGTCAACTGATTCAACATACATTCCAATATATACATCTCCTTCCTTGACAATTCTCTTTCCCCCTCAAAGTTCTTACTTCTAATTCCTCTCAATTCCATCTCCCCACTCCACTCTGTGCCCCACTTCTGTTCTCTTCTACCTTTCAACCATACACTAGTTTCAAAGCAGTCTAGAAAGTGGCTCTCTAATCTAGAAAGTATTAGAATCACTACCTAGGAGGCTTAAGAAACAAAACAAAAGAAAATCACCTAGGAAGCTTATTAAAAATACACATTAATACTTTCAAGCTAAGTAGGAGTTGAAAAAATTAAACCTCAAAGGGTAGCTCTACTGGTTAACTAAAAGATTAACCAGGGAACTTTGTTGAAGTCCTTTGGAATCCATCAGTTTTCCCCTGCTTACAGTTTGTGAGAAATATCTGATGATTTAATAACTACCCTACAGATAAGTTTATAATCCATTCCTATCAGCAGAGAAGAACCCTCAAACCAAATAAAGCCCTCAAGGTAAGAATATTTTATATTTTTAAAAGGTTGCAGAAACAAAAAAGTACACATAACTGAGAACTTATGTGGCCCACAAGGCCTAAAATATTTACTATCTGGCCCTTTAAAGAAAAAGTTTGCCCACTCTTGTACTGTAGTACCAGGCACTGAAAGTACAGAGACCCCAAGGACACTGCCCAGAAATGCTCCTTTCTGGACAGATTAACTGAAGAGGAAAAAGTTCTTATTAAGTCAGCTCCAAATGACTTAGAATCATTGCTATCTCTAAATGACTTGCCCTCAGAAGCACTGCCCTCAAAAGATTCTACTCCCTCTTCTTTAGACTCAATGGTTTCAGCTGAGATGCTAAGTAGCTCTAGAGATAAATGCACAAGATTTCAAGTCTTACCTGAGGCATTTGCTATCGCCAAGGGCAGGCTTGGAAGCTGGTGGACCTGGATTCCTGAAGCACCCAATGCACTGAGGTTAATGGTCTGGAGGCCAGGCATGGAGGAGAGCTGAGCAGCATTCACAGTGACTGTGCCGGCAGGGATGGAGGCAGCTGAGGCAATAGGTGTAAGGGTGGTATTGCTGCTGCTGGTCTGCCCCAAAGAAACACCCTGCATTGGGGCCAAGGTGATTGTCTGGGCTTGTGGGTTCTGAACTTGGAGGTTCTGCAGCTGAAGAGTCTGCCAGCTGACCTGTCCATTGGGCCCCACTGTTGGTGTCCGGATGATGATGGGGCCAGAGTTTGGAACAGCCTGAAGCTGAAGGTTCTGGAGGGTTTCCTGGGAGATAGCTTGAGTTGTAAAGGTCTGCCCTGACAATGGGGCGGCTTGGAGGGCCTGAAGAGCCTGTCCCCCTTGAACCAGCTGAGGCTGGATGAGAATTTGTTGTTGCTGCTGTGTCTGCTGGTTTTGCTCTCCCTCTTTTTGTTGACTTGCTTGCAGTGAACCTCCAGATGTCTGGTTCTGCTGGATGTTCAGAGTATCAGATCCCTGTAGCCCGCTGACCCTCTGGGGTGTCTGGCTCTGAGAGTTGGTCCCTGCTGATCCGCTGGTGGTGAAGTTCATAATTCCCATGTTGCTGGTGGTAGTAGTTGTTGAGTAGCTATTGGCATTGGTGAAAAAGGAGCTGGAACTGGCTTGTGAAGATACCAAACTGGCAGAACTGATGGCAGTCCCTGAGGTGACAGGCTGTGAGCCACTCTCCTGGGACCCAGAGCTGCTGATCGTGACTGCTTGAGAGCTAGGAGTCAAGGTAGCTGCAGAAACGCTGTTGACAGGCAGCAAGGTGATATTCCCATTCAGGGCCACTGGTACATTGGTCACATACTGAGTCTGTCCTGAGAGTACATTATTAGCCAGGCCTTGAAGGGGGACAGCCTGCTGGAGTAGGTTTGGCATAGCAGCAATGATGTTGCCTCCACTTCCTCGATTTGTGATGATCTGTTGGTTTGCACCTGGTATGATCTGTATCTGACCTGAACCATCCTGCTGCACTTGGGCCCCAGTGGCAGCAAACTGCAGCTGTTGCCCATCAACGGTCTGGAACTGTGGGATTACTTGATACTGAATATTAGGCATCACTCCAGGTAGTCCTGTTAGGACTTGCTGGTTCTGAAGGTTGGAAGTGGCAGCCACAACATACTGCCCACCGGAGACCGTGCGATTCTTTGAAGACTCACTGCCATTGTTGCCGTTGGTACTGCTGCCACTCTGTTCCTTCGAGGTAGGGGTAGCCCCAGAGGAGGAAGAGATGATCTGCCAGCCATTGGCACCCTGGGAAAGTTGTGTGGCTGTGAGGTCAAGCTCACCTGTGCCCCCTGACTGGCTTGGGCCCTGGGAGTTGTTGCTGTTTTCATTGGGTGACTCAATTCTGCTGCAAGTTGCTGCCAGCAGAGCCAAAGGGGATGGCTGGGATTCCTGGCCAGAAATAAGGGAGAGGAAAGGAGTTACTTTAGTGATACCCATTTGCCAGACCAGGGGGCAGTGTAACAGTGCAAAAGGGGAAAAAAAAGAAAAACCCAACCAAACAAAAAGTTGGATCTATCTATACTGTTGAAACTCTCATTTAGGGGGATCTCCAAGTCACTTGTCTCTGTGCTTACTTCCCTATCTATAAAATGGTTTAGCCCTTCCCCAAAATTTTTTCTGTAAAAAGACAGTCATCTACAGTCATCTAAGGATATTCACAGCCTCTCAGCACCTTCCCCATTCTGTCAGGATCATCACTTACCTGCCCTCCTCCTCCGCTGCTGCTGCTACTGCCTGCGCTGCTGCTTCGAGCCTGAGAAAAGGCACCACTACCATTTCCATTGCCCCCGTTATTGCCACCAACTCCTTTTTCAATCTTCACCACTGCTGTCATTTCATCCATGGAGTGATCTTGGTCTAGAAATAATTTTTAAATAACTTAAAATTGGATAAAGCAAACTTAAAAAGTGAGAAAGGATAAAAGAAGCTGTAATGAAACAAATGACTAACAGGAAGGTGAAAGGCACCAGTATTAAAAAAAGGATTCGGGGAGAAGGAACAGTTGCAGACCAGTAGAGTGTGATCTAGGCTCAGTGATGCCAAAACTGGACCTCAATTCTCCCTTGCACAAAATTAAACTCAGAAAACATTGAAAAGGTGCTTTTGGTACAGGAAATACGAGGGTCGGCGGGCATGTTGAAAAAGTAACCTAGGGGGGAAAAAAGGATAGATAAGGCATAAAACATGTGGGTGGATGGAAAGTTTGCTAAAAACTAGGGTCAAAGGAAATGGAGAAAGAGAAAAACTCAAGTGTAAAAAGTAACAAGAGGAAAGGAGGAGAAAGGGGAAAAGAACAGATAAAAAGTTTGGGTGGGGAAACATTTATAAATACTAATAAGGGGCTAAAGAGGTCCAGGGGTTAGAAATCAAGCGATTCGGGGCGGCTAGAGGGCGGGCCCTAGAGGGAAAGGGCGGTTTCGGGGTGTGGGGCGTGGAAAGGGCGGGACGGTAGGGGGGAGGGGTAATTTACGGGGGGAGGGGTAATCTACGGCAGGGGGGGAAGGGAGGAGGGCCTTGGGGCCGGCCGCGACCAGAGGGCGGACCAGGGAGGCGGTTGGCCCGGGCGGGGCCTGCTCTGCTCGGGCCGCCCCCGCGGCTCCAGCCCCCGGCAGGAGGAGCCTCAGGCGGGCAGCCGAGTAGTGGGGGGTAAGGCCCGTCCCCCGTGGCCGGGGCGGGCAGGGGGCGGGCGAGGCCACAATGCCCCCTCCCCCGGGGCGGGTGGCCCATCCCCCTCCTCCTCCTCGGAGGCCCCGCCACTGCCCCTTCTCCCTCCCTTCCCTCCGCCCCGGGCGGGACCAAGGCCGCCGCCGCCGCCTCCCGCCCGCCCCCCCTCACGGCGGGGACCGCCCGGTCAGCCCTCGCGCGCGCCCCCTCACTCCCCTCCCACCCCTAAGCTTGGAGTGGACTCATCCTTACCGCTCATGGTAGCAGCTGAGGGACGAGCTCAAGGGGGTCCTGTCCGGGGGGGTTGGGGGGGGCCAGGAAAAACGCGGACGCTGACGAGGCAAGCGAACCCGGACCGGACAGGGAGGGGGGGGTAAGGAGGAGGGAGCAGCGCGCCACAAGCCCGGCCTAGGCCCCGCCTCTTTACTGCTGCCCCGCCCAATGAGGGAGGGAGAAAGGAGGGACTTGCAGAAGAAAGACGGGAAGATTGCCCAATGCCAAGGCTCGCTTGCTCTCTAAGGCGTGTAAGACAAAGTTGCGTGCGTGGTGTCCGCCCCAAAAGATCGGCCTCTCAGTTTTAGAGGCCAATGAAAGAGGCAGGAAGTGAAGGTAGGCAGGAACTAAAGATGATGGGCTTGGGGAAGAAGCCAGTCAACTGCCAGGCGGGCTCCGTGAGTAGGAGGGATTGGAAGAGCTTTCATTGGAATGACAGAACAACAACCAACCAGAAGCTTGGACGTGCCTGGGCAAAGTCCTAGTGGGAGGAGGTAAGAAGTAGACAGGAATGGGATAGGATGAAGCAGATCAAAACCAATCAGAAATCAGGCGGGCAGCCAGGAAAGTTATGATTGGATTAACACTGAAAAGAGACGCGATAGGACGCAAATTGACGTGTATAAAAGCCAATCCAACGCCGCCTGAGCTCTGAGGGCAAGAACCTGGAGTGGGCAGAGGAGAATTGGCCTCTGCCTCAGTCGTTCGGTCCAATGAGGTGGCGCGGGGGAAAGTCAGCCACCGCCTCCACTTGGCCGATGGGCGTTACCAGAGCCGGGAGGAACAGGGCTGTGCCAAGAGGAGTCCGTCGCCATTTTGGCCCTCCTCTGGGGACGTCTTTACAGTGATTAGGTAGCAACGCTTCAGCTGAATCGTGCAGCTCAACAAGTGTCAGGCCGAGCCTCTCGGCGCAAAGTTTTGCTTTGACACCAAGGCTCCTTTAAGTCTTAATTTAACCGCTCTTAAAAGTACTTCTCGAGTCTCACCCCTTTAGGGGTGGGCGGAGAGGCAGGCGGATGCCTCTGAATGTGGTGTAAGCCCTGTGGGTACAGGCGCAGGAACTCTGGTGAGAGTTCTCACACAGCCAGTTAATGAGGTGACCGATTTGCGAGGTCTTTGTGAGACTCCAGCAAACGCCATTTTATTAAATTCTCCCGATTTGTCTGGTGCTGGCTACTTAAGGCGGGTTAACTTTTCAACAGCTTGCATTTGGAGCTAAACTATGTTGGAGAACCTCCCATAATCAAGGTCCTATAAGCCACTTTCCGCTGCCGCTGCCCCCTTAATTGTAAATACGCTGTAAGCAAAGCAAAGTAGCAAAATAATGTTCTTGCTTTTTGCAAGTGCATAAAAGGATTTTTCCTGAATTTCTGGCCTCCCATTCTGCCTTTCCTTTATCCTAGTTTTTGTGGCAGCAGCCTGGGTGACTTGTCAATAACGTGACAAGGTCATATCTTTTCTCACTTGTATGTTGTATGTTGTCACTTTATTATCTACAGTTAAGCACTTAATATGTTTTAAAGTCTGGATTCCCCGAAACTGAGGCTTCATGTTTCTCTGGGCAAGGCCAGAAGGTGAAAGCCTACAGAGTTAGGTGCCTGGATCAGCTAGGTATCTTGCATTCCTAATGTCATTCTCATGAGGAAGTTATTAGTATTAGAGGCTAGTAACTATTTTGTACGTTGAGATAGTAGTATTTTTTAAGTTAAGAAATTGAGGCTAGGAACTAACTTCCCCAAGATCACAAAGCTAATGAGTTGTGCCAAATTTCAACTCAGAGTAATCCCACCGAAAGTCCTATACGTTCTTAAATGAATAATGCCTGTATAACTATTTATAAAATTGAGCTTAATTTTTTAAATGGGCTTAATAAACTTTTTTTTTTTTAAGAAAAGCTTTTTGTTACCTTCTAGCTCTTAAAAAAAAATCCTGCACGTACTTCCTGGATAGCTTACATGGTATCATCTTCTTTTATAACTTTATTACAAAATACCACATTACATTTCTATTACTAGCATTTCTAAGTCAAAGTTTCTCAAAATAGAATATCAGGGAATCTTTATCTGTATCCTCTGGACTGCTTTTTTTTAAAAAGGTGGATTCCTAGACCCCATCTTAGGCCTAATAAATGATAGTCTCTGGAGAGGGACAAGAGAATGCAACTCTTTCAGGTGATTAGTCCCTAAATCACAGTTTAAGAAGCACTAAAGGAAGAAACTTGAGAGAAGAAACTTCCAGAAGGAAAGAAACTTCCTGGAGGGAAGAAGCTGCATTGCTCATCTTTGTAAACCAAGCTCTGGAGATTCCAACAGCTGTTTAGTTTATTTAGCAAAAGACCACACCCAAACTTGCTGAGGCGGGAGGAGGGAGGAGGAACTAAAACTGTGGCGTAGTCCTCTGAACATTTCTAATTTAATCCTTTCAACCAGTGTAAGAAATTGTCATGCTCTTCTCCAATACTTTAAATTATGACTGTTTTGGTTAGTTTCAAAGCTTTTTTTTTTTTTTTTTTTTCTTTTCCCAATAGTTCTAAGCTAGTCTAAGCCAGAAATGGGAACTAGGGTTTGGTTTTATTCCAGGTAATGAGAAAAAAGACCTAGCTTTAGACCCAGAAATTCAAGAGCCATGCTCCTTTACACAATACTCTCTCTTTGCTTCTCCAGGACGAGACAGAATTCAGAAGCTGGCCTGTGAGGGACGTCCTCAACATAAGCTTGTTTAATAACAGTTTCTGAGAGCAAATGGACATGTTGTCCAATTCATCTGTGAAAACCTGAATAGATTTTCTTTTGACTAAACAAAAAAAAGAATAAACTTGTTTCAAGTTTGTTTTCATAACCGTTGGTGAAATCATTTAAATAACTCCTAATGACTATGTTTAAAAAGAGCCATGTGGATTGAGGGTTGTCTTCATTCAAAACCACTCATAAGAACGCAGGCACCAAGTGCTGACGCTCCAGTGTGGTAATCGGCCTGCCTTGCACCTATTCAGGCTCATCTTCCCTGTCTACTACACTTTGAGCCTTCACTTTGTTCTTTGTTGAAGTTTTCCGATAAAACATGCTTTCTTGGGTCTCCAAATTTTAAAAGTACAGTTCACTGAGCTGGTCCTCCTTCTGGGCTCATAACTCTTATCTTTGATATAAACGAATTTTAATGCAGTCTTTGCTAACTCCCCCAGTTACCGTAAACTCTATCCACCATGCTCTTTTTACATACCTCCATTAAAGGTATCTAAATATCACATCTCCAGTCAGACAAAGTAATCTTGAGGGCAGGGGGTGATGCCTTTTCACTATGTATCCTCAAGGCCTAGGATATAGTTCACAGTAAACACTTGATAAATGAAAGGGGAAGCCCAGTCCCCCAAATCCTGAATAGGTCTTCAGATGGTACAACGCCAAGGATTGATTCTCAGCCTCGGGTTGGTTGCCTTTTTCAAGTTAAACCTGATTTTGAAGATACTCTTTGAGTTTAGCGATTTCCCACTTAGCAATCTGGTAACAGGAATATTTTACAAATTAAAATATACAAATGATTCAAAACTCTTCTAACGTCATTGTAAACTTTAACAGCTGTTAAGAACAAAACACTAAAATTCTGTTTACCTGTCGTACCTACTCTAAGATAAAGAAGCTTAGGAAAGAAAAATAATCCCTGACAAGAAAATAAATTCTCAGAAAATCTTTATTTTTCACATCATAAACATTTCAGGTCATTTACAAGGTAATTGGTGACTGGAGAAGCTAAATGGATCATCACACATCCCTCAGTCTTTTCAAGACCCTGAAAACGCAGGTAACTAAGAACTCTAAGAAGTCAGGTTTCTTTGAGAAGCTCAGAAACTGTTGATGAGAAATTCAGGACAGGCTACAGATATTCTTTACTATTATTATTTAAAATGACTCATTCTGCATCTTTGCTGGGTTTGTTTCCTTATCTGAGAAGCATTCAGGTTCATCCCTGCCTAGAACTAAGAAGGCAACTAGTACCAGTGCAACTAGTCCTGGTCCGTGGCTCTGGTGGTCTTGAAGGTGCTGGAAAATAAAGAAAGGCTGGAGGTAGGGGTTTCTTTTTAGAGCTGAGTGGCATCGGCAAGAACACTAGTTATTGTTGGAGCTGAACTCTGGCCCAACTTTCTGGAATATTCTTTTCTAAAGACTGCAAGAACGCAGGCCTGACAGTAAACCCAGTTCATGGTCCCTGCAGCTTGAAGACCTTTTGGCAAATAAAAGCAGAGGTGGTTTAAGGGATGGTGAGAAAGAGGAAGAGAGAAACTGTCCAGAGACACGATCCATCTGCATTCTTGAGAGCTAGAGGAGGCAAGCTGGAGGAACCCAAGAGGTTCAGAGAGGAGTCTGGACCCCACTGTGAAAAAGCCGCTTCGCTGAACAGTTAAATCTGACCCCTAGGGACTCCAGCTTAAAATAAACATAATCAAAACATATCCCTCACCCCACATATCTAACCTTTTCTGGCTCCTCTGCTCACCAGTCCTGGAAACCTGTGCTTACTGCCAAGTTACCCTCACCAGTTACCCCCACCCCCACTCGGCTTTGGACTTTTGCACCCCAAGGGTGAGTGGGGTCCTGCCTGACAGCATTAAAAAAAAAAAAAAAAGTTCCCTTTTTAACCAAAAATGAAGCAGTTTCCTTTTCTCCTTCCTCTCCTGGGACAAGAAGCTCTGCATTCTCTCCAGAATCTAGAGCTGAGGAAAGAGCTAAGCCACCTCCCAGCTTCCCACTCCCAGTAAGCAGACTGGCCCCGACTGGCTCAACAGGTCTATAAAAAGGACTTGCCCTCCACGGGCATCCAAAACCCAGGCTGGAGGAAGGAAGGGGAGGGGACCGGAGGGGGCCGGCCTGGGGCTCGCCCGGTTTCCCCCCTCCCACGGGGCTACTCTGAGGGCGGGCGGAGGGCCGGGCTGGGGGTGGAGGGAGCTGGATACATAAACAAACCCGCCTGGCCCACGAGGTGCCCAGAGGAGCGGTGTGGGGTTTGACGGCCTCTGGGACCCAGTCTAGAGCTAGAAGACGGGCGTGGGCCGGGCCTGGGCCTCTCCACCCCTAGCTTCCGGCTAGGGGTGGACCAGCTGGCTCTCCCCAACCGCAAACCCCTCCTTCCTGCTTTGCCCTCCCTCCCTCGAGCCCCAGAAGTCCGCTGAAGCTCCTAGAGGCTTAACACCTGACTTTTCCTCTCTTCTTCCGGAAGCTTTCACTGTCCCCTACGCAAGTGGGTGGTTCCTGTTGAGGAAAGGCTCTGGGCACTGCCTGTTCATGCCTTTTTGGGTGCCCAGAGAGATGGTGGAGAGGGCCGGAGCTTTGCAGGCTTTTGCTTCCAAGAGACATTTTCCCACCGCTACCCTGAGGCTTGATCCCCAGCCTAGAAGTAACCTTTACCACAGCCAGACTTCCTCTGCATTCCCTTCCTGCACCATTGTAGGCGATCAGAGGTTCCTGGACAAAGGTCCTTGGGCGTCTTCCACGAAGAGCTTAACCTTCAGTCACTCACAGCTAGTAACTGATACTTGTAGATAGTGTAGTGTCTCTTGCGTGTGAAAGTCACTCAGTTGTGTCCAACTCTTTGCGACCCCTTGGATTGTAGCCTGCCAGGCTTCTCTGTCCATGGAATTCTCCTGGCCAGAATACTGGAGAGGGTAGCCTTCCCTTCTCCCAGGGATCTTCCCCACCCAGGGATCGAACCCTGGTCTCCCGCATTGCAGGTGGATTCTTTACCACCTGAGCCACCAGGGAAGTCTCTTTCTTAGTGATTGGGAAATAAATTTAGGACTTAAGAAGTGTGTCCAACCAAGGTCTCAAGGCAGAGCGAGGTGGGACTCCCTGATGCAAATTTTTCTCTAACATTTCTTTCCCAAAGTGTGGTGGCAGTGAACATTTTTGTATGTTTTCTTTTAATAAATTTTTAGAAATAAATTGAACTACCTATGAAGCCTGTCATTTCACAGGTGTTATTGTTTAAGATGAAGAAAAAATAAATGGTATACTATGGAACAAGGGTGGAGAAGGCAATGGCAACCCAGTCCAGTACTCTTGCCTGGAAAATCCCATGGGTGGAGGAGCCTGGTAGGCTGCAGTCCATGGGGTCGCAAAGAGTCCCACCCGACTGAGTGACTTCACTTTCATGCATTGGAGAGGGAAATGGCAACCCACTCCAGTGTTCTTGCTTGGAGAACCCCAGGGGCCGGGAGCCTGGTGGGCTACTGTCTATGGGGTCGCACAGAGTTGGACACGACTGAAGCAACTTAGCAGCAGCAGCAGCATGGAACAAGGGGAACCTGATCATGGTAAAGATAAGAAGGTGGCATGTGATGGATGGACCTAGAGATTATCACATTAAGTGAAATAAGCCAGACAGAGAAAAACAAATATCATATCACTTCTATGTGGGATCTAAAAATATGGTACAAATGAACATGTTTACAAAACAGAAATAGACTCACAGACATAGGGAAAAAAAACTTACGGTTACCAGAGAAGATAGTGGTGGGGGCGGGGGTGGGGAAGGATAAATTAGAAGTTTTGGATTAACATATATTCACTACTATATATAAAATAGATGAACAACAAGGACCTGCTATATAGCACAAAGAACTATACTCATCTTGTAATAACCCGTGATGGAAAAGAATCTGAAAAAGAATATATGTATATAAAACAGTCATTTTGCTGTACACTTGAAAGTAACAAAATACTGTAAATTAACTAGACTTCAATACAAATTTTAAAAAAAGAAGAAGAAAGTAGAATGTGAATGACGACTGAAGAACTACATGGTAACAATCCTGGTCTCACCGTCTTACTGCAGCTGTTTTTAAGAAGGATAAGGGAGAATGAGGATACTTGGGTGAGGGGCTAGTCCAGATTATCTGCAAGGGTTCTTCCAGCCCTGACATTTTAAACTTTAAAATCAGTCAAAGCATATTTAAAGCAGAAACTGCAGGTTAGGAGATAAGAAAACCTGAGCTAACAGAGGTAGGAATTTTCTGACCCACACCACCACCACCACCGCCACCAAAGATTCCAGAGTAGAAGAGGACGCTTCCTGCTCTCCACAGTGGAAAGTGCAGGACATGGTGAACAGGTCTTGAAATGGTTTTTCTCCCCTCAGTCCTGGGGAACTCTGCCTGGTTAGTCTCCTCATTTCTGCAAGGTACACACAGCAGGGCTGTAAGGAAGAGCTGCCAGTGTGGTATCCCTGTCCCAGAGGACGGGGCCAGTCCAGGCTGCCAGCATCAAGCTGATGCTCCTGAGTGGCTCCTCCCTGACTTCAACCCACGCTGTGTTGCCAAGGGCAGCAACCACGGAGACTGGGGTCCAGTGGGAGCTCAGCCTCCAGATCCATAGATGGTTAACTGCCTGTATCCCCTCAGGCTTAGCTTCCCCCCAGCTAGCTTCAAAAACACAGAACCCCAGACCACCAGCCACAAGCTTTATGTGGCCCTGATGTAAGGCAATAAGAACACTGCTCCACCTAACAAATATTCTTCCCTGAATCTAAGGAATTCTTTAGATCTAATTTCCAGTTTGCAGAAAATGTGGGGGCTGGAGGAACAAGGTAAGTGAAAACACAAAGAAACTAATTAGAAAAATTCCAAAGGCAATTTGGGGTGACTGTTTCTTCAACAAGTCAATGGCATGGAAAAGGAGGAAGAGCTGCTCTTACTTAAAGGAGACTTAAGAGGCAAAACAGTCACAAGCAACGTGATCTTTGAACAAGACAACAGTAAAAAGATCTTTGGGGGATAGTTGGGAAAATTTGAATATGGACTATTAGGTCATATTAGGGAATGATTAATGGGAAAGACTGAAGGAAGGAGGAGAAGGGGACGACAGAGGATGAGATTGTTAGATGGCATCACCAACTGGATGGATATGAGTTTGAGCAAGCTCTGAGAATTGGTGATGGACAGGGAAGCCTGGCGTGATGCAGTTCATGGGGTCGCAAAGATTTGGACACGACTGAGCAACTGAACTGAAGGAATGATTGTTAATTTGGGGGGAAACGTAAGAGCATTGGGATTATATAAGAACAAGTTTTTATTAGCAATGCATATTAAAATATTTCAGGATTTAACTCAAAATGTCTGTAAATTATATTAAAATACTTAAAAAAAAAAAAAGAATAACTGAGGGAATTCACTAGTGGTTTAGTGGTTATGACTTTGAGTTTCCACTACAGGGGCCAGGATTTGATCCCTGGTCAAGGAACTAGGATCCCTCAAGCTGCATGGTGAGGCCACACACAAAAAATAATAAGTAAATAAATACTAACTGACCTAAATGTGGCAAATATTAATATAATTACTTTTTGACCCCCCTTCCCAAATAGTAATAATTATTAAGTCCAGATGATAGTTATATCAAATTCATTTTCTTCACCATTCTGATTCAAATGCTTTTTTAGTAATACAAATAGTTTTTAAACTAATTAAATAATAATAAAATTCCCAATTTCAAATGTTTATTATTTGGTTGTGTCAGATATTAGTTGTGGCACACAGGGTCTTTTAGTTTCAGTATGTGCGATCTGGTTCCCTGACCAGTGATTGAACCTGGGCCCCCTGCTACGGTTTTTTCAAGTAGTCACATATGGATGTGAGAGTTGGACCATAAAGAAGGCTGAGCGCTGAAGAATTGATGCTTTTGAACTGTGGTTGTTGGAGAAGACTCTTGGGAGTCCCTTGGACTGCAAGGAGACCATACCAGTCAATCCTAAAGGAAATAAACCCCAAATACTCATTGGAAGGGTTGATGCTGAAGCTCCAATACTTTGGCCACCTGATGGAAAGAGCCGATTCTTTGGAAAAGACCCTGATGCTGGGAAAGATAGAAGGCAGGAGGAACAGGAGACGACAGAGGACAAGATAGTCAGATGGCATCAGCAACTCAATGGACATGAGTTTGAGGAAGCTCTGGGAGATGGTGAAGGACAGGGAGGCCTGACGTGCTGCAGTCCATGGGGTTACAAAGAGTTGGACATGACTAAGTTACTGAACAACAACAACCCCTGCATTGGGAGCATGTACACTGACCACCAGGGAAATCCTCACTTCTCCTTTTATGGCTGAAGTCTCAGGCCCATGATCTCCTTTCCTTACTGCAGGAGCTCACACTCCTTTGGTTATCCTCTTTTGCCCCTGCTTTACCAGCCTATGGCATAGTACCAAAGACATGCCACCTCTGGCCATGTCTCTCTCGCATTTGTTGATTTAGAAGAAGGGAGTAGAAATCTGAGGCTCCTCCCGTGGTGCCTTTTTAGAATCCTTTTCTGGATGGTGGTAGTAGAATTTGGGGAAGACACTCTTCCCCACACAGCAGCCACCCATGTGTGAGCAGTCAGCATCACAGCATCTATCACACACTGTGGCTAACCCAGAAAAGTAAAGAACTCAGGGGGAAAAATGAAGTAATTTCCCGAGCGGCAGGCTTCTGACCAAGGCTGAACAGGGAGGCACTAAGCTGGAGAACTTCCTGCCTCCCAGCTTGTGTGATTATCCCCCACCAAGGAATTTCCTAGTGGTCCACTGGTTAAGACTTATCTGTTTTCACTGCCAGGGTCCCAGGTTTGATCCTTGGTCGGGGAACTGAGATCTCAAGCAGCCAAAAATAAAAAATAATTGTATCCCCTACCATTCCTTGCTCCCCAAACGAAAGCCAGTCTCTCTGCTGTGCACTTTTATTCAGAGTTGAACATTTCTATACAAGATAGCGCTATAGACACTGGGGAAAATAAAACAAAGGAGACACGGTCCTCCCTTAAGGAAATCATGGCTTAACAGAGGAGGCTGACTCATACTCAGCTAATTATAACATCCTGTCTCAAAGTCGTGCTTGCGTGCATGAATGCTTAGTCCCTCAGTCATGTCTGACTCTTTGCGACCCCATGAACTATAGCCCTCCAGGCTCCACTGTCCATGGAGTTCTCCAGGCAAGAATACTGGAGTGAGTTGCCATTTCCTCCTCCAGGGGATTATATCCTGTCTTACATGCAATGAAAGAGATACGTACACAAAGGATCCTTTTGGGGGGGCCTACCTGTGCAGCTTGTGGGATCTTAGTTCCCCTACCAGTGATTGAACCTGGGCCCTTCACAGTGAGAATGCAGAGTCCTAACCATTGGACCACCAGGGAATTCAGAAAAGGATTCCATTTTAAGGGATCTTGTGCTCAGTTTTCTCCCCAACAAACTTGTATTCTCTCTTCAGACCTCCACCATCCTCAGCCATTGAGTCTCATCTTCTATCGTCAGTCACTGAGTCCCGTCAATCTTACTCCACAAGTATCTCAATTTCATCCCTTCCTCCTTCTCCATATTCTTAGCCACTATCTTAGTCAGGTGACCCCAACATTGTTTACTTGTTACTACAGACAATAGATTCCTTATCTCCAAGTTGACCCTCTTCAAGATAGGCCCCAGGGAGTCTTATATTGATAAGAAATAGCTCATCATCCGTTCAATTCAGTTCAGTCACTTAGTCTTGTCCCACTCTTTGTGACCTCATGGGATGTAGCACGCCAGGCTTCCCTGTCCATCACCAACTCCCAGAGTTAACTCAAACTCATGTCCTTCAAATCAGGGATACAATCCAACCTTCCCAGCCTCTGTTATCCCCTTCTCCTCCTGCCTTCCGTCTTTCCCAGCATCAGGGTCTTTTCTAATGAATTGGCTCTTCACATCAGGTGGCCAAAGTATTGGAGCTTCAGCTTCAGCATCAGTCCTTCCAATGAATATTCAGGACTGATTTCCTTCAGGATTGACTGGTTTGATCTCCTTGGAGTCCAAGGGACTCTCAAGGGTCTTCTCCAACACAACAGTTCAAAAGCATCAATTAGTCAGTGCTCAGCCTTCTGTATGGCTCAACTCTGACATACATTCATGACTACTGGAAAAACCATAGCTTTGACTAGACAGACCTTTGTCAGTAATGTCTCTGCTTTTTAATATGCTCTCAACTGGCCAGAGTGCCCCGACCAGTAAGGAACAAGAGACTTTATTGACCTCTCTCTTTTTCCTCTACTTAACCCTTCTTATCCTTCCTTGTTTTTCTGGTCCCCTGGTCCTGGACACAGGAATCTGATCGAAGGGCCCTCAGCCTGAGCTGAGGATTGGAGACTGATCACCTTCTCTTGGCAGAGAACTCAAATTCTGGTTCTGGTCTGGTCTGATTTCTGGTAGGGCCAAGTTCCAGTCCTTCCTTCTCTGGAGGCCCAGGGAAAAGTCCCATACGCCTGGGTATCTGTAGGTGGCAGGAGACGTCTGTAAGGCCACCCCTTTCAACCCCCTCTCCACCTCCTCCCCCTTCTTCTTTCAACCTGGCTTCCTTTCCTCCCTTGAAATCTTTGATGTTAGTACTTGGATCTGAAGTTCTGTGTCTCTATAGGAGGTTTTCTGAGAGACTGTATTCTTATATTTAAGGGCTTCCCTGATGGTGCAGAGGTTAAAGCATCTGCCTGCAATGTGGGAGACCTGGGTTCGATCCCTGGGTCAGGAAGATCCCCTGGAGAAGGAAATGGCAACCCACTCCAGTATTCTTGCCTGGAGAATCCCGTGGACGGAGGAGCTTGGTGGGCTACAGTCCACGGGTGGCAAAGAGTCGGACACGACTGAGCGACTTCACTTTCACTAGTAGGTTGGTCATAGCTTTTCTTCCAAGGGGCAAGCTGCAGTCACCATCTGCAGTGATTTTGGAGCCCCCCAAAATAAAGTCTGTCACTGTTTCCGTTTTTTCCCCATCTATTTGCCAGGAAGTGGTGGGACTGGATGCCATGATCTTATTTTTCTGAATGTTGAGCTTTAAGCCAGCTTTTTCACTCTCCTCTTTCACCCTCATCAAGAGGCCCTTTAGTTCCTCTTTGCTTTCTACCATGAGGGTGGCGTCATCTGGATGTCTGAAGTTATTGATATTTCTCCTGGCAATCTTCCAGCTTGTGCTTCATTATCAGTACAAGTCAGTCAAATCTTTTCAGGACTAACCTTTCACCTAGAGAACAAAGCTCTCCCACTCAACTATCATTCATAAAATAGTCAAATGGTTTGCTCCATGCCATCCTATTTACACACATACAGATGTGTGCCTGCAGTGGCCTTCCTTGTAGTAGTAGTTCAAGAACTCACTTTCTGGGAATTCCCTGGTGGTCCAGTGGTTAGGACTCTGGACTCTCATTGTCAAAGGCCCAGTGGAGAGAAGTGAATTGGGTCTTGGAGCCACAGATCAAAGCTCATATCCAGTCTTAGAAGGTATGTAACTTGAGGCAAGTAACTTTTTGGAGCCTTAATTGCTCATCTATAAAATGAGAATATTATTACTTATCTGGAAGAGTTGTAGAGAAATTAAGTGGAAATGTAGTCAATCTTTTTTGCTTTTGTTGTGGGGGTGGTTTCTTTCTTTCAGTCTGCTTGGTTTTTGTTTTTACTACTCAAGTAATACATGACGTCAAGTCTTTGTATAAGATTTGAGACAGTCAGTTTGCTCCTATCATGAACCTACCCCCCCACACATAATAGATAGTAAATATCTGGCCTTTTAATTTTTTACTTTATACTGCAGTATAGTTGATTAAGGTAACTCAGATGGTAAAGAATCTGCTGCAAGGCAGGAGACCCGATTTCCATTCCTGGGTTGGAAGATCCCCTAGAGAAGGGCTAGGCTACCCATTCCAGTCTTCTTGGACTTCCCTGGTGGCTCAGTCGGTAAAGAATCTGCCTGCAAAGCAGGTTTTGATCTCGGTTTGATCCCTGGGTTGGGAAAATCCCCTGGAGGAAGAAATGGCAACCCACTCCAGTATTCTTGCCTAGAGAAACCTCACGGACAGAAGAGCCTGGCAAGCTACAGTCCTTGGAGTCTCAAAGAGTTGGACACAACTGATCAATTAAGCACAGCACATGGCATTTAAGACAGTGGCGAGCTGTATAGCATAATGGTTCAGAGTACAGATTCTGGAGACAGGTGCTAATCCTGGCTCTGTAGCTATTATGACCTTGGGCAAGTCACTTAACCTCCTTTTCTTCCTTATCTATAAAATGAGGAAACAAGAGTATTTAGTGGGTGGAATGGTTGAAGTATGGTAGGAATCCCAGCACACAGTTAAGTACATGTCAGTATTATCAGTATGAAAGTAAGTGAAAGTGTTGGTAGCTCAGTCTTGCCCCACTCTTTGCAACCCCATAGACTGTAGCCTGCCAGGCCCCTCTGTCCATAGAGTTCTCCAGGAAAGAAATGCAGAGTCAAGACATATTTAAAATTTTGATACATTGCTAAATTATCTTCCAAAAATATTTCTGGTTGCACTCATATCAACACTGTGAAAGTGAAAGTTTCCCTGAATTCTCAAACAATTTTTAAAATTGCTGTTCGGACTTCCCTGGAGGTTCAGTGGTTAAGACTCTGCCAGTGCAGAGGCCAGGGGTTCCATCCCTGGTTGGGGAATTAAGATCCCTAATGCCTTCAGGCTAAAACATTACAAAAAAAGAAAAACTTTGTCAATCTAACAATTCCATTATTGAAATTTGTTTTTTCCTGATTAATTGAGATTTACAAGAACAGGCATCTTCTGTTACTGTGCATTTGTGTTTTGTCTTCTGTGAGTTGTCCTTTACGTACTTTGTCCATTTTTCTATTGAATCCTTTGACTTAAGCTCTTATGTATACCCCATATTCTTTGTTAACAATATGTCAAATATTTTCTCCCTGTCGGTTGTCATGTTTTTGTTTGCTTGCTTTTGAGATAGAAGACAATCAACTTCAGTGAGGTATAATTTTTATACAATAAAATGCCTTCATTTTAAATATGAATCTTGATGAGTTTAGACAAATGTATATATCCATGTAACCATCACGACAATCAAAATACAGAACATTACCCTAAATAGTTCCCTATGCCCCTTCCCTTTGAACAATCCATGCCAACTCCCTTCTTGCCTCAGTCCCTGGGCAGCCACTGACTTGCTTTCTGACTTCTAAAACTGATTCTAGAAAAAATTATATTTATCTTGTCTAGGGTTTCCCCAGAATATAATCGTATGCTATGTACTTTCTTTTTTGCCCTAGCTTCTTTCTTCAACATAATGGTTTCAGAATTCTTCTACATTGTCAGGTGTATCAGTAGCTTATTTGCTATTATTACTTAGTAGTATTATGGTGGAGAAGGCAATGGCAACCCACTCCAGTAATCTTGCCTGGCAAATCCCATGGACAGAGGAGCCTGGTAGGCTGCAGTCCATGGGGTCGCTAAGAGTCGGGCACTACTGAGCGACTTAGCAGCAGCAGCAGCAGTATTATGGTAAAGATATGTTTGACTTTATAAGAAACTGCCAAATTGTTTTCTAAAATTGCTGTCTTTTATTTTGTTTTAATCTAATTTATTTATTTATATTTATTTTTGGCTACAATGGGTCCGCGTGGCTTCACTGGGGCTTTTTCTGGTTCCTGTGAGTGGCGGCTACTCTCTAGTTGCGGTGCATGGGTTTTCATTGCTGTGGCTTCTGTTGTAGAGCACAGGTCTAGAGCGTGGGATTCAGTGGTTGTGGTGCACAGGCTTCGTATGCCCCTTGGCATGTGGAATCTTCCTAGACCGGGGATTGAACTCATGTCCCCTGCATTGGCAGGCGGATTCTTAATCACTGGACCACTGGGGAAGTTCTAGTTTGCATTTTTAAATATACATAAATGCTAGATACTAACCCTTTAAAAAAAGTATTAGACATATTTTCTTCTATCAGTTGCCTTTTACTTTTGTTATTGTTATCTATGCAATAGGACCTATTTTTTAACAGATCAAATCCATCTCTCTTTTTGTACTTTGTGTGTGTGTATTCAATCACTCAGTCATGTCCAACTCTTTTCTATCTTATGAACTATAGCCCACCAGGCTCCTCTGTCCATGGGATTTTCCAGGCAAAATAGTGGCATGGGTTGCCATTTCCTGTACCAGGGGATGTTCCCAATCCAAGAATTGAACCCACATCTCTTATGTGTCCTGCATTGGCAGGTGAATTCTAAAGGTCCATCTAGCCAAAGCTATGGTTTTTACAGTAGTCATGTATGGATGTGAGAGTTGGACTATAAAGAAAGCTGAGCGCCGAAGAATTGATGCTTTTGAACTGTGGTGTTGGAGAAGACTCTTGAGAGTCCTTTGGACAGAAAGGAGATCAAACCAGTCCATCCTAAAGGAAATCAGTCCTAAATATTCATTGGAAGGACTGATGCTGAAGCTGAAACTCGAATACTTTGGCCACCTGATGTGAAGAACTGACTCATTTGAAAAGACCCTGATGCTGGGAAAGATTGAAGGCGGGAGAAGGGGATGACAGAGGATAGGATAGTTGGATGGCATCGCCAACTCAATGGGCATGAGTTTGAGTAAACTCCGGGAGTTGGTGATGGACTGGGACGCCTGGCATGCTGTAGTCTATGGGGTCACAAAGAGTGGGACACAACTGAGCGACTGAACTGAACCTGGGAAATCCTTGGGTCATATTTACCAAGTATCACCAGCACCTGGATATGCTGGAACAAAAAAGACCCTCAGTTAGTGTTTACTGGATGACGCAACAACAGTGAGAAGTTACACTGCCATTCTGCAGGAGTCAGTAAATACAGTTCAATTCTAATCCTTTAGCTAAGGCAAACTAGTCACAGAGAATGGATTTAATCATCAGTAAAAGACTACAAGAGGAAGATCCCCAGAAGTAGGGAAGGGCAACCCACTCCAGTATTCTTGCCTGGAAAATTCCATGGACAGAAGAGCCTGGTGGGCTACAGTCCATGGGGTGGAAAAGAGTCCAACAGGACTGGGCACACAAGACCTTGCCAGTTGTTGCCCTGCTGCACATCATCAGTGTGAACAGACTCCAAGATATTATCTGCAAAGGAGAGGCTGATAAGATTTGGGAACACCCAAATCTAATCTTGGCTCCACTGTATATCAGCGGAGAGTGTTCTTTAAAAAGTTCATCTGAGTATACTACACTCCCTTGCTTAAAACTTTTCTAGGCCTTCCGGCACCCTTGGGTTAAAGTCTCCCAACTTTAACTTGGCCTCTAAGTCTCTGAGTCAACTAGGCTCCAAGTTTGGCCTCCATTTCCCCCTTCCCGCCCATACATGTTTTCAGTTCTTCGCGCATACCATGATCTTCCCCCAGCCATTGTCCTACTTCCGCTACTCCTTCTGCCTGGAGCTCTCCTCTCTCCCTCCACCCCCAACTAACTTCTAGTGTTCTTTCTGCACTCAGTTTAACTCTTAACTCCTGGGGAAACCTTCCTTCTCCAACTCCTGAAACAGGAGTTTCTATAACCCTGTAATTATTCATTCAACTTTTGTCTTCCTCCCAAATTGTAAGCTCCACAAGAGAGAGATTGTGCTCCTCTTACTTGCTTCTTTGTCTCCACTGTCTTCTAGAGTGCCTGACTCATAATAGACACTTGATGAAGATTGAATGGATAAATGCATTAAAGGTGAGCTGGGAGTAGGAGGAGTTGTAGGATTCATTAAGAAGTTTGGATTTTATCTTGGGCGGTAATGGAAGTCATTAAAAGATTTGAAGCAGAAGAGTAAAACATAAAAGGCTCAATCAGTCCCACTAGTGTGAGATGAAATATTCAGATAACTGAACTATAGAAATTGCACAGTGATAGAGCTGAACGCTGAAGAATTGGTGCTTTTGAACTGTGGTGTTGGAGAAGACTCTTGAGAGTCCCTTGGACTGCAAGGAGATCCAACCAGTCCATTCTGAAGGAGATCAGCCCTGGGATTTCTTTGGAAGGAATGATACTAAAGCTGAAACTCCAGTACTTTGGCCACCTCATGTGAAGAGTTGACTCATTGGAAAAGACTCTGATGCTGAGAGGGATTGGAGGCAGGAGCAAAGGGGATGACCGAGGATGAGATTGCTGGATGGCATCACTGACTTGATGGACGTGAGTCTGAGTGAACTCCGGGAGTTGGTGATGGACAGGGAGGCCTAGCATGCTGCGATTCATGGGGTCACAAAGAGTCGGACACGACTGAGTGACTGAACTGAACTGAACTGAGAGTAAACACATAGAAAGTGTTAGTCACTCAGTGTTAAAGTGTGAGTCCGATTCTTTGTGATCCCATGGACTATAGCCTGCCAGACTCCTCTGTCCATGGACTTATTCAAGCAAGAATACTTGAGTGGATAGCCATTCCTTTCTCCAGGGTATCTTCCTGACCCAAGGATCCAACTCAGGTTCCCCATAGTGCAGACAGATTCTTTACTGAACCACTTTTCACTTTCTTTTTCTTTTCTTTCAGATAATTGGACAATAGAAATTCCACAGAGATAAACACATAAGGGGACCCTAATCTAGCCTGGAAACCCTGAGCTGAGTTGGAGTTCATGATTCTTAACTTACCTATGGATCTTTTAAAAACTGCTCATACATGACCCCACTCCATTCCAGTTAAATCAAGTACCTCTAGGGTTGGTTGAGGCTCAGATATCTATACATTTTTTTCAAAGTTATTATAAAATATTGATTATATTCCCTGTGCTGTGTGTTACAATCCTGTGACTTATTTATTTTATAACTGATAGTTTGTACCTCTAGGTATCCTTCACCTCTGGCAACCACTAATTTTTCCTCTGTACCTGTGAGCCTCTTTCTGTTTTATTTACTTGTTTTGTTTTTTAGATTCCACGTATAAGTGAAAATATACAGTATTGGTCTTTCTCTGTGTCTATACATTTTTAAGGCTTGTAACATCATTTCAATGTGAAGCCAGAGTTGGAAACCAGTTATAAGGATATTTCAGACAGAGCAAAGGCAACATAGCTAAGTATTGCTAGACACTTAAATTCTAGACATAGAGAGACTTGGACTTTATCTTCTAGATTATGGAGAATTTTGAAGTATTTTAAATGGGAAAATGAGAGTCCAGAACGTATAATTATTAACTTTTTCAATCTAGGTGCAAAGAGTCAATAAGTTAATCATATTTTTTGGTTCATAGTGAAATAGGAGGAAGACAGTAGGGCACAATCTTTAAAAGAATGACATATTATGGCTATGAGGTTAAAGATATGTTGTAGGAAGGGGGACCCCTTCCAGGGCCCCAAGAATTGTCCAGGGAGACATGCTTGCTGACAAAGCAAGAGACTTTATTGGAAAGGGCCCCCTGGGTGGAGAGCAGTAGGGTAAGGGAGCCCAGGAGAACTGCTCTGCCTCGTGGCTAGCAGTCTTGGGTTTTATGGCATTGGGATTAGTTTCTGGATTGTCTTTGGCCAATCATCCTGATGCAGGGTCCTTCCAGGTGGTGCACTCATTGCTCAGCCAAGATGGATGCCTGCGAGAAGGATTGTAGGAGGTGATCGGACACGTGGTGTCTTCTTTTGACCTTTCCCGAATTCTTCCGATTGGTGGTGGCTTGTTAGTTCCATGTTCCTTACAAGGACCACCTGTCATAAAATAACTCACACAAATGGTTACTACCGTGCCTGGCCAGGTTTGACAGTTTCAGTCAGTGTACTTCCCCTAACAGCTAGATGGGCCCCTGGCTGGCCATCTGATGTTTGTCAAGTGAAGTAAAATTGAAGCTTTGTTCTCACCCAGACACTTCAAGGACAAAGCCAGTGGCAGAAGCTGAGCTCTGCTGGAATGAATAGATATGATGAGCACTCCTGAGATCAAGGAAAACTTCCCTGTCTACACATACTCAGGAAGGCTCCTTGAGGGGTCAGAAAGGGAGGCAGTGCAACCCCATAATAAGTGTGGACATACCCACAGGCCTCTGCAGTAGGATCCATTTTAACAAAAAGTTGCAAATGTATATGGGGGAGAAATCCTAGAACAGATTAGGTGTGCAAAAAGAAACAAGATAATTGACCAAAGGTAAACAAAAACCTGGAAGGACTATTTTATATAAAGGATTTTAAAAAATATTTTTATGTATTTATTTGACTCATCAGGTCTCAGTTTCAGCAGGCCAGATCCTTTAGAAGTGGCATGTGGAACCTTGCTCCCTGACCAGGGACTGAACATGGGGTCCCTTCATTGGGAGTGCAGAGTCCTAGCCACTGGACCACTCAGGTAAGTCCCTATAAAAGAGATTTAAATCACCTCTTGGGCTTTCCTGATGGTCCAGTGGCTAAGACTGCACTCCCAACGCAGGGGGCCCATATTCAATCCCTGGTCAGGGAACTGGGTCTGGTATACCACAACCAAGTTTTCACACCCTGCAACTGAGATGGAAGATCTCATGTGCCGTAACTAAGACTCAGTGCAGCCAAATAAATTAAAAATTTTTTTAAATAAATCACCTCTTTACTGCACCCCACCTCATCAGAGAGGATGCCCATACATTTCTCTCTGGATGTGTATTTCTGCCTTGCTTTTTACTTAAATAAAACAATCTTCTCAGTGTGCTGTCACACTTGTAATGTGTCTCTAATGATGAAGCTTTTACAATTTTTGCCTCCTTGAAACATTTTTGCTTTCAAACAGGAGAAAGAGCCAGGGCCACTTTGCTTCTAGCCTCTAGCCCTTGGTGGTTTAGTAGCTGGGATTCCTGAGTTTCATTGAGGCTACGCTTAGTTCCTGGGCAGGGAACTAAGATCTCTCTTCAGGACTGCTCACTGTAGTTTCTTCAAGATCAATTAGAACCAAAGAGGTTCAAGATAACAGAAGATTTAACATCTAGCAGACCTTAGACCTCATTATATACTCATTGTAATACATTCCTGGAGAAGGAAATGGCAACCCACTCCAGTATTCTTGCCTAGAGAATCCCATGGACGGAGAGGCTTGGTGGGCTACAGTCCATGGGTCGGAAACAGTCGGATATGACTGAGCAACTTCACTTTCACTGTAATACATTTGTTGTTGTTGTCTTTGTTCAGTCGTGTTGGACTCTTTGCAGTCCCAGGAACTGCAGCATGCAAGGCTTCCTTGTCCTTCACTATCTCCTGGCGTTTGCTCAGACTCATGTCCATTGAGTCAGTGATACCATCCAACCATCTCACTTTCTGTTGCCCCTTTCTCCTCCTGCCCTCAATTTTTGCCAGCATCAGGGTTTTTTCCATATGCAATACCTTTTAGCATATGCTAAATAACACACCCATCAGTGGCATGACAGCTCTGAGGCCAACCATAAAAGGCCAAAAGTGGGTGGTGGCCCAATTCCTAGAAATCTCCGCCCCTTCCCTGAACTAACTGGAATAATCCTCCCACTCAGCCTGAGTTCTGGCTGGGTTTGAGTTCCGGCCCCCTGGATTCAAGTCCCATTTGAGGTGCATGGTTTTTCAGCAGTACACTATCCTGACAGTTAGTAAAGAGAAACCTCATTCAAAATGGAGTCTGGAAGTGAGAAGAGGGAGCTCTCACACCCTACCACTTACTATTATCAGCAGGAGGAAGAGTTTCTCCTTGCCCAGCACAGCACTCAACTCCCAGGGTCTCTCAATAGACTCTTTGTAACAGGCGCTCTATATAAAGTAGGGCTCCTCTCCTTCTCTGTACTTACCTGTGGGTCACCATAGATTGCAGGCCACCGTAGATTGCTTGTCCTGAATTGCAATTCTTTGCTGTTTCAGAACAAACCTATTTTGATAGTAAAATAACTATTTTATTGTTTTAGGTTAACACGGTCATCATTTGAGTTCATACAAGGCCCCTCTCCATTTTATTTTTTTTCCCATCTTCATTCCTAGGCCCTCTCCCTCCTCCTTATAAGCATCACGCTAATGTATTTCTTTGTCCCTGAATATATATACATGTTTGTTTTGTGGATGTGTTTAATTTGCATGTAGAATTTAATTGTGTTGTAATTGTTTTATCACACAACACTTTAAGATTTATCCATGTTACAATAGATATGTCTAGTTCATCACTTCTGTTGCACAAGCTTCTCTTAGGCATAGAGAAAACAGCTTCCCAATACCAAAAGGCTTTCATGAATATCCTCACACATGTTCCCTTTTGTTCCTGGCAATATTTTCTCATGGTGATAGTTTAAAATAAAAATGTGGTTGAAACTTCCATGGAGGTCCAGTGGCTAAGATTCTGCACATCCACGGCCCAAGGCACAATTCAAGCCATGTTAGAGAACTAAGATCCTTGCTTGAGGCGCCACCGAAAAAGGAGAAAGGATGGGGGGCGGGGAAGAAACGGAACAATACTTACCTAACTGATAAGGTATTTGTAAATATCAAATGAGTTACTGCAGGGGATGTGCCACTATAGCCTGGAAAGAACTGTGAAAAAACAATTATATTGCTAGACTGTCTTTTAAGGTTTTTGGTGTTTTTTTTTTTTTTTCTCCTCACAGCAAGCATGTTTATTTTAGCTAGACTTTGAGAAAGTGAAAGCGAAGTCACTTAGTAGTGTCAGACTCTTTGTGACCCCATGGACTGTAACCTGCCAGGCTCCTCCATCCATAGGATTCTCCAGGCAAGGATACTGGAGTGGATTGCCACTTCCTTCTCCAGGGGATCTTCCCAACACAGGGATCAGGGATCGAGCCAGGGTCTCCCACACTGCAGGGAGACTCTTTACTGCCTGAGACTTGAGAGGAGTGGTGTAAAAATGTGGGTGTTAGGGACTTCCCCAACGGCCCAGTGGTGAAGACTCCATACTTCCCCTGCAGGGAGTGCAGGTTCCCTCCCTGGTGGGGGAACTAACATTCCACATGCCTCATGGTACGGGAAGCAAAAAAAAAATCTGAGTAGTAAGGAGTGGGCAGTCCACCACAGATGGACTCGGTATTGATTGGGTATCCTGAATGAGAAGGCCAGAGATAAGGAGGGTCAGACTAGCAAGGTTTAGAGCAGGAAGTATGGGGCCCCGCCCTTTTATCTTCTCAGCCTCTGCAGGCTTCATGAGATAAGAGGTCAGGCCTTTATTTATTTATTTTTCATTTATCTTTGTTATTTCTTACAGTGTTTGAAATGTTTGGGGACAACAGAGGATGAGATAGTTGGATAGCATCACCATCTCAATAGACGTGAGTCTGAGCAAACTCTGGAAGTTGGTGATGGACAGGGAAGCCTGGCGTGCTGCCATTCATGGGGTCAAAAAGAGTCAGACACAACTGAGTGACTGAACTGAACTGAGCTGAACAATGTTTGAAAGAGGCTCAGAGTAGGTACTCACTAAATGCATGTTGATTCCTGGAGAGAATCCAGATTACATCAGCCTGAACTCCAGACAGTAACCCTTTTCCATGTCCCAGTTGCTGGTAAACTAGAGTGTGCATTCATCCCCCCGGTTTGTCCATCTTCTCCTTCTCTGGGAATCTCCCTCTATCCCCACCCACTGATACCTCTTCTCCCCCCTTACTCTCTAAATCTTCCACTCATCCTTCAACTTTCAACCCAGAGGTCACCTTCTCTGGGTGGTGACCTCTGGGTAGAAAGTCTCCTCAAGAGTAAGCTGGGTACTGTTTCCCTAGTGTTTAGCACTGATAATAAGAGTTATGTGAGTAGTGAGTGCTTAGTCTTGTCCGATTCTTTGTAAGCCCGTGGACTGTAGCCCGTCAGGCTCCTCTGGTCCATGGGATTTCCCAGGCAAGAATGCTGGTGTGGGTTGCCATTTCCTTCTCAAGGGGATCTGCCCGACCCAGGGATCGAACCCATGTCTCTTGTGTCTCCTGTCTTGGCAGCCAGATTATTTACCGCTAGCTCCGCCTGGAAAGCCCCATCAGCTATGTGGCAGACAGTGAATTTTATTTCTTTTATTTAAAAAAATTTAGGCAGTGAATTTTTATATAACATCTTTTGGGTCTTCTATGAGAGTCATTTACTCCCATTTTGCAGACAGGCAGACTGAGGCTTACAGAATTTGCACAGTTAGCAAGTGGTGGAACTTGAATTCACACCTAAGTCTGTCTGGGATTTAAGACAGCCACTTTTACTACCCCAGACTGCCGCCATTTCACAGAAGCATGGATGTTTACCAGGTTTCCTTCTACTAGATTGCACATTTCCTGTAAAATACTATTGTGGACACTTCTAGCACATGTCTGGCACATAGTAGATGCTCAGGGAATGTCTGTGAAAGGCTGGTGGGCTGGTGGGTGGGGCAAAAAAATAGATCCCTGCTTGCTGAATTCTGGCCTAGGAATCTGGACACTTTTAAACCTTTGACAAGACTCTTGCCTTCTCTGAGTCAAGACTGGAGGAGAAGGTGCAGAACCAGAACCAGAACCCTCTGAGGATTCTTCTCACCCCAGCCCTTACCTTGGCACTGGCGACTCTGCTGATGTCACCTGCAAAAAAACCCTGGAGAGTGGGAGCTAGATCGGGTCACTGGGCAGCTCACTCCTGCCACCTGGTGGTACTGAGCAAACTTGAACCCTGTTCTTTTAGACCTTAGGATCTAGAAGTCTGAAAAAGTCTAAATGCTATTTGCCCACTGCCCTTATCACCAAAGGTCTTTCTTTCATTGGAATCCCTTTCCATTTGCAGAACACACTGCGCTGAGTTGGACGGAGTTAAGACTTTAAAGATCCTAAGATCCAAAAAGATTACGGTACGGTGTACCTCTCTAGCAAAATGGCTTCAAGATACAAAAAAATACTAAGTAGGAGTAAGGGTGTGACACAAAAATTCTGGCTTCTCTTTTGATGACCACTTTAATGCTTTTATTTTTAAAATGACAGATTGTCTCAAAATTTCCATTTATTTTAGTGTCCCTGCTTTGCTGCCCTGTGTACTAAGCACTACTGGGTACTGCTAGGTACTAAGGTAGCACCCCACAGACCCTGCTTCAGAAAAGAGAATCTTCCTAAAAGGTAACACACCATGGCCTCCGCCTTGGAAAAGAGACTAATTTAAGCCTGTGAGCTACTCGAGGATGAGGGTTTTTGTATTTTAGACATATTTGTCTTTCCTGGGACCCCACAGTCCCTGGGAGGTGATAGGTCTGTGCGCTCAGTTGCTCAGTCATGTCTGACTCTTTGTGACCCCATGAACTGTAGCCCACCAAGATCCTCTGTCCATGGCATTTTCCTGGCAAGAATATTGGAGCAAGTTCCCATTTCCTACTCTGAGGAGTCTTCTGGACCCAGGGATCCAACCCGAATCTATGGTGTCTCCTACATTGGCAGGCAGATTCTCGACCACTGTGCCACCTGGGAAGCCCCTGGATATAATAAAAGATACTAACTAATGATTTTTTTTTTAATCTTTAATTGAAATGCAACCTTGGCTGGCCTGTTGTCAGGACACTTGGGAGACCATCTCTACGTGGTCACTGTCTATCTGGGTGTTTAATACCTACCTGCCTATCTCTCTGCATCTTTAATTTTTCTCTTTGCAAGTCAGAACCCTCCTTCCCCACTCCAAGAAACCTGATCTCAGTTCAAAGAAAGGATTTCAAAACCCTAGAACTTTAGAGCTAGAAGGACCCAAGATATTAATAACCCCCACCATTTGTTGAACACAATTTTTTTCAAGTGCATTTTATTAAGAATAGTCATTTTTCAGGGACTTCCCTGCTGGTCCAGTGGTTAAGAATCTGCCTTGCAATGCAGGGGACACTGGTTTGATCCCTGGCCTGGGAAGATTCCATGTGCCAATGCGCAACTAAGCCTGGGTACCTCAACTACTGAGCCTGAGTGTTCCGGAGGCAGTGTGCCGCAATAGAGGGTCTAAGGGCTGCAGCTAACACCCAGTGCAGCCAGATAAAGCGTTTTTTAAAAAAAGAATAGGCATGGGGTGGGGACAAAAAAAAAAAAGAAAGAATAATCATTTGGGGGGACTTTTCCTGGTAGTCCAGTGGTTCAGACTCTGAATCCTAAGATCCCACATTCTGCACAGTACAGTCAAAAAAAAATTTTTTTAACTATCATTTTGCTTTTTAAAAAAAATTGAGGAGAGAATTTTTATTTTTTCTTAAAAAAATGTTTTTAACAATAGCAATTTTTAATTTTGTCAAATGTGTTCTTTAGTTCAGTTCAGGTCAGTTGCTCAGTCATGTCTGACTCTTTGCGACCCCATGAATTGCAGCACGCCAGGCCTCCGTGTCCATCACCAACTCCTGGAGTTCACCCAAACTCATGTGCATCTAGTCAGTGATGCCACCATCCAGCCATCTCATCCTCTGTCGTCCCCTTCTCCTCCTGCCTCCAATCCCTCCCAGCATCAGGGTCTTTTCCAATGAGTCAACTCTTCGCATGAGGCGGCCAAAGTATTGGAGTTTCAGCCTCAGCATTAGTCCTTCCGATGAACACCCAGGACTGGTCACCTTTAGGATGGACTGGTTGGATCTCCTTGCAGTCCAAGGGACTCGCAAAAGTCTTCTCCAACACCACAGTTTAAAAGCATCAGTTCTTCGGCGTTCAGCTTTCTTTATAGTCCAACTCTCACATCCATACATGACCACTGGAAAAACTATAGCCTTGACTAGATGGACTTTTGTTGGCAAAGTAATGTGTCTGCTTTTCAATATGCTATCTAGGTTGGTCATAACCTTCCTTCCAAGGAGTAAGCGTCTTTTAATTTCATGGCTGCAGTCACCATCTGCAGTGATTTTGGAGCTCAGAAAAATAAAGTCTGACACTGTTTCCACTGTTTCCCTATCTATTTCCCATGAAGTGATGGGACCAGATGCCATGATCTTCGTTTTCTAAATGTTGAGCTTTAAGCCAGCTTTTTCACTCTCCTCTTTCACTTTCATCAAGAGGCTTTTTAGTTCCTCTTCACTTTCTGCCATAAGGGTGGTGTCATCTGCATACCTGAGGTTATTGATATTTCTCCCGGCAATCTTGATCACAGCTTGTGGAGAAGGGAATGGCAAACCACTTCAGTATTCTTGCCTTGAGAACCCCATGAACAGTATGAAAAGGCAAAATGATAGGATACTGAAAGATGAACTCCCCAGGTAGGTAGGTGCCCAGTATGCTACAGATCAGTAGAGAAATAACTCCAGAAAGAATAAAAGGAAGGAGCCAAAGCAAAAACAATACCCAGTTGTGGTGGATGTGACTGGTGATAGAAGCAAGGTTCGATGCTGTAAAGAGCAATAGAGCATAGGAACCTGGAACGTTAGGTTCATGAATCAAGGCTAATTGGAAGTGGTCAAACAGGAGATGGCAAGAGTGAACGTCGACATTCTAGGAATCAGCGAACTAAAATGGACTGGAATGGGTGAATTTAACTCAGATGACCATTATATCTACTCTGTGGGCAGGAATCCCTTAGAAGAAATGGAGTAGCCATCATGGTCAACAGAAGAGTCCGAAATGCAGTACTTGGATGCAATCTCAAAAACGACAGAATGATCTCTGTTCATTTCCAAGGCAAACCATTCAATATCACAATAATCCAAGTCTATGCCCTAACCAGTAACACAGAAGAAGCTGAAGTTGAACGGTTCTATGAAGACCTACAAGACCTTTTAGAACTAACACCCAAAAAAGATGTCCTTTTCATTATAGGGGACTGGAATGCAAAAGTAGGAAGTCAACTGATACCTGGGGTAACAGGCAAATTTAGCCATGGAATACAGAATGAAGCAGGGCAAAGGCTAATAGAGTTTTGCCAAGAGAACCCACTGGTCATAGCAAACACCCTCTTCCAACAACACAAGAGAAGATTCTACACATGGACATCATCATATGGTCAACACCGAAATCAGACTGATTATATTCTTTGCAGCCAAAGACAGAGAAGCTCTATACTGTCAGCAAAAAGAAGCCCGGGAGCTGACTGTGGCTCAGATCATGAACTCCTTATTGCCAAATTCAGACTCAGATTGAAGAAGGTAGGGAAAACCACTAGACCATTTAGGTATGACCTAAATCAAATCCCTTATGATTATACAGTGGAAGTGAGAAATAGATTTAAGGGACTAGATCCGATAGATAGAGTGCCTGATGAACTATGGACGGAGGCTCATGACATTGTACAGGAGACAGGGATCAAGACCATCCCCATGGAAAAGAAATGCGAAAAAGCAAAATGGCTGTCTGGGGAGGCCTTACAAATAGCTGTGAAAAGAAGAGAAGCGAAAAGCAAAGGAGAAAAGGAAAGATATAAGCATCTGAATGCAGAGTTCCAAAGAATAGCAAGGAGAGATAAGAAAGCCTTCCTCAGCGATCAATGCAAAGAAATAGAGGAAAACAACAGAATGAAAAAAGACAGTTCAAAAGCATCAATTCTTCGGCGCTCAGTTTTCTTCACAGTCCAACTTTCACATCCGTACATGACTCCTGGAAAAACCATAGCCTTGACTAGGCGGACCTTTCTTGGCAAAGTAATGTCTCTGCTTTTGAATATGCTATCTAGGTTGGTCATAACTTTTCTTCCAAGGAGTAAGCGTCTTTTAATTTCATGGCTGCAGTCACCATCTGCAGTGATTTTGGAGCCCCCCAAAATAAAGTCTGACACTGTTTCCACTGTTTCTCCATCTATTTGCCATGAAGTGATGGGACCAGATGCCATGATCTTCATTTTCTGAATGTTGAGCTTTAAGCCAACTTTTTCACTCTCCACTTTCACTGTCATCAAGAGGTTTTTAGTTCCTCTTCACTTTCTGCCATAAGGGTGGTGTCATCTGCGTATCTGAGGCTATTGATATTTTCCTGGCAATCTTGATTCCAGCTTGTGCTTCTTCCAGCCCAGCGTTTCTCATGATGTACTCTGCGTAGAAGTTAAATAAGCAGGGTGACAATATACAGCCTTGACGTATTCCTTTTCCTATTTGGAACCAGTCTGTTGTTCCATGTCCAGTTCTAACTGTTACTTCCTGACCTGCATACAGGTTTCTCAAGAGGCAGGTCAGGTGGTCTGGTATTCCCATCTCTTTCAAAATTTTCCACAGTTTATTGTGATCCACACAGTCAAAGGCTTTGGCATAGTCAATAAAGCAAAAATAGATGTTTCTCTGGAACTCTCTTGTTTTTTCGATGATCCAGCAGATGTTGAAGATTTGATCTCTGGTTCCTCTGCCTTTCCTAAAACCAGCTTGAACATCAGGGTGTTCACGGTTCACGTATTGCTGAAGCCTGGCTTGGAGAATTTTGAGCATTACTTTGCTAGCTTGTGAGATGAGTGCAATTGTGCGGTAGTTTGAGCATTCTTTGGCATTGCCTTTCTTTGGGATTGGAATGAAACCTGACCTTTTCCAGTCCTGTGGCCACTGCTGAGTTTTCCAAATTTGCTGGCATATTGAGTGCAGCACTTTCACAGCATCATCTTTCAGGATTTGAAATAGCTCCACTGGAATTCCATCACCTCCACTAGCTTTGTTCGTAGTGATGCTTTCTAAGGCCCACTTGACTTCACATTCCAGGATGTCTGGCTCTAGGTGAGTGATCACACCATCGTGATTATCCAGGTCGTGAAGATCCTTTTTGTACAGTTCTTCTGTGTATTCTTGCCATCTCTTCTTAACATCTTCTGCTTCTGTTAGGTCCATACCATTTCTGTCCTTTATCAAGCCCATCTTTGCATGAAATGTTCCCTTGGTATCTCTAATTTTCTTGAAGAGATCTCTAGTCTTTTTTCATTCTGTTGTTTTCCTCTATTTCTTTGCATTGATCGCTGAGGAAGGCTTTCTTATCTCTCCTTGCTATTCTTTGGAACTCTGCATTCAGATGCTTACATCTTTCCTTTTCTCCTTTGCTTTTCGCTTCTCTTCTTTTCACAGCTATTTGTAAGGCCTCCCCAGACAGCCATTTTGCTTTTTCGCATTTCTTTTCCATGGGGATGGTCTTGATCCCTGTCTCCTGTACAATGTCACGAACTTCATTTCATAGTTCATCAGGCACTCTATCTATCGGATCTAGTCCCTTAAATCTATTTTTCACTTCCACTGTATAATCATAAGGGATTTGATTTAGGTCATACCTGAATGGTCTAGTGGTTTTCCCTACTTTCTTCAATTTAGTCTGAATTTGGCAATAAGGAATTCATGATCTGAGCCTAAACTGATGATATGACTTTTCTTACTTAACGTATTAACATGCTCTTTATTAATGACTTTCAAATTATTTATTTATTTATTTAAATTAGTGGATAATTACTTTACAATATTGTGATGGCTTTTTGCCATACATCAACATAAATTGGCCATAGGTATACTTGTGTCCCTCCCCATCCTGAACCCCCCTCTCTATTAATGCCTTGTATTATTAAAGGCATATTCTAGCAGTCCCTAGATGAATCAGAAAGGAAACTTAGTGCTCACTGAAGTCAGTGTTTCTCAGTTAGATGTAGCCAAATTTATTTTCAAATGAGGAAAATGAGGAAAGTGGGTCATCTATGCTTTCAAACATGGTCCCATGTTTTTTCACCTTTTTTCATTTTTTTTCATTTGCCCTGCCTAGGTTGTTAAGATCCTAAAGTGCAAGCACTAAAGGTTCTATGTAGCATTTTCTCTATAATATTTCACCCAAGGGTCCACTCAATAAATCCTACTGACTACTAAATTGATTAGTAGGCTTTTATTGCTGGAGCTAGAGCAAGAGGATGAAATGGTTCGATAGCCTCGCTGACTGAATGGACATGAATTCGAGCAAACTCTGAGAGACAGTGAAAGACAGAAGAGCCTGGCGTGCTGCGGTCCATGGGGTCACAAAGAATTGGACACAACTTAGCCACTGAACAAGAGCAAGAAGTTGCAGGTTAATAAGTAGATGGAAGATAGTAGCTATAACAAATAGAGGCCTTTAGATAGTCTAGAGGTAAACCATTAAACAAGTGAATAAAAATGGCTTGAAGCATACCCTCCTCAGGTGAGCCTGGGGATTTGCCTTCTAACTAGGCCACAAGACTGAGGGAAGAACTTAATGAGTTTTGGCTAGGCTGATGAGCTTTGATTCTTCTTACAATTATCACATTCCCTCATCTTCTTCCACTATACTCTAGAATTTTTGGAATTTTGTAGCTTCAGATATTTTCCTTAAACCAATGTGATGTTCCAGAAACAGCAGACAATGTATCTCCATCCTCAACTTTTCCAATGCTCTGTCCCATATTGTATCCATGCCCAAATCTATACCCTTCTTAGCAAATGTCAAACACATAGGATGTAACAATTAGGCTCTTGAACTGGAAAGGCAGTTGGCAGAAGAGGGAAAGGCTAAAAAATGGGCTGAGTTGAATAAAGAAAAGACTTTATTGAAAAAAGAAAAAGACTTACAGATATAGAGAACAAACTAGTGGATACCAGTGGGGAGGCGGAAGCAGGCAGTGGCGATATAGGAGTAGGGGATTAAGAAGTACAAATTAGTATGTAGTTTGTGCGTGTGTGCTAAGTTGCTTCAGACATGTCGACTCTGCTATCCTATGGACTGCAGCCCGCCAAGCTCCTTTGTCCATGGGATTCTCCAGGCAAGAATACTGAAGTGGGTTGCCACGCCCTCCTCCAGGGGATCTTCCCTACCCAGGGATCGAACCCATGTCTCTTATGTCTAATCTGCATTGGCAGGCAGGTTCTTTACCACTAGCACCACCTGGGAAGTCCATTAGGTAGTTTACTTACTTATGAAGTGAGCTACAAGGACATATTGGGAATATAGCCAATATGTTATAATGATTGTTAAGTGTAGCATAACCTTTAAAAACTGTGAATCACTATACTGTATGCACAGTCAGTTAGCACATTTGGCTACTAACTGAAAGACTGGCGGTTTGTGCCCATGCACGGACGCATCTCAACCTGGGGCTTCCCTGGTGGCTCAGATGGTAAAAAATCTGCCTGCAATGCAAGAGACCTGGGTTTGATCCCTGGGTGGGGAAGGCCCCCTGGAGAAGGGAATGGCTCCCCTTCTCCAGCCACAGGTGCCCAGGTCCCCAGGCTCCTGAAGCTCCTGGAGCTGCACCTTCTTGCCCTCTCTTTATCTCTTGGCTGCCATGACTGAGTCCACTGGATATTATATGCTTCTTCTGCAAGGATTTGGAAGTACCTAGAAGATGGAGAAGGAAATGGCAACCTGCTAAGAGTCGGACACGACTGAGTGACTTCACTTTCACTTTTCACTTTCATGCATTGGAGAAGGAAATGGCAACCCACTCCAGTGTTCTTGCCTGGAGAATCCCAGGGACGGGGGAGCCTGGTGGGCTGCCGTCTCTGGGGTCACACAGAGTCAGACACGACTGAAGCGACTTAGCAGAAGATGCTTGGAGGGTAGCACTGAGGGGGAGCATTGCAGTCTTCCTCTACCCCAGTTCTCGAGACCCTGGGAAGAGGGGTCAGGCCTGAGAACCATCCAGAAATGGAATGAGGTGGTAGGTGCTGTCTAGCAGGGTTGGATGTTTCGGTCTGTGCCCTAACCTCTGTTAAGTAAGGCCTGCCTGCTGTCCTATCCAGTATTCTTGGATTCCTAAGGTCTTTTAGATGGCAGGGAAGGCCCAGGGCCAAGGAGACTTCAGAGGAGTAAGGGAGTGGAAGGAGAGAGGGAGTGTGTGTGATCATCCATGTGTGTGTTGAATGTACTTATTGGACTTTATGTACGTCTCCTTCTAAGACCTGGCCCTTGTGGTTGTCAGTGTTGCCATGAATGCCCATGGGTGTGTGATGGTGGCATGCGGTGTGTGCCTTTGTGTCGGGGCAAGGGCTCCCTGTGGTGTGCATGTGTGTTGGGAGGGGGTGATGGTGAGAGCCTGGCTCCCTCTCTTCCTCCCCCATCCTTGCTCCCATCTGGCCTTGATCAGTGGGTCCCTGGGGAGGGAGCCGCGGTTTCGGATACAGGAAAATGTTCCAGGAAGCGGCCACTGTGCTGGGCCCTGCTCCGGCTCCCCCAGCGGAAATTGTTCCAGGAGGGAGGGGGAGAGTGTTGAGATAGGATTAAGGGAGGAGGGGGTGGCTCTTGGCTTCCCTGTCCATTGGATAAAGCAGGATAAACTGATGGGAAGCTCAGGTCAGCCAGGAACCTGGATGCTGCCATCTAAATGTGTAAGAAAACTGACAGTCCTCAAGAGGGTTCCTTTATCTCTTTATAGTGAAGTTTAACGATTGAGATCTGGTTGGTGCCTGGAAGACAGAGACCCCTTTTCGGGCCCTGCTAGCCTGTACCCAAAGCTGGGGACCAGAACACCTGGCTCTTGTCTGAAAGTGGTGTAGATTGATAGGGTGGGGGTGAGGGTGGGGGTGGGGGTGGGGGTGGGGTGGGGGTGGGGGTGGGGGGGAGCGTAAGCTTCAGCCCCTTCTCCTCACTGAAGGGGCTTTGAAGCTTGGATCCAGGACTGGGAGGGCTGCCTAATTGGGATAATGGAGGTTAATGGGGCGCCTGGAGGGGGTGGCCACGCTCCTAGATCAAAGAGGCCAGCTCTTCCCAACCACCACAGCTGGAGGTCACAGCTGGAGGGGGAGGGGCAGGGGCTTCGGGCCAGCCAGCAGGGGGTGCTCTGGCCCCTGAATGTGGGTCCTTTTGAGTCTGACCCATTCTTCTCTTGGAACTACTTTTGCCTAGAGAGTGCTTGTGGGAAGCGGGGAAGGGGGGTGGTGGTGGTGGGTAGAAGTCCTGAGATTCAGACTCTTCTTTGTGTGGGTGGATAGGGAAGAGAAAGGGCACGAGAGGCTGACAGCCTGGGGTCAACGGGATGTTAGCGCCTTCAGGATCTCGGTCCTGCAGGGTCCAGAGGAGGACGCCTGGGTTGGGAAGGCAGGACTCCGGTCCCAGGTTCAGGCCACGGAGAGAGGTCTGGGCGGGGCAGCTGGGGGCGCTGGCTGGGGCGGAGGGGAAAGGGGCACACAGAGCTCCCCGCCGCCGCCTCCTCCCCCTTCCCCGGGTTGGCGCTCCCTCTCGGGCTCTAATCGGCGCGGCGGCCGCAGCGGGCAGAGTCAGCGCCGCCAGTCTCCGGGACGCGACTCCCAGCAATTGTGGTCGGGACCGCAGATATGCAGCTGCCTCCTGCCCGGGCGCCCGGCCCGGCCGGCCCCGCCCGCGCCCCGCCCCTCGCCCCCCGGCCGGCCCGCCCCTCCGTCTCCCAGCCGCGCGCGTGGACACTGAGGCACGGCCCGGAGGCCCCAGGCCTCGTGATCTGCCGGTCCAGAGGCACCCATCCGCGCAACAGCTGGAGATGGGGCTGAGATCACCAGACTTGCCTCGGCTATACCGCTCGCCCGTCTTCAAACCTACCCGCCAAGAAAGTCAAGCAGTGCTTGCTTGGGGATCCAGCGGGGGGCGCCCGACTGAGAGTGCTTGGGCAAGAATGCCTGAGCCTCAAGGACTCTCATTAACCCGGGCAGTGGAGAAACGAAGGATGGAGAAGGGTGGCCTGTGCAGAGTCTAAACTTACAGAGAGTTCCTTCGTAGGAGAGGAGAACGGCGGTGGGTGCAGGTTGAAGGGGGTTGTTGGGGAGATGGGGGACAGGGATGGGGGAAAAGGAAAATAAAGAGAGGCTAGGGCTGAGTGTGTACTAGGGACCCTCCTGGGAGACTGGAAGCAGGTCCTCAGATGCAGCATGGCCCTTCACTCTGTGGACCAGGCACAGCGGCTGGCTATCAAGGGCCACCCTCAGAACTGAGTAGGTACCTGTCACATGCTCACATGTCCTGTGTGCCCGTGCCCACACCAACACACTTAGGAAGAGAAGTCACCCTCGATTGCTTGGTCTCCCGCATTGTTTGGTCTCCTTCTCATATCTGATCATTCACCATGTTCTCTCTATACCAGCTCCTTAAATATCACCTTTCCATTGACTTTTCCTCATGCCCTCTGCTGGTGTGGGCCACACCTTCTCACCTCTTGCCTGGACTGCTGTGGTCAACTGGTCTTGCCTCTGATTTTGCCCTCCTCCAAACTCTGACAATACTATTAGGCACCATTTATGGAACAGCTACTAAGTGCCAAGCCCTGTGGTAAGAGTTCCACACGTATTATTCCTAATCCTTATAACAACCCTGGGAGGTTGCTGTATTAAGTTTCCCCATTCTAAAGAAGAAGAATCCAAGGCATCAAAGGTTAAACAGTGTGCCCAACCTTACACCATAGTAAGCGGTTGATCTGCCCAGAACTGCCTGGCTCTAAGTCCCTATTCCATTCTCTCCTCTGCAGTCAGGGTCATCTTTCGAAAATACCAATATTCCCATATGTTGCCCTGAGCATCTGGTTCAGATCCCTTGTACAGTTGATGAGACCTTTTCCATCAGCCCCTACTCTTCATACTCTAGTTGCGCTCAACTTTCAGCTCCTCAAAATGTCATTAATCCCTCAGACTTCTGGGCCTCTGCATACACTCTTCCCCTTGCATATAACACTTTTCCTCTCTTCACTTGATTGACTCCTTTTCACCCTTCAGTTTCTTCTTTTTTTTTTTTCCTTCAGTTTCTTTACCTGTGCATCCCTGCTCCCAGGAAACCTTCCTTGATTCTCCCAATACTGGCTTAGATTCATTTTTTTGGTTCTCCAATAACATCCGGTACTTACTCTCTTAAGATACTTCCCACTCTTTAGGTTGGTTGTAGGTTTGTGTGGCAAAAGACTGGATCTGTCCGATTTGTGATTGCAAGCCGAAGTTTAGTCCTGCTATGCCTGGCACAAAGTAGGTGCTTGCTGAGCATTTGTTGAATGAACGAATGTTCCTGGATCTAGTCTGCATTAAAAAAAAAAAAAACTGTTCTCCCAAGAAGAATTTAAGCAGGTCAGAGAAATCAGGGGGAGTGGGGTGGAGTATGTCTAAGATTTTGAAGAACTGTTTCCTTGAGTTGTTCAGCCTCATCACTAAGGACAGAAAATGTGATCAGGACTCTATAACCTCAAGTTCTCTTTGTTTAAAGGCAGTAATATATGGGACTTCGCTGGTGGTCCAGTGGCTAAGACTTGGTGCTCCCAATTCAGGGGGCCTGGGTTCGATCCCTGGTCAGGGAACTAGATCCCACATGCCTCAACTATGATTTTGCACGCCACAGGTAAAGATATCTTGCATGCCACAAAGGAGATCAAAGATTCCATGTGCACCAACTAAGGCCTGGCACAGCCAAATAAATTTTTTTTTAAAAGACAGTAATATATTTTGTGTATCAGATTCCAGGGTATCATTCTTACACAGAAGCACTTGCTGGTGATAACCAGGGTCTTTTTAAATTTTTAAAAATATTTATTCAACTGCATCAGATCTTCGTTGCCACCTGCAGTCTTTCATTGTAGCATGCAGGATCTTAACTTCCTAACCAAGGATCGAACTCATGTGCCCTGCATTGGAAAGCAGATTCTTAACCACTGGACCACCAAGCAAGTCCCTGGCCAGCGTCTTAATTTCACGCTGAGCCTTTCAAAATGCCTACCCAGTGCAGGTTCCTCTATTCCCTATCAGGCCTCTCAGTGTTACCCTTCCCTCTTTGTCTCCTGTCATCCTTGCTCCTTCCTAGCCTTACCAGCGCATTTCTTCTGATTCTAGATCTGCGTCCCCTGGAACTGCTATATTATCTCCTATCCTGGGGCTCAAATGTCAACTAAAGAGACTGAGGCTCAGAGCAGAGAGGAACCAGGGCCAGCAAGAGGAGTCCTGCCTTGTAACCCAGGCACTGGAAGAGGGGATGGGGAGAGCCAGTGGAGAGGGAGGGAGCTGAGATAACACAGATGTGTAAATATGCTTATGTGAACCTTAGGGTGGGGAGCTCCTTTTTCAAGCAACCTTCTATAGAGAGGTTGGGGATTCCCAGGTGGTTCAGTGGCAAAGAATCCACCTGCCGATGGAGGAGCCCCAGAAGATTCGGGTTCGATCCCTGGGTTGGGAAGATCCCCTGGAGGAGGGCATGGCAACCCACTAGTATTCTTGCCTGGAAAATCCCATGGACAGAGGAGCCTGGCAGGCTTCTTCCCTGTATCCTCAGCTTTGCCTCCCACAATGGGATTCTCTTGTCCAAGCTTCCTGAGCCTCAGCTCAGAATGTCAAGGCACTGGGCAGTGTCCACATCCCAAAGTCATGAGTGGACATTCCCCCAGGTCATCAGCCCTGTTACTTTTGGAGGACCCTCTTAGATTAGCAGCTGTCCTTCAAGGCCTCTGATCTGCATCCCTACCATCTCTGTTCTTCCTCTTTCCCTTGGTCTTTCTATTTTCCTGACTCTGGGTGCCTTCTTTCCTGTCCCCTCTGTGTTCTCTGTCGCTAGTGTATCCACTGGAGACAAGGGCTGGGCCTGGGTGCATGGGGGTGGGTAGTGGCCAGACTAGGGGCCCGGGACGTGAGCGCAACTTTCCAAGCGTCTCTTCCAGGCCCCTGTGGTTGGGGAGCTCCAGAGAGGGAGAGATGAGTCAGCGGGCCGCAGAGCAGGGGGGGCTCTGGGTGGGGGTGGGGATGCCGGGGTTCCCCAGGGCCAGGGAGTTTACCGAGCCCATGTGGGTCTCTGACTTCTGGTGGATATGGAGGATAAAGGATCAGCAAGTCCCCAAAGTTACCGGCGAGTTTCCTACACTGGTAGGAAGTGCAGGCAATAATGTGTAGGACTGGCAGTGCCTGCCACATCACCCTTACGTCCAGATTCTTATACGAAGAAGAGTTCCTAAATCCCCTAGATTTCTAGAGCTCTAAGGTTGTGATGACAGACCTGTGTATGTATATATATGTGATATTTGCCACATATGTAAAAATGTGTATTGAGAGTCTGTGTGAGTCTCTGTAGGTGACTGTGGGTCTATAGGCATGTATAGGTGCTAGTGTGTGCATTTTTGTGACTGGAGGTTAGGGTCAGTGTCTTGGTGTGAGCATCATCTGTACAATGTATGTATATATATCAGTGTGTGTCAGTGTGGATGCCTGCAGACTGTACGTATGTTCATAATTCATCGCATGTGCAAGAGCGTATCTGAAAGGGATACAGACTCATTAAGTCTGTGTCAGAGAACGTGCTGATCTGTATCTTAGGACTCTGTTCCCGGTTTGCTGGTGACTCTCTAGGGTAGCCAAACTCATGACAACAACAAAGGAACAGTTAGCAGTCCTCTTGGATTGGGGCTGTCAGAGGAAGCCCAGGGTGGGCAGAAGGCAGGGGGGTGGGAGGAAGCACTTCCCTGAGGAGAAGGGAGATATAGGTCTCCCACTCTCCCAAGGGTCCACTCTCCCCACCCCCACCGACCTTTCCAAAAAAGAGCTAAAGAGAACTGAGGCAGGTTCCAGATTCAACCCCCTCTAACCTAGAAATCCCACCCTGCTTCTTCTAGGGAAGGGAGGCAGGGAGGGAAGGGAGCGTCCCTGTGGTTCAGCTCGGTCCTGGGGTTGAAAGATCAGAAAGGCACCATCCCACCCCTTCCTTCAGGGGCGTCCATCTCTGGAGCTCAGTGTCTGGGTGGCCATGGGCGGAGGCTGAGGGGCCCCCAGGGTGGTGGGGGGTGGTGGATAGAAACCAGATGCCTAGGGGGTTTATACTGGAAGGACCAGAGCCGCAGCCTCTACCCGCCCCTGCCACATGGCGCCTCTGCCTGGGCTGCCCCACCCCCTGGGAGGCCGGGCTGAGGGAGGCCTGAGAGAGTGGAGGCAGGTCCTTGGTAGGGCTCCCAGTTGCTGACCCCAGCCCCTGGGGAAGCTGGGAAGGGCGTGTGTGTCTGGGCCCAGGAATAGCAGGGTCTGGACTACAGGACTATCTTAAACAGGGTGTGGAAGAAGTCAGAGCCCAGGGTCCTGAGGGAGGGAGCTGGGAGCTTCAGGCAGCCCCTCTGCCCTGGTTTCAGCACAGACGTTTGGGAGGGGGCTCTGAGTCCAGGCACTGTCCCACTGGGGTTGACACATCAGGGGCCCTGGCTCACATCTTCCAGGGATCCTGCTCCTTGCCCTTCCCTAGCACTCCTGCTCCCCCTACCCCAGTAGGATTAGGGATCCAGATCCCCAAATGAAGTGGAGACGGCTGGCCATACCTGTCTCCCCTTACCCTCTTCAACCCCATACTTCCTCTCCTCCTGCCTCCATTTCCTTTTCCGTTGCTTCCTTTCTTCCCCAATCTAGTTGGAGCCTCAACCTCTCACTCACCTACCATCTCTTCTCTGGAGTCTAGACTTTGCTCCTCTGCCTCAGTGGCCTGCCTGGTCTAAAAGCGGGATGGCTTTCTGCTGGTGATGCAGTAACTTGCCCAAAGCTTCCCCTTTTCCTCACCAACTTCGGAGCTGGGTTTGGGGAGGGGGGCCCAGAAATCCATCTGGCACCTCAGGCTCAGAAACACCCCCCACCAGGGGGAGACTTCGAGGTCATGGGACACCCCACCACGGGCACTTCCTCTTGGGCAGACGGGTGGGGTGGCCCGTGTAATCATCGGACACAATTATGGACTATTTATACTTCATCCCCGCCCCCCACCTGCCTGGCCGCTTTAACCCTCTGCCTCCGCTGGACCTGGCCAGGCCTCCTGCAGTTCTCCCTGTCTTGTTCTTCTGAAGCCATTGTCTCCTCATCTTTGTTTCTCTGGGCCTATTTCTTTCCCTTTTTTTTTTTGCTGTTTGTGTGGGTTTTTTTTTAAGCCACATACTGGTCTTGTGTTTTCCTCTCTTCTCTCCATATTATTTCGCTAGTGTCTCTTCTGATTTTATTGGATTGTTTCATTTGCTCTGTATGCCTCTCAGTCTTTCTGTGTTTCTTCTTTTGCGTCTTTTCCTTTGTCTGCCAGTCACCTTGCTTCCCTAACCCTCTCCTCAAAAGTTGAGTCTACAGGGTTCTGTTAGAGAAGTCAAATCCTGGGGCTGGAAACCCTAACTCCCCCACCGTCCTTCCCTGAACATTGACCCTGTCTGCTGGTTAAACTGCAGGTAACTCTCCCAGGACTTCCAGCTGCTCCTGCCCCCTCCTCAAGTTTGCCTTGAGAAGCTGAGCTGGGAGAGTATGAGGAGCCTGGAGGTGGGCACCTAGGAAGAGCAAGTGAGGGGACTGACTGGGGAATAAGAAGAGCAGGGGAGGACCAGGCTCCATTCCTCTGCTGGGCAGGGCTGGCCCGGGGAGAGGGGTGTGTTGGGGAATAACTTGCAAAACAACCTCGTCTGGCGGGGGCCCCTCAGTGGGAGACATGCTGGTTCTTCCACTTGGCTGCCCAGTCTTCTCTCTCCCATAAACTTACCTCAGGGTCCAGGTTTCAATTCACAGACTTTTTTGCATTCCCCTCTTCCAACTGGGTGACTTTCTTTTCTTCCCCATTTTGATGAGAAGTCAAACTTTGGAAGTCCTGCCTAAGCTCTAACTTCAATTCTTCCTGCTGCAGGGGGAATCGATGCACGACAGTGAGAAAGGGAACCAGACCCACTCCCAGGAGAGCATGAGCGCTCATGAGAACGATCCATCAGAGGTTGGAGACTGGATGTGTGTGTGGCCAAGAAGGGCCTAGGGCTGGTAATTGGCAAGAAATGATGGTGTCTGGGGTCTGTCTTTGGGGGAAAAGAAGTTGATCCAAAAAGGCCAGGCTTGGGCACGGATGCATTGACCCAGTGACTTCCTACCCCCTACCCTCACTCCTGCCTGCCTTAAATTTTCTCAGATATGCAAGATCTAGCTTCTGCCCCACAAAGGGAGGTAGGCCTAGGTGTCACTTCTCAAGACTGAAACTGAGGTACTGGGAGGAAGACTGGGGAGCCCCAAGCCTGTGCCAGGCCCTCCCCACCCTGTCCCTCCCTCTAGGCCTTGCTCTGGAACCTACCTACGTGACCCTCAAATGCTTGGGCAGCAGAAAGCCTCAACCCCAGAGCACACGCTCCCTCCTGACTTTCACAACACAGCTCTCCTGCTCTCGAGGTCGGTGACTGGGGAAGCAGGCATCTCTGTGGTCAGCTCGGATGTGTGTGTGGGGCGTGCACGCCTCCAGCCATGTCACTGCGATCATCTGTGTGTGAGTTTGTCTCTGTTCATTCATGACAGTGGCCGTGCCCCGGTGGGGAGCCCTGCGCGCGTGGACGTGCACATGTATCGTCCTGTGTTTGTCCATGAGTGTGTATGTCAGTGTGTTCCAGTCTCTCTGTGTGAGTGTCGTCCCCAATCCCCCATCCCCCCCCTGGATCTCTAATTAGTGGTTTGGGGTTTGTTCCTTTTCCCTCCTGTTCCTTCCCTCAGCGGCAGCAGCGGCGGCGGCAGGAGCAGCAGCAACAGCAGCAGCAGGAGCAGCAGCCGCCGCCGCCACCCGCGGACCCGCAGCCAGGACTCCGGAGTCAGAGTAGGATTCTAGGATCAGAGCCTGAGTGGGAACAGGAGTGCGGCTGGCCTAGGAGAGGAGCGGAGCCCTCCTCGGACCCGCAGGCGACCCCTTGCCAGCACTCCCAGTGCCAGACCTCCAGAGAGGAGAGACTCGAGACACCCAGCCCCTTATCCCCCAGGTACAGGACACTCGGGAGCTCTGTCTGGGAGGGGTTCCCACAGCTGTCTATGGTATGGCTGGGGGCAGGGTGTGGGGCACCTGGGCCCACCCTGCATCTGCCCAGACCCTCAGCGCCCCCGGCATGCCCTGACACCTTGCCCTGTCCCTACCCCTCCTGCTTCCCTGGGAGCCCCGTTTCTCCTCTCCCGCCCAGATCCCTTCTTTGGGGGAGCTCAGCAAATGGAGCAGGAAACTTGGGCCCTCTGCCTCCCTCTCTCGCCCTGCTCATTGGATCCGGAGCCTTCTCCGCTGGGAAAGCTGTAATTAGAGGGTGGATCCCTACAGACAGAGAGCAGCCCCCCCACCCCCACCCCCTAGTCCCTTCTAACTTTAGATCTCTTCTCTCCCATTCTCCCATTCTCCCTCCCTCTCCCTCTCCCTCTCTCCGGCTCAGCTCTCTCCATCTGCCTGGCTCCCTGGGACCCGTTCCCCAGCCTCAGGATGGCGTCCTCCCTGCTTGAGGTAACTGCCCCCTCCTTCCCCCAGGACACCAGCCTGGATCTTAATGGTCCTAATCCCTGTCCACTCCCACCTTCTAACTCACACAGACAGTTGCTGTGGTGCTTGTCACTTCCAGGGGTCAGAGGACGGGTCGGGGGCAGGAGGCAGAAGAAAGGGGAGGAGAGAGAGCAGGGCAAGGGGTCACGGAGCAGTCAGAGGAGGACAGAGGGGATTAGGTTAGAAGAAGGCATGGACCCCTGAGGTCCCCCAAGCACACCAAATCTGAGGAGTGAACTAGGGATCGAGGGATCGAGGGATCGAGAAAGGAAGGGGAGGGGAGTGAAGAGAGAGGAGTGGGAGAGAGATAAACTGGTAGGGGACGGGGGAGAGAAATAGGCCAGAGGACTGGCTGAGTGGGCACTGGGCAACAGTGAGTACATGGTTCTCTGGGGGTCCTGGCTCTCAGGACTCACCCTAAGCAGTGTCTTGTCTGGTTTGTAGGTGGGGAGGGGGCTGGGCTTCTGGGCTGGTAGCAGAGGAGGTGGGCAATGAGAGAAGGGAGAGGGCAGTCCATGTATGTGGGGGGGCTGACCAGAGGAACTGGGCCCAGGTCTGAGAGGCAACCAAGGAGGAGGGCCAGGGTCTGAGGCCGCCTGCCCGGCTCACAAATATTTAGCTTTCAGCCAAAGACAAACTCAGCTCTATTTTGGGAGTGGGAGGCTCCAGGGCGGACCGGGCCACTTCCCCTCCAGGCTGGGACCCCAGCATCCCTTGCCTCTGGCACTGAGGATGGAGGGAACTAGGGTACCATGGGGGTCAGGGCTTGGGGGCTTGAGAAACTGCTGACTCTGCCAGGGCTTCTGAGGGACTCATGGCACATCACAGTTGGAAAGGCGGACTCACAGTCACTCAGAGGCTGTCTGAATGTTCTGAGTTCTCCTTGCTTCTGGATCTCTGACTCTGTGTCTCTGTTACCACTTCTGCTTTCTGGGTCCCTCCATAGGAATTTGGGACCAGAGAGCCCTTCCCAAAGATCAACTCCCATCAGTGGCCTTGACCGTCTCTATTCTTGGGCCCCTCTGAAGGCCCCATGTCTGCTCCCAGTACACCAGCTCAGGTCCAGGCTGACTCATTCAGCCTTGCAGGAGAGGTGTGTGGGAGATGGACCAGGAGTCTCTTAACATCTGTGTTCACTGGCCTGCCTGTGAGTGTCAGAATGTAAAGCAGCACACCTGCACGTGTGCCTGGCTCTGTGGGAGCACAGGTGTGTGTACAGGCTGGGTCACCCAAGTATCTGTTAGTCCAAGTGGGGAATGGTGTGTGTAAGGGTGGTGGATAGGGAGCCTGTGCCTGAGTTTGAGGGAATGGCATGTGAGGCAGTGGGGTGGACACCATGACCTAGTTGGGGGTCCTCAGGGCTATGTCTACCCTCTGCTGCAAGGAGGCAGATTGCTCACCCCACCATCTCCCCAAGAGACTCATGATTGAGCCATCACTGAAATGCTGTGCTTGGAGCTTGAGGAAGCTGGAGGACTAAGGTGCATGGAAATCCTGGGTCCACCCAAAGCAGGGGCCGTGTCAATGGGCGTGGGCTTCATGCCAGAGTTGCCAGCGTGGCACTGGTGCCTGCGGGAGTGGCTGGGCCAGAGGTCTGCTGGAAAGACATGGGATCGGGGTAGCATTTGGCAAGAGGAGCATGTCCTGGAAACTGGACTTTCTTGTCCCTCACTCCCTGTAAGCTGGAGATGCCCCTAATACCAAGGCTTCCAGCCTCTGTCTCTTTCATCTATTTTGAGGGGCACCTGGGCCCTCAAGCTTCTTCTTATACCCCCATCAGGAAGTCCTCTTGGACAGTGGGAAGAACTTGGGGGTTCAGAGAGGGAAGCTTGACAGGAGGCTCACCTGGGCTGAGTGAGAGATGCAGAGGATCAGGGAGGAGGGAGAAATGGAGATGGGGGCTAATGAGGATGGAGACTTGGGAGCTGGAAGAACCAAACAATTTGGGAGGAGGCTGAAAGTGGAGAACTGGAAACTGGGACCTCAGGTGGCCAGTCAGCACTCAGATGTCCAAGTGAGCCTTCCCAGTGCGAGGTCAGGGGAAAGAGGGCGGGGTCCCCTCCCCATGTGAGAGTGAGAGCTGGGACAGCTCCTTGTCTTGTTCTTTCTCCAGAGATTCCCCCTTCAGTACTTAAAAACCTGTATTGGTGTGGTTGTCATTGTTTTCAATGGATGTGGGTGGAAGCAGGAGGAAAAACAACTCAAAGGTGGGCTCCAGCCCCCGGCTCCCCCACATGGGGACACAGACGCACATATTTAGAATCCGTAACCAGGACCCTCTCCCTAGTTCTCGGGAGAGCCCAAGCAGCACGACAAGGACACTGAGGCTGCGATGAACCTTAGCCAAGTGCCCAGCTCTTGGCCTCCAGAACCTTCTGAGCTGTCTGGTGCCCAGCTCCCCCTTCTCTGTCCCCCGGGCCCTGGGGCTCTCTGTTCCCCAGGGCGGGGGTCTGCTGTTGGCCTGGGGCTGCTTGCCTTCTCTCACCCCTCCTTCCCGCCCCATGGCTGGGTGGGGTCCTTGGGCTTGGCTGAGGCCCCTGTGGCCACAGTGTGAGGGCCGGGCGGGGGGGACCGCGTCGGCGTTTTTAAAAATAAACCGACCGCAGGGAAACCAACGGAGCCGGGCCAGGCAGGCAGAGGGGGAGGGGGCGGTCAGGGGGAGAAGGAGGGAGGAGTGGCCTGGTCTGGGGGTTTTCTGGAGCCCAGCACTGGGGGGATTTTCTCTTAGGTAGGAAATCTGCCTCCCCGGACCTCCCCTCTTTTCTTCCTTCCCCCTCCTTTCTTTTCTCTGCTTTCCTGTGCCTTCCTTGCCCAGTCTCTTTCCATCACCTCTCTTTCTTTGTTTATTCTGCTTTCCTCTCTCTCCCTCCTTTTGTCGCTTTTTCCTTCTCTTCTCTTTCCCGTCCCTGCCCGTTTCTGCCCCTGTGGACCAGCTCCCACTGTTTTCACTCCCTGCCCCACCCCCTACCACCAGGGGCTTTAAGGTCAGGTTCTCACCTTGCAGGCTCCTCTGCTCTGGTTCTATGGGTCTCTGCCCCTCTCCTTTGCACAATACGTTTCGACCTTTCCTTTCCACTAGGATTTGCCTCCTGCCCCAGCAGCTGCCCTGCCTTGCCCACCTCCGCTTGGGAGGTGGGAGGCTCCAGGGACACCCTGGCTGGGAAGGATGCAGGGCTTCTGTCATGGCCAGATTTGAGGACACTTTTGATGGTTCAAATTTGGGAGTCCATGCTGTCATCAGGACCTCAGAAAGAGGTCACTGGGCAGGGGAAACAGCAGGTTTCCCTTTGGGAGCAGGGCAAGGCTGGCGATTGCACACGCAGCCCTCACTGCAAGCCTCTAAACCTCAGATCTTCCTCTAGGATTGGTGTCACAGGCACAGACTATGCGCTAGGAGCTAGCAGGCTGGCCTGGGAACCCTGCATTCTTGGGTTCTTTTTCAGTTTTACTGGGAAGGTACCAGGCACATTTTTGCTGTTGTCGTTGAGGGCCCCCGACAAGGGACTATACAGGGTCAGCTTCTGACTTGCTTTTGGTGGGATTCTCAGTAATGGATGCCTATGCATGCCAGCCAGAAATCCAGGAGGGCACCATTTCCTTCTGGGATGCCCCAGAGCTGACTCAGGGAGGGGCACCGTGAGTTCCTGAGGGATGGTGATCTCGGGGGGCTTGGCCTGGTAGCAACAGCACGATGGGCATTTGGTATTCCTAAAAGACCCCTGTGCCCTGCATCTATACACGTTTCCCTCATTTCACTGTGCTGGAGGGGTCTCTACGTGTTAGGGGACACTGAGGCATGGAGGGAGGGGTGTGGCTGTGAGCCACGATCATAGCCAATCCAATTCCCTGCCCTGGAGGGGTGTGAGGATTTCAGCTCTCCAAGCCCTCCCAAAGGGGTACCAGCTGGCTCCACAAAGCAGGAGGTGCCTAATGCCCGCTTGAAAGACATTCTTGCCTCAGCCACAGCCCTGGCTTGGCGGCAACCCTGTTCCCTCTCAATGTCCCAGTGTCTCCGCCGTCGCTTCCTCTTGCTCCCTGGCCCAGGGTCCCTGCCAAGAGAAAGAGATTCCTTACCAGGGACATGAGGACACTGCTTTAGGGTGACTAGGCCACTGCCTTAGTCAGGAGATGAAGTAGAGACAGGAAGTGAATAAGGGGTCAAGCTGGGAAAACCTGGAACAGGGGCAACTACGGTCCCCTAAGACTTCGGCTTTTCCCCACGCTGCTCTTTCAGCCTCGTCTTTCCTCTCCAAGTCCCCCACCATGGCCTCTGCTCCCAACCCACTTCCAGGGGTCAGGATCCCTAATACTCACTGCATCCACGTGCTGCCTTGACCCCTGGCTCTTCTCATGGCTTTTTAAGAAGCATCCCCTGTTCCTCAGAGGCCCTTGCACATCCCCAGCATCACAGGGAGCTCTGCCTCCTGCCTGTTAGGTTGGGTGTTACCGCCCCTGTCTGGGTCCTCTGCTCTTTTTCCAGACTCCATCTGAGCTCTTCCCTGGGTCCCAGTCCTCACTGCCCATCCCCCTCCCTGACCTTACCTCTGAATCCCCGTCCTCTTCACCTCTCCCTCACCACCTTTGTTCTTCTGTTCTCCAGGTCTCCAGGCTGTGCAGCCCTGCGCATCTTCTTTTCTCCACCTAAGCACTGCTTCTCTCTCCCCACAGGAGGAAGCTCACTATGGCTCCAGCCCCCTGGCCATGCTGACAGCGGCGTGCAGTAAATTTGGCAGCTCCAGCCCTCTGCGGGACTCCACGACACTGGGCAAAGCAGGCACAAAGAAGCCATACTCTGTGACCAGTGACCTTTCAGCCTCCAAAACCATGGGGGATGCTTACCCAGCCCCCTTCTCCAGCACCAATGGGCTCCTCTCCCCCCCAGGCAGCCCTCCAGCACCCACCTCGGGCTATGCCAATGACTACCCTCCCTTTTCCCACTCGTTCCCAGGGCCCACGGGCACCCAGGACCCTGGGCTCCTAGTGCCCAAGGGGCACAGCTCTTCTGACTGCCTGCCCAGCGTCTACACCTCTCTGGACATGGCACACCCCTATGGCTCCTGGTACAAGGCAGGCATCCACGCAGGCATCTCACCGGGCCCAGGCAATGCTCCTACTCCTTGGTGGGACATGCATCCTGGGGGCAACTGGCTCGGTGGCGGGCAGGGCCAGGGTGATGGGCTGCAAGGGACACTGCCTACAGGCCCTGCTCAGCCTCCATTGAACCCCCAGCTGCCCACCTACCCGTCCGACTTTGCCCCCCTTAATCCAGCCCCCTATCCAGCTCCCCACCTCCTGCAGCCAGGGCCCCAGCATGTCTTGCCCCAGGATGTCTATAAACCCAAGGCAGTGGGCAACAGTGGGCAGCTGGAGGGGAGTGGTGGAGCCAAACCCCCCCGGGGTGCAGGCACAGGGGGCAGTGCTGGCTACGGGAGCAGCGGAGCAGGGCGCTCCTCCTGTGACTGCCCCAACTGCCAGGAGCTGGAGCGCCTGGGCGCTGCCGCAGCCGGGCTGCGAAAGAAGCCGATCCACAGTTGCCACATCCCGGGCTGTGGCAAGGTGTACGGCAAGGCCTCCCATCTGAAGGCCCACCTGCGCTGGCACACGGGAGAGAGGCCTTTCGTCTGCAACTGGCTCTTCTGTGGCAAGAGGTTCACCCGTTCGGACGAGCTGGAGCGCCACGTGCGCACTCACACCCGGGAGAAGAAGTTCACCTGCCTGCTCTGCTCCAAGCGCTTTACCCGAAGTGACCACCTGAGCAAACATCAACGCACCCACGGGGAGCCAGGTCCGGGACCCCCAGCCAGTGGCCCCAAGGAGCTGGGGGAGGGCCGCAGCGCTGGCGAAGAAGAGGCCAGTCAGACGCCCAGACCTTCCGCCTCACCGGCACCCCCAGAAAAAGCCCCTGAAGGCAGTCCGGAGCAGAGCAACCTGCTGGAGATCTGAGCTGGGTGGAGGTCTCCAGCCCCCTGAGGCTGCCTTACCAGCCTCTCCTGGCTCTGTGGACCACTGCTTGCGCCTCACCCCCTCTGCCCCATGCATGTTGCCCTTTGCAACTCTATCCATCTCCGCCTCTTCCCACCCATTCTGGGCCTGAGTATCACCCTGCATGCCTCCTCAGTTTATTTCCTCCCCTTGCCATGAGACCCTTCTGCAAACTCTCATCTCAGGCCGTCACCTGGTGCCTGATCTCTGCACTCAGGGCTTCAGAAGCTCTTTCCTGGCCACTGCACAGTTTCTCTGCTCTTACCAAACCAACTCACTTCCCCTCCATCTGGGCTCCCAACACTTCATTTCTCCATCTCACTAACTCCTTTACGTGCATCTTTTATGCCTCCCAAGCTTATTTACCACTATTCCTTAGCTTTCAGGCTCCAATCTTCTCAACTTTGTAGTCCACTGCCTTCTATGCTCCAGAGCATTTTTTTACAAACAGTCATGATGATGATAATGATAATTTATTGCCCCCTGGTGGCCTCTTCATTAGGGACCAGAGTTCGGGGGATTGGGGTAAGTGACCTGGCAGGGAGCAGGGTGCCAAGAGGGGGCAGACTGGTGGGGATCTGATCCCAAAGATGGGGTGACCCCAGGGTCAGGGAGGCTGCCCCCAGGCATGTATATTTAACCCCTATGTTCCAAGAGAAATGAATAGTAATAATAATAATTCTATTTATCTAAGTTATGATGACAGGTCAGGTAGAGTGAGCTGGGGAGGGAAGGGGGTCCATTTCTGCTATGGAAGTTTTAGCCAAATGCATCTCTGTCTAGAAAAAGTGATAGTGGAGATCTTGTTAATAGAACTATCATCAGGGTCTCAGTTAATGGTGTTTCTCTTAACGGAATCTCTAATAGAGTGAATTAGCTAGATCTCTGTTAATGAGTTGATGGGGTATCTCACAACTAAGGGATCCCTAATATTTCCAGTCCTGGCCAGAAGCTGTGAAAACTCAAGCCCTATGGAGGGGAGAACTGGAATGTACTCCAGATTCCTTGACCCCAGAGCAGGTTCTTCCACTGCCCCTCCTGACACCATGACCCCATTAGGCTAATCCCTTGTTGCCGCCTTTAACAGAGCTTGCAGCTGCCATCTTAGACATGCTCTATGGGGAAGCCCATCTAACCCAAGGAGGACATTAGTTTGGAAGTGTCTCTCCTGGAGAAAAGGCGAGGAAGGCTTCCTCTGGGATCAGATCAAGAAAATCGAGTATTTATTGAGTGCTTACTCTGTGCAAGGCACTGTGATAGGCTGGTGCCCAGAAGTCATGAGAAAGAAGAATTTATAGATCTAGGAGGACAGAAGTCCCCAAGCTGACTTGGGGTTGCATCCACAGGCCGGCAACCTGGGACTTCCGATGCTCCCAACTTCACCTCCAGTGACTTTTAAAGCCGCTTCGTGCCTTTGAATGCCTTTCCTGTGACTTTGGATCCTCCTTTTCTACTTCTTGCTCCCTCAAGGCCCCAAGTTAAAGGGTCAAAGCCGCCGGAGCTTGGGGAGAGGGTAATATTGTGGAAGGGAAGGGATCAAGCCCTCATGGAGTCTTTTTTTTTTTTTTAATTTAATAAATAAAAGTTTGATTTTACATTTTGTCATGCTGAGAGAAGAGGAAGAAGAGGGGAGAAAGGTGCGCCACAGGATTTCTCCTTGGCAATCCGGGGAGTCACCAGGGGCATTGTGTCCTGCCTCTTTGCACGTTACGCCTGGGATAGAATACTTCGGTTGTCCCGCCTTGCGGCGGAGGTGTTATTTAACAGCTCAGAGCTCTCTGCGGAGTTGGAAAGGCAAAGAGGTTTCTTCCCCGGCTCTTCCTCGGGCTCGGAACCAGCGGACCTGGCCCGGCATTAGCCGGGACGCGCGTCGGCCCCATGCGGAGTACCGCGGGGCCAGAGCCCGGCGCGGTGCGGCTCCCGCGGGCGGACCCGCCTGGCACGTAACCCGCCCCCGGCCCGGGGCCTGCAATCAGTCGTGCCCGCCACGGAGTTAGAGGCGGAACAAAAGGCACTCTGTGGCGGCCAGCCCCCAGCCACAATAGGGCTTTGTGCGGCCCCCGCCCCCTAGGGCTCCCCCGCCAGGCAGAGGGGCTCACCCGCAGCTCCCCCGGCCTGGGCCCGACTGCGGGCGGCGCCCCAGTCCGCCGGTACCCCTCGGGGGCTCGGGAGAGGCCCGCCGCGCTGCAGCGGGGAGGGGTCGGCGGGTCCCAGGCGGCGATCCGGCCGAGCTCGAGCTGCCGGCCCCCTTCCCACCCCGCCCCTATCCAGGTGCGAAATCTCCTGCCCTCGGGCGGGGCGCAGGGCTTCAAAGGCGCTTTGAAGAAGGATCGGAGTTCCGAGGACTCTCCCGCGGGCCGGGGGCCGCGGCGGAAGAGAGACTGAAAAGGGGCGGGGGACGCCTAGGCTCGCGGCGGCGGCCCGAAGTGGACCCCCGGGCTCGGCGCTACCCCGCTGGGCCGGCTCCTCGGGACCCCCCAGGGCCTGGCCTTCTCGCCTGCCGGTCTCCGCCTGTCCGGTGCCAGCTCCCACCCGCCGCAGCCTCGCGGTCGTCCCCTCCCCGGCCCCTCGGCCCCTTTCATCTTCCCTAGACTCCGCTTGGGGTTTTGCTGGTTTCTGGGAGATAAAAACCGCCTCAAATAGCGGCGGCGCGCTGCCAGGACAAACAGGGCCGGGCGGGCCATGTGCGCCTGGTTACCGGCCCTGGGCCGGGGCGCCGGGCTTCGGCGGGCCCGGGGAAGGGGCGGCGGGCCGAGGTCCAGGCACCCAGGCTCCCGTGATGCCTCCCGCCTCTCAAAGTAGGGGGCCCATTTTAGAAGTTTCGGGCAGCGGCAGGGGCGCTGCCTCGGTTTCCCGCCCAGGTCGTAGGGAGGGGCCGGGGTGGAGACCGCCTGCTGAGAGCTCTGCGCCCCCGGGACTGTGGGTCTCAGTCACTGTGTCGCCGGGGCCACCGCGCCCCCTGGTGAAGTTAGTGGAGAGTGCGCTAGGTCCGGACTAGCCTCCCAAGACTCTGGAAATTGTGAAAAATCATTCAACAAACGTTAAATAAGCTGTATGGGCTTCCCTGGTGGCTCGGACCGTAAAGAATCCGCCTGTAATGCGGGAAACCTGGGTTCGACCCCTGGATTGGGAAGGTCCACTCCAGTATTCTTGCCAGGAGAATCCCCGTGTACAGAGGAGCCTGGCGGGCTACAGTCTACGGGGTCACAAAGAGTCGGACACGACTGAGCAACTAAGCGCACACATGGGAGATGGTGACTGTGTGTGAATACACAGAGCACCGTTTCCTTCTCTCCAGGTCACATTACTGGTAAGAGGCAGGCACCTAACTGATAATTATAAAGCAATCTGTTGGTGAAAATCAGGCTTCTTTGAAGGGAGGGTGGAAGGTGCAGGCCCAGGCTGTAGTGAGTTTTGGGGGTTGGATGGTGCCAAGGTTAAGATACAATGAAACTGTTTGTGGGTGGGACTTCCCTGGTGGTCCAGTGGTTAAGAATCCGCCTGCCAGTGCGGGGGACACGGGTTCCATCCCTGGTGCAGGAAGATTGCACACGAGGAAGAGCGACAGCAACTTGATAAAGCCCTCACACAGCAAGGAAGACCTGGTGCAGGCAAAAATAATTACATTAATTAAAAAAAAGTTTGGGAGTGGCATCTCACTGTTCTCCACAGATCTGTTGCAGTCACAGACTCCCACTTTCCCTTCAGTCCTATACTGCTTTCCTGTCTCAGCAAGTGCTTTCTCAGCCAGTTTCTCCAAACTACCCCGTTTTCATATTCTGCTCTTTTACACCTTCTGTGACTTCCTAGGCAACAGTAAGCTAATGGCCAGAGAGGGTACTCACAGTGTTGTCTGTTTCGTATCACCTGGGGACTTTTTGGAGCTACAGCTTCAGAGCTCCACCCCAGAATTTGTATTTTAACAAGATTCTCAGATGAGTCCCATGTTTATTAACCTTCTGGAACCCCTGGTTTCCTGACTCAGGGTATAAAGCTTGAGGGAAACTTTTCATGTAGAAAAGAGGGGCAGACAAAAATATTAAACCAGAATGTCTCTCCAATGAGGCTGGTTGCTCTTGGGAGTGGGGACTATGCCTTACACAGTTCTGTGTGCCCAGAGCCTGAGCCTTGGAATTGTTGAGTGTGTGTGTGTGCACACACGTGCACGCGTGCACGCACGCATGTTCGGTCATGTTCAACTTTTTTCGACACCATGGACTGTAGCCTGCCAGGCTCCCCTGTCCATGGAATTTTCCAAGCAAGAATACTGGAGTAGGTTGCCATTTTCCTCTTCAGGTCATCTTCCCCACCCAGGGATCAAACTCTTGTCTCCTGCATCTCCTGCAGGGGGATTCTTTATCACTGTGCCACCTGGGAAGCCCTGGAATTGCTTATTAATATTTGTTAAATGAATGAACCAATGTCCAGGGTCACCTAGTTTGTGGCAGAGTTAGAGCTGTTTATCTCCTGTATCTGCTTAGTGCTTTACAATTTATTAAATGGCTTTGTTTTCATTTTTATGTATGGGAAACAACCATGTGTGAGTGCCCTCTGCAAGTGAGGGAACTGAGGCTCAAAGAGTTCAATGATTTTCCAAAGTTACACAGCTGTGAGAAGAGGAGCCTGCAGTCTGCATTAGACTCCAATTCTATTAATAACTCCATTGTTATGAATTAGAGTAAGATAAATATCACTTAAAAATTGCAGCATAGTTGATATACAACATCGTATTAGTTTCAAGTGTACAATTCAGTGATTTGATACTTTTATAGATTATACTCCATACAGTTATTATAAAGTATTGACTACTTTCCCTGTGCTATATTGGCTACAATGTTTCAAGTGTACAACGTAGTGATGTTATTTCTTTACACTCCACACAAAGTTATTATAAAATATGGGCTATATTCCTTGTGTATTGCTGTTGTTCAGTTGCTAAGTCGTGTCCTGACTCTTTGTGACCCCACCAACTGTAGCCCTTCAGGCGCCTCTGTCCATGGGATTTCCCAGACTGGAGTGGATTGCCATTTCCCTCTCAAGGGGATCTTCCCCGACCAAGGATTGAACCACAGGTTCTTGCCTCTCCTGCTTGGCAGTCGGATTCTTCACCTGGGGAAGCCCTGTGTTGTCATTACATCCTTGTAATCTATTTTTTACTTTGTAGCTTGTACCTCTTAATCCCCTTCACCTATTTTTGCCCCTCTCCTCTCCATCTCACTTTTATTCTGAAGGCAGAATTCCCGGTTTTGGTATTTTTAAGGTCCGATCTCCCCTGTGCCTCACTTTCCTTTTAGTAGTATAACAGTATCCATCTCATGGAGTTGTAAAGATTAGTCAAGCACTTATCATAATAAGTGCTCAGGAAATATTAGTTTCCCAACTGTTCCCGCTTTTCCTTCCAGGAAGCCTAACCCTGTGGCCTTTAGGTTCTGGCGGGCGCAGTACTTTCCCTCCTGACTTTCCTCCTAAGGGTGAGCGTCCCTCAACTTTCCAGCCAGCTGCCCGTGATAAGAGTCGGTATTTTCCTCTGGGCGATTCACAGTTCTGGAAGGGTTTAATTTAATTAGGTACTTCCCTGAACGTGGCTTATTTTGGGCTTTTCGAGTGCTGAGAGTGAGTGGGAGACTATGCTGGGGAATTCGGAACTGGGAAAACAGCAGTCTCACAGGAAACAAAACAAAACAAAAAAACCCGCTCCGACTCTTAACTAGGGGTCAGCGCTGCGGCTGTGTCGGCGCCGCTCCCTGTCCCACCGCCAGGCGGCGCGCCAGGACGCCGGAAGTCGATCCCAGAACTGCGCATGCGTCCTTCTTCTCCAGTGCTCTTCCGTTTACTTTCTTTGAGCTTTGTATTGCCGTTTGTCCCATGCGCCTACCCGTACGCATCCGAATCTAGCCCGGGAACTGAAAGTCAGAGGAGCAGGGATCGGGGAGTTTTCTGATTCCGGACGTCCTCGGGACCGGCAAGATGTGCTCCCTGGGGTTGTTCCCTCCTCCACCGCCTAGGGGACAAATCACCCTATACGAGCACAATAACGAACTGGTGACAGGCAGTAGCTGTGAGAGTCCGCCTCCCGACTTCCGGGGCCAGGTGGTCCGGGCGAGGAGGGAGGGACCTTTAGGCATGGGGGGCGGTGTCGGAGGGTATGCGCGAGGCAGCGTGGGGGTGGGGGGCGCGTCGCGGTCCCCAGACTGGAGGATTGGAAACAACCTCTCCCAGGGTGGAGAAGAAGAGAAGAGATGGAATGTGTTTTAGAGCTGGGATTGGAGGATGAGGGATGCTGAGGAGCTGTGGGGCGGGCCGAGCGGGGATGGAGAGAGTAGGGGCGAATCTAGGGGCCGTGACTGTGCAGGAGGACTTCTGAAAAGTTGGAGACAGTATCTGGGACAACTGGGAAGGCCCAACCTGGGGAGTTTTTTCCCCCGAGGTTTTCCTGGCAAGGAAAAGGAAGAGAAATGGACGTTTATTAAGCATTTGCGTGGAAGAAAGAGGCTCTGAGTCAGGTGTTCTCCACAAATGTTTTAATAATGTGATTTAATAATCACAGCATCCCTATGAAATATTATTCTGGTTTTACCGATAAGGGAGATAAGACTTGTTTCCCCAGTTCCACAAGTGTTTCTTTTGTGGAAATGGGAAACAGGGGGGTTCAGTAGAGATCTGGGAAGGAGAACTCACTCACTGTCATACCTCTCATTTTTGGCTATAGTGGATCAATCTTCCTGTCCTAAACCTGACTAAGGAGCCCTTGAAGACCCCTGGAAGGCTGGACCATGGCACAAGAACTGCCTTCATCCACCACCGGGAGCAAGTGTGGAAGAGATGCATCAACATTTGGTGAGACTTGGCAAAGGGTCTCCTGGGCCACTGGCCTGCAGATCCTGGACGCAGTGGTGTCACCACCTCTCTGCCCTGGGCTTCCTGGCTCTCTCTAGCTCAGAGCTGTCTGTCATTCAACACATCAAATTATCAGTCCTTTCTGTGGAACTCAAGGCTGTGCAGCGGTAGTTCCGTTTCATCTCCAATGACTTGCTTTCCTTTCTGGTTTAATTATGTAAACTGGATCCCTCACGTCATTGTCACTTTCTGAGCCTTTACCTGAAGCTCAGAAAGGATAGGTATAAGGTTGCAGTGAATAATCTCATACATGGGTCATGCATTTTGTATGTGGATTCAGTTCCTGGCTGTGCCGCTTTTTAGCTGTGTGACCTTGAGCAAGTTACTTAATCATTCTGTCCCTCAATTTCTTCATCTGTAAAATGAAACCTGTCTTACAAGGTTCTAGTGATGATTAAATGAGTAAAACACATATTAATCCCTTCAAGAGTTAGCCATTATTAGCATTATCCTCATCATTGTATGTAGGGGTTCAAAGGGTATGTTCATTTGTAATTTCATGAGCTGTTGCCATACAGTCCTCCAAGTTGTACATATTTATAGACCCACCAGCAGTGAGAAACTATGCTCCAAAAAAACCCTAAAAATGAAACAAAGCCAAAAAAGTGTATGAGAGTGCCTGTTTTCTGACACTTGTCTTATCAAACTTTGATATTTGATTTTGCATAACAGTTTCATTTGCATGTCTCCTTGAGTGAAGCTAAACATCAGGTTGTGGTCTGAAAACCCATTCAGTCCTGGATTCTGTCTTGATTTCTGCCTCTATCGAGCTGCTGCTTCTCTTCTTGCTGTCGTGGTGTTTTTTTCTTTAATATTTATTTAGCTGCTCTGGGTTCTTGTTGTGCAGGATCTTACATCTTCGTTGTGGCATTTGAGATCTTTTAGTTGCGCTGCAGGATCTAGTTTCCTGACCAGGGGCTGAACTCCGGCCCCCTGCATTGGGAGTATGGGGTCTTAGCCACTGGATCACCAGGGAAGTTGCTTCCTGCTGTCTTTTATATGAATAGCTGTTTTTTGTTTTTTTTTTTAAGTTCTGTTTATTTATTTTATTTTTGTTGCGCTGAGTCTTCAGCTGCTGTGCGGGGGCTATCTCTAGTTGTGGCAAGCAGGGATTACTCTTTGTTGTGGGGTGCTAGGGCTTCTCATTGCAGTGGTTTCTCTTTTTGCAGAGCAATGGCCCTAGGCATTCAGACTTCAGTAGTTGTGGTACACAGGCTTAGTTGCTCTGCGGCCTGTGGGATCTTCCCAGTGCAGGGGTCAGACCTGTGCCCCCACATTGGCAGGTGGATTCTTAACACTAGACCACGGGGGAAGCAATGTCCCTGCTTTTTAATATGCTTTCTAAGTTTGTCATAGCTTTTCTTCAAGGAGCAAGCGTCTTTTAATTTCATGGCTGCAGTCACCACCTGCAGTGATTTTGGAGCCCCCAAAAATAAAGTCAGCCACTGTTTCCATTGTTTTCCCATCTATTTGCCATGAAGTGATGCGACTGGATGCCCTAATCTTAGTTTTTTGAATGTTGAGTTTTAAGCCAGCTTTTTCACTCTCCTTTTTCACTTTCATCAGGAGGCTCTTTAGTTCTTCGCTTTCTGCCATAAGGGTGGTGTCATCTGCATATCTGAGATTATTGATATTTTTCCTGTCAATCTTGATTCCAGCTTGTGCTTCATCCAGCCCTTCATTTCACATGGTGTATTCTGCATATAACCTAAACAAACAGGGTAACAATATACAGCCTTATTGTACTCCTTTCCCAATTTGGAACTAGTCTGTTGTTCCATGTCCGGTTCTAACTGCTGCTTCTTGACCTGCATACACATTTCTCAGGAGGCAGGTAAGGTGGTGTGGTAATCCCATCTCTTGAAGAATTTTCCACAGTTTGTTATGATCCACACAATCAAAGGGTTTGCTGCTAAGTCGCTTCAGTCTGGCATAGTCAGTAAAGCAGAAGTAGATGTTTTTCTGGAACTCTTGCTTTTTCTATGATCCAGTGGATGTAGGCAATTTGATCTCTGGTTTCCTCTGCCTTTTCTAAAACCAGCTTGAACATCTGGAAGTTCATGGTTCCACGTATTGTTGAAGCCTGACTTGGAGAAGTTTGAGCATCACTTTGCTAGCATGTGAGATGAGTGCAATTGTGCGGTAGTTTGAGCATTCTTTGGCATTGCCTTTCTTTGGGATTGGAATGAAAACTGACCTTTTCCAGTCCTGTGTCCACTGCTGAGTTTTCCAAATTTGCTGACATTTTGAGTGCAGCACTTTCACAGCATCATCTTTTAGGCTTTGAAATAGCTTAGCTGGAATTTTATCACCTCCACTAGCTTTATTCGTAGTGATGCTTCCTAAGGCCCACTTGACTTCGGATTCCAGGAAGTCTGGCTCTAGGTGAGTAACACACCATCGTGGTTATTTGGGTCATGAAGATCTTTTTTGTATAGTTCTGTGTATTCTTGCCACCTCTTCTTAATATCGTCTGCTTCTGTTAGGTCCATGCCATTTCTGTCCTTTATCGAGCCCATCTTTGCATGAAATGTTCCCTTGGTATCTCTAATTTTCTTGAAGAAGAGCTCTCTAGTCTTTCCCATTCTGATGTTTTCCTCTATTTCTTTGCATTGATCACTGAGGAAGACTTTCTTATCTATCCTTGCTGTTCTTTGGAACTCTGCATTCAGATGGGTATATCTTTCCTTTTCTCCTTTGCCTTTAGCTTCTCTTCTTTTCTCAGCTATTTGTAAGACCTCCTCAGACAACCATTTTGCCTTTTTGCATTTCTATTTTGGGGGGATGGTCTTGACCACTGCCTCCTGTACAGTGTTACAAACCTCCATCCATAGTTCTTCAGGCACTCTGTCTATCAGATCTGATCCCTCGAATCTGTTTGTCACTTCCACTGTATAATTGTAAGGGATTTGATTTAGGTCATTCCTGAATAGTCTAGTGGTTTCCCCTACTTTCTTCAATTTAAGTCTGAATTTTGCAATAAAGAGTTCATGATCTGAGCCACAGTCAGCTCCTGGTCTTGTTTTTGCTGACTGTATAGAGCCTCTCCATATCTGGCTGCAAAGAATATAATCAGTCTGATTTCAGTATTGACCATCTTGTGATGTACATGTGTAGAGTCTTCTCTTGTGTTGTTGGAAGAGGGTGTTTGCTATGATCAGTGCGTTTTCTTGGCAAAACTCTATTAGCCTTTGCCCTGCTTCATTTTGTACTCCAAGGCCAAATTTGCCTGTTACTCCAGGCATCATTTGACTTCCTACATTTGCATTCCAGTCCCCTATAATGAAAAAGACATCTTTTGGGGGTGCTAGTTCTAAAAGGTCTTGTAGGTCTTCATAGAACTGTTCAACTTCAGCTTCTTCAGTATTACTGGTTGGGGCATAGACTTGGATTACTGTGATATTGAATGGTTTGCCTTGGAAACAAACAGATCATTCTGTCATTTTTGAGACTGCACCCAAGTACTGCATTTTGGACTCTTTTGTTGGCTATGAGGGCTACTCCATTTCTTCTAAGGGATTCTTGCCCACAGTAGCAGATACAATGGTCATCTGAATTAAATTCACCCATTCCAGTCCATTTTAGTTCACTGATTCCTAAAATGTCAATGTTCACTTCTGCCATCTCCTATTTGACCACTTCCAATTCCACGTCCCTGATTCATCGACCTAACATTCCAGGTTCCTATGGAATATTGTTCTTTACAGCATCGGACTTTACTTCCACCACCAGTCACATCCACAACTGGGCGTTGTTTTCGCTTTGACAGCAGGGAAGCCCTCTGCTATCTTTTTAATGTTGGTCCTGAACTGGACTTGCACCACACCTTGGTGTTCACTTGTCTGTTCAACACCCTCAGTCGGATATTCTACAGGCTTCACACACTCAGCACGTTCAAAATCAGTCTGTTTTCCTCTCTATGCCAGTGTCTTCCTTGTGTTTTTCGTCTTAAGGAATGCCCTTCCTAGTCATATAAGAATAAGTGGTTTGAATGTAGGCTTTGGGACAGACAGACAGATTGAATCCTGACTCTGCTTTTTCCTACCTAGTTCACCTTTGATAATCAACCTTTCACACTCCCTGTTCTCTCATCTAAAAATGCAGACGATAACAATCCCTGTTGTATAGGGTTGTGATAATAGCTAAGTTAGATGTTGCGTGTGAAGCTGTAGCCCAGCCCTGGCACAGTGTAATCAGTGTTGGATGCTATAATTATCATCTAGGTGTTTCCCTTGATATTGCTCTTTACCTTACTAATGTTGAATTAGTCCTCCAGTCCTGTCCGTTCTACTTCCTCAAGCTCTCAAACTTGTCCTCTTTTCTCAACCCCCAGTGGTTCAGGCCACTTTGGCGTTTCTTCTAGATTCCTGAAGTATCTTCTTAATCTATTTCTTTCTCCCATTCTTGTCTCCCTCTAATCTGCAGCCAGACTGATCTTTCTAAAATGTCTGTGTGATCAGTTTATTTCTCAACTGAAACTCCTTCAGTGGCTTTCCATTCATTGTCTTCGGGCAAGTCCTGACTCAATCTGCACACAAAGCTCTGACAGACCTCTGAGCCTTAATTGTCTCATTGAGGAAATGGGTAGAATGAAAGGACAGTATAAAGTGTTTGACATATAGTTGCCACTCATTAAATGGAAGTGCTCTTATTTATTTTTTAAATATTTATTTATGTATTACTCACTTGGCTGCACCAGGTCTTCGTTGCAGCATGCAGGATCTTATAGTTGCAACATGTGGGGTCTAGTTCCCTGACCAGGGATGGAACCTGGGCCCCCTGCATTGAGAGTGTGGAGTCTTAGCCACTGAGCCACCAGGGAAGTCCCTGATCTTATTCTGAGTACATGTTGCTTGAATGAATGAATGAATGAATGGAGGAACTTAAAGGGGAGACTGAAGGGATCAAAGCTGTCTAACTCACAGTTCCCTCTCTCCAGGCGTGATGTAGGCCTTTTCGGGGTGCTGAATGAAATTGCAAATTCAGAGGAGGAGGGTAAGTGTGTTTACCTCCAGCCTTCTCTAGTTTTGTGGTTGCCATCTCCCCTCCATATTCTCCGTAATTCATCCCAATACCTGTTGGCCCAGCGCCTTTCCCTTTAGCCCTGTATTTCTGGCCCAGTTGTCTCCACTGGTGCTATCTTCTCTCACCTCTACCTACCCCTCATGCCGCAGAGTGGGTGTCCAGATCACTTGTTGGGTGGAAGGGCCTGGAGAGTGCTTGCCCTTGCTCAGCCCTTACCTAGCAGGGTGCCCAGTGAGAGCCCTGTGAACGATTTAATCACGGCTGCTTCCTCAACCCCACAGTGTTTGAGTGGGTGAAGACGGCATCCAGCTGGGCCCTGGCACTCTGTCGATGGGCCTCCTCCCTCCACGGGTCCCTGTTTCCCCATCTGTCTGTAAGTTTGGCTTCTGCCACTGGCCCTCCCTGTTGCTACTCCTCTACTCCTACCATTTTCTGTGCCTTAGGTTCAGGCTGTGATGGGAAGATGGCAGAGGGTGGGAATGGTCCAGCTCCCCGTGGGAGCTTTGAGGGGATAAGCTCCCTTTGTCCCAGGGCATCCTCTGTCTGCTTTGTTATTACAGCTTAGGAGCGAAGATCTGATTGCTGAATTTGCTCAAGTCACAAATTGGTGAGTGTACCAGCTCTGGGGCTTTTGTTAAAAGGAAGTCCTGAACCTTGAAACTTCTTTTGGGGAGAGGGAAAACAAGGCAGAGACCCCTCCCACCCCTTCCCTGACTGTTACCCATGTTCTCGTTCCTTCTAACCTCCCAGTAAAGAAAGAAACAGCAAAAAATGGTAAACGGTCTCATGTGGAAGGCAGCCTGAGCTCTGGGCCCGGGTATGGTGAGGTGCAGTTCGGACTCTTCACTCTCACTCCTGCCCCAGGTCCAGCTGCTGCTTGCGGGTCTTTGCATGGCACCCCCACACCAACAAGTTTGCCGTGGCTCTGCTGGATGACTCAATCCGCGTGTATAATGCCAACAGGTGTGTGTGGCACGCTGGGTGGGCTCTGACTCTTTAGTCTCCATTTCTCAGCCCCCTCTTCCTTCTCCAGCTCTGGTGCCCGGGGAGTCCTGCAGTTCCTGAGCCCGCTTCGATGGCTCTTTTCAGAACTGGGGTCAGGGAGGCCCCACAGCTGGATGCATCCTCTTTCCAAACCCAGCCTTTATCCTGTCCTCTGTCCCACTGGACCCCCAGGCGCTGGATGGCCTGCTTTCTTTTCTGGATGTCTGTCCTCAGTTATACTCCGGTCCCCTGCACCTCAGCGTCCCTGATTGACTCTGTCCCCTCCCATTTCACCCCAGCACTATAGTCCCCTCCCTGAAGCACCGGCTGCAGCGCAATGTGGCAGCCCTGGCCTGGAAGCCCCTCAGTGCCTCTGTCTTGGCTGTGGCCTGCCAGAGCTGCATTCTCATCTGGACTCTGGACCCCATGTCCTTGTCTACCCGGTGAGTCCCAGCAGTCTCTTACCTTGGCCCGAGGCCATGGGGTGGTGAGGAGGTCTGGGAGGAAAAGTTCTTTATCCTCACAGCACTTCCCATGGCTACGGGAGAGCAGACCTAAGGCCAAGGTGGAGGTTCTACCAAGCGGTATCTAGAGAAAGGGGCAGAATAGGGGCTTCTGGGAGTGTGGGGAGTGTGCACCTGTGGATCATGAAGTGGAAAGAAAGTCTCTTTGGGAGGACTGCCAGATGCAAGTTTAACAGAAGGGAGAAAGGCAGTTAATGTAGATATGGAATTAATAGGGATTTGAGCTGAAACCAGTGAAAATGGAAAAAGAATTTAACTAAATCTAACTAACTAACTAGAACTAACTAAATATAAAACCAGAAACTGGTTCTTTAAATTTTGAATAAAGATTTTGGCTCACTTTATTAAGGCAAAAGAGAAAATCAAAGTATACTATTTTCAGAACGGGAAAAAAGAGAACCACGATATGGAAGAAAATAGAATTATTAGAGAATATTTTATACATTTAGACCAGCACATTTGAAAATCTAAGGAAATGTTTGATTTTCTACCAAATATGTGTTACCAAAGTGGATGAGTTGTACCACTAAAAACGGTGCCAGACTGAGATGATTTTCTGATAGTTTGTCTAATTGTCAGAGAAAAGATAATCTCCATGTTATTGGAAGTAACCCAGATCATAGAAAAATTTGGAAAGCCTCCTGATTTGTTTCTTCCTTTTAATAAACTTTATATGGACAAAGTTTTAGATTTTTGGAAAAGCTGCAAAGATAGGACAGAGGGTTTGGCTATACCTTCACAGCATTTCCCCCATTGTTAATATCTGATATTACCATGTTATATCTGTCAAAACTAAGAACTGACATTTGAACGTTGTTATTAACTAAACTGTAGACTTTGTTTACATTTCACCAGTTTTCCCATTAATGTCCTCTTTCTGTCCCATCCTGATTTGTTTTTTATAAAGTTAATGTGACCCTAAAACTGAAACCTGACAATTACTGATTTTAAAATCCTAAATAAAAGACTATCAAAAAGAATCCAAAAGCATATATTTAAAAAAAATTTTAACCTAGTGGAATTTTCCAGAAATAGAAACTATTTACCATTAGGACATATATTAAAATGATTTATTACACTGGCAAATTAAGGGAGAAAAATGTTTGTATTAATAAATGCCCTTGAATAAGCAGACATCCTGCTGAATGCATAAAGTAAATAGGAATACAAAGAGATGACCTAAACATAAAGAGTATATACTCAAAATGAGTGGCTGCCATATTAAACAGTGAAATAGGAGATACTAAAAGTTTTTCCAGTAATGTCAAGATAAAGACAGAAGTATCATTACCACCATGTTAATCAACAGTAGTTTTCGGTGTTCTTGTGAGTGCAGTAAGACAAGAAAAAGGAGTGTGGTATAAGTCTTGAGAAAGATAAAATTAATTTTTATTTGGAGATATGATTTTACACCTAGATAAAACAAGAGATTCAACTAAAAGAAACCTGTTTAATCTGGTAAGAAATGTAAGTAGTACCGTAATTGGATCCAGGAAACTGAAAAGGTCATAGCTTTCCTTGTACTAGTAAGAATCAGCTGAGAAATTGTGATGAAAAATATGTTCTATTACAACAGGTCCAATAATTACTATAGGTTACTAGGAATAAATTGTTAAATTTATTTAATGTTAGACATCTGAAGAAAGTGGTTGAAGAATATTAAAGGAAAGTGAAGTCGCTCAATCATGTCCAATTCTTTGCGACCGCGTGGACTGTAGCCTACCAGGCTCCTCTGTCCATGGGATTTTCCAGGCAAGAATACTGGAGTGGATTGCCATTTCGTTCTCCAGGAGATCTTCCTGACCCAGGAACTGAACCCGGGTCTCCAACATTGTAGGTAGACGCTTTACCGTCTGAGCCACCAGGGAAGTCAATATTAGACAAGAATATTAAAACAAAAGCTTAATTAATGGTGGGACATGCTGTATTCCTGGATAGGAAAATTTAATCATAAAGATGTCAAGTTAAGTGTATTTCCGGTTAGCATTCTACTGAATTGTTTTTGTGAACATGACAAAATGCTATTTAGAGTTTTTATGGAAGCATAAATATGGAAGGATAGCCACGAATGTTTGCAAAGGAAGCATATTGAGAGGAGACTTGCCTCTAGGTATTGAAATGTTTCATGAAGTCACAGTAATACAAAGATATTGTCATAAGACAAGACAGACAGATCAGTGTATCAGAACAACATTCAGGAACAGATCTAGGAATTTATGGAAATTTAATACATAATGAATTTGGCTTGCATTGCAATAGACAAGTTCAGATTTCTTTTTTTTTAAGTGGTTTTGACAAAATTGGCTATCCATTTAGAAAATGATAAAGTTCGGCCTTGCTTCACATTTTATATACAAATAAATTCCAAGCTGATAAAAAAACTAAGTGTAAAAATACATAATTAAAAGGACTAGAAAAATACATAAGATTTTTTTTTTGCCCATTCAGAATGACAGTATTATTAAAATTGAAATGTTTGATAACATCCATTATTAGCATGAGTAGGAAAAATGGCATAGTGTGGTACAAACTTTTTTTAAATTATTTTATTTATTTTGGCTGCACTTGGTCTTTGTTGCTGTGTGGGCTTTCTCTAGCTGCAGTGAGCAGGGGCTATTCTCTAGTTGCAGTGTGCGAGCTTCTTATTGCAGTGGCTTCTCTGATTGAGGAGCACAGGCTCTAGGGAACACAGGCTTCAGTAGTTGTGGCGCCTGGGCTCAGTAGTTTCGGCTCCCAGGGTCTAGAGCTCTGGCTCCGTGGTTATGGTGCACTGGCCTGTGGAATCTTTCTGGACCAGGGATTGAACTGGTGTCCCCTGCATTGTGAAGCAGATTCTTAACCACTGGGTCACCAGGGAAGCCCCACAAACTTTTCAGAAAATAATTTGTTGGAAAAAATTTGTTGGCATATTTATCTTTTGAAAGGTGCAATTCCACAATGCCATTTTAATACTGTATTCTACACAAATAATGACATGAGTACATAAAGATATAAAGAATACTTTTGCAGTACTATTTGTAATTAAAAAATCACCAACAACTGAAATGTCTGTGGAAGCACGACTGAATATATTATAGTTCATCTATTCAGTGGAATACAGTGAGGCCACTGAAAAGAATGAGATGGATCTCTGTAAACTGATGTATTATAAAATTAAGAGAGTAACTGTAGACTGGTGACCTCATTAGAGCTAAAGGTGGGTGTATGGTTGGGAGGAAAAGGGACAGAGTGGCATTAATTCAGATAGTAGCCTGCGCTTTTTGGGCCAAGTATGTCGCTCTGGAGATTCAGAGCTGACTGACACAGCTGGTGGCCTCAGTTTGTTCCCAGCCTAGTCGGGGAGGTTGCCACACGCGCCATCTTTGATGAGCAGAAAACGAGGCAGAGCACCGAGGAGGGAAGGTAACTGTGACAAGGAAACACAGAGAGAGAGGTTTGGGAGCACAGGATGAACTCTGAGGAGTGGCAGATAACTAGAAAGATAAGAGATGGGAGCTGTGAGGTGATGTCATGGGTTATCCTGGCCTCCAGGCAGGATGGTCCTGTGGAGAGAGGGTTCTCACCCAGAGCAGAGCATGCATCTCCCCAGCCCAGTGCCACCGAGCTTTCCTTGTCACAAGTTCTTGTCTCTTTCGGACCTCCCGGATGGCTCAGTGGTAAAAAATCTGCCGGCCAGTGCAGCAGACACAGGTCCAATACCTGATCCAGGAAGATTCCCACATTCTTCAGAGCAGATTAGCTTGGGAGCCACAACTATTGAGCCTGTGCTCTAGAGCCCAGAAACCACAACTACTGGCCCACATGTCCTAAAGCCCATGCTCCGCACCAAGAAGCTCCTCTAATGCAGCTAGAGAAAACACCCACATAGCCACAAGGATCCAGCACAGCCAATAAATAAGTAACGGGAATAATAAAGTTCTTGTCTCAGGTTTACCCCCTTTCACCCTTTCTGGGCCTCCTGGTAGTGACTGCCCTTGCTTCCTTCTTGTTTTCCTTTAACTTCCATTATTCTTATTCCTGCACTCAGAGGGGCCACAGGGATTGGGCACTTTTAGCAGGCGGAGGCAAGGGAATAGTCACAAGGCTTTCTTCTTGTCTTCTGACCCGACACCGTTTCCCTTCTGCAGACCCTCTTCTGGCTGTGCCCAGGTGCTCTCTCACCCTGGGCACACACCCGTTACCAGCTTGGCTTGGGCCCCTAGTGGGGGGCGGCTGCTCTCAGCTTCCCCTGTGGATTCTGCCATCCTGGTAAGTTGGTCCCCACGCCTCTTGGGGTCACTTCAGCCACATCCCTCAGACTTGAGGGAAGAGCTGCCTTTGCCTGGTGGTGGGAAGTACGCTGGGGGAGGTGAGGAACAGTTATCCATTCAGTCTTAAACTTATCCAAGGTGCAGCACCAGCACTGCTCCTCACATGTAAAATTCTGCTGTTTCCTCCTATTGCAACCCTTTCCCACTTCCTCCCCTCTCTAATTCTTTGTACCTCAGGGAAGGGGGTCTGTGGGGTGTTGGGGATACTGTCTCCCTGTCTCACTCTCCCCGCCTCTCTCCTAGGTATGGGATGTCTCAACAGAGACCTGTGTTCCCCTTCCCTGGTTTCGGGGAGGTGGGGTTACGAACCTGCTCTGGTCCCCAGATGGCAGCAAAGTCTTGGCTACCACTCCTTCAGCTGTCTTTCGGTGAGTGTGGGGAGAGCGGGAGTGGGCAGGAAGGACGTGGAGAAAGGCACTAGGCTTCTGTAACTTCAGCTGCACAGCCTCTGTCCCCATCCCCATTCCCCTGAACCTGGGACTGACAGGCAGGGAGGTCTGAGCTGTGACACCTGGAACTCTAAGCTGTGGCCTGCTTCTCTGGCACAGAGTCTGGGAGGCCCAGATGTGGACTTGCGAGCGGTGGCCTACCCTCTCGGGGCGATGCCAGGTAGGAGGGAGTATGCGCTGCAGGAGCTGGGGAGGAGGTTGGCTCTACTTCCCCAGGCGTGTCCCCCCACCTCCTCTACTTCTCTTGCGCCTGTGCGTCCTTCCTGTATTCCCATAGCCCACCCTTTTCCTGCCCTTTGCTCCCTGACCCCAGACTGGCTGCTGGAGCCCTAGTGGAAACCGCCTGCTGTTCACAGTGTTGGGGGAACCACTTATTTACTCCTTGTCATTCCCAGAACGGTGTGGTGAGTCAGGGGCAACACTTTTGGATGCACAATAGCTGGGGTAGTCGGAGGGAGGAAAGCGCCATCTGGAATATGCTGCTTTGAAGGAAAAAGGGAAGTAAAGAAGCGTTGATGCCGGTGATGGAGAGGAGATGGGGGAGAGGGGCCCTTTTCCTATACTTGAGAGCGCCTGCTCTGATCCACAGGTGAGGGAAAGGGGTATGTTGGAGGCGCCAAGTCTGCTACAATAGTGGCAGATCTGTCTGAGACCACCATACAGACGCCACATGGCGAGGAGAGGTAAGCTGGGTGGGTGAGGAAGGAGCGGTGAGACAAAGCCGGGAGGGACCACGCAGAGCCCCTCAACCTGCTGTTCTGACTCATAGACTTGGGGGAGAGGCCCACTCCATGGTCTGGGACCCAAGCGGGGAGCGGCTGGCTGTGCTCATGAAAGGTGAGAGGTGGAGAGGAAGGCCTCTGTGGAGGCTGTGCCATCTTCCCAGTAATCAAGTGTATCCGTGTCCTGGCAGCAGTTCTGCTGTGCCCCTGTCCTGGGATTCGGCCTCCAGAGTTCCTTCCTGTCCCTCGTCCATCTCTTACAGGCAATCCTCGGGTCCAGAACGGGAAACCAGTCATCCTCCTTTTTCGCACTCGAAACAGCCCCGTGTTTGAGCTACTTCCTTGGTAAGTGCTGGGTTCCTCACTGGCCCTCCCATACCAGACCCACATCCCACTATTCCTGCCTGCTGCCTCCAGCTGCCTGCTCCCCTTCTCTTCTTCGTCTAGTGGCATTATCCAGGGGGAGCTAGGAGCCCAGGCCCAGCTCATCACTTTCCATCCTTCCTTCAACAAGGGAGCTCTGCTCAGCGTGGTGAGTAGGCCAGCTGCTGGGCTGCAGGAGTGGGGAGGAGCTGAGGGCCACGGCTGCTGGGTGGCTCTGCCGTAAATAGCCCTTCTTTGGGCCCAGGCTGACTTTGCTCCCCTCTCTCTGCAGTGCTGGTCCACAGGCCGGATCACCCACATCCCTCTGTACTTCGTCAATGCCCAGTTTCCACGCTTTAGCCCGGTGCTTGGCCGAGCCCAGGAGCCCCCTGCTGGGGGTGGAGGCGCTATTCACGATCTACCCCTGTTTACTGAGACATCCCCAACCTCTGCCCCTTGGGACCCTCTCCCAGGGCCACCCCCTGCTCGGCCCCACTCCCCTCACTCCCACTTTCAGTAATAAGAGTGTCCTTTCTTGTTTTCCACTTAATTATGAAACTCTGTCTTTTCCAGTGAGTTGCACTGGGATACACTGAAGGAAAAAAAAGGCATGGACTTCGGGTTTAGATCTTGGCTCTTTCGCTTTTTAGTCACTCCTTGTGAATCGGGTCATTATTTACCCTTAAGAACTGGATAGTTTTCAAATGATTTGAAAGCAAAACTGAGAAAATACCTAGCACCAGCTCTGGCACGTAATACATGTTGCACTTTCCCCAAATTTAAGCTCCCAGAATAGTGCAGAGCAGTAATAGAACATTATTTGGTCAGCATGAGATGGGAGTTTTATTGGACTAGGGGATTTGGGGCAGGCGTAGGTGCTGGGCGCTGGGCCAAGGTGGCACGGGCCATGCTCAGGGCACCCTCTCGGGTACGGTGCCCACCAATGAAGCCGCTGGCATGGACAAAGATGCAGCCAGGAATTCCACTGATCTGGTCCAGGGCCTCATCCCGAAGACCCCGCCATGGCTCTAGCAGGGGCAGCCTACGGAGTGAGCAGAAAGAGGGAGTTGGTGGGGGCAAATGGAGGTTGTGAGGAACTGGGAGAGGGGGAGCAGAGGCCTAGGTTAGTGGCTGCCTCCTCTGATGGGGGTGAAACATGCCTGCAGGGCTGCAGGGTGGACCCCTAGGCCCTCACCTGCTCTGGAACGAATGGGGCTCCTTAGGCACACACTGCACCCGCCACTGTCCAGCCTGGTCTGTGTAGATAACGAAGGTGATGGTCCCTGCGGGGGACAGCCCTGATTCCAGCTGATAGAGGTGCTCCTTCCAGGGGCAGCCACCCTTTTCCAGTTCTATTATCTCCCCGCTTGGGTCCACCTGCAGAGGAAGTGGAGCCAGGACAGAAGGCTCAGGATAGGAGCACGAGCCCCAACAGGCCAGCAGCCTGCCAGCACATACTCTCCAGGGCCACAGTGCCTCCTCCCGGGCCCATACCTGGAACCTCTTGGCCAGGGCCTCTTCCACCAGGGCCCGCGCTGGCAGCCAGCTGTTCTGGTAGAAATCTAGTCTTTGCAGGAACTCCTCTCGAACCAGGTCCATTGCACGCTTGAACCCAGCCTGGAAATGAGAACCATGGTGCTGGCCCGAACTTCTAACTCTGCTAGGGCTGAAGAGGCCAAGCCCACTCACTTCCTCCCCTGGTTTTCACACACCTCAGCCTCTTTTCCCCAGGCCCTCCTTACCTCAGTGTCTTGGTTGGGCTGGTTCCAAGTGGGATTAAGCCGAGCAACCCTGGCGCTCAGCGTGGTGGTCAGCAGGTACCGAGGCTCTCCCTCCTCCCACTGGGCAATCCCATTGTCCACCGCATCCACTTCCTCCACGAAGTTTTCATACATCTAAGGCAGTAGTAGAAGAAGGGCTCTGGAGGGCACTGACTATTTGCATAAAGCTTTATAGATCTCAACATGTATGCAGATACAGTCTTTAATCTTCACAAGGATCCTGCAAGGATCTCCCAACATTACTTGGACGACGAGAGGGGGAATTGCGGAGTTCAGCAACTTCCTAAATGGCAGAGAGCATACAGTGCTAGGGCTGAATTCAGATCACCTGATTTCTGATCCAATGCTCACTCTACTACAGCTCAAAGCCAAAGCCAAGGCCAGCATGTGTGGGGAGGGAGCTGCTGTGTTCTGAACAAGGAAGGTCTTGAGTTCCATGATGGGCTCTGTGGGGTGGATCCTCATGGCTGAGGGCAGGTAGATGTCCAGGTGGGCTGAGCAGGCTATTCACTGATCCACTTATTGAGCTACAGGAGGGTCTGATCAAGCATACCCATCAAGTGGGAGAAGATGAGTACTAGACATCAAGGGCTGGACTGTAGTCCCGGGGAAGCCCATGATGTACCAATGGCATCTCCTGAGCCTAAAGAAATGGTAGGATGCCTCAAGAGTCTGGGGGCAGAAAAGGACATGGGATATCAGTATTTAATGCAAAACTGCCTTACAAAATAGGCCTACATTTAGACACATCTGTGGTATGTAGAAAAAGTGCTACTCAGGGAGAGCTGGAAAAGAAACTCCTCTCTGCCCAGCACCAATTGGTCTGAACCCCCAACCCGAGGCTCAGTTAAAACTTGGGTGTAATTTTAATATCCAAAACATACAAACAGCTCGGACTTCCCTGGTGGTCCAATCACTAAGATTCTGTACTTACAATATAAATAAATAATGAATATTAAAAAAACAAAAACACAAAACAGCTCATATAACTTAACACCAAAACCTAACAACCCAACTGAAAAATAGGCAGAACTGGATATTTTCCCAAAGATCTACAGATGGCCAAAAGGCCATCAACATTACTGATTATCAGAGAAATGCAAATTAAACCACAACTGAGATACTATATCACACTTGTCAGAATGGCTATCATCAAAAATACCACAAGGAACACATGTTGGTGAGGATGTGGAGAAAAGGGAACCCTTGTACACTGTTGATGGGAATGTAGATTAGTGCAGTCACTGTGGAAAACAGTATGGAAGTTCCTCAAGAAGTTAAAAATAGAACTATCATATGACCCAGCAATTCTACTCCTGGGTATTTATCTGAAACAAAAACACTAATTCAAAAAGATACATGCACTTCAATGTTCACAGCAGCATTATTTGCAATAGGCAAGGTGTGAAAGCAACCTAAGTGTCCATCAGCAGATGAGTGGATAAAGAAGATGTACACAACAATATGACTTAGCCGTAAATGAAAATGACAACATGGATGGACTTGTAGGGTATTATGTTTAGTAAAATAAGTCACAGAAAGACAAATACTGTATATCAGTTATATGTGGAATCTAAAAAACTAGTGAATATAACAATAACAAACTCACAGAACAAATTAGTGGCTACCAATCGGAGGAGGGAAGATAGGAGCAAGATGGGGCTGGGTTAAGAGGTACAAACTACTATGTGTAAAATAAAAAAAGCATTTCCCCGGTGATCCAGTGGCTGAGACTCCAAGCTCCCAATGCAGGGGGTCTGTCTGGGTTTGATCCCTGGTTGGGGAGCTAGATGCCACATGCCACAACTAAGACCCAGCACAGCCAAAAAAATTAATAAACATTAAAAAGAAGAACATGCTTAAAATAAGCTACAAGAAAATATTTTATAGCACATGGAATATAGCCAATATTCTATAATAACTGTAAGTGGAGTATAATCTTTAAAAATTGTGAATCACCATGTAGTACACCAGAAACAAAACCTTGGGTATAATTTAGTTCAGTTGCTTAGAAACCCCTCAGCAGTAGAAGGGAAGATTGACCCAGGCAGTCTAAAACCTATTCCAGAAGCTCCAATTTAAACATTCACATTTATTCAACTTTTTTGGATCATACTAATGCTGTGTCACAGAGGAGACAGAGAAGCCGAGACAGAGAACTGAACTCAACAGCCCATCCGCAAAAAACAGAGTTGACTGCATTTGAACTTTGACTTGTGAACTTCACAGGAGCAGGGTCAAGTAGCTGACCTCAGAATCATGGATCCAACGTGCATGCCAGGGCCACTAGCCCTTGTTGCTTCCCCAACCACAGGCACCTGAACTGCGTGCAGGGGGCGCTGGTGGAACCTGAAGAGGTTTTCATAATCAAACCCTCGCCAGTTTCCCAACTCACTGTGCCTTTGCCGCCCTCCACCTTCAGGCCAGCCAGCACCTTAGTCACATGCTGCCAAACACAGGCAGCCTGGTCCACTACCAAGCTGCTGAACAACTGTTTTTATGTGTGTCAGGGCATGCTTTACAGTTTTCAATACCTCATCCATGTCTCACAACCACCCGAGAATGGAGGCAGGAGAGATTACCCATCCCCCTGCGAGAGGACAGGCCTGACTGAGCGAGAGGGCGGTGAGCCAGCACGGGTCAGGAACCCTGACCTGAGCGTGGTTGTGAGTGTCGCTCTGGCCCACGGGGTGGAGACGCACGTGGGGGGCATCTCTGTCCTTGGGTCCCCACCTTGTCATAGAGGGTGCCCACCATGCCGTCCTCTTCGCTAGCGCCCAGCAACTGGGCCAGCAGCTTGTGCCCGAAGTGCAGATAGATGAGTCCCGCACTGCTCAGCTTGGTCTGCCACGGCTTCCCAGGGGACAGGGAGCTCATGGTCTCTGTGAAAGACCTGAGGAGCACAGGGAGGGGGGCTAGCGCCAACCGCCCCGGCTCACCCAGCGTGTGCAGGTGCAGGCACAGCGCGGTGGGGAGGCTGGGGAACACCGGGGGGACTGGGACAAAGCCTGGCTGGGGAGGCTTTGGCTTGTCCTTGGGGGTTAACACGGACTTGAGTTTGGAGCCCCCATGCATCCACTGGGCTTCCCTGTGGCTCAGATGTCATTTGACAAGGATTAACTCAGTGCTTACAAGATGCCCAGACTTTGTTGTAAACATCAGAGATGAAAAAAACTAAGACTCTGTCCCTGCCTTCAAGTTTATCTTCCTAAGGCACACGGACAGGGACACATGGCCACACATGGCCACACACAACCCCCCACGCACACTCACATGAGCAACCAAAGGAATGCTCCAGCTGGTTATAAACAAGGGCTCAGGAGAGGAAAGCGCTCAGGAGAAGAACCTTCAGGTCATTCTTGGAAGATGAATTAGTGGGTGTGTGCCAGACACATAAAGGGGGAAGGAGAAAAGGCATTCCAAGTAGCGGGAACAACATGTATAATGCCTAAGAGAGAGGTATCCGTGGATCTTCAAGAAAGCAGCCTGGGATGAGGAATGAGAGGCAAAAGATAAAGCAGGAGTTGGACCAGGGCAGGCCTTGAATGCTACACTTCAGAGTTTGAAGTTTATCTGTAGGTAAGGAGGAGCCACTGAGAGACTTTAAGCAGGCCGGAGCATGTCAGAAAGTGCGTTGTGCCAGCCAGCATGGAGAAGCGATCCAAGATCACCTGCAGTGTGCCGGGTGAGTGAGGAAGGCAGGGACTTGAACAGCCTTGGGACAGAGGGCACGGAAATGGTATGATAGTTGTTAGAACAGTAGAAACCACAGCTCTAATTTCTAAATACCAGTCCAGTGGAATCACCAAGGAAGCTCATTTTTTCATTCTAATGACTATTATTATTAAATATTAAGTAAACACAAAAGTACCTATAAATACTCTTAAGGTATAAAGACTAATAAAAATAATGTCCCAGAAAAGATTCAGGAAGAAGCAAAACTAAATAAATAGTTGATGCAAACAGATAAGACATAAGTGCTAAACTGTACACAAGAGCAAGCAAGGACATGATGAACACAAAATTCAGGATGTTGCTTACTCCTGGGGAGGTGGGGTTGGGATGGGGAAGAGGCACACAGGTACAGGTGCTAAGATAATGATAATGGTCTATTTCTTCAGCTGGGAGATCAGTTCTTGGGTGTTCATTTTATGTTTTATATTCCAGAAATATTAAATATATTGTTTTACATGTCAAAAATGGCACAATTTTTTTTTAAGTATATAAAATTACCAGAAAAAGGAAGCAGTCAATTACATCAAGTGCCACAAAGAAGTCAGTTAAGGTGAGAGGGTTAAGGTGACAGGTCAGTCAGTTAACCCTCAACCAGCAACCTGAGTCTGGCATTGAGGTCACTGGTGCCCTTTCCACCAGCATTTCTGGTAGAGCGATTGGAAAAGACCTGGCTGAATGAATGATAGGATGGATAAAAGGAATGAACTGAAAGAAATATGGAGCCAGGGTCAGCTCTTCTTTTGAAGAATGCCTGAGAAGTGAGGGTGAGATTAGGTTGTACACACTGGGAGCATTCCCTCTCCACATCACTAATGAAAAGTAATATGTATACTTAAATAAAAAAGAGAAAGATAGGGAGGGAAGGAGAGAGAGAAAGAGAGAAACAGACTTCAAATATCCTCATGATACCCCAGAGATAACCATTTTAAACAGTGAGGTGTATGTGAGGGAGGGGGTTATGGGTTTTTTTCAGTCCTTTGTTTTCAAGACAGGAGATACGTAAACAGTTTCTTTCTTCAGATAAGCAGTAGAAACGGTGATATAGAGTCCCAGAGCAGGAAGTGATACATTGGAAAAGGGGCAAACAGAAGGGTTTCCTGAATTGGAAAGAGGGAGTTGATTCAGGAGGGAGAGACTGAGGAAGTACCCACAGGAAAAGCTCAATTTCTTTTGAAAGAAGAGAGACAGGATCACTCACTGAGAAAGTTTGATGAGGTAGGGGCTTGAGGCGAGGGAAAAGGACTGGAGAGGTACTGGGGATTCTGGCCTCTCGGCCAGAACGATTTCCCAGGGGTAGAGTGTCAATGACGTAGAAGACAGCACACACTCACCACCTGCCACAATCACGTGGGCCCAGCAGCCTGAGGTAGGGCAGCAAGGGCACAGGAATGGATTAATCTCTGCTGGGGTATTCAGTGAGGTAACGATAAGGCTGCTGGGAGAAAAGCCTGGCGGAGCCAAAGAAGGAAGTGAATCGGGAAGGGCCCCGGGGGTGACCAAGGGAGGCCACGGCAGACGCGAGGGCTCAGCGAAGCACAAAGCCACCTAGATGGGCGCAGAGCAGGTGGAGCACTGGAAGCATGGGAGACAGCAGTCCCATGGGATTCAACGATGAGGCGGTTCCCTTCGCTGACAAGAACCACGGCAGTGGCCTGGGGCACTGAGAAAATTAAAGGAATGGTAGTGAGTCCTCACCTCTGGTGATGGTCATATCGGTGTCTCTGAGGATCGTACTCGCCACCCACGTCTACCACGATGTCACAAGCAGCCAGTTTCTCGGGGTCTCGGGTCCGCACGATCTCTGCATCCTGCAGGGGACACAGGAGGTGAGGGGGTTGCCAGGGTCGCACGGGTAGGGAATTAATGTCGGGCTTCCAAGGAGCAGAGGAGGGGAGAGGGGTGCTCGGGCGGGACATCTCTAGGAGGACGCGGTCCACCCCGGAGATTTGGCGGCAGCCCCCGGGTCAGTTCGCGCGGCCTGTACCTACCCGGTACTCCGGCAGGAGGCGCAGCAACGCGCACGCCAGCGCCTCATCGCAGTGGAAGGTGCCGTTGTGCGTCCCGATTCGGGGCGGGGCCATGAGGTGGCTGCGGGGTCGTTTGGAAGGTGGGACAGGCTCCAGGCTGAGCTTGAGATGCGGGCTCCGGAGCGGTGGCAGCGGCAACAGCACAGGGAGGAAACCGCGCAGGAAGCGGCGGCCCATGCAGCTTTCTCCACGAGGAGTCAGTAAGAGCGCCGACCCGGAAGGGGAAGCGCCTGCGCACCCCCACTTCCGGTTGGCAGCTGTTCCTATGGCAACGGGCCGCGCAGAGGGCCTGCCACCCAGCATTGATTTTTTAAAAATTATTATTGCTTTTATTTTACCCAGGGCTGGACCACTGCTTTGCTACCTGGTGCCCAAAGTTGCATTAAAAACAATGCTGAGAGATCATACCTTGAAGCTTTTTGATGGCATTTTCCATCTTCTCAAATTTCTATACCACAGTTCACTTATTTTTAATTTAATTGGAGGCTAATTACTTTACAATATTGTATTGGTTTTGCCATACATCAACATGAATCTGCCACGGGTGTACACGTGTTCCCCATCCTGAATCCCCCTCCCCATACCATCCCTCTGGGTCATCGCAGTGCACCAGCCCTGAGCATCCTGTATTACCAGCATTGAATTTTGACTCCAGTTCCTCAGATTCCCAAGTGAAGCCCCCAAGATGAGCACTGCATCACTCCTGCTTATCAGGTTCTGGTCAGGGGCACACCCTCTTAACACCGCCCTCCCACCTCCTCACTAGTCCCTTGCCTAATGCAAGAAAAGACCACCACTCTGCCCAGTTGGCTCATTTATTAGCATTAAACACAGACCCTCTTCTTTCCCCATTCCGGGAAACCACATCCACAAAGTCCCAGGCCCCGGAAGCAGGCACCCTCTGCCCCATTTCTGAAACAAGCTCTCAGGCCTTGGCGGTAGCCTGAGCTGCTCCCAGGGTTGTGAGCTGCTGAATCTTCTGGCTCATCATCTCCATGACAGCTGTGGAATAAAAGAAGAGTCAGACCCTGGGCAGGAGCTAAAGGGGAGAGCTCAGAGTTAAGGAAAATTGACAGGTAGACTACTACAGTTATTTAACTTTCAACACAGAGATTCACTGTAGAGGGCAAACACAACACCAATTTAGAATCTAAATTGTCAATAATATGAGATGTGAAAGTCACTCAGTCATGTCTGACTCTTGGAGACCCCATGGACAGAGCACCTCCTCTGTCCATGGGGATTCTCCAGGCAAGAATATTGGAGCGGGTTGCCATTTCCTTCCTCAAAGGCTCTTCCCAACCCAGGTCTCCCGTATTGCAGGTGGATTCTTTACTGTCTGAGCCACCAGGGAAGCTCATATGAGAATAATATGAGAACCACTGGGATATAAAAACGAACAAAATACAGTTTCAAATGAGTCACATATACCCAGAAATTAATAATGTGGAAAAGATGTCTACTTTTGGAACAGTGGTTCTTAATCCTGACTGTATATCACACAGGGAGCTTTAAAAACAAACAAACAAACACTCTTCTCTGGAATCTCACCCTACTGATTCACAGTTGCTCCTTGAACAATACCTGTTTGAACGGTGTGGGTCCACTTACATGTTCCCCCCCACCCAGTACTAAATACTATAGTACGACATGATCTACAATTGGTTGAATCTGCAAACTTGAAACCGAGGATACAGAGGGGCAGACTATAAATTATATGCAGATTTTCTTCCACTTCACCAAGGTTTGGCACCCCTAACTCCCACGTTGTTCAAGGGTCAACTGTAGTTGGTTTGGAGTCGCCCAGGTTTTCTTTTTAAACTATCTGGGTGATTCTAATATGCAGGCAGGGCTACAACTGCTAGTAGTTGGCTAGTTAAGGCTCTATTTCTTTGCTGTGTATTCATTTACATGCACCTGCTCCCTCACTCCATCCCCATTAAATAGGAACTCAAACACAAAAACACATGATTTCCTTTCTCTAAATTTCTCAAGCACCAAAGGTAGTGGGTATGTTAGACACAGAATCTAAGGGGTAATGCATCAAGATACCAAACAGAAAACCACAGTTTTAATCCAGCAAAGGGGATACTCCCTCCCATGGTTCACACTGCAATCCATGTTTGTTATTATGGAGGCAGAAAGGGTCTGAAGAGGTGTCCAAGGCCAAGCTTACCCTGTTTCATGGCGTGCTTCTCCTGCAGAGCTGGCTGGATTTTTTCCATTTGCTTGGTAAGGAAGTCTATCTTCCTCTTGAAGAAGTCCTTGGCATCCTCAGCTGTCTGCAAGGTCAGAGTGAATGAGAGGTGACCCATTCTGCACGCTAGCCCTCCCCCTCAGAGATGCATTCTTACCTTCCCTTCTACTCACCTTCTCTACATAGTAGCCAGTTCCCACGTCAATAAGCACATGTTCCACATCGTGTAGCTTCCCGGGGACATACATCTGAGAAGCAAGGATTAAGGGAAAACTAGCCCAGTATGAGTCATGATTCCCTGTCAGCTAGTTCAGCTTGACCTACCAACACCCTCCTTTTCTAAAAAAGGAGGCAGGAATTCCCTGGAGGTCCAGTCGCTAGGAGTCACTGCTTTCACTATTGGGGCTTGGGTTCAATCCCTGGCAGGGGAACTAAGATCCCACGAGTCATGGAGTCAAAAAACAAAAAAAAAAAGAAAAATTTAAAAGGAATAAGCTATAAGGCACATGTGAAGGCCTACAAACTCCACATGAGGAGAGACAGGGAAGCTGGTTCCTTATGGAGAAAAATCACATGTGCTGATCTTGTTCTGATCCCATCTGCCATCCTGCAAGCAGTTCTTACTATTCTTACCATTATTCCTTCCGGAAAGACTAGATATTAGAGCAATTAGAATGATAGATAGATCATTAGAATGACAAAAGAGGATAATTCTTTCCTGCTGCTGTTGAGTAATAGAGGGAAAAGCCAGCCTCACTTTCTCTTTAACACTCCCAGACATGAATTAGCTAATTCCTGATGGATTTAACGTTGATTATTTAAGTAATCCCTACTATGCTGCTATTCCTGTGTTTCCTTTTCAGCCTGTCCATTCTCAGGTAGTTTATGGGTGCCCTATTGCCATAACTTACTCAAATACAACATTCAACAGGTAAGACATAATTCAGGTTTCTTAGTAACAACAGTTAGGAATAAGAGCCATAATTAAACTGAAATTGAGGATTAATAAACAGAACCAACCCCTTTGTTTCCAAATCCTCTATTCTATTGCTTATGTTTTCTAAGTTACAGTAAAAATGTAAACCACCAGTTCTACCTCTCTACTAGGTTATATCCTCAGAGAGCAAAGGGAAATAATCACACCTCAATTCTAAACGCATACACCTGGGTGCTCACCAAGCATTAATTAGTTGCTGGCCTTAGGTTAGACAGCAGAGCTAAGCTTGTGTTAACAGCAGTCTCAGAACCATCTAGGCACTCTGGAATAATCAAAATCTCCCGCCCTTTTTTGAAGGTTGTTAGGTGTGAGGGAGAAAACGAGAGGGCAGGGAAAAGGCTCCTGCGGAAAGGATACAGAACTCGTCAGTGGGACAAGTAATTCTTTCCCTGTGAAAGCAATGAAGACAAACATGTGGGGAAGGTTGGCAGCTCCAACTTTTAAAGGGAGTTTCGAAGCGGCACGGCGCCCGAAAACTATACGAAAAGGACGAAAACAGAGGCAACAGGAGCAGGAAAATGTCCTGGACATTTCAACTCTAGATAAGCAACATGCAAAGGGCTCCTGCAGCGGTACACAATACGTAATGGACTGCTCTCTCGTCTCAGGTAAGAAAACTGGACTAGGAGGCGGGAAGAGAGAAGCCGGCTCGCCACATCTCCCAGGTTCCCTTCGCACGCCTACCCCGTACCCTCGTTGTTTTTCTTCAGCACGTTCAGACAGTCCTTGGCTTCCACATACTTGGTCTGAACCACCTTGAGCTGGGCAATGGACGTGGACAAGAACTCCACCTCCTACAGAGAACAGGAATGAGGGTCAGGGTGGGGGCTCGCGGGAGAAGCGGGCACTGCCAGAGAAGGGGCGGGTCCTGGGACGGGGTGGGGGTTTCGCCTGGGAAGAGAATTCTCCCCAAGAGGGGAAGAGTGGGGGGCAAGGAAGTACGCGCTGGGGGGGAAGGGAAGTGAGGCGGGAAAGGGGTGCTTTCGGAGCCTATCCCCACCTGGTCCAGTTGGTTCTTGAGCATTTCTAGCTGCGGCAGATTCAGCTCGGTGATGTTAACCGACTGCGCCATGTTGGGAAGGAGGGCTTATGAAGCGGAAACCCTCTGGGAGAGCAACGCTCTAGCCGTCCTCTGCGTATCTCTATGGCTACGCCTAGAGGCCTCGCAGCGCTAGACGTCTCTATGGTCCTTCAACCCAGAAGAGGAGGAGGCTCGCGGCGGGGCGGAGGGTACGGAATCTTCGGCGTGACTTCCCATGGAATAGAAAGGGCTGCGGCGTTTTCTTCTCACAAAATATCCCAAGCCTCGCATAATCAAGTTCTAACGAACAGGATTCTTATGCTCAAGAAACTTAATCTTACTCAGGCCTTGGGACTTCCCTGGTGGTCCAGTGGTTACGAATCCGCCTGCCAATGCAAGGGAAAGGGGTTCCATCCCTGGTGCGGGAAGAGCCTACATGCCAAGGATCAACAAAGCCCCTTGTGCAGCAACTGCTGAGCACAGCTCCTGCAAGGGGCAGCTACTGAAGCCTGGGCGCCTAGAGCCTGTGCTCGGCAACAAGAGAAGCCACCGAAATAAGTCCACACACCCACTATGAAGTGTAGCCGCTACTCCCTGCCACTAGAGAAAACCCGCGCAACACCATAACCACAGCGGTGGTATAAACCTGGTGACAACAGGCAAGGAAGAAGCTTGGGAAGTTCTAGGAGCAAGGGACAGGGGGGACAGTAGCATTATGAAAGGGATGCTTCGCGCAGATAAAGCCAGAGTCTGGTGGTTGAGGGAACAGGAAGGAGGCACGTTATGACCCACAGTACAGCAGTAGCTTTATTAATCAACACAGTGTTTTACCATGTGCTAGAAGTGAAGGATCCATGAGTGTAAGATACATAGTTCTGAGCTTAACAATCTAGTTGGGGAGAGGAAAACCATACGTAAGTCGCAAAACTTCCCAATGTGTATGTGTGTGTTAGTTGTTCAGTCGTGTCCAACTCTTTGCGATCCCATGGACTGTACCCCCCTAGGCTCCTCCAGGCAAGAATACTGGGGTGGGTTGCCATTTCCTTCTCTGGGGGAATCTTCCAGACCCAGGGATTGAATCCAGGTCTCCTGCATTGCAGGCAGATTCTTTACCATCTGAGCTACAAAAACTCTCCAGAACCTGCTGCTAAAGTGCATGGCACTGAGAAGCCTAATAGCTGAATGTGGGGGAAGGACAATATCCACTTAGGAGGGGGCAGGGCAACTGAGGCAGTAAAGCTAATGTCATTCCGAGGATACCAGAGGCAGGAAGTCAAGATAGATATGAGTGTACCTGGCCAAGACATTCTCAATGGATCTCTCTCTACCTTTCCTCAGGGCTTTGTCCCCACTTAGATCATTTTGATACCCTGCTCTCCTTTAGCTTTGTCTGCTGAGGCCAAGCCAGGTCCTGTGGTTTGCCTTTCTTCCCAATGCTCAGACTTGGACTGTTCCAAGTTATTCTTATCTGTAGAACCATATAGTGGGAAGTGGGCATCTTATCTTCAAACGTTCTCAGAGAAACTACACAAAACAGGATTTTAAGTAACGTATCTTTATTATATTAAAATTAAATCAAAAGGAAATCTTTTATGTAAAACACTGGGGAAAATCACTTAAAATATTTATCTTCAGGGCCAAACCTAAGTTTGGAGGTAGAATAGTCACATAGCTTCTATCAGCAACAGGAGAGCTCCAAGGAGTCACCGCAGGGAGACAGGCAAGCCATAGGCTACAGGTGCAGCCCCAATAAGGTACTTGAGTCGGGGAGCCTGGCGGGCCTGGCTGACATAGTACAGAAGGGGGGCTCCTGAACCTGCTCTAAGCCAGCCCTGCAACAGAGCCTCTGTGTAGCGGTCAATGTCACGGTCAGTCACGTCCCAGAGGTTACCTAGAAACAGGGGGCTGGGAAAAGAGGGAAGAAATACAAAGTAAGGGCTCAAAAACGGAACCTACGGCAGGCATGATTCGTGGTGGTGAATGAGTTGAGAGGGATTAAACCAATGAGAAAGCCCCTTGGCCCATAGTTCCAGGAGGAGGATAGATGATGACAAAGGGGTAAAAGCCCAAGTACGCCAAGGAACTAGGATGGGAGGAAAATGGGGCACAAAAGAGCAAGGATTTAGAGTTCAGACCTGGGAAAGCACTTGGGGTCAGGACCTTGAATAGATTGCCCCTCGAGACTCACCAGCCAGCCATGATATACTTGAGCACGATGCCAGCCCCCTCCAGGTTTCCATGCACAGCCAGGGCTGCGCTGCTGCAGCCGAACAACAGGGTCACTGCCCGGCAGCTCAGCCGCAGGACAGCCTGCCCATCCAGGAAGCGGGCACCGGCGCCATGCCCTGCATAGCTGAGGCAGGAGGAGGTGAGATGAAACTGACCTCACAGGGCCAGGCCTCCAGAGTTGTCCAGAGTCAGCCAGGGGCTCCAAAGCCCCAGAGCAGACCGTGATGATACCCACCCTCTGGGACTGTCCCTCTCCCCACCTCCCTGCCCTGAGCACTCACATGTACAAGTCACGCTCCGTCAGGGCCGTTTGCACCTGTTCCGGGCTTGGCACCTCCCCAACCACCCCTTTCCAGCCAGCTTCACTGCAGGGAAAAGGCAGTGAAAAGGGACTTAGCTGGAGGTGCAGTGGTTAAGACTGCACTCCCAGTGCAGGGGGCGGGGGATCGATCCCTTGTCGGGGAGCTAAGATCCCACACGCTGTGTGGTGCAGATGGGTCATGTGGCAAAAAGGGCAGAAGGAACACTGGGAAGGAGGTGGGCTGCAACATTTGATTCCAGAGAAAAGGACATTTACCCCTGTGTTGCGTCTACCGTTCCCCACCACCCTTCTTACTCTTCTCCCCCTGACCTGCTAAAATGGGCTCGGAATTGCTCCTCTGTGCTTGACAGGTTATTGTGAGGGTTCAGGACGTAGAAGGTACTGCGAGGATCCACTCCTTGGCTCAGCACTGATGAGGCCCCGGACTGATGGAGAGATACCAGTGATCAGCATCCCAGTTTGGTCAGAGCACCCAAGCTTCAAACAACCCAAGTCCCTTTCCATTCTTAAGACCACCTTCCTCTCTTGCCATGTCTCTCTGCCTTTTCTTGTCCAATTACCCATCACTCCCACCTTCCATTCCCTGAACCCCACACCTCTTTGATGACGGAGTAGCTGAGTAGGAATCGGAAGGAGGGTAGCCGAGTGACAGGCAGGGCCCGGAGGCTGGGCATGCTCTCCCACGGCAGCTTCTGTAGGTCCTGGGCAAAAAGCACTCAGACGTTACTGTCCTGAGGCAGGGATATGCAGGAGGCAGGAGGGGCATGGTTGAGAGGAGGTGCCCACTGCCCACAGATGCTACCCATGTGGCCCCTGGCTCTTTACCTTGTCCAGCACTAACACGAGATGCCTACTGCTTGTTGCCATCTGACCTTGGAGACGCCCTACTGCCTCACCCAGGAGCTCTTGGGCTCGGGCTGGCCGGGCTGGGCACAGCCCATAAGCCAGGGCCTGCACGTCCTGCGGAGTGAGGGTACTGGCACCGCTGAGCATGATCTGCAGGGGACCAGGGGTCAGTGAGTACAAGAGCTCCCCTTTCCACCCGCAGTGGCAGGTGGGAAAGAGGCAAGGCGTACTTCATCCTCTTCCCTGATTTCTCAACTCACTCTCAGCAGAGTGGGGTCGGGATATTTCCAGCCACATTGCTGTAGTGACTCTTGTAGATGGGAGGCCTCCTGGACAAGGCCAGGGTCCTCACTGGATGGCAGCAACAGCCCCCGCCAGCAGCCCAGCACGTACTTCTCTAGGGAAGTGGTGAGAACCTGGATGCACAACGGAACCATCAGTGAGGGAAGAAGCCAAGTTTCTTTCCCCACCCTCTTGGAGACAAGGAAATGTGTCTTCCAATGAGTGGGTGTGTCTTATTTATCTTACAAGGCAAGAGAGAAACATTTTTCATTTGCTTAGACTCTAAGAGAGTATTGATAAGGTAAGATTTATAATAAATCACTACATTTGGATAAATACAAACAGGTGGGCAAAAGCTAAGTCAGGAAATGAAATGAAAATTATGGCTGGGAGTCTGATGTGCTGCTGTGCTTAGTTGCTCAGAGGTGTCCAACTCCTTGAGACCTCCTGGACTGCAGCCCGCCAGGCTCCTCTGTCCATGGGGATTCTCTAGGCAAGAATACTGGAGTGGGTTGCCATGCACTCCCCTGGGGAATCTTCCCAAACCAGGGATTGAATCCAGGTCTCCTGCATTGCAGGCGGATTCTTTACCGTCTTAGCGACCACCAGGGAAGCCCAAGAATACTGGAGTGGGTAGCCTATTCCTTCTCCAGGGGGTCTTCCTGACCTAGGACTCGAACTGGGGTCTCCTGCATTGCAGGCAGATTCTTTACCAGTTGAGCTACCTGGGAAGCCCTGGGAGGCTGATATTTGGCCTCAAATTCTTATTTTGTACTCATCTTTAAACATTTCATTGCCAAAACCCCTTCAAGTCTTCGGCTCTTGTTTATTTGGTTTTGTTTTATTGTTTTTTTGTTTGTTTGTTTTTTGCTGCACCACATATATGTGGAATCTTAGTTCCCAGACCAGGGACTGAACTGGTACCCCTAGCAGGGGAAGTATGGAACTTTAACTGCTGGACCGCCAGGGAAGTCCCCTTGTGCTCGTGGTTCCCAAGTAACACAATTTTTATTTAGGCCTACACTTCCAGAAACAACAGTTAGAACTGGACAAGGAACAATGGACTGGTTCAAAATTGGGAAAGGAGTACAAGGCTGTATACTGTCACTCTGCTTATTTAACTTATATGTAGAGTACATCATGTGAAATGCCAGGCTGGATGAATCACAAGCAGGGATCAAGACTGATGGGAGAAATACGAACAACGTGAGAAATGCAGATGATACCACTCTAATAGCAGAAATGGAAGAGGAACTAAAGGATCTCTTGATGAGGGTGAAAGAAGAAAGTAAAAAAGCTGGCCTCAAACTCAACATGAAAAAAGTTAAGATTATGGCAAACAGAAGGGGAAAAAGTGGAACCAGTGACAGATTCTCTTCTTGGGCTCCAAAATCACTGTAGACGGTGACTGCAGCTATGAAATTAAAAGAGGCTTGCTCCTTGGAAGGAAAGCTATGACAAATCTAGACTGGGTATTAAAAAGCAGAGATATCACTTTGCCAACAAAGGTCCATACAGTCAACGCTAAGCTTTTTCCAGTAGTCATATATGGATGTGAGAGTTGGACCATAAAGAAGGCTGAGTGAGAAGAACTGATGCTTTCGAATTGTGGTTCTGGAGAAGACTCTTGAGAGTCCTTTGGACTGCAAGGAGATCAAACCAGTCAATCCTAAAGGAAATCAACCCTGAATATTCATTGGAAGGACTGATACTGAAGTTGAAGCTCCAATACTTTGACCACCTGATGTGAAAAGCCAATTCATTGGAAAAGACCCTGATGCTGGAAAAGACTGAAGACAAAAGGAGAAGCAGGTGGCACGGGATGAGATGGTTAGATAGCATCACTGACTCAATGAACATGAATCTGAGCAAACTCCAGGAGACAGTAGAGGACAGAAGAGCCTGGCATGCCATAGTCCATGGGGTCGCAAAGAGTCTGACACAACTGAAAAACAGCAACACCTCCAGAAAGGACTTGAGGTAGTTCAGCACAGACCTAGGACGGACCCCCGAGAGAGGAGATATTCTAGGGCAGGCCCAACCCCATCCCACACTGGGAACACACACCTCCATCCTGCGATCCAGCTCTAGCCGGCCCGTCCACCATTCTCGCTTGTCAGTACAGCTGCTGTTCTCTTTCTGCTCCTTCTGGATGGCGTCAAACTCTTTCAAGGCCGAACTCACAGAAAGCTTTGGAGATGGGGTTGTCTTAAGTTCTGCTTGTCCATGTGACCACCATCTCTCCATCCCCCAGCCACAGGTAGACCAGAAGCCTGCCCCAGCCCAACTCTGCTCCCTGACCCCGGAAACCTACCTTCCTCTGGGAAGTGGGGATCTGTACAGTGACCGGGGGTTTGTCTTTCTCCAGCCGAGTCAGCAGGAGGGTGTTGCCCACAGTTCCAGGCTGGAGGGTGGCCAGGGCCAACACACACACGGTCACCCCTGGCACACAGGACATGTCCCGAGTTATTTCAGCTGTTACATGGAATTCCTTTCACTGTCTTCTGCACTCAGTCCCTGTCCGTCACTTAAGACAACTCCTAGAAGTCTTTCCTGATCACTGGAGTTCCAAGTGCTCTCCCTTGCTCTAACAAGTCCCTGTAGATAGACCATGTTTTGTGTTTCTTTGTGTCCCTACAGAAACTAACAAAATTGCCTCCTCTGACCTGCTCCCTTCCCCACTTCCCACTCACAGTGAGGCACTCAAATCATCAGTGAACATGTTTCATGTTAGCATAGGAAAACTCCAGACACCTGAACTTAGCTCGAAAGAAAGAAAGACATTGAATTTGTAGGTAACTCAAACTTGAGATTTAAAAAAAAATAAGATTTCTAGATTTAAGGTTATGTCTATTTGGTGAGAGTAACAAAATGACTAATCAGTGGCAAAGCATGACACACCCTTCTACTATAAGGATTATAAATCTGTGTGTGAACTAATGCCTGAAGACCCTTCACCCAACTCTTTCCTAAGAAGAAGATGCATCAAAGAACAGCAGAGCCAACGATGCCTGCTACCATACCACTGGGAATCAGAGCAAGACGCTCCCGGAAGCTGTCCTTCTCAGGCTGGGGGAAGTGGCCAGATCCCAAAGGCCTGAAGGAAAAGAGGCGCTGGATTCGTGCCAGAGGGATGTCTCCAGGCTTCTCCTGGAGGTGCAGCCCCTGCAGCTGGTCTGCTATGTCCGGCGGCCCTCGGTGCTTCTGGGCCTTGCTGTAGGCAACACGAGTGGAGGTGAGGTCTCCCTCCTTCAAAGTCTGGAGCCTCCCCTCTAGTCTGTCCCAGCACAAGCCTGAGGGATGGGGGGCACTCACCTGAGCTGCCTGTGGAGGTGGGTGAGCAGCTGGTGGCGACAGGTGATGGAGACAGACTCGGTGACAAGGCAGGCGGTGGCATAGGGATCCCGGTGGCCCAGGCACAGGGCCAGGAGGCGGCAGAGGTGGGCATAGAGCCCACTAGGAGGGCAGTGACTGATGCCACGGAAGGCACCACTCAGTGAGTCACAGATGGAATCCAGGATAGACAGATCTAAAGGAAAGACAAGACATGGATGAATCCCTGACTTCCTGAGAAAATCTTTCCAAGAGCCAGTGCCTATCTCCCCTCCCACGTGGAAAACAGCAGCTACCATTTCTGAAGGGCAGTATGCCAAGCGCGGTGCTGTGCAATTTACATGCAGCCACTCTCTCCAACCTGCCCCAATTCCATTTGACAGTTAAATAAATTGAAGCTCAGAGAGGCGGAGTGACTAGCATTCAGCTAGTAGAGAGTGCTGGGATTCAGACCCATGTTCAAGGCTACTGGATCCAGACGGGGATCCAAACCCAGAACTAAGGACAGAATGGAAAGGTACTGGGATCAGGTGATCAGATCTCGGTGGTCAACATACTTACCAATGGCTATGGGGGCCGAGGGGAGTCTGCGCCGGGGACCCAGATCCATGTCTCTCTCCTTGTCTGGGCCGGGCAGCTCCTCTTTGCTGGCATCCCGTCTCAACACCTCACATTCTCCTACGGCTGTATCAGGTGCTGGAGCTGGTGTCTTCCCACCTAGGCAGACGACACAACTTTTCTATAGTGTTCCCTCTTCCTGCCATCCCCTTGCTCTCCCTTCTAGGGTCCAGTCCCAGAGCCAGCAAAAGAACTTTCTTTCTGTTCCATCTTTGGCCCCAGTTATTTCTTGTGTTTTGACCCCAGGGCAACCTTGAAAAAAATGGACTTCTGCCTTCCACCCTTGCCCTCACACCTGAGGCTAAGTCTTCCCCATCAGAGCCCCTGAGGATCTCAAAGCTCATTTCCATCTGGTTGTCAGTCAGTTCCTCCTCAGGGATGGTCCTCATCATCTCAGGGCCCAGCTCCTCACAACGTCCTGATGCCACCTTCTTGACCCTCCGGCTTCTGCCACTGAGGCCGGGGGCACCGCCTGACGTGGCCACGGAGTTAGTCTTCACACTCGGGCCCTTTCTGGCCCGGCCCCGGCCCCGGGAAGCAGTGCCCTGTCTCTTGGATCCCTCTGCAAGCTGTGCTTCAACTGAGACAGGGTCTTCCAAGTCACTGTCGTCACTGAAGTTCACCTAGAATGGTGGGAAAAGGAAAAGGGCCAGGAGGTGGCGCTGTGGAGGCGCCATCACTGAGGCCCTTGAGAAAGATTTAGGAATTAACCTCCTGCATAATCGGCCATACAATCAGGGGCAGTAACTCCAGTGTGGAAGGAGGGAGAGGGAGAAGGAGCAGAAGATCCAGAGGAAGGATGAAAAGGGAAAGGAACAGACTAGAACCAAGAAAAGTCCCTTCTGTCTGAAACTAATGAGGTCTTGAACTAGGTCTCGTTATGGAAGATATAAGGGGTCCTGTGATAGGTAACAGGAGAGCTACAGTTCCCACCCGGCCCTGGGAAGCTATTCCATAGAAACACCTGCCCTGCAGAACTCTTCTCCAGGACCACCCTCACCCAACACCAGTACCACCTAGCTATAGTCCCACCTCACCTTGAGGCGTGTCTGGACCCTCCGTTGTACCCTGGGGGCCTTGGGAACCTCAGGCTTGGTCTTTGTAAGGAAGACTTCTTCAAATACGGTGAAGGGTACCCCAGGGCCAGCCTGCCTGACCCGGCCTGGGGGCTTAGGTGTACAGGGTGGTCCTCCACCTTCCAGACCTTTCAGAGAGGTATGTGAGAGGGGCAGGGTAGCAGAGCCCACTTGCTGGCATCCTCGTCTGGACTGTCCTGACTGTTTTTGGTTCCGAGGCTTAGAGGGTTCTGAGCCTGTGGGGTTATTTATTGATGGCGGCTGCCAGCCCCAGGAGCTTGCAAAAAGTTGGGCAGTGCAGCAGCTGAGGCTGGTCAGCTTTGCAAGGGCCTGGACCAAGAGCAGGTTGGCTCGCCAGGGCTCCAGGTGGGGTATCCGCGCCACCACAAACCTTAACCCTGACTCCAGGACCTTTCCCAGGCTCTTGTTTGATGGCTGGCTCAGCCCCTCCAGTGCCAGCTGTGTATATGCCTGAGCCAAGATCTCATCAAAGAGGCCTGGGACAGGGGAGGGGGGTGCTGTGTGATTCAGGGAAGCCTGCAGAGCTTGGGCAAGGCGACTACCGGCTGCAGGGCAACCCTTCAGCACCACCTGCAGCAGATCCAGCCCCTGGGCCTCATGGCCCATGGCCAGTCTCAGCCCCGCCGTGACCAACGCCCAGCGCAGACAGACCACCGAGAGGACAGGGCTGGCACACAGCGAGCAGTCACAGGTGGGCAAGTGGGTCAGGAAGCTGGGGCTGGGCTGGGGCTTGGTTTTCAGGATCGGGGAGGAATTAGCAGAGGGTGCTACAGGGCCAGGTTCCTTGGCCACAGTGGCCACCAGCTCCAGGGCAGGGCCTTTTAGAATGAGCTCTTCCTCCGGGAGATCTGGAAGATGGGGCACCCGAGCCTGCTGCTTCCCCTTCTGCAGGTGGACCTTCTTCACAGAGTCCGGGTGCTGCGCTAGTCCGAGGAACTCTGAGCAGAGAGTGGAACAAGCATTACAGAACTAGGAGGAATGACACGGGTGTGTCTACCCAGCGGCTGATGCCCTCATCTGCATTATTTTAATACTTACTAATGGCTTATATATATTCCTGTACTAGCACACTAGATATTGGCATGGATTACTGTTTTTTAAAATATTTACTTATTTGTTCATCTGTGCCAAGTCTCAGTCATGGGGAGATCTTCTTAGTTGTGGCATGTAAACTCTTAGCTGTGGCAGGCAGGCTCTAGTTCCCCCGACCAGGGATGGAATCTGGGCCCCTTGCATTGGGAGAGTGAGTCTTAGCCACTGGACCACCAGGGAAGTCCCATAGCTTACTGGTTTTTGATGAAATCCTAACAGTGTCTTCCCTTCTAACAGTGGATCAGCACAACCCACAGAGCCCCCATTTCTGCAGCTCAGAAGGCTGCACGGTGCAGGTTGGCAGGCCAGCACCCAGAAGCCCAAGTCTTAATCCTGGCTCCTGCCCCTGACTAGCCCCATGATCCTGGCCCAAAACACTGAATTTCTCAACTTTTCTGAATTTATGAATGGAAAAACCTGACATTCCCATTTGACTTCCCAGGGTTTTGTATGGGTCCAGTGAAATACTACAGGTAAAAGTAGTTGATAAGAAAAAAAAGCACCATAAGTACAATATTTTATCATTAGCCCTAATCCTTTCTGAGGATGCTACACTTGTGCTACCCAATATAGTAACCACACACGTGGCAGCTATTGAACACGTGAGGTGTGGTGAGTACCCAAGGCACTGAATACTCAATTTTATTTAAATTAAAATATATTAGCGCTGCAAACTAAGAAGCAGGTAGGGTTAGTCCTGGACAGGCCATCTGAAGGAGTGAGGACACCAATGGTCTAACTGAAGTGAAGGGAGCTTTGTCCTGGGGCCAGAAGTCAGTCCATGATTTAGAAGGGAACCAAACCTTGACATGTAAAGCTGTGTTATGGTGCATGCGTCACCCTGACCACCACCCACGGGCGTGGGGGCCTGGCTGCTCACCTGTGCAAGACTCGAGCAAGAACAGAACCTGATGCAGGTCCGACTGACAGAGGTCCATGTCATTGCGTGCCAGCTCCAGCTCCCCCTTCAGCACCAGGAAGAGGGCACACCTGGTTGGGAGAGGGGATGACAGACCCATCAGTGGAATTCCTTGTTTCCCCGGAGGGTCTCTTTCTGCCCTTTCCCGGGCAGAGCCATCATAGTCTTTTCCAGCCTCCACAAAGTCTTTACTTCCTAAAGCTGACTTTAGGCACTCCCTGGGGAAACCCTCTGTGCTCATCTCTCAAACCAGCCCATCCTGGTACCTAAGGACAGGATTTCCCAAATCAAATTCCTCACTGAAAAGATCCTCTTCCAGGCAAAGAGATTAAGGGAATCACTGTGTACTGAACCTCCCTTCTGGAGATTTATAATGTGTATTAGCATACTGGAGGATATGATAAGTCCTATAGGAAACCCCATGGACAGAGGAGCCTGGGGGCTACAGTCCACGGGGTCGCAAAAGAGCCGGACACGACTTAGCAACTCAATGACAATCACAATAGGAAAAAAAAACATCTAATCTTGATTAACTCAGCATTTCCCACTTATTTGCCATGGAATGCATTCTTCCATCAACCCCTCCAAACATAACGTTAATCTGTGGACCAGTTTGGGAACCCACGGTCAAGGTCGTAGGCACTGAGGTTTGGGAATCACCAGGCTCTTGGGCCCTGTACTCACTGGCGTGGTATCTGCAGCTTTGTTGTAAGTTTCAGGGCCTCCAAGCAAAAGGCTTTGGCTTCGCTCACACTACCAAGGCGGCCCAGGCGGGAGACCAGCTTCTCCGAGCAGCTCAGCACCTCAGAAAGAACCTGCCATTTTTGTACCAGATTTTCACCTGCAGCAAAGGAGACGAGATCATCATCACGTGGAACCAGGATCCATAGCCTGAATCCTCTGGAGACAAAACCGCCAGCCCTACCAACCAGTCTGCTCATTCCCACACTGGCTCTCCTCCTTGGGCTTACCATAATCCAGAAATGGCGTCTCCACAGCTGTTTTCTGAATTGAGAGCACATCGCTGCCCATGAGCAGGAGGATGATACTTCGGAGAAGCTTATGGGAGTCGATGAGTGCTATCTCAGGTGTCTGCCAGCCTGGGCAAGTGTAGGGGGAAGGTGGGAGGGACAAGAAGGGAGATGATGTGGCCAGAGCTTCCACCATCTTCAAATACTAAGACAGCAAATGCAAAGCAGGCTCTCACTCTTTCCGTCCGTGCTTAAGGCAGGCAGAGATAATCAGTCACAGAACTCCTTCCCTCTAAGACCAGTCTCAGAATCCTTGTCAGTTCAGGGGAGTCACTGAGCAATCAGAGTCAGCAAGTGAACTGAAACTCATGTGCTATCCCAAGCCTACTCTGGGCAGCTTCTAGGCAGGTTCGTCCATGCAGCTGGACAGCAGAGGGGACAGCGGACAGACCACACACACCCAGCAAGAAGGCCCACTGCCCGCTTCTTTCACCTTGGGCACACAGTTGCTCCCACAGCGGGGCCAGCAGGCTGTCTGGCGAGAGGCTCAGGTAGGCCGCCACCAGCTGCAGGGCCTGGACGCGCAGCAAGTACCAGGCCTTGGATGCCCTCTGGAGGGCAGGGTCCTGAAGCACAGACAGCAGCAGAGCAGCACCCTCAGCCACCTGGGGATAGAGGGTAGGGGTGCAGAGGAGAGCAGTGAGTGGGATCGGATCAGCAATTCAGAGCTTGGGATACCCCTAGAGATCACGTGGCCCAAGCCCCTGCTTTTCAGATGTTAAAAGCTGGACAGAAAACTAGAGTCACAAAGGGCACAAGATACCCAGTCACACAGCTCGTGTGTGAGAAATCCCAGCCTTTTAGATCCCTCAACTGGATCCCAGCTGAGGGTGTCAGCGTCAGCCCAATTTCTAGTCACCGGACAGACTTTGCCCCTTATCCCTGAGAGAGCTAGAAAAGGATGAAAATGGTAGAACGGCTCCTAGAGAAGCACTGGTGAATGATCCTCGGGAGAAGGTGAGGTGAGGAGATGGCTCTGCTTCTCAGGGTCAGGAACATTCTCCCCAGCTCCAGAGAAACCTCAGGGGCCAGACAGATATATGGAGAATCGTAAAATCCTTCCAAACCCCAGGACCTTCGGAGATCAAGAAAGTGAGAAGCACCTTCTGGCGAGCGCAGCAGAGTCGACTTCGCAGGAGGTCACACGTCAGGGAGAGGAGCAGGTATGTGTCTGTGGTGCGATCCAGAAGCTTCAGACTCGACTCTGCTTCTTCCAGGTGCACCTGGGGACGCAATCAGGGTTTCCGTGAGCATGCTGGTGACCAGGCAGCCAGACTGTTCCAATTAAAGTGGATTAAAGTATTCACAAGCAAAATGTTGAATACATCCAGTTAAATATTAAATTATCTCAAATGTTTTAATCCATGGACAGAGAAGCCTGGTGAGCTACACTCTATGGGATTGCAAAGAGTTGGACACGACTGAGCAACTAACACAAACTTACGTAGGAATTATTCTCTTACTAAAGAGCTCATTTGGTAGCTTTCAGTTAACCACTAAGCTAGAGAGATAAAGCTGGATAAGCAGTAAGCAGGCCCTTCCATCCAACAGCTTGCAGTGCAGTGAGGCGGAGGCGGGGAGGTAGGGGCAGGGCGTACCTATCTTATCATGATACAATGCCATCAGTGGTGTGGGGACACAGGAAAAGTGGCTGATTTTGCCCGTGAGGAAGAGGACATTTAAAGTGCTTTACGAAGGAGGAGACCATTTAGCTAGGCCTTGAAAACAAAGTACGTGTTTGCTAAACAAAAAAAAAAGAAAAAAATGGGAGAAAAGCTACTATACCCCAATTTAAAAAAAAAATGGGAGTGAGGGTGTATTTAGGGTGGAGGGATTAACATAGGCAAAGGCAGCAAGGCCCATACAAGGAATATAGTGGTACAGACGGGGTTCATGGCAGGGAGCGGCCAGAAAAAGAGTGCACCACAGAAGGCGTGCAATTCAGAATAAAGCATCTGGACCATATCCCGCAGGTAATGGAAAAGTCCACAGAACTCTAAGTAGGAAAGAGTTAATAAGATCAGATCTGTGCCTGAAAGCATCATGCTAGAACACGGAGTGGAAAAGGAAGGAACTGGAGGCCAGGAGACTGGTTAGGACACATTGTAGCAGCCCTCAGCAAGCAAGCCAGGGCACCAGAAACCATTGGGAAATACAGGATTAGTAAAGGGCCTTCTGCCGTTCTGTCTCGCTGGGCTATGTAAGAGAGTGAACAATTGGGAGATGGAGAGAGATGCCTCCTCTTCCCACAGCCGCCTCCCAACCACCCTGCATGATCCTTCAGCCAAATGTGGTGCAGAAGGCAGAGAAGCTGCCCCTTTAGTGTCCCATCTTCTCAGAGAAGAGAAGCCAGTCCCCGAAGCCAGGTCCGCAAGCTGGGGTGACTGGCACTTGTACCTGGGCGTAGCTGGGACAGCCGAGGGTCAGGAGGAGCTGGGTGACTTGGCAGGAAGAGCCGGCTACCTTCGCATGGTCCTTCAGTCTCTGTGAGACGATCTGGACGAGCAGGAGGACCTCCAGAGCCTGCAGGGGCTGGTAGGCCGGGAGCAACGCATTTACCCAGCTTGTACTCAAGCCTTCATTTCCACCCCCTCCTCTCCAGCCCTGTGGTCTAATCTGAGGGGCTGGCTGGAATGCGGCCACCCAGATAGAGTAACCATTGGCCATCCCTAAGGAGCCAGAGAGGAGGGCAGCCAGGGGTGTGTGCAAGCCATCCTGCCCCCTCCCTTCTATTCTAAAGCCTGCATGCCAGCCATCATCAATAGCCAGGATTTACTGAGCACTTACTATGTGCCAGCCACAGCACCAGCTCACTTTATCTTCATAACAACTCTAATCCTAATTTTACAGATGAGGAAACTGAAACTTAGGTAGGATTAAGCTGCTTGTCTAAGCCCACATAACAGGTATGCGATAGAGGTAACATTCAAATCTAGGGCTCAGGCAGCCTCCCCAGGCTCCTCCTGCTAGGGAAGTGGCCTAACACCCATAGTACAAAGATCCTTTTCGTTTTTTCATAGGGTCTTAATGTGGGGTCCAGAGAAGAACTTCAGGAAGTCCTTGACACCTCCCAGCACTGCATGTAAAAATGTAAAATTGTGTCTACAGGTGTTTGTGTATTTTTTCCTGAGTATACACATCTCAAATTTTCTGATAATTAGGACTTCCCAGATGGTCCAGTGGCCAAGATTCTGTGCTCCCAACGCAGGGAGCCCGTGTTCGATCCCTGGCCAGGGAACTATATCCAAGTGCCACAACTAAGAGTTCACGTGCTGCAGCTAAAGACTTGGGCAGCCAAATAAAAAAATAAAAATAAATATTTAAAAAATTATCTGATAATTACTAATAATTATGGCTATCATTTGAGTATTTCATTTACACACACCATCTTCCATGCATTATCTTATTGAATGCTAACAAGGCGGAGTTAATATTATTGTTACCCTCATTTTATCTTATTTTTACTTTATTTTTTTGGCTACACCGTGTTACATGTAGGATGTTAATTCCATGACCAGAGATCCAACCCACATTCCCCTGCAATGGAAGAGTGGATTCAGCCACTGGACCACCTGGGAAGTCCTGTTACTCTCCTTTTAGAAATAAGGAAATGAGGGCTTGGAAGGCTAAGCAACTTGCCTAAGGCCTTGGGTTTAGACTTGGGGAAGCTGGTGACAGAGTGTACACTGGGTGACATGACTTCCCAGCTGGGACACAGGCCAAAGAAGGTGAAGGAGCTGAGTCTCTGGTCTGTGTCAACACGCTGTCCCGTTACCTTTGCCACCAGCTGATAGAGGGCCGCTAGGATCTGCAGGGAGGCTGCTGTTTGCTGGAGACACCGTATAGCGGGGACCTGCCCCTTAGTAAGCACCTCCTTCCACAGGGCCAGGGCTTGGTCCAGGCATTTGGATTGTGCTGTAAATCAGAAGAAAGGGGCTAGTCATTCTCTCAGTGTGGGCCATCTGGGGAAATGTGGTCATCTTTCCCATAATAGCCTCTGCCTTGTGCCCACCTCCCACTCTCGGGGAGCCTCTCCCACAGCTAGGGGACCCATCCTGTTCTTAGGAGGCCATCGAGGAGGCCGCATCCGACCTCGCTAAGTTCACAGCCCTCACCAGCATCCGCAGCCAGGTTGAAGGCAATGTTACTGTATAGGAAGCGATCTTCCTGGAGTTTATCTTCATAATTCAGGTCATTGACTTCAAACTCCTCCAGGTTACAAGGGGCCTGGGCTCTCCGATCCCGCTCGATACCCTGGGTGGGGCGATCAGGGTGAAAAACAGGGTTGGTACTAGCTTACTGGGCTTCCCAGGTGGCTCAGAGGTAAAGAATCCACCTGTGATTCAGGAGAGGGGGGTTAATCCCTGGGTTGGGAAGATCCCCCAGAGAAGGAATTGGCAATTCCCAGTATTCTTGCCCAGGAAATCTCATGGACAGAGGAGCCTGGTGTGCTACCTGGAGTCCATAGGGTCACTAAGAGTCAGACATGACTGAACAACAGCTAGCTTGCTGGGGTCCAGGGAAAATAATCCCTGAGCCCAGTCCTGCTCAGCCCAGAGCAACCGTGCTCACCTCCTGCATTTTGGCCTCCATGGTGCATATGTAGAGCCACAGCAGGGCCTGGGCTTTATCATCCAAAAGCCGATCCTTGTCCTGGGCCTCAGGCTTCACAGATTCCAGAAGCTGCAGTGCTTCCCGGATGGCATCGAGGGCAGTGCTGTCAGGAGAAGATGCACTTAAGCCGGCTTAACCATGAGATCTGGCCGCAGTGTCCCGGGAAGGGCCTTCTGCCGCAAGCCAGCCTCACCTTTCAAGAGTCCCCATGACCACAAACTACAGGGGGCGCTCAGGGACGTGGAGAGGGAAACAGACTCGGAAAAGGGTAAGAGGACCCCGGGCCAGAAGCAGGAGTGGCCTCCCCTGCCCTTCCTCCTCACCAGTCAGTCTGCTGGGCAAAGTTGTGATAGCAGAGCACCTGAGCCAGTTCCACCAGGTGGGTGGCTCGGGCCCAGGCCCCGGCTGGTGTCTCCTCGGGGCTCAGCTCCAGCAGGTCACAGATGACATTGAACCGTTCCTGCCCTGTGTTGGCCCGCACTGCCTTGTAGGCCCGCAGCTCCTCCCTGAGCAAGCGGGCCAGGGTCTCCGGGTCCCAGCCACTCAGGCTATCTCGCAGCGTCCTGAGAGAGGGCAGGCTCAGCACTCGGGAGACTTGGCCCCACGCCAAGGAGTCCCCGCCTTGGTTTGCTGAGCTCAGTTTCCAGGGGTGAAAGCAAGAACACCGCCCGTCACTGCTGTCCCCCCAGAACCCAGCCCCGTGCCTGCTCATACTCGGCACTCAATCAATCACAGTGAATGGAGGGAACAGTGCCTTTCTCAGCCACGAGAATGAACATGACCTTGAGTGCCAAAAGCAGTCGTGGCCAGGAAGCGGGGTCATCCCCTTCCCCACCAACTCACTTCAGCTGTAGCTCCTTGTCTCCAGCTCTGGCAGCATCCATCTTGACCCGAACCCAGAAGGTGACTGGCTCAGTCATGTGTTCGGGGCCATAGGGCTGCAGGGCCTCCAGCCACAAAGTCACCATCTTGCAGCCCTGGGCCTGTTTACCCAGTTTCTTTAAACTCTCTATGTGTAGCCGGAAGCACCTGTGCAACTGACCAGAGGAAGGAAACAGACCAAACTGAGGAGGCGTGCAAGGAGTACGTACCACGGGAGAGTATGTGCGTGTGTGCCCACGGTCCTCCTTGAGGCTTCAACTACACCCACAGATCCATCACCCACAACCCTGAAAACCTGCTCCTCCTCCTGACCCTCCCCCTCCTCTCAGCAAATCGCCACCTTCTCCTGACTTGGAAAGGCGAGACCATCTTGGCCTCTTCCTTCCCCCTCTCACACAGCCAGTCACTCTCCAGTTAGTCCTTGACTTCTTGCACCCACCCACTTCTGTCCATCCCCCAGGAAGCTGCCTCAGTTTAGACGCTTGCCCTTTTCTGCCTGATCTGCTGGAGCCACCTGGGTGCCCACTGTTGTCCCTGCCCTCCAGTCATTCACTACAGCGATGCTGAGAAACCCAAGATGCCACATCAGTCCTTGAGAGGCTCATCAGATGAAACCCAAGGCCCTCTATGACCCATCTCGCCTGTTAATCCAGCCAGCCCATCATTTCTTGGGTATATTCTTGCTTTATGATGGTGGTTCTCACTCTGGTTGGCCAAAGGAACTCCTTAAGGAACTTAAAAAACTCAGATGCCTGGGCTCCAGTGCCAGAGTCTGAGGCAATTAGCTTGGGACAGGCTTTTTCAGTTCACCCAATTCTAACATCTAGCCAGGATGAAAAGCACTGGCTGGGGATCAGGCTAAATATAAAAAGTGAGTCAATCAAAAAAGTAAATAACAGTACAGGTGAGGTCTGGGAAACACTGCCCCAGGTACCAGTGCCAACATGCAGCTCCTGACTCTCTACTCCAAGGTCCTGGCCAGGCCCTTGCATGCCACTCGAGTCCCCTCCTCCCTCTCAACATCACCTCCCTCGTACCCGCGTACCTTCTCAGGTGGCACCTCAGGATAGGTGCCTGGCTTCACTGAGCCCAGGTGCTGACAGAGGGGCTCGGAGATGGCACAGGCTTCGGCATAGAGCTTGTGACTGTAGAAGCTGTAGGCCAGGTTACTGGTGTACGAGACTGCAGGGGAAAGAGGACAGAGGACCACAGGAATGGCTCCATGCCCTCTGCCATTGGAGGGGCAGTAGAGAGATGCTCAACCTGTGTGGTCAGCTCGGCAGCCCCCAGATTAGGCAGCAATGCCCACTGCTAGGGAGTGAGAACGGGGCCGTTCTCCTCTTCTGGGTTTCAAGTCTGCCTGAGCCCTCCATTCCGGAAGGCAACCTCACATCACCCAGCCCCTCTGTGCCTTTTTTTTAAAGAAATCTTTATTTGGCTGTGTCAGGTCCAGGTTGTCAGCTGCAGGATCTCATTGCATCACGTGGGATCTTTAGTTGCGGTGCACAGACTCTCCAGTTGTGGTGTGAGGGCTCACTGGTTTCTGCGGTGCACAGATCTAGTTGCTCTAGGATCCTAGTTCTCTGACCAGGGATTGAACCCAGATCACCAGCACTGCGAGGCCAATTCTTTACCGCTGGACAACCGGGGAAGTCCCACCTCTGCCCTTGTTTTACGAGCCAAGTCCTCATTCCCATACAGGGCCCATCCCTTCTCACACACTGATCTGTCTTCACCTTGCTCCAAAGGTCAGCATTTGGGGGGAAACACTCTGGCCTGTCCCTCACTTCCCTCTTCTTCCCTCAGTCCACTGAAGCCTCACTAGCCTCCCTGCTAGTCCTTGAATACACACCACCTCTATCCTGCCAGAGGGCCCTGGCACTGGCTGCTTCCACTGCCAGGGATGTACTTTCCCAGGTGCCTATTTGGCCAACTCCCTCCCACACTCCAGGTTGTTCTCATGTCACCCTCTTCATGAGGCCAACCCTGACCACCTATTTAAATGGTGACTTGCCCCCTCATCTATCCTGAGCTCCTAATTCCCTTTCTTCTCCTGTTCCACTTTTCCTTTCTCTCCATATTTCTGATCATTTTCTAACAAGTTGTACTTCAGTTATCCTACTGGTTATGATCTTTCTCTCCCAACCAGAATGTGGCTCCATGACAGCAGAGCTCTTTGTTTTGTTTACTGACATACCTAAGAACTTGAAACAGTGCTTAGCAGTACACAGTAGGTACTCAATAAATATTCACTGAATCAAAGAATACACCCTTCCTAAATTCTAGTCTAGGCAGCTTCCTGGCTATCGACATAGATGGCTAGAAGAAAATAAAGTAGGTCTTCAATATTCTGTGGGAAGAATTTTCATACTGTTAATTTTTGTGACTCCTTATATTTTTTCACTTCTGTGGCTAGATTTAACCTGAAAATATGAATATGAAAAATTTCCAAAACCTTCTAGTGACTGAATCCTTTAGGTTCATATAATTTAAACTAAAGGGCCATGCTTTTTGTAAATTAAGGGGGAAATTTATTATGAAATACAAAAAACAGGCAAAACTAACCGATGCTGTTAGGATAGTGGTTACTGTTGGGGTGCGTGGACCAGAAGGAGGAACAGAGGGGTCTTCAGGGGGGTTAAGTCATATTCTTTGAGTTGACCTAGATGCTGATTACAAAGTATGCTTCCTTTGCAGAAGTTCATCAGACTGTTTGCTTATGACTTTAGTATTTTTCCCTATGTTTATTTCAATTAAAAAGGGTGGGGAGAAAAAAAAAAGATGGGGAAGTATATATGCCTGTTGGCTAATATATACACATTACATAGTATATACACATATAGTACATATACATAGTGTATCTCTAGCAGGATGCATAAGACATTGACCGTACTAGCTGCATCTGCAAAGTGGGAGTGGGTTACTAGGATTATGAGGAGGCAAAGGGACTTTTCACTGCCTGCCCTTTTGTGCAATTTGAATTTTGAATGATGTGAATGTTTTGCCTGGTTTTAAAAAATTTAAGTTATGACCATTCTACATGGGCTTCCCTAGTGGCTCAGTGGGTAAAAAATCTGCCTGCATTGCAGGAAACCTGGGTTCAATCCCCATGTCGGGAAGATCCCCTGGAGAAGGAAATGGCAACCCACTACAGTACTCTTGCCTGGAGAATTCCATGGACAGAGGAACGGGACAGGCTGCAGTCCATGGAATTGTAGAGTCAGACACGACTATGCGACTAACTTTCACTTTCACATATTCATGAAACAGATGCCAAGCCAGATTTCAAAGTCAATGAGAAAAAAAATTAATATCTGCTCTAGTAAATTAGTCTCATCACTTCTCTACTGATATTAAATACAGAGTAATGGATACTTATAAACATCTTTTCACTGCCTCCAAAAACCACAGGGAATCCCAAAGAGGTCAGAACTATTCAGCAAGTGCTACTTGCCTGCCTGACAAGTGATGGCTCTCCCAAGAGCCCTGCATCTGACACCCATGGTACTAACCAGTCATCCCCAGGTAGTCAGTCAGCTCTTGGCCAGGTAGGCCCTGTAAGGCCTCCAGCATCCAGATACCAGTAGATCTGCAACTGTCCGCTAGCTGGGCCAGGTCAACCAAATTAGCTTCCTGAAGGGACAAGAGAGGTGAGAGGAGACAGGAGACGTAAGAGGTCCAAGGTGATGTCCACCCAACTTCATGACCAAAGCAACTTCAAAGCTCTACCAAGGACAGTCAAGCAACCCCAGATCCTTGGACCTGTCCAGGTTTTTTGATTCCAGATGGTACCTGACAGCCTTGGGCAAAGTCATAAACCACCGCAGTGTAGAGGTGAAGTCCCTGAAAGTGTATCTGAACCAAAGCCTGCAGCTGCTTGGAGGAGTCCCCACAGACCTGAGGAAGGAAGGGAAAGGTTGGTTTGAGGGGCAGGGAGCTCCAAGCTGAAGCCTGGCCCAGAGCCCTGGAGAACTGACAGAGCCTGGGGAGTAGGAAGGAGGTCATCAGAATGGACCCCTGCCAGCATATACTAGGCTGCTTGCTGGCTGGCCAGGCATGGTCCAGAGAGCAGCTTACCAAGGCAGAACCCAGGGTCTCCAGATCTTACCAAAGACCCTAGCCTGATAGAGAGGCCACAGAACCACATTCCCACCTGACCTCTGGGTCCTGAACTCACACCATCCTGCAGCTTCTGGATGAGGGAACAGTAGCTGCCAAGAAAAGCAAAGAGGCTCAGAATGGCATCAAGTCCATAGCACCTCTTGGTGCCTCGCTCCAGGACTGAGAGGAAGAACTGGCAGCTGTCACACAATGCTCGCAGTGGGGGTGATGGTGCCTCCAAGCTGTTCTTCAGGATAGCTGATGCCTTGATCAGAAGCTTGGCCACTGCCTGGGGTCCTCCTTCCCCAGCCAGCAACTGTTCAACTGCCAGCTGGCACAGCTGGAGGCTGGGGGCCAGATTGGTGTTCCTTAGGTAATCGTGGGCCTTCTCCACTGTACTTGTGGCCCTGGTGTGGTGGTGGTTCCAGCAGAGGCGACGACAGTGTTCCAGGGTGAGCTCCAAGAGACAGAGGGCCCTCTGGGGGGAAAGAGGACCAGGAGAGGCTCCTTCACCCACCAAAGCTGTGATCACATGCCTGGAGAGCAGGTCATCTAGGAAATCAGCATCTGCTTCATTTAGACCATGCCCACTGGCTTCAAATAGCTGATGGGCAGCTACCACTCGACAGGCTGTTGGAGAAGCAAAGTGGGGAATCTCACAAGGGATACTTTCATCCTCCAAGAGTACTAGAAAGCTCAAGGCCTTTAACCGAGCTGAGAATGCAGCTCGCCGCTCCATCAGGCCTTCTGCCCCCTTCCAAAGCAGAGAAAAGCTGCCACGAGCCACAGCCTCGTAGTCCTGAGGAGCAGCTTGGCGAGGACATTGCACCAAGCAGGCATGGAGGGGCTGAGCAAGTCGGAGAGTGGCTTCTGGGCCTCCCTGTGCAGCAACGTTCCGTAGAAAGATGAAAAGAATTCGTTCCAGGTAGAGGGGTGGGCGCTGGGGTGTAGACATCAAGTAGCCATCGCAAGCCAGCTCAGCCAGCTCCAGCAGGCTTCCCAGGTGCCTAGGGCAAGCCAGCTTGACAGTCAGCTGCTGGTTGCAAGCCCTCAGAATGGCATCACAAGTTTGTCTCCTCTCGGAATCAGACCAGCAGCTGGGAAGCTTGGTCAGGAACTCCTAGGAGAGGAAGATGTGAATGAGGCTAATGAAGAAGAAAGAGATAGGGAAAGGAAATAGAAACAGGACTGCCCAAGGGAGGATCTCCTACTCATCTGTCTCTTCAAATAACTTAAAAAACAAAACAGCTCAGCTTGGTAAGCCAGGTGTGTCCACAGTCGAACAGCGCGCACACCTTCAAGTCAGGCAGCAGCTCTTCAGCCTCCTTTGGACTGCTTAGCAGGGTCCCAAAGTTGACTCCTCTGAAGCTTCTCATGGTGCCGGAGGGCTAGGGGAAAGGAGACGGATTAGGAAAGGCAAAGATCTGTAAAGGAGTTAAATGAAGGGCGGGAGAAGGGCTTGAAGGTGCGGAAGATGGAGGGCAAAGAAAGCCATCAGAAACCCTGTCGGGAAAAAAGCCCAGCCAGGACGCCGGGTTCCCATTATAAACCGACGCTTCTGCTATGCCTTCCTCCCAGCCTATCCCCGGCCTCACTACCCATCCTACCAACCAACGCACCGCAACAGAGGCCTCCATCGAGCTCTCCAGCGCCCACCAGGATGCTCTGAGGACTCCAGACTTTTTTAGTGGAGCCGCCCAGCCTATCCCTCAAGTCAGCGCTGGGGCTCCATTCACCTCGGCGCATACACCGTTCACGAGTACCTCCAAGCCTTACCGTCCTAGAGACCATTCTTCTTTCCAGGGCCAGGACTTACCCACCAGACTGAGTACTCCTCAAGGATCCAAAATGTAACCTTCCTTTTCCGCGCCAGCCCCTCCTTTCAAATATCCCCAGCGACCAATCAGCGAGAGTTGCGTGACGCCGGCGGGTCGCGAGGCTTTCTGGGAGTTGTAGTTTACCTGCCGCGCTGCGCCATCACGTGATGCCTGCGGACCGGATCCCGCTGCTCTGGACGTTACGACCCCTTGGGGGCGCGGATTTTCCCACCTTTTCCAGTTGGGGCTGACCTCTTCAGTTTCCTGCGGCTTATCTGCAGTCGTGAAGGCCAGCCCCCTGCCTTTGTCACCTCCCCTTTATCGTCAGAGGTCGGAAAGAGTTTAAATTTCCAGAAGAGAAGTAAACTAGACAACAAAAAGAACTTACTTGGAAACTCTCGATTTGGGTTACTAGCAAAAGGCGTAGCCTTTCAAGGAATTCTTTATTATTATTTTTTAAATAATTTTGTTTATTTATTTTTGGACGCGCTGGGTCTTCGTTGCTATGTGAGGGCTTTCTCTAGTTTCAGAGAGTGGGGGCTGCTATTCATTGTAGTGCATGGGCTTCTCTGAAGTGCACAGGCTCTAGGCACGCTTGCTTCAGTTGTTGCAGCTTGCAGGCTCTACAGCACGGGCTCAGCGGTTGTGGTGCACACCTTAGTTGGTGCACAGCTTAGTTGCTCCACATCATGTGGAATCTTCCTGGACCAGTGACTGAACCCCTGGCCCCTGCATTGGTAGGCGGATTCCTATCCACCGTGCCACCAGGGAAGTCCTCAAGGAATTCTTTAAAACTGTAGTTTTCTGAGGGCCACTGACGCAAGTACTGTAGCGAGTTCCAGCTCCCTCTGCCTTCCAGCCTTGCTCCCTCCATCAGTGGGATTGTTTGAGAAAGACAGAATTTTATTGATGGGGGTGGAGGGTAGATGGGTAGGGGTAGGAGGTGTGAGTGAAGAACTACGAAAATTCATTCAGTGAAATATTTCACAGGTTTTAATGGCTTGTATTCGGTGAGTACAAACTACGTCCCCAAACATGCACATTCACTTGACTGCTTCTCTTCCCTTCCTCCCCTAAAGAATTCAGTTCACAACTCTGTTCCAGTTTACTCTGTTGGATAACTCATCCTTCTGTGTTACTGGTTTTCTTTATCACCGTCAACCACTTTTAACAGCTGAGAATCTAGCTGGGAAGACCACTTAAACAAACCAACAAAGCAAAAGAATGACTGGAGAATCTCATCATTGAAATGGTAATATTACTTCAGGGGTTCAGTGTGTGTTGCAGAAGATACCCATCTCTCATAGAGTGAGGGAACCAGCAGAGAGGAGAGGTCCATAAATGATTAACGATACATCAGTTCTCTCAATATTTATTTGAGAGATGCTTACACCTTAACAGGCAATGCCCTGACAATGTTCTAGAATTTTTTCCCTCTTTAAGGGAAGAAAACATCCTTTCTTATTCATCTTCTACTTTTAACAAGAACTTCAGAGATCAAAAAGTGTTGACCAATGTCAATTTGAGTCACATAATTCAAACACTCAACAGCATCCCTGATGCTTATAAAGAGATAGTAAAGGGATGGTGGAAAGAGCTTTCAAGTTGAGCCTGGACAGAGGAGCCAGGTTCTAGTCCCAGCTTAATTTATTATTAATCTGTGAAATAGGGTAGTAACATCAAGCCTCACTCACTCTCAGGGGTTTTGCCAGCATCAAACAGAAAAGCCTTGAAATGCTTTCCAAAGGCCCAACAAGCCTTAGCGGCCATTAAAAGCATGTTTTATATATATATTGACATATAAAGATGTCGTAGATATATGAATGATTGTTACAGTCTTGTGGATTTCAATTATTTATTTATTTTTAAATATTTTATTTATTTGACTGCATCCAGTAAGATGAGACAGAGAAGGCAATGGCATCCCACTCCAGCCTGGAAAATCTCATGGACAGAGGAGCCTGATGGGCTATAGTCCATGGGGTCGCGAAGAGTCGGACATGACTGAGCGACTTCACTTTCACTTTTCACTTTGATGCATTGGAGAAGGAAATGGCAACCCACTCCAGTGTTCTTGCCTAGAGAATCCCAGGGGCGGGGAAGCCTGGTGGGCTGCCGTCTATGGGGTCGCACAGAGTTGGACATGACTGAAGCGACTTAGCAGCAGCAGTAAGATGAGATGGTTGGGTGGCATCACCAACTCGATGGAGATGAGTTTGAGCAAGCTCTGGGAGTTGGTGATGGACAGGGAAGCCTGGCATGCTGCAGTCCCTGGGGTCGCAAAGAGTTGGACACAACTGGGTGATTGAACTGAACTGAGTCTTAGTTGCAGAACAGGGGACCTTTCATTGCTTGGGCTTAGTTGCTCCTCAGCATGTGGAATCTTAGTTCCCCAACCAAGACCAATGATTGAACTTGAGTCCCCTGCATTGCAAGGTGGATTCTTAACCACTGGGCCACCAGGGAAGTCCCTCAATTGTTTTTGTTTTTAATAAATTTATTTTTAATTGAGGATAATTGCTTTACAATATTGTGTCAGTTTCTGCCATACATCAATATAAATCAGCCATAGGCATACATATATCCCTTCCCTCTTGAACCTCCCTCTGCCCTCCCACCCCATCCCACCCCTGTAGGTTATCACAGAGCACCTGGTTTGAGCTCCCTGTCTCAGATAGCAAGTTCCCACTGGTTATCTACTTCACATGGTAATGCATATGTTTAGTGTTACTTTCAATTCACCCCTCCCTCTCCTTACCCCACTCTGTCCACAAGTCTGTTGTCTGCATCTGCCCTGCAGATAGGTTCCTCAGTACCATCCTCTCAAGCGTTTTTAAAAAGGGAAAAATAAGGTATACTTTAATAAATAAAAAAAAGTTGGAGAACAGCATGAATGGTATGATTCATTTTTATTAAAAAAATTAAATATATGCCCTAGACTACAAACATTTGACACTGGTATGAAGGGGGGCTTAAGGGAGCCTATAATTTTATATGTCTATGATTTTATATTTTATGTCTATATGTATATTTGTAATATATTTATATATCAATATATGTATTTTAACACATGGACATGTATTTACATTCACATATTTACATTAATACATCTGTATTTGCCTTTGACTCTTTTATAGTTAGCCCATATTTATTGTTAAAAAAATCATTAAAGTGAATGTGACATATTTTGATAACATTAGGTCTGATCCCAAGCATGACAAACTTTCACTTGTCTTATAATTCTATTCTGTGGTTCTGTGGGGAAGTGGTGGCAAAAAATAATAAACGGACAGGGAGAACCACAGGATTGGGGTTAGGGGAAGAGTGTATTGGGAAGTGGAACCCAGACACAGTGGAAGGATCATGGCCATCAACTGGGAGCAGCCCTCTCCCCTCCCTGAGCAGGGGCTATATTCCCAGGAAGAGGTCACTCTCCAGCCTCAGAACTCAGTACTGTCTTCATGCCCCAGGCCTCCTGCCTTCTTGCTCATTGGCTCCTGCTTCCTTGGACTGTTTCTTTTCTCCTCAGGATCACTTAAAAGCTCCAAATAAAATAATTATATACCAGCTGGATGGAAAGGCAGAAAATCAGGAAACTCTCTTAGGGAAAAATGGTGGTGTATATCAAATCTGACACCAAGCTGACCTTCCCACTTGAGGAAGAGGAAATGAGTTCAAGTGGAGCACACTGACACCCTCCTCAGCTACTTGCACACCCCAAAGCAGAAGGCCTCTCAGATAGCCTGATCCTGCTCTCTGGGCCAGGACCAAGGATAAACACTGCTGGGAATCACCCAACCACAGGGATGTGTTGGAAAGTTGTTCACCCCGTTACAACCCAGTCCACTCATTCTCACACCCAAATCTGGGTAGGTTCAGCTGGACTGAAAAAGTTAAAAAATAAAATATGAAAACACTTAGTAGTACTTACACTGGAGGCCAACTGCTGTTCCAAGAGCCTAATTTAACCCTCACAAGCACCCTCAGGGTAGCTACTATACCATCACCCCCATTTTATAGATGAGGAAACTGAGGCACAAATGTGAACCCAGGCAGTTGGGCTCGGGCTCCATGCTCTTCACCAGTTCCCTGCACTGCCTCTCAGCAAGGCATCATGAGGACTGCTTTGCAGGCACTGTGCACCTGGTGAATCAATCCCTCATTCACCTCATATGGGCAAATATCCAGAGGTGGGCCAGGTAGCCATGGCTAAGTGCTCCCACTCTCATGCCCTTCTCCAGGGACAGGGCTTGGGAGAAAAGAGCAGGGCTAGAGGGGGAAAGTCAAGTAGGTGAAGGCCCAGGGAGAGGGTCAGTACATGCCATAGAAGGGACACGGGGCGGGGGGGGGCGGGCAGCAGGAGGCAAGGTTTAGCCTTGGCTTTGCTATATGCCCTTTAAGTGGATTTTCCTCTCGGATAAAACAACTTTCACCAGCACCTAGTGATACAATGTATGGTATATAGTAGTTACTCAATAAAATGTTTACAGCTAAATGGACAGCCTTAAAGATACCTGCCAGCTTGTCACACCCAATGAGTCTGCCAGGAAGAACCCTCCCCACTCTATCATCTACCAGCTCCTTTGAAGAGAACTCAGCAGGGACAAAGCTGAAGGAACTTCACTAGTCTGTCTCCTCTACCTCTCCTCCCTATTTGCTTTTCACTTAGGAACATGCTGCCCCCCTCTCATGCTTCCATCAGTAAATAATCTCATTCAAAACAACAAATCATTAACTAGTCTCTGGATTCCAGTCTAATAGAGTTCCCAAACGGGCTACTCTTGAAAAGCCCGGAGTTAGTTAGCCTGTCTCCTCTCCATTTACTGAGCACAGCCATGGGCCAAGCACCCACTTGTGTGTTTATATGGGGAGACAAGGGCATATAAGACACAATTTCTTCCTGTCCTCAAGGACAGAGAGTCTACAAATAACTATAAAATACAGGCAGAAAGGGGAAGTAGAGTTATTGCAACAGACTCTGTTTTAGCCTTAAGATGGGGGAAGGAAAAGCTTATCTGCTTTTTTCATACTTAACCTCAGCGTCTATTCCCTGCAGCTGGGTGGGGGAATGTGTTTTTTTCCTTCTCTGAGCAGAGATCTGAGACCACTACTCTTCCCTCCCCTTGGCCTCACCCTGCAGGCACCCATCCATCAGCATTCCTCCCCCAGTGGGTGATGCTATCTCCCCACACAGGTTTGGACTTGCAGGTCCTGGAAAGTTTTGCTTCTTCCTGTCTGGGAATTCGTCTGGGACCCAAGGAAAGGTCATCAACCTCTTTTCTAGGACAGGTAGGTCCCTCATGCCCACCTCAAGCACATTCCAGGACACACCCTGAGCTGACCCTCCTTCCATTCCCCACCCTGCTTAACTGCTGGCTCTCCTTCCTCTGAGAAGCCCTGGTTTGGGTGGGAGGAGGAAAGGCAGATACAATCAGAGGTGAGGCAGGGAGGGGCTCACAGAACTTGAGTTCCTGGTACTGGTACTGTTTCCTGCCCTGATGCCTTCCTCACCCTCACTCACTCAGGGTGGGGAACAATCAGGTACAGACAAGATCACGGTCTGTCAGCCAATCACTGCTCTCTCCTCTTCAGCCCTTCACTTGGGTTTCATGCAAGCATACAGGCCCTGATGGACCCGGGTGATGTGGACAAGGGGTGCATTTTTGGCCAGAGAGGCAGAAGGCAAGCGGCACGCATGTGCTGAGCTGCAAGCCTATTCATGCAGCAAGCCTCTGGATTTGCCGCAAGGGGTGGTCACAGAAGCAGCTCGAGCCCCTGGAATCTTTGCTCAGTGGCTTGGACATCTACTCCATAGGCTCCAGAGATTGTCTCACTCTGGATGTGGAGTAAGGTTTTTGCTTGGCAAATGGGGAGGGTGCCTGTCTCCAGGGTAACAAGATATGGAGGACCTCAGAGCCTCAGGCTTTTCCCACCCATTTCTGTTGAAAGGCAATTCCACAGTTCTCAGTTTAAGGTGGAGGCAGTCTTAGAGAGGGCTTCCCTGGTGGCTCAGTGGTAAAGAATCCACTTGCCAATGCAGGAGACGTGGGTTCAATCGCTGGGTCAGGGAGATCGCATGGAAAGGGCAATGGCAACCCACTTCAGTATTCTTGCCTGGGAAATCCCATGGACAAAGGAGCCTGGCAGGCTACAGTCCATGGGGGTCACAAAGAGTCAGACACAACTTAGCGACTAAACAAGTCTTAGTGAAGCTAGAAAGACAAACGTTCCACTGGTAACCCCACCTCTCTCCTCACAACCTCCAGCTGCCCCCTCATAAGAACTACTGAGGTGGGTATAGGTGAGGATGAGTAAATGAGATCAATGATCAATTAAAATTGTTTATTTTAAAGTGGAAAGGGGGATGGGAGTGACACAGAGGCAACTTTCGGCATCTTCTTTCCAGGCCATCACCCCATGTGCTTCCCAACCCAAAGCACTGACAGGAGGAGCCCCCGGACAGGCTGAGGGGTCACAGAGAGATCTGTTCAGCCCTGGAGAGGTGGGGTTCAAGGGTCCATCCCAGCTCCCTGGTCCTAGAACAGGGTCAGAGCTCAGGAGTGTAGGGCTCCCCGGTGGGCGAGGGCACCCGCAGCTCAGCATCGTGCCTGACCACAGTGAAGAGTCCCACCACTGCCAACAGAGCCATCACCATGACGGCGGAGCAGATGCTGAACATATTCCGAGTACCCGTTTTGCGATCGCTGTCATGGAGGACCAGGAGCCCCAGGCAGGCCAGTAAGTGCAGGGGCACCCGGAACCAGTTGAGGACACCAGCTTGCTCGGTCTCAGGGATCACTTTTCTCCGCAGGAAGCTCATGCTGGGAAAGTACAGTCCACAGGCCAGCTCGATAAGGAGGAAGGCTATGAAAGATTCCACTGGACTCTCCTGGCCTGGGCTGGTAGAGAACGTCAACATGAAGAGGGAGAAGACGACGATGAGGACAGCGAGGGAGAGTAGATGCATGGGCTGAAGGTGGTACCTCTTGGAGGTAGCGATGCGGTACAGGGAAGAGCCGAGGAGGCTGGCTGCCATGAAGCTGGAGAAGATGATGCCCAGCGGAGCCCCATGTGGGTCCAGCACAGGCGTCCAGAGGAAGACAAAGATGAAGATGACACTCTCAAACAGGGCCTGGATGGTGCCTAGCAGGAGCACACGACGGTCCGACAGGAGGCATCGCAGGCCACCAGCACAGGTCCTAGAGAAGGCACGCTGCCGATCATAGTTCTCTCCCCAGTTGTGAAGGGCCAAGGCCCCAGCCAGAGCCAAGAGAGGGATGGCGGCCACAAAGGGGGCTACAGGCCCCAGGCCCATCCAGCAGGCCACAGCCTCAGCTGCCACACCTGCCGCTACAGCCAGCACATGGTTCCAGAAGGCAGCTCGGGCAAAGGTAGCCGGGATCCATTCGGCGGGGAAGTCATGCCGTTCCAGGTGCTCATGGATATACCAGGCCTCAAAGGCTGAGAAGAGCAGGGCTGTAGATAGCCCACCTAGCGCTCGGCCCACCAGCAGCACAAAGTAGTCCCGGGAGAGTTTGGTTAAGCAGCAGAGTGAGTAAGTGAGGGAGAAGAGGACACAAGATTTCTTGCGACCCAGCCAATCCACCAGGGAGGAAGCCACCAGTCCAAAGAGGACGGTGGAGGCAAGGCCGCAGACGTAGAGGATGGCAATTTGTGCCTCCAGGAAGTGGTAATGCTGATACAGTTTGTAGAGGTAGGGGGCCTGCAGCCAGTCAGCTGCCAGGGCCAGGAAGTAGACCTGATAGAAGTCCAGTTGAAACCGAAGGAAAGAGGGATTGCTGCAGGCCCTTCCAGAGGGCTTAGCCCGGCATCTTGACAGCTCCAACCCCAGGCAGGAGGCCAGGAGGACCACAAAAGCAAGGTAAGCAGTCACCAGCATGGCCGGCCCCCGGACGACCTGGGAAGAGAAGGGGGCTTCAGAGTCACATCCATTGCCCGGGTAGCGCTGTCCAGGGGCTGCCTGTCTAAGCAGAAAGCGGATCCACCCAACCCCCCTGCCAACAGCACTCCCCCACCCCTCAATTCCACTCCCCCAGAGCTCAGACCGGAGGGACCAGTTGGGTGGGTGGGAGGAGTGGCCCGCCAGAGCGGGACACTCTGGGGCAGGGAGAGGTGTGAGAGGAGAGAAGATTGAGCATTCGCCCCACCCTTTCCTGGCATAGCAAAGAGGGAGTACCTAATCCCAGCCCCGCAAGTTAAGGGGCTGCTGCCCTTCCCCGTAACAGCGTTTACACACTGTACTTCCTTCTGTTACCTCCCATCCTCTCTGGGGAGCCTGTTTTTGTCCTCGAGGTCTCGTCATCTGTCCCAGGCATCCCTACCACCCGCGCAGGCCTCTAGAGTTGCTTCAGGCCACGCGCGTGCATCTCAGATTTCCCCCTCCTTCGGGTCAGGGCACCCCCGCCTGCGCCCCCTAGACCCCGCTTGCCGCCGCCACACACGCTCGCGCCTTGCCCAGACCCTGGTCTCACCTGCTGCCCCGGTCTGCGGGGACGCTCCGGACACGTCCGGCTCCAGGCCGCCCGGCCGCCCTTCCCGCTCTACCTCCTGCTCTGGCTCCGGCTCGGGTTCCACCAGCGCGCCCGCCCCTCACAGCCTGCTTCCGGGAGCCGGGGAGGCCTCTGGCCGCCGCCATGATGGCCCCATCACGTGACGGGGGCGCGGCGTTCAAACCCCGCCCCTGCTCCGCCCTCTAGCCGCGACTGGACTACAACCTCTGGACGCCGGCGAGGCCAAGACTGGAGGCGGTGGTGGTCGCCGTTTCTGCTCCTGGTTCGCTCCCATCCGTGGCCTTCCCATGGCACTCGCTTCTTCGACTCCCGGATACCTACCGAACCTCCTGGAAATAAAGACCCATTTTCAGTCTCTTCCTCCGTGTCGTGGGTTACGGAGCGCTGCTGTGCCTAAGACAATGCCAGCAGTTCCGCAGAGTCGGGGTTTGATCGTCTTAAGGAACATCGTCACCCTAAGCCGAGACGGGCTTCTCGATTTTCTCTTCTCCCACGATAGTGACTTCCTGGCCAGAAGTCAGTATGGCTCAGACACCTGAGGGAGGCAGTGTGGTGTAAAGGACGTGGACTTGGCTTGCAGACCGCTAAGGCTCAAATCCCACCCCTATCACTTACCAGCTGTGTCGCCTCGGGCAAGCCATATGACTTCTCAGTGTCCCAGTTTCTTGGTCTGCATCATAGGAGAGCAGCGCCCAACTGAAAAAGGCTTAAAGTTCAGTGGCAGTCAAGAGTTAAGAACTTCAGCCTTGGAGCCCACCCTCCAGCCCACCCTCTGCTACAGCTGTGGTACCTGGGAAAGGTTATTTAACTTCTTTCCAGCTTTAGTATTATCTCCTCAAAACCCTCCCAGGGGGAACTTCCCTGGTGGTCCAGTGGCTAAAACTCCTCCTTCCAATGCAAGAGGCCTGGGTTCCATCCCTGGTCAGGGAACTAGATCCCACATGCTGAAAGGAAGATCCCACCTGCCATAATTAAGACTCAAGGAAGCCGAATAAGTAAATAAATATTTTAAAACAAAACGAAACAAAAAAACCACCCTCCAGTGGCTTCTTATCTCACTAAGCGAAAAAGCCAAAATCATAATAGCCTACAAAATCCTTTGTCCTCTTTTCCGCTGCCACTTCTCTGACCTCATCTCTTACCATTTTCCCTCCTGCGCCTTCTACTCCATCTACACTGGCTATCACTAGGGCCTTTGCACACTGTGCCCTCTGAAGCTCTGGTTCTCCCAGATATCCACATGGTTCCCTCCTGCAGCTCCTACAATTCTCTGTTCAAGTGTCATCTTATCAGAGAGGCCTTCCTTGCTCATACTGTTGAAAAGGCAGCACCACCTCTGCCACAGTAACCTACCTGCTTCCCTTCCAACTCTCTATTCTCCTTTGCTGCCTTTTCTTCATAGCACTTAGTACTATCTGGCACACTGTATATTTCACTTACTGCTGCTTCTCCCTACAAATTTCTGCTTTGTTCACTTATATTTCCAGTACTTGAAACATTTAATGGGACATAAAAGGCATTCCATAAATATCAGATGAATAAATAAATTAGTAAGATAATACATGTAGATTATTCTAAAGAGTGCTGGTCTTTATTAGCTGGTAACACTTATCAAACTTTTTTTAAATATTATTTATTTATTTTTGGCTGGACTGAATCTTTATTGTTCCATGGGCTTTCTCTAGTTGCAGCCAGTGGGAACTACTCTAGTTGCGGTGAGAGGGCTTCTCTTTTTGCAGAGCATGGGCTCTAGGGCATGTGGGGTTCAGTAGTTGGGCATGTGGGCTTGTTTGCCCCGTGGCATATGGAATCTTCCTGGACCAGGGATTGAACCTGTGTACCCTGCATTGGCCAGTGGGTTCTTAACCACTGGACCACCACGGAAGTGCATCAGCTATTATGTATTACACCTAAGCTCTGTTTTAGGAAGTCCTGGGCCAACTGCTATAGATGAAGTGTTTAACTGTCTCAACGACTTGTTAGGTAGGTACTTCAGAACTGGAAAGTTTAAGTGACATGACAAGACTCACATGGTAAGAGGTCGAGTCAGAACTGGGACCCAGATCTTCCCAATTCCATTCTCGTGATTTCTGAGAAGATTAAATGTGTTCACCCAGTTGCACATGTGATTGGTAAGTGCCAGTTTTCTTTATACTAAAGAAGGGTGGGATAGTCTGGAATTATATCTTGAGAAATACTTTCTTATGATAAACATCTGAGATTTATATTCCATAACTTCCAAAGTGCTTTTATCCCTAACTGGCAAACTTCTAGAGAATAGAAAAGGGTATCGGTTCCCATGCTTCGTCTAGAAGCACAAAGCTCAAAAATCATGATTTCTCAAGGTCACTCAGTGAGTGAGGGCATGGGGGAATCCAAATGCCCTCCATCCTGGTCCTGGACTGAAAATCCTTGATCTCCTGACACCCAGTCTCTCAGTTCCTGGTGATCTTTTCTTTGAGGGAGGAGGTCACCCTGAATGATAGCAGGGAGTGGGACAGGATGGCCTTACATGCCTTGTCTTCTGTTTTCCAGGATGGAGGCCAGTGTTCTCCATTACTGAGTTGTAGTTTTCTCAGAAGCACCTAAGAAAGACTTTAGGGAAGGTTACATTATTTTGGATTATTTTTATCATAGGACCTATTCAAAATACATTTACTCTTTAAGGTTCCCCTGGCCCCTCAGAGCTGTGAAGCACAGCTGAGAAAGATCCTTTACATGGGATATGTGCCTGCAGAGCTGCAGAGGACTGGAAGGGATAGAGAATATCCTGGGAGGGCAAATCCATCTCTAGGACCCACTTCCAGTAGAGGGCAAGAAGGACCAGGATCTGTATGTGGGGAGTTACAGGGGAAGTCTGGCTTTCAGAGCAGGCAGGGAGGATGCTCTGGGAATTACTAGGAACCATGCCTACAAGAGGAGCATCATTTAAAACTTTTATTATGAAAATGTTCAAATAAAGGTAGAGAGGTTCTATGAAACCCTATATACTTAATTCAACAATATTGATTTTTATCCCTTTGTTTCTTCTCCTCCTTTCTTTTATTTGCCAAAATACTTAAATACATCACTTCATTCCATGCTTCAGTATGCATCTCTAGGAAATAAGGACCTTTTCGTACATAACCTCAAGGCCATTTTCACATCTAACAAAATCAACACTGATTCCTTGGCATTGTAAGTACTCAGTTCATAATTAAATTAAATGTTTAATTAAATGTTAAATAAATAATTAAATGTTTTCAACAGTCTAAAAATGTCTTTTTACAATTGGGAGGTTCCCATCAGGAATCAAACAAGGTCCACTTATTCTGTGTAGTAGCTGTCTTTGTACGCCCCCCTCTCATTGACCCTCCTCTTCAGCCATTGACTGGTCAAAGAAATCAGGTCAGATTTCCTTTAGAATGCCCCACATTCTGGATATTTTGTTTTACTTCCTTGTTGTGCCATTTAATTTGTTCTCCACCCCCCCCCATATTTCCTATTAAATGGAGGTTAGCAGTAGGGTTTGATTAGAATCATGTTCAGTTTTTTTTGTTTGTTTCTTTGTTTGGCAAGAGTCCTTCACAGGTGGTGCTGAGTGCTTCAGATTGCATCATATCAGGAGGTACAGGCTATGTGGTGGTGCTCTTTTTAGTAATGCTCAGATTCATCAGTGGGGTCAGGTAGTTACAGCTTCATTCCTCCATCGTAAAGTTCTCCATCAACCACCATCCTTAGCTTCATCCATTGAAGAGTCTTGTTTTGATCAGTTATTTCATTAGGGGTTGCAAAAATGGTGATTTTCCTAATTCCATATTTCTTCTACATCAGCTGGAGTTCTTCTGTAAAAAAAAATTTTTTTTCACCACTTAGAGCTATTTGACCACCCTGAAATATAGTTTACACAGGACAGGTAGCATAAATGCATAATTCTTTTTTTTCAGTTGCCAATTTTCAGAATATGAAGTTGGGAGAAAAAAGGTTTGGACTTAGAGCTGAGTGAGGATAAGATGGCCTGGACAGTGGGCAGGGGACAAAGGGACTGTTTGGTAGCTATGTCCAGCCCTTGCTCACTCCAGGACATGGGCTGTTTGGAGGACAATGGAAGACTTGGTGTCCTGGCCCTTGGACAGCAATGAGATGGGTATGACATAGGCCTGTGTGCAGGAAGCTGCAGGACCCAGAGAGATAGGGAGAGACAGACAGAAAGCCGGATTCTGGGGAGGCAGAAAGAGAGATAGGAATTGAAAAAAAGAAGAACAGAATTGGGAAAGAGAATTGGACCCAGAAAGACAGGAACAAAGACAGAGACACAAAGAAGGGAAATAGAAATGGAAAAGATCTAGTGACTTGCTCCCAGAAGCAGAATAGGACAGAAAAGGAGAGAAATAGGAGGTGAGTCAAAAGACCAAGGAGAAGATCTTTATTTATCTACTTAAAAAATAATTGTAACATATAGTAGAACTATATGTAACTTTGTCCTGTTTAAAAAAAAAAAAAAGAACAAACATGAAGATACAAAATGAGACAGGGAAAGGGGAATAAAAAAGACATGTATGTTAAGTAGATTTTAAATTAGATGGGGAAAAGAAGGGACAGAGGGGGAGAAACAGATATAAAGACACAAGTTAGGTGGAGGTAGAGTGTCCAGGTGATAGAAAAAAGGAAACAGAAATGGAGAGAGTGGTGTAGAAAGCTAGCAGGAAGGATAAGCAGAAGGATGTACAGAGATAGAAATGAAAGAACAAAGGGTCCCAGAGAACGAGGCAGAGAAAGAAGACTGAAGCAGATCGGTGTCAGATAACTTGGAGAATATGATGGGATGCTTAGGGGCTCTCAGCTTAAGATCCAATTCCAGGCAGATACCAGCATCTATCAGCTCCATCTTTCTCTCTGTGGCTTCTCCAACTCCCCAGCCCCACTCCCAGGGACAGGGAACTATGACTAGCTGCGTGTGGATGGAATCACTGGGAACCTGAGTCAAGGGCTCCCAGCTTCCATCATCCCTTGCCAGATGAGCATGAGTGTAACAGATAGGATTATTGCTGGAAGATTGGGGTCATGAGGCTGGGCAAGCCCTCAGAGATTTGAAAGATAAGACATCCAGGTGGAGAGCACCGGGTTCCTAGAAGTAAAGGACCATAAAGGATGTCATGATATCCAAGGGGAGGGAGGAACCAAGAATCCTCTGTTCAGCCTCTTCTGGTCCAAGAGCCACTGCCCTTCCTCCAGGCTCACAATGAGAGGTAAAGGGTTCAGAGACTCTTGGGTTATTCAGGGATATGGGTGAAGGTCCACGGGGCAGAAAACGTGGTCCCTAGATGAAGAAGCCATCTTATCCATGCAAACTACAGAAAAGATGAGCCAAGAAGGGTCTCCCAGGGAGGTCAGCTAGAGGGGGAAGTGGTCAACTTGCTCACCTTCAGGGACCACAGGAGAGGCCCTGAGAAGAACATTTTCCATTGCAGAAGTTGCAGAAGAGGAGATTCTGGAACCAGTGAGAGCGTGTCCAGAAACTAGCTTCAAAACAGATGCCTGGCTCTCACTCTCAGGATTGAGGAGGCCGGGGGGCTCTGAGCAGCCTGCCCCCTTCCCTGCCTGCGAGAGGGTCCAGCTGATCTTCTGCCTGCAGAAGTGCTCCAGGAGATGGGCACTCTCCCAGGGGGCAACTGCCCCCTAGACAATCAGACAGTGCCGAGAGGTGCGCTGTCCCCTAAAGCAGCAGCTGCAGTGGCCAGTGGAGCCTGGAGGTCCCCAGGCAGCCCCTCGACCACAGCCACAGCTGTCACTGCAGCCCAAGCAGGAGCTGAAACAGGTGGCTCGACCCCTGGAGCAAGGGTGCATGGGGCAAGGAGAGGGGTGGCAGCAGGTCAAGTGCTGGCCAGAGCACTGGCTGCAGGCACTGTGGGGATAAGTCAAGGGAGGACAGGCGGGGCAGGGAGGGCAGGAGCAGGTACAGGGTGGGCCCGGGAGGCCAGGACAGGAGGGGCAGGGAGCTGCGTAGGAAGGAAAGGTGGTGCAGTAGCAGGTGGGAGGGGGACAGGCTGGGCAGGGGCAGGCACAGGCAGAGGCGGGGCAGGACGGACAAGGGGAGGCAGCTGGTGGGCAGTGTCCAGAGGGCGCAGGTGGCTGTTGATGGCTGGCTTTCTTGTTCCGAGGCCCCAGACGCAGGCCCAGAGAGAAGTCCATTCAGTGGCGGGGAGCGGCCAGGCTGGGGGTTGGGTGAAGGGGAGGGTACGGGTGGGGTCAGAGGGGGAACTGTGGGGAGCAGGGGTGGGGGAAGGATTAAACCTAAGACACTGCTGAGCCTCTCTGAGCCGGCAGGAGCTCAGACCTCCCCAGCTAGCCCTCCCCTTCCCTCCTTGCCGGCTCCCCTCCCCTCCACAGAGCACCTTCCATGGGCACCAAATTAGACCAAGTCCTCTAACTATGATGTGCACTCTTCTGCAAGCAGTGCCCTTTCTCTTTTCTCCACCTGGCAAGATCCTTTTCATCTCTGAAGATTTCCTCTTTATTTAATCAAAAAGTATTTCTTGAGCTCCGGGCACCTGACACCTGCCCATCACTCTCCAGTCCTGATGGCCAGAATGACCACTTCAGACTTCCAAACAGTCCCCAGAGGAGACTCAGGGCAGTACCAGCAGCACAGCAGATGCTCTGAGACTCTGCCTGGGATATTGATGGGAGCTGGCGGGGCAGGGGAGACCTAGGTTCTGGGAGTTTCCAGACAGGGCAAGTCCCAGGTGTTGTGGGGAGGAGGAGGGCCTGGCTGTCTCTGGGAGCCTGACAACCAGCCTGGACAATTATTTTTTTCTTAATTTAAATTTATTTATTTTAATTGGAAGCTAATTACTTTACGCTGGACAATTATTATTGGAGGGCCTATCATGCAGCAGGTACTGGTCATGTTATAGAGCAAGACAGTGAGGTTTCCACTTATGGAGTGCCCTTTAAAGTGAGGGGTGGGGCTGGGTGGGGACAAAAAGCAAACAGGTAAACAAATAAATACATTAGCTTGTCTAGGAGCATGGAATGGCTGTGAAAAAAAACCCAGAGTGATGTGATACAAAGTGACTCAGAGAGGTGGATCCTTCAGAAGGCGCAGCTAGCCACCACACAGTCAGCTCCAAGGGCCCTTAAGGGCTTAAAGTGAAGTGAAGTGAAGTCACTCAGTCGTGTTCGACTCTTTGCGAACCCATGAACTATAGCTGACCAGGTTTCTCTGTCCATGGGATTTTCCAGGCAAGAATACTGGAGTGGGTTGCCACTTAAGGGTTTGGGAGGAGATAAAAGTCCTGGCAGATGACAGGAGAGCAGCCTGAGGCTCACTAGAACCCAGATGGCTGGACTGTGAGGAAAACAAAAGCTGAGAGGAGGGTAAGGAGGCCTGGAAAATTTTGTAATAGAAAATTCAGTGGCCAGGGCTTCCCTGGTGGTCCAGTGGCTAAGACTGCGCTCCCAATGCAGGGGGCCCGGGTTCGGTCCCTGGTCAGGGAACTAGATCCCACATCTCAGCTAAGAGTTTGCATGCCTCAAGTAAGAATGCACAGGCCACAACTAAGCCCTGGCGCAGCCAAATAAATAAACAACTATTTAAAGAAAATTCAGTGGTCAGGGACAGTGCCACTGGGAAGTGACATTCTAGCAAGGACCTGAAGAAAGCGAGGGAGAGAGCCATGGAGATGGCTAGTGGAAGAACATTCCAGAGAGGAGGACAGCGAGTACAAAAAGCAAAGAGGAGAGTCATATGGCACAGGTAGAGAGCCAGGAAGAGGCCCTGGGAGCCACAGCAGTGACTTGGATCTTATTCCAAGGAAGAGAGAAAACCACTGAGAGTTTTAGGCAAGAAAGGAGTATGGGTCTTGATTTTACACCTGCTCCTGATTAGAATGTTCTACATCATCTGATAAAAATTGAGATTGCCTGCACACACACGCTGACTCTTAGCTTTATAGCCTAGAAAAACTCTTGCATGTATATATTGGGAAATATGTACAATTATGTTTTTAGTAGCATTATGATAGCCCAAACTGGAAACAACTCAAACTTTCACCAACAGTAGAATTTAAAAAAAAAAAAATTGTGGTATATTCATGCAACTGAATACTCTGCCACAATGAAAAAGACAGTTATGTGCAACAATCTGTGTCTCTCTCACAGACAAGCTGAACAAAATAAGTCAGACAGGAAAGGGCAATACAGTGTCATTCTGTTTATATAAAAAACAGGCAAAATTAAATAATATTATAAAGGGATGCATATGTAAGTGCTAATACTATAAATAAAAAGAAGGAAATAATTATCCGAAAAGTCAGGATGGTGGTTACTTCTTCAGAGAGGAAGAGGATGATGGGAGAGTCACATGGGAACCTCTGGAGCAGGAAATACTCTATTTCTTGAGCTGGATGGCAGTCGAGTAGGTATTCATATTCCAATTTATTCTGTACACTGTTCATAATATATTTCTATACTGTTTTATAAGGAGAAAATAGAAATACTATTTCTTTTCTTTTTTAAAGTTTATTTATTTATTTTAATTGGAGGATAGTTGCTGTACAATATTGTGATGCTTGTTGCCATGCATCAGTGTGAATCAGCCATAGGTATGTAAGTGTGCCCCTGAACCTCCCTCCTAGCCACCTCCCGCCACACCCTGGCCCTCTAGGTTGTCACAGAGCACCAGCTTTGTGTGCCCTCCATATATCAAGCTCTCACTGATCATTGTTTCACATATGGTAATGTATATGTTTCAGTGCTATTCTCTCAAATCATCCCTCCCTCTCCTTCTCCCACTGAGTCTAAAAGTCTGTTCTTTTTTTTTTTTTTTAATCTTTGATTCTTACATGCGTTCCCAAACATGAACCCCACTCCCACCTCCCTCCCCATAACATCTCTCTGGGTCATCCCCATGCACCAGCTCCAAGCATGCTGTATCCTGCATCAGACATAGACTGGCGTAAAAGTGTTCTTTACGTCTGTGTCTCCTTTGTGCTATTTCATTCTCTACTCCACGCCACCTTGCTCATATCATTCTGCTGAAGTTAGATGCTGAAGTTCACACACCTATCTCTCCCACCAGACCTTGAGTCAGCAACCTTCCAGATTGCTGGTCTGGCACCTATCAGTGCCTGGCATAGAGCAGATGTTCAATAACTATTTTCTGAATTGGGTTGAATTGAACTGAATTTTCCAAGTCTCATCTCATGGAGAGGTGGGCAGCTGCAGATGAACAGGAAACCTGTGGTGGTGAGGAGAGCTCAGGACCACCAAGACCTAGGTTCCCATGTTAGCTCTGCTATAGCTGTGTGATATTGGGCAAGCTGCTTACCCTCTCTGGTTCTCAGTTCCCTCTGTGAAATGGGATGATAACTGCTCCTTCTCTGGACTGCTATGTGGATTAAGTGAGTAATATGCAAGCCAAGCATAACGCCTGGCATACAGTAGGTGCTCAACAAAGGATAGCTTCCCAACTCCCTCCCCCCAGCCTCACATCTTTTCTTCAAAGAAATCCACTAGAAAGGGTAGCCAGACATCACAGATGGTCCCTGAAGGTGGTCCCACTTCTGCGGGGCCTCCTTGGGGCTAAGGCAGAGATGTAGTCTGGAGGAGAGCTGGCAGACAGGGAGCTCCCACTGTAAGTGAAGTGGGAGAGCTGGCAGAGGAGGCAGGACACCAGGGTTCTGGGAGTTTCCATCTAGGGGAAGTCCCAGATGTGGGCGTGGAGGTGCCAGGTCGGCCCCACCCAACACCCTGGCCCCAGGGGGTGTGGGCACAGGGAGGAAAAATGGGTCTCAGAACAGGTCTAGAACTTAACCCCATTTGGTCCCATGACCTCTGAGCCAGTTCTGGAGGAGGAACAGCCACAAAGAAACCTATTCTCTCCGCAAAGGACCCTCCATCCCATTTCTTCAGAAAGGAAGAAGCTTGGAACCTTGGTGTCTAAGCTGGAGGAGCTGGAAGCCCCCCAGTGGACAGAGGAGAGATAAAACCCTGTAATCCAGGATGGAGGTTCTGTACCAAACAGACTGCTCCACCCACCCACATGGAGACTGGCAGACACCTGGAGCTCTTAGCTCACATGCTCCAGGCAACCTTGGAGGCAGACCTCCTCCTCGTTCCAGGGAGCGGGACAGGTCAGGGCTGGATCCCAGGGCGGGAGGGTGCACCATCGAACAGTTCAGAGTAGACAGGTTTTCTGTCTGGTGAGGCTACAGCAGGGCAAACTCAAGAGTCCCTCCACTCAGAGTGGGGCCTTGTTTTCTGTATGGAATCTGGGGCCTAAGCTTGTGGATTGTTCCTCTCTATCTGTGCCTGTTTCCCTTTCTGGAGGAAGAGATGAAGGGATGGATGGAATCTTTCCAGGGCAGGAGCACCAGATGTCCTAGGGTCCTAGAGCACTTTGGCCGTTAGGAGGTGCTCACCATCCCTCCCTTGTAGTGAATCAAAGTCCAGCAGAGAAGCAGGAGTGGAGGGCCCCTCTTCTTTCTGGGGGAGCAGGGTGGTTGGGAGCCAGGACCCTGATTCCAGGGCCTTTGTACATACTCTTCTGCTGCCCTCCCTTCCCTCTCTTCTCCTCCTCACTTCCTCCGGTCCCCAAAGTCTTTCCTGATTTCCTTGGATACTTGGGCCCAAGGAGATTCCTACGGATTCCTAGGGCCTAGCACAGTGCTTCGGAGGAGGCAACGGCACCCCACTCCAGTACTCTTGCCTGGAAAATCCCATGGACGGAGGAGCCTGGTGGGCTGCAGTCCATGGGGTCGCTAAGAGTCGGACACGACTGAGCGACTTCACTTTCACTTTTCACTTTCATGCGTTGGAGAAGGAAATGGCAACCCACTCCAGTGTTCTTGCCTGGAGAATCCCAGAGATGGGGGAGCCTGGTGGGCTGCTGTCTACGGGGTCACACAGAGTCGGACACGACTGAAGTGACTTGGCAGCAGCAGCACAGTGCTTGGCATACAGTGGGTGTTTAATAAAGATTTGTTGAATTAATGAATGGTGCGTGTTCAGGGAAGAAATTCCTAGAGTTGTTTAGGGTAGTCCTAAAATCCTGTGTTGCAAAGTCAAGGCCTTATTCTGTGTGGATCTGGGTATTTCTGATGCTGGTAAGACCTTCTACACACAGTCATTTACCGGGACAACCAACAAAGTGGCAAGGAGCAAAATAGGCCTGATGCAAGGGGTAGAATTGAGAAGCACTCAGGGCAAGGCCGGCACCAGCCTTGGCACAGAGCAGGCCCGGGGGAGAAGGTGGAAGGGGAGGGGAGGACAGGAAAGGCACGTGATGTACAAAACATGTTTTCATCATGGTCTCCCTGGGTGCCCTGGTCTCCAAGCCCCGATGGCACTTTCATGCTTTAATGATGTCCTTGGGGGTTGTAACAGAGCTTTCCCCTCCCTTTCAAACCCCCTCCCCAGCCCCACCCCCAGACATCTGCCAGCCACCTCTGAGCGTGGTATGGGATGTCCACCCAGTAGCAGACTGGGCTTGGGCAGATTACCTATTCAGTGTCCTGATGCTGCTGGGGAGGAGGCAAGGGTGAAAATTAGGGGTGGACTATATGGCAAATCAGGGCAGGTAGGCTGGAAGTTTGGATCCATTTTCTCTCCTTTTTGCAATGTAAGGAGCAAAGGAAGTCTGGTTCTAGGGCCCCCAAGATATCATTTCTCAAGTTGCCAGGGTGATCAAGTGGAGCAACCACAAACAGAGCAAAGCCTAGAACTAGGGATGACCCAAGAGAAGGAGAAATGAGGGGAGCTCTCTCCACCCGTTTCCAGAGTGGGAAGCCCTCTTCTCAAGCTTCCTCCTGGAATCTCTGGACAGAGCACAGACTGCAGTGCAAGGCGGAGAGAAGAAACCGACCCCCTAACAATACCCCTCTTCTCTGCTCCCTAATCTGCCGGTTTGGTTTGACTTCCACACCGCCGCAGCCCACAGACCCCAGTCACTGGGTCCTGAGGGAGGGGTGGGGGCGGGGGCGGGGGCGGGGGCGAGGCAATCCCTAGGGGAGGGGCCGGCGCAGGGCGGGTCTTCCTGGGCATCGCCCCCTGACTGCGGTCGTTGGCTGGGGACCGTAGAGGCCAGAAGGGTGGAGCCACAGTTTCCAAGACGGATCGATGGACAAACACCCACCAGAGACAAAGACACAGACAGACAGACAGACAAACCAAGACAATGAGGAAGGCAGAGACAGATGGAATTCCAGACCACTCCCTCTTTCCAGGCTATCCAAGAGTTTTGTCCCCCACCCCCACCCTCCGCCCTGTTAGCTTCTCTGGCCCCTTTCGCTGTCCTGGAAGCCTAGTCTCAGAGCTCTAGCTCTTGGGGACCAGCCCCCGAGCCCCTCTAAGAAGGGTAAGGGGAAGAGTTGGGGGAGGGCTACCCAGCAGGGAGAGCGCTCCGGGGGTGGGTGGCGCCCGATTCTGTGTCAGGATGCCCGGCCAGGGGCCAGGGAGGGAGCGGTGCCCTCACCCGGTTCATGAGGACAGGAGACTCATTCACTGTAAACCAAGTACAGATGTGCTGGGAGGGGGAGGGGGAATCAGGGCCACATTCACAAACCGCAGTTGGGCCCGCCCTCCTTCGCCCGCCGCCACCATCACCAGGGCAGGAGGGGTTAACTTTACAGCCTCCTGGCAGGATCCCTGCCACACAGGCTGAGTGCCATCCCACCCCGGCCTGGATGCCTGGGTCCAACCCCCCAACACCCGCCCCTCCCACACTGCTGAGAGCTGCTCCCAGGGTAACCAAGCAAAGTCAACAGCAGCCAGGCCACCTGGGGACGGGACCCTGGAGTATCTATTCCCAGCTCTTCCCAGCCCCAGAGTGAAAGGGAGAGCCTGTCAGCACCCCATCAGCAGCTCCTGTTCTCCTGAGAGAGCCACAGCAGGCCCCCTCATCCCCCTCCTCTTCATCTGACTCTGGCTACCAAAAGTGGCCTTTCCCTCTCCTGGGAGGGAAGATACCTGGTCCTTAGGGTAGCAGTATGGACAAGGTAATTCCAGTACGGAAAATGTGACGCGACCAAGTCATTGTCCCCAGTGCCAGCTACTTGGGACTGTTGCTGGGAAGGTCCTTTGGGTGCCTCTCTCCTGCCCGGCCCAGCCCTCCCTCCTACTGCTGCCCTTCTCCACTCTCGCGCGCCCACCCTAGTCCCTGTAGGAGTGCTGGGGCTCTGTGCACAGAGGTTGGACTTCACACTCCCTCCTCTTCTCTGGCTCTGTCCTCAGTAGGATGGATGCTGACACCCCGGGGGTTCCGACTCTAGGGACTTAGAGTCTGTGGTGGTCACGTTGAAGTTGGAGGAATGTCCCCATCAGACACTGACATTCACACTGGGTGCGCGCGCGCGCACACACACACACACACACACACACACACACAGACCTAGCGTCAACAACATTCATGGCGCATCCACCAGGCAGGCAGGCAGGAGCTAGTTAAGACAGACACACACCCTCGGCTTGGGCTTTCTCTCTCACACCCAGCGCAAGGCTCCTCCCACCCCCAGCTACAGTTCCCCGGCCCTCCTCCCCAGCCTCTCCCCTCCAGACACAAGCCTAAAGGTGGGGATGGCGTTGGCAGCCAGCCGGGGACCCAGGAGACCTAGCTCCCACAGCTTACTCAAAGCAGAGAGAGGTCTTTAAACCCAAGCCTCAGAACCCCTACAACCTCCACTAGTTAAACCAGTTTGCTCCTGGGACCTAAGGACCGGCTGGGGTAGGCATGGGGAAGAAGAGTCTGCTTTGACACGCAGGTGAAGGCTAAGCGCAGGGTGAAGATAGTGGCTTCTGCTCTGGCGGATCCCTGCGCGGTCAAGCCACCCCTGGGAGGACGTGGAGACAGCTCTCACTGCCTGTCCTGAAGAGGTACAGAGACTAGCCTCCGGGAACCACAGTCCGGCCAGAGGACTCAACCAGTAGCCACCACCCCCCCCCCCTCCGCAAATGGCAGGAAGGGGGAAAGTGCCAGAGAGAAAGGGTGGCATCATGGGCCCAGGACACTGACCTCTTCTGCCAGCCTTGCCCGGCCTCCCGGGGACGGAGCCACGGAAGCCCAGCAAATGGGAGGGGCAGAGACCCAGGCGTCCCGGGCCGCCCCGCCCAGTCCCCCGCCCCCCAGCCCCAGGGCACCGAGGAGGGAGCCGGGCAGGGGCAGGCGGCAGGGTAGGGAGGAGCGAGGGCGGGAGGGGGAGGAGGGAGCCGGGCTGGGAGGGAGGTGGGGGGGTGGGGAGGGAGAAAAAGAAAGAAAATATTTTCCGTGTCCCCGCCTGCAGAGTCAGTGTGCGGTTTGGGAGAAAATGTGTCGGATATTTTGGGGCGGTCACGTGGGCGGGCGGGCTCCAAGAGGCCCCGGGACGGTCCCAGCCTAGAGTCCGTGCCCCCCCAGAACCCCCCATCACCGCGAGCCCCTGCCACTGCGACGCTCCATCCCCGCGACCGCCCGACGCCGGGACCTCGGGGCTCGGCGGCCTCCCTTCCCCCTCCCGCCCCCTCCAGGTGAGTCAGGCGGGGAAGCAGGCTCCGCCGCCGCGGACGCCCGGGTCCTCCTCGGGCGAGGTGGGCTGGGGGCGGGGGCGCCGGGAGCCACGCCGGCTCGGTTCCTCCCCGCGCGGGTCTGGCTGTCCGCAGGGGTGGAGAGGGGCTTCCTGGCCCCGACTTGGGGGTCAGCCCTGAGGTGGGAAGGGATTGGGGAAGGCAGGCTGGGCTGGGCCGGGCTGTATTCACCCTTCGTTGTGGTGAGTATTTTGGGAGAGCTTTGGGAGAAGAGGCTCCAGCCAGCGGGCTTCTATCCTTATTTTTGTGCCCAGAGTGTGAGGGGAGATAGGGTCCCCTCCTGCGGGGAAAGTCCACCATCCGCCTCCCCTCAGGCTTCCCCTGGGGAATCTGAGGGCAGGATTTTTGGTCCACGCTGATCCAAGTTCCTTCTTCCCTAGTGGAATGGCACCACTTGGACATCAGAAGAGCCAGAGGCAAATGATTCTGTCCCTTTGAGTCCGGAAGTTTGGAGAGACAAGTGGATAGGATAGGGGTCTGTATAGCCGATGGCAGTGGATGTGAGCCGCAGTGCCGGAGTCCCTCTCTCAGGGCTGCCACCTGGGTATGAGTCCTGGCTCCCTCCAGCCGAGGTGGGGGGCTCCTCCGGAGTATTCCTGAGGGGAGCCTGAATGGAACAAGGGCAAAGCAGGGAGACCGGGGAAGGGACCCAGGAGCTCCAGTCCCAGGGCCTTACTGGCGCTGCCTCCGTTTCCAGCTCTTACAGCCCAGTTCCCTCGACCTGACCCAGTCTGTAGGAGGGAGTCTCTGCAGGTGGCCAGAGGGTAAGAGGATGCTGGGGTCGGGGAGGGGGGCAGGTAGCCTGAGGAGGGGTCTGTGGGGCAAGAAGCTGAAATGGTGGTGTTCCTTCAGGGCCCACATCTAGGGCAGGTGATGGTACCAGTCCCAAAGTCTGAGGTTTGTACCCTTACCATCACTGCTCAGATGCTGACTTAGGGTTGAGGACCACAGGTGGTGTCTCATTTCCTTGAGGCGAGAAAAGAGAGGACAGGGGAGGGGGCAGGAGGCAGTGTGGGAGGGGTCCTGGAGCTTGGGTATCCCAAATAGACACACACTCTCACACACACATATGCACACACATGCTGTGGCTTGGAGCCTAGTAGGCAGCACAGGGCACACACCCCCATCCCGGCACACCCCCACCCCTGGCTCAGAAAGCCACCCAACTGGCACCTCCAGTTCCCCCCTCTGCCCCACCCTACCCATGCCCTCCGATGCCCACACACATTCCACTGGCATTGCCTGCCTGCCTCCTGGGTACTGCCCCTCCCTGGGGCCAGTGAGGTAGAGGGAGGGCACACACAGGGATGGGAGGTGGAGACTCAAGGGTCTGGACTCCCCCGAGGGTGGCAGGAGGCCAGGGAAACCCAGCCTGCCGTTGCCTCCTGGGGAGCAGGCTGGGGGCCCAGGCCAGAGCAGAGGATGCCTGGGTCCTCCGCCCAGGCTGGGGATGGGGTCATGGAAAAAGGTGGTCGTGTTTATACAGAGGGGAGGGGGGCAGCGGGTGGAGAGCCACCGACAAGAGCAGCTTTGTTCCAGGCTCTGGAGCGGGCAAGCCAGCAGAGAGACACCCCCGCCTCCATCCGGCAGCCCCCTTCATCCATGCCCTCCCCTCACCTCCACCTCAACTTGAAGAGAAGCAGCTTTGTAAGGGCCCGCTCTCGCCTGATCAGCCCTCTCCACCTGAGGTGGCATCTTGGGAGGAAAGAAGTCCGTTCTCCCTCCGCAGGTCCCCCTGAAGCACCGTGGCCTCTGGGTCCCTACTTTAGGGTTCCCTTTTACACTGTGTGCCACTGTCCTCAAGTCCTTGGTCCCTTCCTCTCCTGAAGACTTAGGACCCTCCCCTTCTCTTCCCAGGCAAGGCAGAGAAACCAAGGGTCAGAACTGGGATGAATCTCTTTCCCCTTCCTCTCTTCACTCAACTCTCAAGTTCCTTCTCTGAGGCAAAATAAGAGGAAGTTCCTGGGAGAGCTGGGCTGTCCTTCACTCGCTCACAGCTTCACTCCCCCGCAAGGACTAGGAGCCTGAGCATCCTTCTCTGGGACCCTCAAAGCCCTCCTGCTCTGCCCTCAGTTCTGTTTCCCACCCACAGGTGAGAAGCAAAGACAGAGAGTGCTGGACCACACAGCCAAGTGATCAGCCTAAGCCAGTCTGGGGAAGATGGGGGGACCTCTAGTAGCTTCTCACCCTTGGCATTGGAGGGGTTAATCCACCTGGAATGTGGCCCAGCCTGTTAAGCTGTGGCCCAGGGGCCTCAGGGGCCTGGACTCCTGGCTCTACCTTGGCTTAACCTGGGAAGAGGACTGCAGGGAATAGGGTAAGGTGAAGGAGATGTACCCTGGGGGCTCAGAGCTCAGGGTTTTAGGACTTAGGGAGACACTGGGTTGAAGAGTCAGGGTGCTGGGGATCTGAGTGGTGGCAAGTGAGGGGCAGCGGCTGCTTTATGCATTGGGACTGAGTGATGGCTGGTGGCTTGGGGTCTGAGTTCCTGTAACTGCCATAACAATTTACCTTCAGGAACTTGAAAGCCAAGGCAGATGAGAGATAAAAAAGAGAGGGGGAAAAATGAAAAATCAGAGGTACAAAGATGGAAAGATATTGATCTTAGAAGCAAAGACTGACGGAAAGAGATGTAAAATACCCATTATCTACCTCTGGGCCTGCCTACCCTGAGGACTCTGTGTTTCGCCCTCTTCCGTCCTCGCTCTCTGACCTTCTTCATCTAGTCCATCATGGTTCTGGCTGGTAGAGGAGGCACCTAGGCTGAGATGACTCTCCTTTCCCAGTCCCTAACTCCCGAGACAGGTGGGCGGTTCTGGCGCTCCTAGGAAAGCCTACAACCTTCCCCTTATCAGAGCATCAGGAGAGGAACCACCTGCCTAACCTAGGATTCTCACTTCCTCTTTCCCCCCATCCCCCTCGCCCTTCCCTGGGCTCAGGGGCCAGGCTATATTAGAGGAAGGGGGGATGTAGAGAGGGCTTGCTATATGCAGAGGGCTCAGAGAAGAGAGGGAAGAGATGGAAAATCAAAGTAAACTGAGGACAGAGAGAGGAGCTTCCTAGCATCATGCCTGGCACAGAGCTGGGCTTCCATCAACCTCTGTGGATGTGAAGAGAGGTTAGGAAGTGAGGCATAATTGGAGACAGAGACAGACTAGAAGGGAAAACTTGGAGAGGGAGCACCGAGGAAAGATGGAAAGAGAGGAGGGCAAATTAAAGGAGGTATGGTGAAAGAGAAGGGACAAGGAAAAAGAACACGAGATACACAAAGCATTTAGTATGTGTCCTATGTTATTCTAGACACTTTACATATGGTAAATTATTTAATCCTCGTAATAACCTTATGAAATGGGCCTTATTATTCACAGTCGGCAAAGAAGGAAACTGAGGCCCAGAGAGATTAAGTAACGCTAATACATCAGAGGTCCTGCAGTTCAGAAGTGGTAGGGATCATTTCAGATAGTCTGGCTTCAGGATCTGTGTTTCAGAGAGGTGTAACATTTTTTGATAAAAGTGTTAAAACATATATGGTCACTTTCTCCAGAGTGGTAGAGTTTGAATCTTGGCTCTACCATTTACAGCCATGTGACCTTTAATCAGTCCCTTAACCTCAGTTTTCTCATCTGTGAAATAGGAATCATAATTCCTACTTCGCAGGATTGATGTGAGTGTTAAATCAAGAGTTCAGCCCATGATGGTGTTCAGTGGTCTAGCTTAGGAGTCCTTTCTGCTGTGAGTCCAGAGGCTATCATTCACCTTGTAAACTTAGTTTACCCTTTCGAGGCTAGTTTCTCTGAGCCTGCATCAGCTACCACCCTGTGTCCCCCACTGTGTACAGAGGGCCCTGAGCAGTACAAACTGTGGCAGCTAGGAGAGAAAAGACTAGCTGGGTGAGGGTCATGGGGCTTGGAGCCTCAAAGTGATCATTCTCTCATCCTTCCTTTTCCTTTCTTTCTCCTTAGGACACTTGGAGACCCAGTGAGCAGGCCAGGCAGGGCGGGCACGGAGCCTCCCAGGCCAGGGCAGTGGGCATGGGCGGGGGCTGTGGCTGAAGAAGTCCCCCGCCCACAGCAGACCCCAGGGGACTCAGCCTCCCACACTGCAGCGGCCATGGCCACCAATAAGGAGCGACTCTTTGTGCCTGGTGCCCTGGGGCCTGGCTCTGGCTACCCAGGGGCTGGCTTCCCCTTCGCCTTCCCAGGGGCACTCAGAGGGTCTCCACCTTTCGAGATGCTGAGCCCTAGCTTCCGGGGCTTGGGCCAGCCTGACCTCCCCAAGGAGATGGCCTCTCTGTGTGAGTCTCAGGGATCGTGGGGGATGAGGGCAAGTGGAAACAGGAGGGCATTGGTGGGTGGATGAGAGAGAGAACTGCTGTCCCCGTTAGGAAGGCAGGCAGGCTTAGGGCTTTGATCTAAAGGAGTAGCCATGAGGGGGTTTGGATATGGAGCAAATGAACATCTTTGCGAATGAGAGTCCTTCTGTACACCTAGGATGGGAAAGTGGCATGCCTAAAATTTGGGACTCTGAAATTGCCTCCTGAGCGAGTCAACTAGCAGGGAGAACCGCTTTGTATGGGCAGCCAAGGGTGGGTCTGGGGAAATCTGAGGCTGCTGCCTGCCTGCAGTAGCGGGGTGTGGGGAGCCAGGCTGTGAAGTGGAGGAGCCTGGGAGGACAATCTGCTGACTCTTGGATCAAGAGGTGAAATTGTCCTGAATTAGTAGGAGGCTGCAAAAAAGAGGAACAGAATCTAGTGCCAGGTACCCAGGGATGTCTGGGGTCAGGCAACTTCCCTCTTGCTTCTGGTTAAGTGAAAGTCGCTCAGTGTCCGTGTCCAACTCTTTGTGACCCCATGGAATTCTCCAGGCCAGAATACTGGAGTGGGTAGCCATTCCCTTCTCCCAGGGATCTTCCCAACCCAGGGATTGAACCCGGGTCTCCCACATTGCAGGCGGATTTTCTTTACCAGCAGAGCCACCTGGGAAGCCCCTTGCTTCTGGGAAGGGTGGAAATAGCCACAAGGAAGGTAGCTCTTGTCTCATAAGTAATCCGGGGAAATGGAGGGGCGTCCCAGCAGCATCCTCTCCACCAGCCATGTGGGCTGTGGACTCCTCTCTCTCTCTCTCTCTCTCTCTCTCTCTCTCTCTCTCTCTCTCTCTCTGGTCTGGCCCGGTGCCCACATGCTGTGCAGATCCCTGCTTGTCCCTCAGGCCTGCCCTCTTTGGGTGAAGCTGACAGCAGCAAGCTGAGGCCTCTCTTCTTCCCTCTGGGTCCCCTCTCCTTCCTCTTGGGAGTGGATCCTCCTCACCAGGGTCATTTCAGGCATGGATGCCCAGGAGCTGGAGGGCTAGGATACTGGCCTCCGTTGGATAGAGGGTCAGCGTGGGAGCCGGTGCAGAGAAGGTCCTACCTGGAAAGGAGGGGAGGTGATAGACAGAGGGGCAGCTCCAGAGAGAGAAACAGAGAGGGAGAAGAAAAGACAAAAAGATAAAGATACATCCCTTATAGCTCCACAAGCTCAGAGAGAGAGAGGTGGAGAGAAGGGGCCTGTGTTCAGGAGCTGGCACTTGGAGGGTGTGCGTGTGTGTGTGTGTGTGTGTGTGTGTGTGTGTGTGTGTGTCTGAAGGGGTGATTAGACAGGACTGGGGCTGGCAGCTCTGCTGGAAAGAGCAAGCTCACCTAGAGAAGGCATGTGTGTGTGTGTATGTGTGTGTGTGTAAGGCTATATGCAGTTGTATGCACAGTGTGGCCCTGAGACGCTGCTCACACACAGAATTCCAGGGTTGCAACAAAGAGTCAGTGTGAGGAGTGAGGTGGTATTTCATGGGCTGCTGACGGTGTGTCTGGGGTTTGGTGAGGCCTGCTGGTGGCCTGTCTGTAGTCCAGCAGGGGTTATTTGGGTGGCATGCAGGTGAAGGAGGGAGCACAAAGCCCCCCTTTTTGTAAACCTCAGCTGGGCTTCCCCTACCTCATTTGCACCCCATGAATCTGTCCCAGGGTCTTGGAGGTGGGAGGGAACCACCCTCCCACATGAATGCCCTTCTTGCAAAGAGCAGCACAGCTTAGTCCCTTGGGGCTTGATTTTCCCAAGTTTCCCGAGGCAACTAACAGAGTAGGGGTAGAAGGCTGAGGAGAGAGAATGGTGTCAGGGAGAGTGTGGAGAGCCAGGAGCCAGCCCCCAGGAAGTTCTCCATGTGTCCCTGTGCCCTGGACACGTGGAGAGCAAGGTCAGGGTTCAAAGTGAGGTCAAGGCAGGGGAAAGGGTCAGACTAAGCTCTATCCCCAAAAGCTGCCCTGAAGGAGGGGGGCTGAAAGAAGAAATCCAAGGGAGGAGCCAGAACCTGGGCTGGTAGCTGGGGAGGGTGCGGCTGGCAGCGGGGGACAGGCCTGGGCAGAGAGGTGGCGGTGGGGAGGGGAGGAGGGAAAGGCCTGGGTCCAGACAGCTACCTGGGAGTGGGGCTGCAGCACCTAGTGGTGGAGGAAAGGGAGGCAGCTGGGAGAGTCTGAGAGACCTCCCACAGCGGGGCAGCAGTGGCTGAAGGGGGAAAGTGTAATCTCCCTTCCCTTCCCTTTGTGACTGGGCCATCTAATGGAAGGGGACTGGAGGCCTAAGTCAAAGCCATGCTCACTTGGTGGCTGGCTCTCTTTCCTCAGCCTCTGCTGCTGGTCTGCGGGAGGGAAGGTGGTCTGTGAAGGATTCTGGAACTTCGCCCCAGGGCTGGCTCCTGGATCCCACCACTGGGTCCCCAGCACCTTGGAGACACTAATGTTGAGAAGGGCAGTCTTGTTTCATCTCTTGGGGTGCCGCGGGGGCCTGAGTGGGTAAGGCATCTCAGAACCGCCTGTTGGAGGAGGGCAGGAGAAGGGAACACGTGCTGCCAAGGCAAGCACAGGCCTGCAAGTGTGGAAAACTGGAGGGGGGTGTGTGTGTACACATGCGCGAAGGTTTGGGTGTGCTTGCTCACTCATACACATGAAACCCTGGTGTCTGTGTCCCTGTGCATCTCAGTGTTATGACCACTGGTGTGGTCTATGTTTGTTTTATCAAGACTGCAGGGAACAGAGTGTGATGGAAGGGAAGGGAAGACCTGCCCTGCCCACCTCCCCCTCTTTAGAAGATAGCTAGTGTCCTGACGACCTAGACTTGCTTGTCCTCTGAACTTGGTGACAGTGTCTCTGGGTCACGGAGCCCAGGCTGCACCATACCAAGTGACATGGAGAAACTGAAGACAGGCTGGCACAGGAAGAAAATGAGTTCTACTTAAAAGAAACTGAAAAAGAGAGACTCAGAGACGTAAACAAGATGAGAGGGAAATATACAGGCTGGAAGGCACAGACACAGAGAGAACCCAGACTCCGGGAGAGGCCAGGGGCCTTGTTAAGCGGGCGGGCCTGGTGGTGAGCAGGCGGCAGCGAGGCCTCCTCCAGGAAAAAACCCCAGCCACTGCCTCCTTCCCCTCCCCTCCTGGTCTCTCCTGCTCAGGCTCGAGCTCCAGCTCCAGGCCGACACAAACGGGGCTTTGATTGCAACAGGAAACCTCTCTGGCGGGGGGAGCTGGGCGAGCCGCCGCCGCTGGGGCCCAGGCTGCACCCCCCTCTCCTGGCCCCCTACCCGGTCCCAGCCCCCATCCTGCCCAGCGTTCCTCACCGCCCTGCTTTGGGCCCCGGTCCTATTCACACCTCCCTATCCCTCAGCTCCACTGCTGCCCCCACCTCCGGAGACCCCTCCCATTCACTGCCCTTCAGGTGGGAGTCCTAAATTAGGACTTATCCTTAGGGTGGGGCCTTCTCTGCTTTGAAATGCCCCCTCTTCAGTTTTTTGGGGGAAGGTTTTGGAAGAAAAGGAGAATTTAGCATGAGGAATTCAGAGCCAGTTATCCTCAAGCCCCTTCCAGAAGGTGGCAGGAGGGGAGCAAAGGAGAGATGCAGAGAAGGAACTAGCTCTCCCTGCCCCCCCACAGCCCCTTGATGGCCAAATGCATCCTTTCCATGGTGGTCGAGGCTCTGAGGGGTGACCATGCCAGGCTCAGTGTGAATGGCTTCATTAGTGGGGGACGGGGTACACTCTTCCTTGCCTCTGGGACCATGCTTTGTGGGGCTCCAGCTGGGAGGGGTGCGCTTTGGTGGCAGGGATCATAGGGAAGGGGGTGAGTCAGGCAGCAGCCCCCCCTTATACTCCCACCAGGCTGGTGGAGAACATCTGGTTCCCATGAAATGCTAGAAGGCTAATGGGTCTAATTGCTGCAATAAGGGCTGGGGGGACTTTGGGGAAAAGAGGGGGCACTAGATTCCCCCATCCTTTTACCTTCTCCTCAAGGCTGAGGCTGTCTAGAATGGGGGGTTGGGGTTGGGGGTTAGGGTGGGCCTGACACCGCATTGCCTAGTCCCTTCTAAGGACCCCTCTCCCTGCAATGCTTGGGAAACACACACAGATGGGGTGATGAGGAGTGGGGTGCATCTGGTGAATAGAAAGGGGGGCTATTGAGGACTCATGACTTCTCCGAGCCCTCCCCCCACACCTCCTATGCCCCACTCCCAACCCCCCTCCCTGTGGCCTGGCCACTTCTGGTTCTAATTACCAACCAGGCAGGCCTGACTTAATTGGGACCTTTCAGATTTCTGAGGGGGAAGGGTGGGGTGGGGTGGGGGAGACTGGCAGCCTGGAGTTGACTAATCAGGGCTTCCCCCCCTTATTTTGGGGGTACTCCTTATTTTGCACTTAATTGATGTTTTTGCCACTGGCCAGGTTCTGAATCAGAAATCTGTCACCCCTTTTTTCTCTTCGTGGGGAATGGCTGCATCCAGAGATGGCGTATTTGGGGTTGAGGGCAAGAACTGGGAGCTTAGGCAGGCTGAATTGGAAAAGACCAATACATTCCCTCTTCATCCCTGCTTCCAGCCCCCCAGTCGGCCCTGCCACCCCAGACTCCCCCATCCGCCAACCAGGCCCTCCTTCCCAGCCCAGCCCCCTTCAGTCCCCGGCAGCCACCCCGGCCCCTCCTCCGCGCCTGTCTTCCCTTCCCTCGCCTACTCTGGCACCCCTTCCTGCTCTTTATTCTTCCAAACTGGCGCCCCACTCCAGCGGCACCCCAGTGTGCCCCCCACCCGGTACAACAGATTCTTAGAAAAGCGCGCCCCGCCCTGGCCCAGCCACCGCCACCGGGCGGGGGAATGGGCCGGGCCGGGCGCCGCTCCTGTTCCCCCGGCGCTCCCCGTGTGAGCGGCGCTGACAGAGCCGGCTGGGCCGGCCCGCCGGGCGGCTGGGCGGCGGGCGGGGCGCGGAGGAGGGGGCGGTTTCCGGGAGTCGCCGCCGCTGGCGCTGTCCCGGGGCCAGGGTCCCCGAGTCGGCCCGGCCCGGCGAGGGCAAACTCTTGACGTGGCCAAACCCCCGCCCCCTCACCCTCTTCTCCGCCGGGCGAGGGCGCTCAGTGCCCGGAAGGGGCCCGCGAGGAAGGAGTGGGGCGGCCCTCGGAGATCCGAAGGGCACTACATGTGGCACCAAAGGGGAGAAGGGGCAGTTTGCCATTGGTGGGGGTATCGAATGGCTTTGAGAACAGCTACCGACCAGACCCGCAGTTATTGCTGAGAGGGGCACTGGGCACTTGGGGGCATTGGCACTCTGGGGGAGGGGAGTTGGCACTCAGGAGGGCAGTGTGGTCTGAACGCAGTCGGCACGGTGGGAGCAGCCTTGCGCCCTACAAGTGATGTCAGTTTCGAGGAAGGGCCGCTGGGAGAGGCAGTGGAGGCGCTCCGGGAACGTCAGCCCCGGGACGGGCCTTGGGGGACTCGGAGGGAGGCGACCCGGGCCGCGGCGGAGGGAGGACCGCTCGGGCTAGGAGGGGTAGACTCCGGCTGCGCAGGAGGGCGGGGGACTCCGCGGCGGCGCTGGCTGAGGCCTGGGCGGGGTGGGGCGGGGCCGGGTCAGGGGGAGGTGAGCGCGCCCGGCCACCCGCCCCGAGGGGGGTTCCCGGAGAGTTCACGGCGGGAGCGCGCTCCGGCCCTCGGACCGGGGTGGGGGGAGGACGGGAAGGAAGGAGCAGGCCGCGCGCGCCCAGCCGCAGGAATGTACTGTTCGGCCCTGCGGCGCGCGCGCGGAGGGAGAGGGAGGAGCCAGGCCTGGGAATGAGGGGGTGGAGGTAGTGCAGGTCCCTGGGCTCCGGAGAACTGCCGCGCTCAGGGGACCTCCATGTTCCCCTCTCCCCAGCCCTCCGTGAAACCCCTGCCTGTACAGACTTGTGTAAAAAAAAGGACTGTTGGGGGGAGGGGGCAACTCGAAAGGAAATGCGTGTGCTTGGTTCCTCCACTCCTTCCCCCATCCCCGGTCGGGGCACGCGCCTGAGTGCAAAAGCTTGCAAAGCCTCCCGGCTGTAGAGAGAATCCTTGCAAGCATTCTCCCGAGCCAGGTGTGTATGCAAAAACGTGTGTGTACACCTCTGATTTTATGCGCGTGCAGACATGCATGTGCACTAGTGCATATTTGCAAATGCGTGGTACCTGCCAAGATAAATGCATGCACGGATGTGTGTCTTAAGCAAGCAAGCGCGCGGCGGTGCAAGTGTGTGTGTGTGTGTGTATGTGTGTGCGTTCCACTCCCAGCTCTGCTCATCTTGGTGCCCGGCCCCCTTAGCTCTCTAAGCCCCACCCACCACCCCTCTGGGCTTCGCTTTTACAAAAGGTCCCCCTAGTGCTAGCTGCCGAGGCGCCCAGAGTGAGCTAGACCGCGGCTGGAGCGGCAGCCCCGGCTCTGCGCCCCGCCCAGTCCCTTTCCCCTGCTGGGGATCCCCCTCTTCCCCGCCCACCCCTTACCCCCCATGCAGCCCGGCGCCCTACGCTAGCCCTCCCCCTCCCCCCCTCCAGGAGCGGGGCGCCGCCGGGGGAGGAGGGGGAATCGGCCGCGGGTTCTCGGTGTTCCCAGCACCCAGCTTCCCTCCAAGCCGGGTCGCGATGTACGACTGCATGGAAACATTTGCCCCGGGTCCGCGACGGCTGTACGGGGCAGGCGGACCCGGGGCTGGCTTGCTGCGCAGAGCCGCCGGCAGCTCCTGTTTCGCCGGACTCGAGTCTTTTGCCTGGCCGCAACCCGCCAGTCTGCAGTGTAGGTACCCGAGCCTGGGGGTGGGGTGTGGGGTGCAGGACAGGCAGCGGCTCTCGCTCTACATGTGTAAAAGTTGGACCTGGGGTGCAAGCGGGCATTCCGACCGTTTCCATGTGAGGGTCGGGTGTGTAGCAAAGAGAAGTACTGGCCCTTTAAAAGTGGGGGCCTCAGCTACTCCTTTGGGTGTGGGCAGTAGTGTTTGGAGTGTGTGTGTGGTTTCGATGGTGGGTATATAGCTAGGACCTGTGGTTGATGCCCCTCCAGGGTTCCCGGAGATAGGGAGAGGCCGAGGTGCGTTGGTAGTTTGGGTCGGCAGGTTCGTGGACCCGGAGGGCAATGGCACCCAGGACCGTGGGTGGCGTTTGTAAAGTCCATGTGGGAAGTCGCGAGTGTAAAAATATATATATTGTTTGCGAAGCGTGGGCATTCCTGGAGTGTGCAGCGCCTAGCTTAGGCAGTGCGAGTGTGGGTGCAGGGGTCTCTCCACGCAGCATCACCCTCCGCCTGCGTTGGCAGGTCCGAATGGCCCCGTGTGGAATTGTTTGTGGCGTGAGGCCGGGAGGGCGTGTGCCTTGCGTGGCTGCGGGGGCGGTTTTGGAAAGGGCTGTGTTGGAGCGTGCATCCTCTGGGTGTGCTGTGTGCGGGGTGGAAGGGGCCAGATTGGGTTCTGGCGCCCCCCTCCCCCACTGAGAAAAGAAATGTTAGGAAATGTGTATAGGGTTGTGTGCACTTTTTCCTATGGCTCCAGCCCACAACTTCAGTAGGAAGGGAAAAGTTTCAAGCAAAGTTTGTGTATGGTGAGGAGGGGCCTGGAGGTAGCAGCGGCCGGGGAAGCAGGACTCCTGGGTCCCCAAATACACATCTTTCCCTCTGTGAAATGGGAGATGCCAGGCCTGGGGCCCTGGAACCCCTTTCCAGAGCGGTAATAAAAAGCCGGGGACTGAGAGGCAGTAAAAATGAAGTCCAGATGAGAGGCGGCTTTGAAGCCCGGGCCGAAGTGCCTGGCGGGGGTGGGGGGGAGTGGGGAGGAGCTGGGAGGGGAGCCTGGAACACCCCCGAAGTTCCCCGGGGCTGGGACGGCGCTCCAGCCCGGGGATGCGGGTCTGGGGGGCACTCTGGGAAGGGGCGGGCGGCGGGCGCTCGGGGAGTGTGCGCGCGGGGTCACTGAGCCCCCGCCAACGCGCCTCGCTCCTTGGCACACGGCAGCGCTGTTTACGAGATCGCTTTTTTTTTTTTTTTTGGGTCTGTTGGTTGCAGGGCAGAGCCGCTCAGATTTAACAACTGGGAGACTGGAAGAGGGAGGTGGCAAATAGGAGACCGAACTGTGGGGTGGGGCAAGAAAGAAGAAAAGTGTAGCATTTAAAGGGCGGAGAAAACATGAACTAGTGCCTTGCACCAAACCAAATCCTTGTGAATTCTTAGCTTTCCGCTCATGGTCGGATAGGATGGGGATTTGGAGTATGTTGGGCAATATACTGAGATGGAAAGAATCTCCCAGGAAGGGTTTTTGCAGGGACCCGGCAAGGACCTGGTTTTTTTCAGGCCCAGAGAAGCCCATGGGACTTGGCTGGCAAGTCAGTTTGTGGCTTCTAGGGCCTTGGGTGGGGGAGTTCGGGCCTACTCCACACACTTTCAGGGAAAGTAGTTTAGACCTGTGTGTCTAGACCAGGGAAGGAAAGAAGTCCTTTGGTGAGTCTGCGAGTGCTTGGCAGCTCCAGTATTCTGGTGCTGCGTTGGCAGGCCACGGGTGTCTGTCTGGTGGCAGAGCTTCTTGCTTGCAGCTGGGAAGCGGATGCTGGGTGTTGTGCATCCCCCTCCGCAGTGTGGCTGGAGTGCATGTGCCTCTGTGCCTACCTGGGTGTTCTGTGCCAAGGTCCCCTCTGGGGTATAGGAGCTGGTTGGGAATGTGCCTGCTTTTATGCCCTGTGTGTTGTTGATGTGTGAGAGTGTCTCCAAGGAGGTGTGTGTCGTCAGATTGTGAGTCCGGGCTTCTCAGCCCTGGGCCTCGCAGCTGGGAGTGTTTACAGCCGGTTATAAAGAGTTTGTTTGAAGCTCCGCTCAGCCTGGCCAGGAATTTCCTCAATTTCAGCAATTTGGGCTTTAAAAGGAGAAAAACCCAGAGCCCACCCCCCTCCTCCGCAGCAGGGGCCCCTGCTTAGCCCGGCCAGGCATCGTCATGGTGGGGTCTCTGCCCAGGGCTGAGAAAGGAATCTGAACAGAGCCTTCCTGTGCCCTTCGCTCCCGGTTGACCAGAGCCACTGCGCTGCACTTTAGGGTTCAAGGGTGAGGGTGTGTCAGAGGGGTACCGAGAAGGGACCACAGTATCCTGAGTACCAGAAAAGCTGCCCCTGGCCTGTCTCCCTGCCACCCCCACTCTCATGATTGGCTGGCACGGGCCCATGCCAGTCTGACCGCACCCAGGCCCTTTCGCAAGAGAGGAAATGAGGCAGCGCTCTGCGGGCAGGGAGGGCGTCAGTGCGGGTAAGCACCACCCCACGCACTGGCCTGTGGGCAGCACATGTGCCCTCAGACACCAGGGCCATCCTGAAAGAAAGGCATCCCAGCCCACCCCCCATCTCCCAGCACCAGCCCCCGCCTCCATCTCCCGCCTGGTCCTGAATAGACTTCAGGCACCCTCCTATCCTCTACTCCTCGCTCTCTTTTTTCATTGGGGAATCTCACTCTAGCTGGATTCTTATGCTAATTGAGTGTCTGTGTGTGTTGGGGGGTGGGGAGGGTGGAGCTAATCCGGAACCCCAGCATCCTGGCATCCCAGTCCTTTCTGTCCTTCTGGCAGCCTGGATGGACTTCTGACCAGATGGGCTACAGCAGGTTAGAAGGAAGAAGGTGTTTATGAGGTGGGTGCAAGCAAGGGACACTCGTTAGATTTTAGGGTTTTCTTGCATTAACTTAGGCCTTCCAGGTTTGGGCAACTGGTCCTACAGATTGAATAATTTATAGATTTCTTTTTTTTCCACCCTCTGAAGACCAACCACACACTCAAAAGAGGTTTACTCAGCAGCCTCCTAAAAAGAGGGTGTCCTCCCCACAAACTCTTCGCGTGGCATGGGCTGAGATCTTTTTTGAGCACTGTGTGGCTTTTGCAGGGGAGGTTTAGGAGTGAAGACATAGCTCAGAGAGGGACCAGAGGTACTCCCCTCCCCTATCAACCCTGGTTACAACCCACTGTCACCTGACTTCTGGTTTGCTACACCCCCAACAACTTCTAGACCTGAGAATCTGAGCAAATAGCTGTCTCCCTTTCCTAACTTCTCTCACTCCTGGCCTGGCCAATTAGATCTAGACCTGAGATCTTCGGCTCCCCGCAGCTGCTTGCTCCCCGCATGCCCTCCCCTCCCCCATAACTGGCAGTGTGGCACTGGGCCGGCCCCATCCCTCCATAGGCCTCCATTTCTTCAGGTGTAAAATATGGCTTTTGCATGTGCCCTAACCTACTTTCCCAGTCCCTGCGTCCCATTTGCTTCATTGTCTCAGTGGTTTCTAGGGAAAAGGACATTGGTGGTTATTTGGGGGATGGTTTGAGGGGGGACTGGAGAAGGAAATGAAAACCCCATTCAGTATTCTTGCCTGGAAAATTCCATGGACAGAGGAGCCTGGCATGCTACAGTCCATGGGGGTGCAGAGACTGCACACGCACACGCACATTGAGGGTGGGGGGAAGATCCAGGACTGTCTACCCTGTACTGCTTGAGAGAGGATGAGGTTCTCTTCTACCTTCTGAGTCTCCTAGCAGGTGATTAAGCCAGATGATAGCCACAGGTGACCTGGAATTGCCTCTTCACCCCCAGATGTGTGGCCTCTTGAGCAGGAGAAGGGTAGGAGGGCGTCTACTGACAGGGACCCAATGTGAGAAGGAGTGACTAGAGAGTTCAGAACCACAGGCCAATACCCCTTTACACACCCACTTTGTAGCTGGGCAAACTGAGGCCCAGAGAATTTAACTTCCAGGATGGCTTGGACCCAGAATTTGGAGAATTGAGCAGTTGTATAGGACATTATTATAGGGGGAGATGGCCAGGTTGGGAGGTAATAGTAGTCATTTGAGGGTTTCTGAAAGTGTTTACTCTGGGGCAGTATATGGGTTGTTGGGACTTAAAATCAGTGTGGTGGCAATGGTGTCATTGCTGAGCCAGAGGAAGAAGTGGGAATGTGGGGTGTGTATCTGATGAGGATGCCTAGAGATCTGAGGTGGGGCTTCTCCCCTGACCCTCATATCACTGCTTCTCCCCAGCGGTGGAGACGCAGAGCACTAGCTCAGAGGAGATGGTGCCAAGCTCGCCCTCACCCCCGCCGCCTCCCCGGGTCTACAAGCCGTGCTTCGTGTGCAATGACAAGTCCTCTGGCTACCACTATGGGGTCAGCTCTTGTGAAGGCTGCAAGGTGTGTATGGGGGGGATGTGGGTGTTGGGCATCCAGAGTTGACTGGGTGAGATCAGAGACTGTGTGGGTGGGTGTCTCTCTGGGGTGGGAGGGATGCTGCTTTGCACAGACGGGGTTGAGCCTGGGACCTCCTGCAAGGCCTGAGAGAGGCTGATACTCCCAGCATCCTGCTTCACTGACCCTGCCCCCTAACCCCCAACCCCAGGGCTTCTTCCGTCGCAGCATCCAGAAGAACATGGTGTACACATGTCACCGCGACAAAAACTGTATCATCAACAAGGTGACCCGGAATCGTTGCCAGTACTGCCGGCTACAGAAATGCTTTGAAGTTGGCATGTCCAAGGAAGGTAGGCCCTTAGGCCTGCCTGGGCAGGAGCACTCCTATCCTAGACTGTGGCTGCCACCCTCTTCCCACTGGCCGCCCCCACTTTCCTGACCTCTGCGATCAGCCTCCAGCCGCCCTGGAGTGCTGCCTCCTCCCGGGCCAGTCCTATTTGATTAGTTCCATTCACCCAGGAGACCCCACCCCTTTCCATTCCCTCTTCTCAGAGCTTAACCCTTCCTCTGAATGAGGGATTGGGGGTTACCATTGCACATTCCTTATTTCATGGGCAAGTTGGGGGGCTTGCCAGTCCCCTCCCCTGCTCCCAGCCCTGAGCCTGAGGTGGATCTGGGGTGCCCCCCCTCCCCTGCACCATTGTGCTGCCAAGGCTATAAGTGGATATCCTGCCGCCTGCATATCCTGCCCCCCCTCCCCAGCTCCTGCAGGGTGACAGGAAGGGCAGGATGGAGCCGAATGGCCTGGGGAGGGAGTAGGGGCTGCAGGCCCTGGGTGGGGCTGGGGAGAGCCAGCCTGGGAATGGGAGCTAGTGTAGGAGACAGAACCCGAGGCCCTGCCCTAGGGTCCCAGGGAATGGATGATCTCCAGTGTATTGAGTTAGCGTGAGAGGGGATACGGGAGGGAGATTCTGAGGGTCCTGACCCTCTCGGATCTGCCTCTACCCCCAAGCCGTACGGAATGATCGCAACAAGAAGAAGAAAGAGGTAAAGGAAGAAGGGTCGCTTGACAGCTATGAGCTGAGCCCCCAGTTAGAAGAGCTCATCACCAAGGTCAGCAAGGCCCATCAGGAGACCTTCCCCTCGCTCTGCCAGCTGGGCAAGTACACCACGGTGAGGAGTGGGCAGGGCCATGGTGAGGGCAGGGACCGCTGACTTTGGTGACTGGGTGGGGGTGGTGTTGGAGGCCGTGGTCTGGTGCTGACAACTCAGGCATCTGGATGCAGAGGGAGAGCCAGGGGTCTTGGCAAAACGAAGACAGCCCCCCAGACGAGCCTTCGTTTGCTTTCTAACCTGCTGTTGCTGCAGAACTCCAGTGCAGACCACCGGGTGCAGCTGGATCTGGGGCTGTGGGACAAGTTCAGTGAGCTGGCCACCAAGTGCATCATCAAGATCGTGGAGTTTGCCAAGCGGTTACCTGGCTTCACCGGTCTCAGCATTGCTGACCAGATCACTCTGCTCAAGGCTGCCTGCCTGGACATCCTGGTGAGTTAAACCCTGGGCCCTGTCTTCCATCAGAGCCTGACCCTCAGACGAGACCATGGAGTTGGTCCACACAGAGATTTCGTTATCTCTGTTCCCCGCTCCAGTCTGGGACTCCACCAGATATCCTCGAAACCTAAACTCTTTCTTGTCTTAATCTCTGCCCCTGAGATCTGATCCTAGACTTCTGCATGCCCTACCTTCTGACTTCTCGTCTCTTCCCCCGACTTCGGACCCTCCATCTGTCTGCCTTCCTTCTGCTTTAGGCGGCCCTCCTTTAGTTCCTAACTGCCTCGCTTTTTACCTGCACCTCATGCTCTTTTCCCTCCCACCTGTGCGCTCCTTCCCAGAGACAGCACTAACCCTCCCCCCACCTCCAGATGCTGCGGATCTGCACAAGGTACACCCCAGAGCAGGACACTATGACCTTCTCCGATGGGCTGACCCTGAACCGGACTCAGATGCACAATGCCGGCTTCGGGCCCCTCACAGACCTCGTCTTTGCCTTCGCTGGGCAGCTCCTGCCACTGGAGATGGACGACACAGAGACAGGCCTGCTCAGCGCCATCTGCCTCATCTGCGGAGGTGCGGGGCGCCCCCTGGCGCTGACTCAGATTACTTTCCCACCGCACCCCACACCTGATCTCCAGCCTGGCTGGAGACCTTGGTCCCACCCCGGACTCCTCAGCTCCAGTTACAGACTGCCCAGCAGCCTGGAACAAGAAAAGAGAAGACGGGGAGAGCCGGGACAGGGGGCAGGGAGCTGAGGAGACCCCTGGTACTAGTGTTGACATAGAGGTCTGTGCTTAGTCACTCAGTCGTGTCCGACTCTTTGCGACCCGATGGACCATAGCCTGTCAGGCTCCTCTGTGCATAGGGATTCTCCAGGCAAGAATGCTGGAGTGGGTTGCCATGCCCTCCTCCAAGGGATCTTTCCAAGTCTCCCGCCAGGTCTCCTGCATTGCGGGCAGATTCTTTTATCGACTGAACCACCAGGGAAGCCCTGGGCAGGAGTGATTTACCAGAGAAAGCCTCTTGCCAGAGAGGGATGGTATAGGGATTGGAGCAGGGGAGATGGTCTGAATGGGGGCTCATGGTCAGGTTTGGGGCCTGGAGGGCCATAGGGCAGGGCTCCTTGGGATCAGCCATTCATCACTGTCTTCCACATCTCTCTCACTCACCTGTGCGTATCCCCAAAGACCGCATGGACCTGGAGGAGCCTGAGAAAGTGGACAAGCTGCAGGAACCGCTGCTCGAAGCCCTGAGGCTCTATGCCCGGCGCCGGCGGCCCAGTCAGCCCTACATGTTCCCCAGGATGCTCATGAAGATCACTGACCTCCGGGGCATCAGCACCAAGGGTTAGTCGGGAGCAAGCCTCCCCTCTGTCTTCTCGGAGCTGCCGGTCTCCCAGATCAGGCAGAGACAGGAGCAGAGTGGGTTAGAATCAGGCAGCCCGCACTGGCATCCTCGCTCTGCTACATGCTGGTGGGAACACTTGGTGCAAAGTACCTTTCCTTTTTGAACCTTGTTTTTCTGTTTGTGAGGATGAAACAAGTTAACACACAACAGGCTTACAGCTGTGCTGAGTTATAAAGTTCAGTGCCTCCTGCCCTGGATGGAGGAGATGTTTCCATCATCATAGGAAGGTTGATTGGATGCCTGGCAGTGTTTAATGAGGCTTAGTCCTAGTGATAAATGTTATTGAGAACAGCCCTAAGAGCAGCTGGCAAGCCATGGGCTTACAGAGGGGGTCCAGGGTGTGTGGCTGGAAGGTGGGCACTGTGTGATTTTGGAGGAGACAGCCTGAAAGGAAGGATGGGCAGTGGGCTTGGCAGAGAAGACAGGCAGAGTCTCCAGGCAGAGGAGTGGTCCCCAGGAGCTCTACAGTAGAAAGAGGGTGAGAAAGAGGCAGACAGAGGTAACAGGCCTGTGCTGGGAGCCCCCAGAGGGCAGTCAAGCAGAGTTAGGGAGGCCGCCATAGGGGCTGTACCTTAGCCCCCCTGAACCTCCTTGTTCCTCCACTGCAGGAGCAGAAAGGGCCATTACCCTGAAGATGGAGATTCCAGGCCCGATGCCTCCCCTGATCCGAGAAATGCTGGAGAACCCCGAAATGTTTGAGGACGACTCCTCGCAGCCTGGCCCTCACCCCAAGGCCTCCAGCGAGGATGAGGTTCCTGGGGGCCAGGGCAGAGGGGCCCGCAGCCCCCATCCTGACCAGGGTCTCTGACTTCCCCTGCCTTGGGGGTTGGGGCTCCAGGCAGCAGACTGACCATCTCCCAGACACCGCCAGTGGCTGGGGGAGGACCTGCTCTGCCCTCTCCCCACCCCTTCCAATGAGCTCCTTGTTTTTGCCAAAGTTTCCAGGGGTGCCTCTGTGTTCATCCCCATCTTGCTCTAACCGGCTCCCTCTCCAGTCCTGGGGGCCTGCCCTGTTCCCTCCAGGAGAGAGGGCAGAGGGGTGAGCCTGGGTTTGGACTCTGAAATCTTAGCACTGCCCCTCAGACACCAGGGTCCAGGCTCCCCAGGGCAGGAGGAAGACCCTTCATTCCACAGCCCCTTCCTCTGCTGGGTGCTTAGGCCTCTGGGAGCAAACAGGAACACTAGAGACCAAAAGGGGGCCGTAGGGGGAGGGCTGAGCCCACCCTCTTGCCCCTGTCCTTGGTGCCTAATGCTGCGTGAGGCACCTGCCAGGTGCATCCTGCCCGCTGTGCCCCATCCTCATGCCAGGTCAGAGTGGGGCAGCCCGGGCCCTGCATTTCTGTTGGGGGGTGCAGAGGGTGACAGGGACAGATGTGGATCGCTCCGCACCTCTTCACTGGGGCCTCCGTTACAAGCCCCTCCCCCAGCCCTGTCACGTGCCTTGGGCCCCCCCTGCCCCTCATCTCAGCCTTGGGGCAGGGACCCTCCTACACTACAGAGGGGCCAGGGGATCCCTCTCCCCCTAGTGCCTTCCCCCTTGATCCCCCAGAGCAGCTTGGCCCAGGGAGAGGTGGGGTGGGCACTGCTTAGCTGATCCCGCCCTGACCCAGAGGAAGCCTCTATTTATTTATTAGCTTTTGTTTACACCCTGGAATTGACCCCTTCCTCCAGGGGACTTGGGAGGGGGAGCCCAGGGCCCCTGTGACCCCTCCCTTCCTCCAATCCCCAGTTTGTATTTAGCTGCCAAATAAGATTCCCACTGGCTCCCCTTTTTCTCTGGGGGGTCCGGGTGCTGTCCCCTCCCCTCTGTTTACATCTCTCCTCCACCCCCCACCCCCGCCCCGCTGTATCGCATATTGCTGAGTTTTCTATTTTTGCAAAATAAAGTGATGGAAACTCATGTAATGTGGCTCCCTGGGGTGAGGGGGAAGCAACTAGGTGACCTGGAGAGGGACTGGATGAGGAGGCTGGATTATGCAGGCTTCTTAGGGCAACTGGGAAATAGGATGAGATGCACTGGGTGGGTGTGGTGGGAGGGGGACCCAAAGGGAGTCCCCAAGGGCCCATTCTGAGTGTCTGGGCCTCCCATGTTCGCCAGGCGAGGGCCCTTAGATTGGACTTTGTGAACCTCCAGGAAGGTGCTGGGCCTCAGAGGTCTTTAAGCTGTCCCCACCCCCAGATCTGTAGACATGCACATCTGCCCTTCTCTGCGGAGGGGGTCGTTGCCATTTCATTTGGTTCTCAGGAGGGTCCCTGGCCCCAGAGGAAAAGCACGGTGCACATCTCAGTTATAGTGTGTCTGTTTTATGCCAACCCCTCACCCCATGAGCCGCGCCACCCCCTCTACCCCCGTGATCCCAGCATCACCTTCTGAGTCAATCCGTCTATACTTTCTGAGCCCACCCTTCTCTCCATGACCCTGCTTGCCCTCCACGACCCCACTGTTACCTTCTGTCCTAACTCCTCTCCTTGCCCCTGCATGCCGTAGCCCCTGCAGCACCCCAGCCTCAGCCCCACTGCCTTTGACCTCTGCCACTGCGCCCCTGGACTCTCCCTGGACCCCTATGACTCCCCATCAACACCCACCCCTCCCTTCTTCCCTGGAATAGCGCCTTGCCTACCTGTGCTTGGCTGTCTCCTGAGGACCTGTGCGCATAGGGGAAAGAGGTTGAGGATGTGGGAGTAGGGGACGAGAGGAGGGGGGGGAAAGCAGAAGAAGAAAGTGAAAGAAGCTCTAGAGGAAACCACAGGGCCTGTAGGGAAGGAGGGGTCATTGCTGTGGCAACGCCGGTTGTGGGGGAAGGGCAAGAGGTCTGAGAGCCAGAGGCTGGCTGAAGCCCACCCAGAGGAGGACCCCCTTCTCCCCAGTTGCTCCTCTGGCAGCTACACCCCTCCCACCCACTTGATGCTCACTGAACACCCTGCCAGGAGATGGGCTCTGTGGTCCCTGCACAGTAGAGGAGACAGACCTGTGAATGGACATCACATGCAGTTCCTTCTTAAAACTCCCTGTGGTCAGCTGCGGGCCTCGACCTCTTTTCCTGGCAGCCTCGTCCTTGCCCGACTCCAGCTGCCATGCGGGTGCTCATTTTTGCCCAGTTCACTTCTGCCACCCCCATCCCAGGCTCCACCGTTTGACTCCTTGGACTCCCAACCTCATCCTTTGAGCCTGGCCCTGTGCCAGTGTCTCCCAACTTTCCAGCATCTGGATCTTGAATTTTACATTCTTCCATTGCTATTACTTCTCACCCATCAATTCTCACTCTTATCCAGCCCCTGGTAAGTGCCACATTCTCCACTAAACAATTGCTACAAATAATCTCATTTCATTCTCACAACAATCATATGAGTTTCACTTGACAGATGAAGCAGCCACGGGAAGGGTAAGTAAGTAACTAGGGGCCCCATTACTGGTAAATGACAGAGCCAGGGATTTGAACTTGGGCAGCTTGGCTCCAGAGTCAATGTAGTTAAGCACCCACTCTAAGACAGTGGGCGCCAGGTTTTCAGAAAGAACAATAGTCATTAACTTCCCCCTCCTACAGTACTTACTGCCTCCATATTTCTTCCTTCCCGTCATGTTCCTATATGAGGAAGTAGAGAGATCAATCTGGGAGGCAGGCGGACCTGGATTTAAATCCAGACCAGCTAGTTTGCTAACTCTGTGATCTCGGGCAAAATTCTTTACCTTGTACTTCTAAGCCTCTACGTCTGTAAAATTAGGGGGCTGGGGGAAGTTTCACACCTATGTCATGAGGTTCTTGTGCGAATGAATTACGTTATGATGATATATCCAGCGCACAATAGGCATCCAGTAGATGAGCTTCCTTCTTCCAGATCCCTGTGTCACCACTCCCTTGATCCGTTTTCACCCTTATCTGCCCCGTCGTCTCCTAGATCAGTCACCCCCACCACCCCCAAGTCTCCCCCACCCCGGGGTGTGTCACTTCCTCCTCTGCAGCCTCCCAGATCAGTACACAAAGGCTGCTGCTACTGCCGGAGGAAGGGCTGCTCCGCACGCAAGCACGCACCTGTGAGTACCAGGGCACCAGCCCTTCTGCCTCCTCTCGCTACCCGCCCAGGCCTCACCTGGTCGCACGCAGCCTCCTGGGAAGAGGGCCTTGGCCTGAAGACACCCAGGGTTCAGCTGAGTCTTGAGAAGGGCTCTGACATATCTGCATTCCCAAGATCTCCTGTCCTTTCCCCTCACAAACCCTCCCTCCCCTCACCCCTCTCTCGGGTTGGTTTCCCAAGAGTGGGACTGGAGACAGGAAAAGGAGGGCGGGGATGTATGAGCCCATCATTTGCTTTACAGCTATGTGTCAAGGACTAATACAAGGTAAGGTTCTCCCTATATTACTCCCCAGCCGCTACGCCTGCTGCCTAATGCTTTGTGCTCCCCTCAGGCCTCCCCCCCTTGGGCAGATCCCACACTCCTTGGAGACAGTGGCTCAGTAGCTCAGTTCTGTCTCCTCCTGGTGATGCTGAGCGGGCAGCAGAGTTTCCTCCTGACTTGGGAGTCCTGGATGGGTGGGGAGGGTGCTCTCTTTCTCAGCTGCTGCGAGGGCAATAGGGTATTGGAGTCAGAATTAAGTCCGGGAAAATGGACAACCCAGAGGGAGCGAAGGGAAGATCAAAGAAGACCCCAAGGAAAGAGAAAGGGGATTAGGTAGAGCCCATGGGGACTGGTGCGGAGAAGGTGAAACTTTCCATGAAGATGGGGCCTGGGTTGGAGGGGGCAAAGCAGCATGCAAAGTGAGAGCCCTGGTCGGCTTCAGTCCCTGCCTCTGCTCAAGTTCGCTGGGGACCCTGGGCAAGTCACTCACCACTTCTGGCATTCAGGTTTCCATCTGTGAAAAAAAGGGGTGGAAATATATTTCTCCATTCTATGTTTAGGATCAGAGGGGGAATGGAAGTAAAATGAAGAACTGTAAAGAAGTGGAGAAGAGAAAAGCAGATTTCTGAATCTGTAATCAGATTTCTGAATAGGAAGGGGAGAGAAAGGGAAAGACAGATTAAGATACAATTGGTGGCAAGTCCTGCATCCCAAGGAGGGGGGAAGGGGGTTGGGGGGACATGTCCAGGGCCCCATTTAAGGGAGATGAGCAACTCCTGGGGAACCAGTGTGGCGCAGAGCCCCACCTGTGAGAGATGAGTCAAAACGCTGTTCGTGCAGTAGCATCCCCATCCTGGGCAACCACAGGCGAGCCGAGCCAGCAAGCCTGAGGTTAAGCGGAGGATGAGCCCTGGGCTGGTCTCTCTCGCAGAGGGTGGAGGCTCTGTTAAATATATATATACTACGCCTGAGGTCACAGGTGGTGGGGAGCAGGACGGGGGCGGTCAGCAGCTTGACACCCCACCCCTTCCTCACACCCCATGTCTAGTGTCTGGTACTGAGTCTCAGCCCAGGCTGAGAAGGATGTTGATGCTTCCTGAAAGAGTGAGCTGACATTTCAAATGCACCGCTGATGGTTGTGGAAACTGTTGCAGCCCTTCAGGAGGTCATGTCGGTTAGGCCCGCACTGCTTACCAGTATTACAAATGATTCCTATTTGTTAGCCCTACAAATCCTCTTCCAGGGTTTATCCTATTAATACAACATACACACCTGTGAAATGATAAATCCAGGAATTTTCACTGCAGTATTGTTTATAATAGTGAACAATTAGAAACAACATAAATTCTCATCACAAAGACTAAATACAACATGACATATCCGTGCAATGGAAATCTATACAGAACAAGGGAATTCTTTATTTCTTGGGTAGTGGGAACTCCAAGAAAAGTAGTGAAACTGAGGAAGATGTAAAACTGGGTGCAAAGTATTCTAGCATTTGCGGAATTCCATCATTTGATTCTATCACTTGAAGACTATATATATGTTCATGTTAGTTTGTATATACACTAAAAGTCTCTTGAAAGATGACAAGAAACAAAAAAATGCTAATAAATGATGGTTATTTGCTTGGTGTAAGTGTGGAAACTGGGGTGGATTGGGAATAGGAGAGGACATTTCTCATGACCTTAACTTTGATTTTTAACATGGTGCTAAAATACACATCAAATCGATCATTTAAACCATTTTAAGTGTATAATTCAGTGGCATTAGGTACATTCACAATGCTGTGTAACCATCACTGTTACCTAGTTCCAGAACTTTCTCTTCACTCCACAAGGAAACTGCCCATTAAGCAGTCACTTCTCATCCTCCCCTCCTCCCCAACTGTCAGCAATCACTAAGCCACTTTCTGTCTCTATGGAGTTGTCTAGTTGGGCTGCTGCTGCTGCTGTTAAGTCACTTCAGTCGTGTCTGACTCTGTGAGCCCATAGACGGCAGCCCACCAGGCTCCCCGTCCCTGGGATTCTCCAGGCAAGAACACTGGAGTGGGTTGCCATTTCCTTCTCCAGTGCATGAAAGGGAAAAGTGAAAGGGAAGTCGCTCAGTCGTGTCTGACTCTTAGCGACCCCATGGACTGCAGCCCACCAGGCTCCTCCATCCATGGGATTCTCCAGGCAAGAGTGCGGGAGTGGGGCGCCACTGCCTTCTCCCTAGTTGGGCTAATTCATATAAATGGAGGTGTATAATGTGTGCTTGTCCGTGACTAGTTTTTTCCACTGAGCATCGTGTTTTCAAGGTTCATCCATGTGGTAGCATGTATCAATACTTCATTCTTTTTTATGGCCAAATAATATTTCATTGTATGGATATGCCATAATTTACCCATTCATCAGGTAGGCATTTCTGGTGGGCATTCATCAGGTGGGTTGTTTCTGCCTTTCAGCTATTGTAAATGGTACTGCAATGAAGAGTCCTGCACAAGTCTGTGTTTGCTTAAACATCTGTTTTCAGTTCTTTTAGGGATATCCTTAGGGGTAGAATTGTCAAGTGCCAGGGTGATTCTGTGCTTTAACTTCATAAAGAATCACCAAACTGTTTTCCACAGTTGCTGTACCATTTCACATTCCCACCAGCAATATATGAAGGTTCCATCTTCTCTGCATTCTCATCTACACTTGTTTTCTATTTTTTTTTTTAAGTCTAGCCATCTTAGTGGGTGTGAAGTGGTATCTCACTGTGGTTTTGATTTGCATTTCCCTGAAGGCTAATCATGTTGAGCATTTTTTAATCTGTTGTTTGTCACTTATCAATCCTCTTTAAAGAAACATCTAAGTCCCTTGCTTATTTTAAAAGTAGGTTGTTTTTCTCTTTCTTGTTGAGGTGTAGGAGTTCTTTATATATTCTGGATACTTGACAGATATGTGATTTGCAAATATTTTTTTCCCATCCTGTGGTCTGTCCCTTCACTTTCTTGATAATGTCCTTTAAAGCACAAAAGTGTAAAATTTTGAAGTTCAGTTTATCTAGCTCCTTTTGTTGCTTGTGCTTTTGATGTCATAGCTAAGAATCCATTGTCAAGTCCAAAATTATGAAGATTTACCCCTATATTTTTTTCTAGGAGTTTATAGTTTATCAACTTATACTTAGGTCTTTGGTCCATTTTCAGTTAATTTTTGTGTATGTTGTGAGGTAGAAGTCCAACTTTATTCTTTTAAATGTGGATATCCAGTCATTCTAGCACCTTTTGCTGGAGACTTCTTTCTGTATTGAATGGTTTGGCATCTTTGTTGAAAATCAATTGGCCATAAAGGGATGGACTTGTATATTTCTTTCTTTTCTTTATTTAATGCTTTTGGCTGTGTTGGGTCTTCCTTGCTTTGCAAGGGCTCTCTCTAGTTGCTTTGAGCAGGGGCTACTCTGTTGCAGTGCGTGGCCTTCTTATTGGGGTGGCTTCTCTTGTTGCAGGCACAGGCTTTAGGAGTTGCAGCACACTGGCTTGGTGGTTGCAGCTTGTGGGCTCTAGAGCTCAAGCACACGGGCTTAGTTGTCCCGTGGCACGTGGAATCGTCCTAGATCAGGGATCGAACTTGTGTCCCCAGCCAGATTCTTAACCAGCGGATCAACAGGCAAGTCTAGATTTGTATATTTCTGAACTCTCAATTCGATTCCATTGATCTCATTGCCTGTCCTTATGCTGATACTGTGGGCTTCTCAGGTGGTTCAGTGGGTAAAGAATATGCCTGCAGTGCAGGAGATACAGGAGATGTGGGTTTGATCCTGTGTTGGAAGATCCCCTGGAGAAGGGCATGACAACATACTCAAGTATTCTTGCCTAGAGAATCCCATGGACAGAGGAGCCCGGTGGGCTGTAGTCCATAGGGTCACAAAGAGTTGGACACGACTAAAGCTACTGAGCATGCATGCACGCATGCCAATACCACACTGTCTTGAATACAGCAGCTTTGTAGTAAGTTTTGAAAGTGAGAAGTGTGAGTCTTCCAATTTTGTTCTTTTTCAAGATTGTTTTGGCTATTCGTGCAATGCTATATGAATGTTAGGATCAGCTTTTGCATTTCTATAAAAATGGCCATTGGGATTAACTTTTTGATTTTTGAAGTGTGATACTGAATTGCCTATTCAAATTTTAGTTAGTAAGTTTCTGTTTTGTTTCGCGGCAGTGCTAGGTTTTCATTGCGGTGCGCAGGCTCTTCTTTGTTGCGGCAAGTAGATGTTTCTCTACTTGCGATGCACAGGGGCCTCTCTAGTTGCAGCATGTGGGTCTAGTGACCTTGTGGCATGTGGGATCTTAGGGGTCTCTAGTTGCAGCGTGTGGGCTTAGTGGCCCTGTGGCGTGTGGGATCTTAGTTCTCCAATCAGGGATCAAACTTGCATCCCCTGCATTGGAAGGCGGATTCTTAACCACTGGACTACCTGGGAAGTCCCAATTAATAAATTTTTAAAATTCTCAAATTTGCCTGGTCTTCCATATAGGTCATTCCAGGAATTACCCTGACTTCAAGCTCTTTCTCCAAAACTCTAGATCCCCTTTGTGCAATGTACAATAAAGAGAAAAATTTACCAACTCTGGCCTTCCTTTCTTCATTATCTCAGAGTTTTAGACAGCTCTTCTTAAGGTCTAATTGTGATTCCTCTTGCTGTCATGTTGGTCAATTACAGCTGATTTCCCTGCCTTTTTCACATACTCCCTCATCTGCTCCAGCATTCTTTCCTCTCATTCCTAATCCCTGACTTCCCACCCTCCCTTATTTACAGCCCCTGGCCCTCTTCCTTTAGAATCCATGGTTATGAAAGCTACAAGGAATGTCAGATTATTTTTTTTTCAGCTCACCTACTTTAAGTTATGGAAACTAAGGCTCAGAGAGAAAGTTTGACTTGACACCAGCCAGTGAGTGACTGAGACTGGACCAGACCTGGTCCATTTCCTCTCTTTTTTGTTCTCTTTCCACTATAGCTTGGAACTGGTGAAGAGCCCTGTGTGCAGACCTTCCTGCAAACATGTCCCCTCTCCAGACTCTTGCTTAGACCATTTTGCCCACTCTGGCCTCATAAAGTCTGCACACAGGAGGGACAGGTCTTTTCCAAGGCTCCTACCCCAGGCTGGGACGTGCCCTTTCCTGCCATTTTGAAGAAACTGCTGAATCCACAGGGGGAAGTGAAACTATGGGGGGAGATAAAAGAGTTGGGGTAGAGTTTTGAGAGGGACAACCACAGGCTAAGTTTAGAGGACCAAGAGTTTGGGGGCCCTTCCTGAGGACCCACGTGACCCCCTTTATATCCTATTACAGACCATGGTGGCTTTGTCAATGGTCCTTGTTTTCCTGCTGGCCCTGAGCAGAGGTGAAAGTGAGTTGGACGCCAAGAGCTCATCCTCACAGGAGGCCACAGAGTGGAGGGATCCCAATCTGTCCCGGCCAGGGTCCTGCCAGCCAGCTCCCTCCTGCCAAAAGTGCATCCTCTCACATCCGAGCTGTGCCTGGTGCAAGCAACTGGTAAAGATGGGCTTGTGATCTCTGAACTGTGTGTGTGTGTGCAACCTGGATATACAAGTATGATTGTGTGGGTACATGTGTGGCTTTCTGGGTATGCTCTAGTCCTGTATATGACTGAGTTTGTGCACATATGACTGTTGTCTATGATCGTATGTGTGTGGGCACACACATGCATGCAAGAGTCCTCTGCATACATGTTTGCATCCGTGTATCTGTGTATATATGGAGAAGACTTGTGACCTTAAACTTGGAGGAAGCATGTCCTCACCGAACTCTTGCTTGTGTATAGCGAGAGGGATCTTTTGTGGGTATATCCATGAGAAAGTGTATTTGTCAGCTTGGGGCTGTCAAAATACCACAGACTGGGGGGGCTTAAGTGACAGGAATTTATTTCACAAACAAATTGATTGAGGATGTGAAATCCCAGATCAAGGTGGTAGCTGATTCAGTTCCTAGTGAGAGCTCTCTTCCTGGCTTGCCGAAGGGCTGCAGACAAGCTCTCTGGTGTTTCTTCTTATAGGGATCTAATCAATAGATCATGAGGGCGCTACTCGCATGACCTCATCTAACCTTAATTTATTCTCTAAGGCCCTAACTCCACATACTATCATGTTGGGGGTCAGTCCACTGCAAAAAGTGTGTGATTGGGTTTCTGGATCTGGGTTGGGGGTGGAGGTGTGTTCCTGGGTATGCAGCAGCCTATGACTGGGAGGGTAGGCTGGAAGGAGCTGGAAGCCTATGGGATTTGGGGCAAAGGCTTGAACTACCTAAGTGGCAAGAAGGATGTGGGGGGTGGGGGGGAGGGTGTCTCCCTGGCTGGTCAAACAAAGCTGTTCTTTGTTCATGCCTGAAAGAGACAGGGCTCTGGTGTAGCAGAGCACAAGGGGTGCCTGAGCTCGGGGGATGGGGCAGAACTGTCTCACAGGAAATGGGGAGTTAGATGAGATAAGAAATGCGGGCACACTCATGGGAAGACAGAGCTCCAGAGCTGAGTGGGTCCAGGAGAAAGGCACGTAGTGAATCTGGGAGGCCTGGAAGGGGAAGACAGAGTCAGCGGGAGGCAGAGAGCAGAGGTGCCAGGCCAGAGGAGCCAGGCAGGGACTCTTGGGCCAGGTGGGTATGTGTCAGTCTCCTCCAGTCCCCAGACCAGACCCTGGCTGGCACCTGGGCCAGCTGAGAAGCTGCTCTAACCATTTCCTTCCCCTGTGGCTCCCCAGCCAGTCCCAGGGTACCAGACACACTGAGGGGAAGCGGGTATTCTCTTCTGTCGCTGTCGTTTCCCTTCTCAGGGACTGTCTTAATCTGACCCCCTTCCCATTTTGGCCTGAGTTTGCCGGGGGATGGGGGGGACTCCGGTGGGGGGGTTGGGGGGGGTGGGGGGCGGACTAGGAAGACAGGTTCTTCCTTTTTTTAACGGTAGTGAGGTCCCTAAGATCTCTGTCGTGCTGGGGGAGGTGAGAGGTAGGTATCTGGCGGAAAGGGGGTGTAGAGATAAGGGTAGGAAAAGGGGGATGCTGTAGGAAGTGGGCTCTGGACAAGGAAGTAAGTACGGTTCGAGGTTCGAGGGTAGCTGTGGAAGGAAGGGAGGGGAGGGAATTGGGGGTGGGTGCAGGGCTCAGGGAGTTGCCTGACAGGGGAGGGCTTGGAAGTGGCCAGGATGGCAGGGTGGTTCTGGGAGCCGGGCTGAGGGTTTCGGGGGATCAGGGTTCCACACGCGCCTCCCCTTACCGCGCAGAACTTCACAGCGTCCGGGGAGGCGGAGGCACGGCGCTGTGCTCGGCGAGAAGAGCTGCTGGCCCGGGGCTGCCTCCCGGGGGAGCTGGAGGAGCCCCGCGGCCGGCAGGAGATGCTGCAGGACGACCCGCTCAGCCAGGGCACCCGCGGCGAGGGGGCCACCCAGCTGGCGCCGCAGCGGGTCCGGGTCACGCTGCGGCCGGGTGAGTTAGGGGGTGGCGGGCAGTCAGGCCGGGGGCTGGGATTCCACCGCGGCCGGCTGACCTCCCCACCACCTCCACCCGCAGGAGAGCCCCAGCAGCTCCGGGTCCGCTTCCTTCGAGCGGAGGGATACCCCGTGGACCTGTACTACCTTATGGACCTCAGCTACTCCATGAAGGACGACCTGGAGCGCGTGCGACAGCTCGGGCACGCGCTGCTGGTGCGGTTGCAGGAGGTCACTGACTCCGTGCGCATCGGTAAGCCCCGCGGAGCCCTGCCCGCTCCTGCCTGCCCTCTGCCTCTAACCAGCCGCACCCCAGCCTCTGCCAATGCCTAGGAAACACAAGGGCCTCACCTGCCCTCTCCTGCCCACCCCCCACACTCCAAGAAAGTAATCGAGAAGATTCCCTGGAGAAGGGATAGGCTACCCACTCCAGTAGTCCTGGGCTTCCGTATGGCTCAGACAAAAAGAATCCACCTGCAATGAGGAAGACCTGGGTTCGATCCCTGGATTGGGAAGATTCCCTGGAGGAGGGCATGGCGACCCACTTGTTATTCTTGCCTGGAGAATCTCATGGACAGAGGAGCCTGGCAGGCTCCAGTCTATAGGGTCGCAAAGAGTCGGACACCACTGAGTGACTAAACATAGGACAAGAAAGTAAAGCGAGGGTTTATTTACTGAAAGCGTGCTCTCAAGGGGTGAGAGAGCAGGCAGATTCAGGTGAGAGGCTGCCCTGAGTTGCTTTTTTCCTGCAAGCCGGTTCTCCGGGGCATAGAAATGAAGCCTCGGAACACTCGTGGCCTCTCCTGGTTTCTAACAGACCTGGCCAGGCCACGGGTTCCTGATATCTATCCCCAGAGACATCTTCTAGGTCAGAGCTAGGGGAGCTTTAAGAGTCGGTCCTGTAGGACTTCTCATTTTACTGGAAGGGTAACTGAAGCCCCAAATCTGGAGAGACTGTGTTCAGACAGCTCCCAGCATCAGATGTACCACCTGGACACTCCCGATGCCTCGTCTCCTGGCCAAGGTCTAAATGCACCATCCCTGCTACACCTACTGCTCGCACCCCTCTGTTCACCATCCCCTGGGTCGTCTTCTGCTGCTGCCGTTACTACACTGCACACTCGAGCCTTCTTTAGCTTCCACCAAACCCCTGCCACCATCATGTCCTCCTCCTCATGTCCATTCCCCGCTTCCCTGAGCCTGTGCACTCGCCCCTTTGCCCCTGCTGGGTCCTGGGTCCCTGGCCCTTTAGGAGCACCCTCTACCATGAGCTCCTCTGTGACTGCCCCCACCCCAGTTCTTGGGGACTCCCTTCCTGAGTCCTCAGCGGCGGCCCCCATCCAGTGATGTCTGCCACTGCCTTCATGACTCTCCCAGGCTTTGGCTCCTTCGTGGACAAAACGGTGCTGCCCTTCGTGAGCACAGTGCCCTCCAAGCTTCGCCACCCCTGCCCCTCCCGGCTGGAGAGCTGCCAGTCACCCTTCAGTTTTCACCATGTGCTGTCCCTCACTGGGGATGCAAAGGCCTTCGAGCGGGAGGTGGGACGCCAGAACGTGTCCGGCAACCTGGACTCGCCCGAAGGTGGCTTTGATGCCATTCTGCAGGCTGCCCTCTGCCAGGTGAGGGGGTGGGGAGGGTCTTTGAGTCGGATGAGCTGGTTGGAGCCAAGATGGGCACCTGTGGTTAGTCAGTGCACAGTTCTAGGGGGTGCCCTTTGTACTATAGTCCCTGTAGTTTACACATTTGACAATTTCCTGGTGGATTGGAGTGAAATGTCTAGAGGAAGAGGCATACTTCCCTAATTTACAAGGCCTCCACTAGCAGCAACCCTATTCGGGGAGAAGCAAGGAGCTGGAGACAGGGGGATGGACAAACTGAGTCAGAATGAGGCCGGCCAAATCCTTGGCTAGTAGAGCTGGTGGGGGTAGCTCAAGGGCCCTCCATGCTCAGGTGCACAGCCTACCACCCACCCCACTCCAGAAGCAGATTGGCTGGAGAAATGTGTCCCGTCTGCTGGTGTTCACATCAGATGACACATTCCACACAGCTGGGGATGGCAAGCTGGGTGGCATCTTCATGCCCAGCGACGGGCACTGCCACTTGGACAGCAATGGCCTCTACAGCCGCAGCCCAGAGTTTGTGAGTCACCACCCCTCCCCGCCCTCCCTGTGGGACCCACACCTCTTCTCCTCCCAGGACCTCTCCCTGTAGCCTCACTGTCCTTACGATGGCCACCCTGCCATCCTCCCCAGCAGCTCCTCCTCTCCACGTCCCTCCACTCCCCAGCCCCTCCCCTCCTTCTAGCTGGTGGAACCCTGGAGTTTCAGAGCACCCCCTGCATTCTGTGAGGGGGCCTGGGGTACTCACCTTGTCCCTACTCCTTGCTCCAGGACTACCCCTCCGTGGGTCAAGTAGCCCAGGCCCTCTCTGCGGCAAACATTCAGCCCATCTTTGCTGTCACCAGCGCCACACTGCCTGTCTACCGGGTAAGAGCTATGTGAATGCCAAACCCTCCCATGCCCAGCCTTTCTCAGCTCCCTCAAAGGCCCATTTTCCTCTCCCGATATGCCCTTCTTCCAGAGTCCCCCCTCCATCCGCAAGGTTATTTCCTGAGAGTTGTGACCCACCATTTCCTTCAACTCCCCTCATCGCAGGAGCTGAGCAAGCTGATTCCCAAGTCTGCAGTAGGGGAGCTGAGTGAGGACTCCAGCAATGTGGTGCAGCTCATCATGGATGCTTATAATGTGAGGGGCTGGGTGGGTGGGGGCACTGGGGAAAATGGAAAGGGACCCCCAGGTAGGATGGCAGAACCAAGAGGACAATCACCTGTTGGTATCACACGCCACAGCTCCTGCCTACAGTCTGTGTGTGTGGCCGTCATTAACAGCTCAGTCACTCAGTCTTGCACTCATTCATAAATCTTAAGTGCCTGATTTGTACAGAGCATGAAGCACTGCTCTGGGCAAGAAAGGGAATTAATATTGATTGAGTTTTTATTTCATGCCAAGCACCATCCCAAGTATACACTGTTTGATGTCTCTTTTATTCCACTAAAACCCCTCCCTGCTTGGAAACTATTTTTCTAGTTTTATCCATGGGGATACAGACGCAGGGAGGAGGCTAAGTAACTTGCCCAAGATCACACAGATAACAGACGCAAGGGCTGGCACTTGTCTATACATAAAGAATATAATATCTGGAGATTGCCTTCACTATAAGCTTATGAATAATTCAGAGATAATCTTCACAGGAACCATAGAATTTTACAGGCAGACAGAACCATAAAAATTCATGTTTCTTGGGGTTAGGTCTTATCTCTGCAACTCAACTGCAGGCTTCTTGATAACAGAGACTGTGTTCTAAACCCATGGTGAAAAAATGTGAGACAATATCAAATTTCCCAGGACAAACTCAATTGAAAGAATCTGCTCTTTAGACCTTGTATGCTCACAGATTACATGTCCAGACATGAGGTTTGAAAAAGCTAGCTACTACGTTTACAGTGCTGGCTAGCCCCTGAGCCCCACCAGGTCTTTGCCGCAGCGGCACTGAGATGCCGTGTTGGAAACTTCTGGACCCTGTGTTCTCGCTCAAGGTTATCCCAGATCCTTCCTGCAGAAACTCCTCCTGACTGGGCCGAGCAGAAGGAGCCCCCAGGTGGGCTGAGGGCGGGGTTCCGGCAGGATGCGGAACAGTTGGAGAGGGGAACAGTTGGAGAGGATGTGAGCTGTAACCGGCCTTCACATGGTCACTCTCTCTCGCTCTTTCCCCAGAGCCTGTCATCCACTGTGACCCTCGAACACGACTCTCTTCTCCCTCCGGGGGTCCGCATCTCTTATGAATCTCAGTGTGGGGATTCTGAGAAGAGACTGGGTGAAGCTGCCGACTGGGGCCAGTGCAATCACGTCCGAATCAACCAGACAGTGAGAAGGAAGGGTGTGGGGTGGGGGTGGGGGGAATTGAGCAGGCAGGAGGGGATGGGGGGACAGGCCTGGGAAACAATGTAAAAAGCCTGGGGTATCCTCCACCCGTCCTTTCTGAGACACTTTAATGAGCAGCTTCCTCAAATGGTTCTAGGAGATGGGTGTTAGCATGACCCTGTCCCTTCATTCGCTAAGCAGGGTTCTGGATGACCAATGGGTTTGCAGTGTGTGTACGCGCACAGGAGTGTGTATGCACACAGGATCTTAGTATGAATCCCCCCTGCCTTGTCCTCAGGTGAATTTTTGGGTTACTTTCCAAGCTACCCGCTGCTTCCCAGAGCCTCATCTGCTGAGGTTCCGAGCCCGTGGCTTCTCTGAGGAGCTGACTGTGGAGCTGCACACACTGTGTGACTGTAACTGCAGTGACGCCCAGCGCCAGGCTCCTCACTGCAGCGATGGCCAGGGGCACCTCCAGTGTGGGGTGTGCAGGTGAGAGCCCACTTCCCTCACCCATATGGCTCCCCTGCACTCCTCCCACCTCATCCTCCATCCCTCCACCCGCGACTGTCTCTAGGTATCTTTTTCGTAGACCTTCCAAGACTCCACCCTGACTTTCACCTCCTGAAGCTTCTTCCCTCCACTCCAGCTCCCCCTACTCTTCTGCTCCTCAGAACTCCGTTATAGTCCATGCTCCTCTCAGCCTCTGCTCTCTCTCCAGCTATCTTGAGATCTTAGGTTTAGAGAGTTTGGGGAAAGGCAGGTCAAGACATGGTCAAATTCTCTGATCCCTCCTTTCCCTCTCTTCCCTTCCCCTCCCAGCTGTGTCCCCGGCCGCCTGGGTCGACTCTGTGAGTGTTCGGAGGCTGAGCTATCCTCCCCAGATCTGGAGTCTGGGTGCCGGGCCCCCAATGGCACAGGGCCCCTGTGCAGTGGGAGGGGACAGTGCCAGTGTGGACGCTGCACCTGCAGCGGGCAGAGCTCTGGACGTCTGTGCGAGTGTGATGATGCCAGCTGTGAGCGACACGAGGGCATCCTCTGTGGAGGTACCTGGAGACTTGGGGAGAGGGCTGGGGTCAGAGTGGCCCCCCAAGGGCACTGAGGCTCTGGGAACTTCTTAAGGGCAGGAACCAGGCTGTGATGTAGGGGTTGGAGGTGGTCTGACACACTCGAGGGAAATGGATGAACAGGAGCAGATCAGCTCTAGGCAGCCCGTGATGGCATGTGGTGCCCAGTGGCTGTGGGAAGGATGGTTGTCACCCTCCGTGTGGCCCTACCTCAGGCTTTGGCCGTTGCCAATGTGGAGTGTGCCACTGTCACGCCAACCGCACGGGCAGAGCATGTGAATGCAGCGGCGACACGGACAACTGTGTCAGTCCTGACGGAGGGCTCTGCAGTGGGCACGGACACTGCAATTGCAACCGCTGCCAGTGCCACGACGGCTACTATGGTGCCCTCTGTGATCAGTGCTCAGGCTGCAAGACACCATGCGAGACACACAGGTGAGCCCTCAGGCCTTGACCTTGGGAACTGGGCTCACCGAGCCCCTCCCGCCCACCTGCTCTTTCTGGAGGTCATCTGGTGACAGCTGTCCAGCCGGTAACTTACTGGCACCCACTGGACAGGGACTGCGCAGAGTGCAAAGCCTTTGGGACTGGTCCCCTGGCCATGAACTGCAGCACAGCGTGTGCCCACGCCAACACGACTCTGGTATTGACCCCTACCCTGGATGACAGCTGGTGTAAAGAGAGGACCCAGGACAACCAGCTCTTCTTCTTTCTGGCAGAGGATGTAGCTGGAGGCAGAGTTGTGCTCACAGTGAGACCTCCAGAGGGTAAGTGGGGAGGGATACTGTGGACATGCCACATGAAGTCCTGCAAGTCTAATGGGTAGGGGGCCAGAACTCTGGAGGTGAAGACGCCAGGCAATCAGGCTGGGGACTGAAGCAGAGCTGTGAAGCAAGCAGAGTACAGATGCTGGATCAAGTGGACCTGGCTGAGGCCCTGAGTGCTGGGATAACCCTGATCCTGTGGAAGTTCCCTTTGTTTTCAATGACAGGCAGGACGAGGGAGGTTCATGGGGCTGGACACATTGTGGGTGACGGGTGATCAATTCCTAGGCCCTGGCCTCCATTGTTTCTTCCCCATAGAGGGAGCAGACCACACCCAAATCATTGTGCTGGGCTGCGTGGGGGGCATCGTGGCGGTGGGACTGGGACTGGTCCTCGCTTACCGGCTCTCGGTGGAGATCTACGACCGCCGAGAATTCCATCGTTTTGAAAAGGAGCGGCAGCATCTCAACTGGAAGCAGGTGAGGAGGCTGCCTCCTCCCCGACTGGGTGGGGTCTTCCATGCTTCCCCTGGTTACAGGGGTTTTGCTTTCGGCTTCACCATCCCCAACTCCACCCCATTCCTTCTACACACCCCACACCCCAGGCCTGTGCCGCCTCTGCAGGCTTACCCTGGTTCCTCTGCTCATTTCCATCAGTTCCTGGGGTTCCTGCTGAAGTTTCTAGGCTGGCCTCTTAGACCTAGATAAAAGAGGAGTCCTGGGAGTTTTCCTGATCACTGGCAACTTCTTTCCGCAGGACCACAATCCTCTCTACCAAAGCGCCATCACGACCACTGTCAACCCCCGCTTTCAAGAGGCAGACAGCCCCCTTCTCTGAAGCGGGGAGAGAAAATCACTGCAGGGCTCTTCTCTGGGACAGGAGTTGAGGCATGGGGTGGATCAGGCTACAGCTTGGCAGGGGCATTGAAAGGGCTGCCTCCTGCTGCAACCTTGCTTCCCTAGCTACCTCACAAGGAGTGGGGGCTAACCCACCCAGGTCTACAATAAAGTCTTGACTGAGAGCACACCTGTCAGCTTGTTTTACCTCAGGCCAGGACAGGTTGTGGAGCCTGGGCCTCAGGCAAGCTCACATGCATTCCTCCCCTTACCACCTGAGGGCAGGGTGAGGGAGAGTTTATCAAGCATAACAGTGCGCAAGGATGACATGGGCTGCATGGGGAGCAGCAGCACCGGGCTGGGTGGGCGAGTGGACCCTCAGCTAAGCTTACCAAGGAGCGCAACAGACCACACTTGGAGAAACGCTGCCTCGGCTGGTGTCTAGCCTCATTCTGTCCTGCTACATTTATTTTCTTTCCTTATTCAGAACTGATAGCCTGTGTTTACTGCTGCTTGTTGTGCCTCTGCAAAGGAGAGCTCACAGGGTGCTGTGAGTTGTGGGGTGGTTGGTTACATTTGGTGGGAAAAAATAAAACTTTGGCCCCAGTGAAAAAACTTCTCCCAAGGATGTTCCTCCCAAAGAGGAGATAGTATGTACAAAAGCCCTGTTTTTTTTATTTAAATATCCTAAATATATCACGAAGGAACATACACTGCACTTTAATGGTAAAAAGATACAAGTTTATAACATCTTATAAAAACTACCATTTAAAAGTGATCTTGTTCATTTGATATTCCCCTCCCCTAATAGCAAAATAAGTATATTAAAAAAAAAAAAGGTGGAGAGAAAGGGTGGGGTGGGAGGGATTAAGATAAAAGCCCCAGGGCCACATAGAGGCAGAGAACATCTGGGGAGAGGGTTAAAAGTTGTGGTGGGACCCCACACCTCATTTAACCCTCCAACGTCAAGCCATGGGGCACAATCAGTAGCTAAGTGATGACAAGAGGTTGTTGGAGGCGGGGTGGACGGAAAAGACTTGAGGTGCTGGGAAGGGCAGGGCTGGTGGGGTCCTGTCCAGCAGCCCACCCAGGAACTGGCGCTACTCTTTCCCAGGTCCCCGAATCCCATGTCCTGGTCTCTTAAGAGCTGGCCCCACTGCCGTTCCCTTCACTCCAGACACACCTGAGGCATCTTTCCAGTGCTAGACCCCACCCAGCAGAGGGGTGGAATGTTGGGCCCAGGAGCCTTTGCAGAGGTCTGTGATCTCCCTGGGATGTAAGTGGGACTCTTGGGCGCTAAGTCACTCCTTCTGCCTCTCCGTTCCCCTCTCCTCACAAATCCATGGCCTCATGAACATCAGCACCTGGACAACTGAGCTAATCACCTGCTCCTGAGTTTCCACTCACCCAGTCCTCGGCAGGGGTGGTTCTGGTATGGCTCTCTGCACATATGCTTAGAAGTTCCCTCTCCCCCACACATCCAAGCAGGAAGCTGAGGCCTGTAGGGGGCTAGGGCACATTCGGACCTAAACACACATTCGCACATGCAGGGGCACACCTCACTAATGTGATTCTCTCCACACACACCCCCAATCCTAAGCTGACTAGCTACAGGTGGCAGGGAGCAGTCTTCCACTTTTTAAAAGCATCGTCTGGAAGGAGTTTTCTAAGTGTGTCCAAGACAAACACTAGCCCCCAGCAGAGCTCTCTAACAGAGAGGGCCTGGCTCACATGCAGAAAGAGGCCCTACTTGCAGGGACCAAGAAGGGCTGGTTTCAGGACTCACCGTCTAGTTTCTGGACCATGTCAAACATGCCAACACAAAACCAGGCGAGAGCAGGCTGCAGGCACATTCCCCAGTGTTTCCCCACAGGATCTCAGATGCTGTCAGGGAAGAGCTAAGGGTGCCACGCTTCCCTTCTTTCCCCCAAATCCTCACACCTCAGAGGAATGGAGACCCCCCCATCTCCTTCAGAACAGGCAACAGGAGTGTGCTGCTGCCTACCTTTTCTGCGAAAGGAAATCACTTCCTGCAGACTGCCATCTCAGACCCCCCTCCCCCGACAGCCCAGTCAGGTTCACCAAATTTCCATGATTCTTCTGTAATTACTCACCACACCCTCATAGGTCAGGACAACCCACAACCTGGGAGTCAACCAAACCCCCAGAACCTCCCATAAGGATCCTTTCCTTAGCAGGAAGAAAGAGGGTTTTTATTTCACTTTAGAAAATTCATATTCACAAGCCCTGGCTTGGGTTAGCAACATCCTAACCAGCAGTCTGTTGAATCAATCTTAAAAAAAAACCCTCCAAAACGAAGCCCTCCAGTCCCCTCAAGCTGAGTTCTTCAGCTCCTCTTGAACCTCAAGGTTCAGGCCTTCAGGTTTCGGGGGAGGGGCAGTCAGGAGAAGCTGTTTCATGCTCATCCTCCCGAGCTGGGGCTAGAGAAGGGTTTGGCTCAATATGCCATCTCCAAGCATACAAACACGAACACTCACATACCACACACACACTCACTCATACACCCCTGATCACTTCTGGGGAGGGTGTAGATAAGGTGGTGGTGTTGGAGCAGAGAAGAGCAAAGAATATAGTTAACAGTAAAACCTACATTAGGTTCCTCTTTCAGTGTTTTCTCTGCAGACCCCCCCACCCCCCCACAGTCCTTTGTTGTGTAGGGACGGCCATCAAGAAGGAAGCCAAGATCTTTTCCTTTGGGACCAAAAGCTAGACCCCTATCTCCTCTACCTGAATACAGTGATAGGACGTGAGCGAGAAGATCAGCTCAACGCTGCTCAACAGTCACGTCAGGGGACACCAAATTTCTCTGTTTCTTGAACAGCTGTCACCGAACTTGGGGTTAGTCTTGGGTGGTTCCTAAGAGGGCACAAGGAGAAAGAACCCACTGTGACATCCACGACTCCTTGCTCAACACCTCTGTCTGGCTTAGGAGTCAGTATCAGCGAGGTAGCCAAAAACTATCTCCAAAATCAACTACCCAGAGAGAGAAAGGGAAGGGGCTTCAAGGGCCACGCTCACCCAAGTTTCCTCCAAAAGGCACTTGAGCTGACCCCATTAGGTACCAGTGTGGCACCGGCCACTGCAATAGCCCGGGCCACAACTTCTGCTCTTCCCTGAAGGAAATGAGAGGTACCTGCCCAGTCTTCCTGGATCCAGCCCTTGTCTGGTCCCCTCACTGCTCTTCCTTTTGTCCCTACAGTGGATAAGGAGGCCAAAGTAAGCACAGCTGCCATCCCTGATCCTATTCTCCTTCAAACAGGAGGTGAGGTACAGGGCTGTGGAACATCAAGGATCAACTGCAACTAAAAACTCAAATTTGGGGGCGGGCTGGACCAGCCATAGTCCCTGCTTTGACCAGGACTCTATCCCTCCATGTTACCTATTTCCACAGTGTGCCTGTTGAAACTGCTTTTGGATAAACAACAACAAGAACAGAACCAACCCACCCCTCTCCCCAGTCTCCTCCGTTTCAGCTGCCAGCAGGAGTCCAGGGCTGTGGGAGCCACACTTCAGTCTTGGTCCTGCACCTTGAGTCCCCACCTGTGACCTCAGCCGAGGGTCTGGGGACTAGCTTCCCTACCCAGGAATGCTGAAGGAACTTTCCCAAGATACTCAGAGTCTCAGATTATTTACAGAGCTGAAGCTCTGGGGCCTGCCGTCCCCTGATGCACTCTTCCGGTCTCCTGGGTCCACTCCTTCAGGAGGGAGACAGATACAGACGGGGCGGCGGTGGGACCATCCGACCAGAGGGGGTGCACTCTTCGGTGGATTCTTCTGATCACTCCCACCACCCGGGGCCCCTGCGCCTAGAGAGAAAACTGCCCGTCGGAAGTCTTGGACTGGCACCCTTGGCACATCCGTTTGTGTCTGAGTAATCGATCTGTCCGAGAAAAACACTGAGAAGAAACGGAGGGTTAAGCGCCTGAGAGAAGAAACGTGGTTACCTATTGGCTAGAGCTGTCCTTCCCAAATGAGAGAGGCGCAGGTCCCATTCTACGTTCCCTTGGCATGTACAGACAGCATGAGTGCACAGTGGTTAGGAACACAACGCTGAAGTCTCAATCCTGGCCTAGCGCGCAGGAGCCATGCAACCCTGGGCAATCTATCTCAGCTCTGAATGTGTTCACGCATCTGTAAAATGGGACTAAAGGTACCTACTCACAGAGCGGCTGCTTCATTTATCATGTATTTATTCAGTATCTCAAGGCAGGTACAGTTCCTGGGGCTGAGGACAGAGGGGAGAACCAGAGGGACAAAGTCTCTGCCCCACAGAGCTTTCATTCTAGTGTTCTACAGATACAACCTGAGAGTGTGGAACAAAGCTTGAGACCCAGCAAAGCATCCAGTGTTCACTGTTATCATTTCTCCTCTCTTGTTCTTGTCTCCTTTTGGTCCTGGATTTTACAGTCACAATACATCAGATATTGACCGCTCCCCCAGGGCAGGAATTTTTCTCTCTTCCTCCTAAGTGCACCTGTCCTGAAGTTCCATTCAATGCGTCTCTATCCCTGATCTGCTGTGTCCTTGGGAAACCCAACCTCTCTAAACCTCAATTTTCCCATGGGCAAAATGAAGGCAACAAAGCTACCTCACAGAGTTAATGTGAAGTTAACGTCATACACGGTCTCACTGTGCCTGGTGCACAGTAAGCACTCAAGAAACGCTATTATTAACAATTATTCTAATGGTTCCTCCCCAAGGGACCAGAAAGGTATATCTATATAAGGCCAGAAAGATATACCTCACCCCGATGTACTAACACCATCATGGCCAGGAATGTGAGATGGCCCCTTGTCAAGCAGGGAGTGGGGGCGAGCCCTGGCTATTGGGGAAGAAAGTTTGTGTGTGGGTGTGAATGCATGACACGTGAGCTTACCTGGTGACACCGTTCACACTGGTAGGGCTTTTCCCCACTGTGTACACGCTTGTGACGCTCCAGGTGGTACTTCTGGATGAAACGCATATCACATATGTCACACTCAAATGGCTTCTCACCTGGCCCAATCAGAGAGAAGGGAGCATCAGGAGGTATACATGGCAGGGACCTCACTCCAGTTATTTTCCCAGAAATCTTTACCTTTTAGTAATGTGTAAACAGCTAATGGGGAAAGGTCCCCAAAGCTGCTGTCTCAGCAACACCAGATACATACAATCTCTTCCGCCTCATTCACTTACCTTCTTCCCCTATTTCTAATAGTTACTCCTTAAAATAAACCCAACAGAAGCTACACACAAACATAATAGAAACTACGGACTACGCTCCCCCTCTGAACATGAGCAAGACACTTACCGGTATGAATAAGGATGTGCCTCTTGAGGTGGTAACTGCTCCTAAAGGCTCCAAAGCAGTGTTCACAAACAAAATTTTTGGGAATCTTTACTTGAAAAGAACCATTTTGTTCCACTACCACCACCTGGGGGCAAGAGTCAGGCACGTCATGAGGCTATCCTATCCCTCTGCCCCCTTCTTGCCTCCATTCTGCCCTGGCCCTATTTTCAACTGCTGGACAAAGTAACTTCTCTGATGCTGTCATCTCCCATATCCCTCAGAGTTAAGAGACCCTTGGAGGAAGAAGGTAGGGTGAGCAAGCTGTCTGCTTGGTCAAACCTCGCACTCTGAACTGACCTTAGAGGGAGACTGCCTGCCCCTCTGCCACAGGACCTCATGCTCCCCCGACCCTCCCCTTACCAAGGATGTTTCACAGAGGGCAGAGATCAATTGCCAAAGTGGTCTCTGGATGGGGTCAGGGTGGCTCACTCACCAGCCCTGAGGAGACCTCAGGGCTGAGCCAGAGAGACGCTCAGTTGTGTCCGACTCTTTGCGACCCCGTGGACTGTAACCTACTAGGCTTCTCCGTCCATGGGATTCTCCAGGCAAGAATACTGGAGTGGATTGCCATTTCCTTCTCCAGGGGATCTTCCTGACCCAAGGATCGAACCCGGGTCTCCCGCATTGGAGGCAGATGCTTTAACCCCTGAGCCACCAGGGGAGTGTGTAAGAAAGAAGAGGGCTGCCTTATTCCCAAACTGAGTCAGTTTGGGGGTTTCCCCATTACCTGCCTTCTTCTTCTTTTTTTGGCCACTCTGCGTGACTTGTGGGATCTCAGTTCCCTGGCCAGGGAATGGACCCGAGCATTCAACAATGAAAGCGTGGAGTCCTAATCATTGGACTGCCAAGGAATTCCCCATTACCTGCCTTTTTAACAGTCTTTTTTGAATGAGAGGCCTCAGCCAAGCTGTCATCGTCTTTGCGGCTCCGGGATTTATCACTGTCTTTTCGGTGGCCCTTTAAATACAAATCAAATCTAAATGCACAGTCAACCTCAGAACACAAGACAGGAGGCCAAAAAAGGTGCTTTGAGACAACTTGTGAATCACCTGCCCCAGAGGTTTAGAGAAAGTACGCATCCATCTCCTCTCCAAGTACCTTGGTTTTAATGAGCTGTTGTACAGGAAAGACCTTCCTTTCCTGTACCCTCTAAAATACCCATACTCATGGCCCAGCTGTATCCCCTTTCCCACTTCCCTAAACAGAAGCACTGAGAACTCAAAGCTGGGCATCTCCTGGCAGAGAGCTTGGGCCACCCGACCCCCAGGTGCCGCAATGGACTCAAGTGCTGTACCTGACTCGAGCACCTCAGCACATCAGGGCTACCTGCCCGCTCTCCATTCTCGGCCTGCTTGCTGGCAATCTGGCTCAGCATCATCTTCTTGCTGGCTGCAGTGGGAACCAAACTCACACCTGCTAGGCCTTCACAAGCCAGGAGACTTGCCTAAGTTGAAAGGAGATGAGGTGTCAGGTCACCTGGCAGGGCAGGGCAAGAACAGACTGCCAATTTCCAAAGAACTACCTTAAACACCCAGCTACTAATGTGCGGCTTCTCTCCAAGGAGCGTCCCTCCTCACCACAAAACCCTGCTTCCTTCGAGAGTCCTCCCTAACTCATCTCACCAGGACTAGTTATTCATTTTGTCAGCTGTCAGCATTCAGACACGGACCAAGAGAATAATCAGATGCTACTGACACTTTTATCATTAGCACTGTGCTGGGTAAAGTGTGTATCCATATACTACTCTGAAGCTACACGAGGCTTAGAAATACCAAGAGTCTGTCCTGCTGACCCACTGACATGGGAGATTTCTAGGGGAACTTCCTTCTTTCCTTCTTGATGACACTTAGTTACACAGAACCCGCTTCTGACTGGCAGATCTCACTGGTGCCAAATGTACAGTCTCAAGCTCTACAAACGCGTATCAGTAAAATCAGGTCATTTCTCCCCTTAGATTTAAAATTCTCTAAGTGTTGTCAAATATAAAAATTTTATATTTTATAACAAAGATAAAAATTAAACCACTTGGGAAGACCTTTGGAGTTGCATATACAATTTCTCCTCCTCCTCCCCGTCCTCACCATTCACGTATGCATATTCATATTTCTCACAGTCCTTGCTATACATAGTTTAAAAACTACTTAAGTAAGGGATATTTAGGAAAATTGCTACATTCTTCAAACTGACTTTATTTAGCCAGCACTAGACAATATCCTTTTCTTACTGAAGAAACACTTTTAAGAAACAGTTGGTCAGCAAACTTCCACAAGAAATTGAAAAAGAAATTCCTTTCAGGTGATCAGCACATCCCAGGAACCCCCTCTCTCATCTTCAAGGACTTCGGAGGGAAAGGTTTGGAGGCAAGACTTAACTCTGCTGTTTGCACTGTACAATCTCAGGCAGATTACTCCACCTCTTTAAGCCTCAGTTTCCTTAAATGCAAAATGTTTACCATGGTATCTACCCTCACAGGGCTGATGAGTTAACATACAAAAGCAGCACCCCAGCACAAAGTTAGCAGTTAGGGAAAAGCAGTCTTCTCAAGAGCTAGAGTGAACAGGATGCTGTGAAGTGGGTTGCAAACAAAGGAAGAAGAAACTGCACGGCTCCTCCTCTGCATGGAAAAGAAGGAAGCTATGCATGCAGCTGGAAGAAAGCCAGTGATTTCTTCCTGGTGAGGCTGGTAGGAGAGGGTCCCTGGAAGGAAGCTGGCAAAAGCTGCGGGGATGCTACAGACAGCTTTTCTCCCCAGATAACTACAATAACCTGTTGAGCCATCCTGTCTCTCCAATCCGTCTTGTGTCCCCACAAAGGGGATTTGGAAGGACAAGTACCTTCCAAATACACTGATCTGACATCACTCTCCTGCTTAACACTCTTCAGAGAGTCCCCATTCCTTATGGAATAAAGTTTAATTCCTCAGCAAGGGATAAAAAGCCCTTCAGTCACACTCAGCTTACTTCTCCAGGAAACAACTCCCTCACCCTAACGTGGCTGTCTATCACTATCTCCTGTCTTTAACCATCCACCCCCCCACCCCAATCCTTTCCTCCGTAACTAGCAAACTACCCGCGGTACTCCCCACCTCACCACATCCTCCCAGGACTCTAAGTCTCTGCCCAGGCAATTGTCCTTGTCTGAATGCCCTGTTCTACTTGTTTATCTAGCAAAATCCTATCCATCCTTCCAGCTTCAACTTCTTTTTTCAACCAGGCAGAAGGCTCCTTCCCTCCTCTATGGTGTACATACCTCTATTATTGCATATTCCTTCAATCAACAGACTCATTGAGTCTGTACTACTAGCCAGCCACCAGGCAGTGTTGTGTATATAAAGATAAATAACAGATTGTCTCTTCATCTCCCCCAACCCCAACCCAACTAGCCTGGAAGCCTGCTGGGGTCAGGGTCAATTTTATTCATCTTTGTATCCCCAGCACAATGCCTTGCATGTAACAGGAGCTCAATAAATTCCTGTTGAAAAAAAACAAATGAACCATTCACCAGACTGTTTACTCCCTCATGCCCCTCAAAAGTTGCTGTACCAAGTGTAAACTGAGTACATGTTGCTTTGTAAATGTCCCATCAAGGCCTGTGATGCAGTATAGCCTACCTCCTTCATTTGACTGGAAGCTCCCTGAAGGCAGGGGCTGTGGCCTGTCTCCTTTCCTTCCTCTAGATCTCCCCCTGGTGTTAATACAGAGCTTGGCTCACTGGGTTGGTCAGTATGTTGACTAAGGCAGCATTCAAGAGTGAAACTGCAAACACGCTTCCCAGTGATCTTGGAGGAGGAGGACTCTAGAGCTTTTTACCTGAGCCATGCTGATTTCTCACTTAATGCAACTCAAAAGTTCGAGTTTCTTGCTCCACCTTTCCTTAAGACACTGTTGTTTGAAGAACTGTCACCAAATCACTGTAACAACTCTTTCGTGTCCCTTCAGTCCTGCTGCCATACTGAAATGCCTTTGTCTTCAAACAGAATTTAGTGTCCTCCAAAGTAAAGATAGACGTTCCAAGAATCCCTGGTCTCTGCTTGGCTCCTGCCTATTGCCTGAAGAAAAAGTCTGCCAGTCTTGGTTTTCCAGCTGAATTCTCTGAATGAAATTCACGATTTGTTTCAGAAACCTGAAACCAGAAAGGGAAATGGAGCTGTTAGGTGCAACATTCTCAGGCCATACAACCTTCAGCGGGCTGAACTATTTTGCCAGGCGCTCTCTGTGCGACTCTCAACGAAGACATCAGAGTTCTCTTTCTAGGTCAGGAGAAGAAACTGGTCTCCAGGCCATCGACAGGAGCAAAAGTAACTTCGGCCTCTAGTGGAAGCACTGCAGCAGGCCAACTGCTAGGCTTTGCCAACTTAGGACTGGAAGAAGGGGGCGGAGGCCCTCTAGGGCTTTTGTGTCCAGTGGGCCGGCCCGCGAAGCTCGCACTCTATCAAGGCGACCCGAAGTGGAGTGGAGAAAAGCTCAGGGGTTAACGCTGGGCGCTTGAGCAGCAGGCAGAAACTGGACCAGCAGTACAAGCCCAGGCCGGCTCACACGTGTGCATTCTCCGAGACCGCCCCAAGGTACGTAAACTCGCTGCGGAGGTGGAAGACAAGGAGGCGAAGCCCAACGCTGCGCGTTCCCTCCCATCTTCCCTCCCTCCCTCCCTCCCGCGAGCGAGCGAGCGAGCGAGCCAGCCAGCCAGCCAGCCAGCCAGCCAACCATCCGCCAGCCAGCCAGCCGCTGCGCCCGCCGCACGAACCCGGAGAGCCCAGGAGCGCGCAAGGTGCGTGCTCGCGCCCGCGTCCCTTCCGAGCAAGCCCCCTCAGTCCGGCCGGTGACGCGACCGCACGGCGGTGTGCGCGCAGCCCCTACCTCTCCTCGGGAGCGCCCTCCCTTCGCCCCGGGCCCCTCCTTCCCTCCCCTCCCCCTTCCCGCGCGGTGCCCCACGGCCTGCGAGCTGCTGGAGCGCTGCCGCCTGCCTCCACAACGCTGCGCTCCCTGGGGCGTGCTCTTACCTGCCAGGCGCGGCCTCCCGCTGTCTCCCCCGCTGCGCGGCGCCTCCTCCAGGCCGCAGCACTCCGTGCCAACCCCGTGGCCGCCGCTGCCCCCGCCGGGACCGAGGCAAGTTTACAAACACCAACCCGGGGCCCGTTTCCCCGGAAGCACTTCCCCTCCCCCTCCGTCCTCTCCTCTGTACAGCACTATCCACTTCCGGGCGGGGGCCGACAGAAAGGGGGTGAGGCTGAGGGCGCACCGAGGGAGTGCAGCTGGTGAGTGGGCAGTGCCGACGGCGCGCAGAAGGACGGGAAGAGGGCGGACCGGCGGTACGGCGCATGCGCCGTGTTGCGGGCGCGCCCTCGCGGCCATCTTGATTCAGGGCAGGAAAGAAGGCCCCGAAATGTTGGGGTGCCGAGTGTTTGTTGAGGGTTTTGCTAGGTGAGTTGGTTACTTGAAGAAGCGTCATCACTTTCCCTTCCTCGCAGATGTTCTCCCTTCGCTTATGAGTCTGGAGCCCCAGATACTGCCAGAATAGTTCGTACCAGGCCTTTCACGTAGCTCTGTCGAGATCATCTTTACCCGAGCTTTCCATCAGGAGCAGATCTGCAGATTCCGAGGACCACCCGTCAGCTGGGAGGGAAGTTTTTTGCACGCTCTTGCTGAGTACACTCAGCTCCAGTCTGAGAAAGGATTCCGTGGCATGTTCAGCGCACTCCGAAGCCTTTGATTTCCTCATACCACTTCCGCCTTTATTTCTAGACGGTCCAGTATGTCATAAAGGCTTCCTCACCTCCGAAAATGCATAGGACTCTCCTGTTGTTGTTCGGTCGCTCTGTCGTGTCCGACTTTTTGGGACCCCCTGGACTTAAGCACGCCAGGCTTCCTGTCCTTCACCATCTCGCAGAGCTTGCTCAGACTCATGTCTGTTGAGTCCGTGATACCGTCCAACCATCTCATCTGTCGTCCCTTTCTGCCTTCAGTCTTTCCCAGCATCAGGGTCTTTTCTAGAGTCTGCTCTTCGCCTCAGGTGGCCAAAATACTGGAGCTTCAGCTTCAGCATTCAGTCCCTGCAATGAATATTCAGGATTGATACCCTTTAGAGTTGACTGGTTGGATCCCCTTGCAGTCCAAGGGACTCTCAAGAGTCTTCTCCAACACTACAGTTCAAAAGCATCAATTCTTCAGCGCTCAGCCTTTATGGTTCAACTCTTACATCCGTACATGACACTGGAAAAACCATAGCTTTGACTAGACGGATCTTTGTTGGCAAAGTAATGTCTCTGCTTTTTAATACCAGATTGGTCATAACTTTTCTTCCAGGGAGCAAACATCTTTTAATTTCATGGCTGCAGTCACCATCTGCAGTGATTTTGGAGCCCAAGAAAATAAAGTCTGTCACTATTTCCATTGTTTCCCCATCTGTTGACCATGAAGTAATCAGACCGGTGCCATGATCTTAGTTTTTTGAATGTTAAGTTTTTGATTTCCTCATAGCGCTTCCGCCTTTATTTCTAGACCATCCAGCATCTAACTTTGGCTTCCTCCCCAAAAAGGCATAAGCTCTCCTCAGTAGGAAACTGTGGTCTCGTTGGAGATTTGGCTATGCAGGGTGGCCCGTTGGCCCGGCTACATTAGGAAAACTCCCGAGCCTTTCTTTAAATTCTGTTCCCAACTTTCCTGCTAAAGATGGGCTTCCCCAGAGACTCAGAGGGTAAAAAAGTTCTGCCTGCAACGCAGAAGACCTGGGTTCGATCCCTGGCTTGGGAAGATCGACTGAAGAAGGAAATGGCAACCCACTCCAGTATTCTTACCTGGATAATTCCATGGATGGAGGAGCCTGGCGGGCCACAGTCCGTGGGGTTGCAGAGAGTTGGGTGCGACTGAGGGACTAACACTTTCAGTTTCTGCTAGAGATGGACTATGCATTAATGCACTTGATGGAAGGAAATGTCCATTTTATTTAGGTGCTGTCAGGTTGTGAGTGTAGGGGAATTAATGGAGATGCCTAAATAAAAAAAAAAACAACTTTGTTTATGAATGAAGACAATTTCCAGCCACTTTATGTACATAGATTTCATTTCTGAGAGCACTCCATTTTTTTTTACCAATTGACAGCAAATGTTTGTGGTCTTAAGATCATCATAGAACAGATAAAATCGAGTGAGATTATCAGAAGTAAATCTTTAATTAAGAAAAAAAAAATAGCTCAGGGACTTCCCTGGTGGTCTGGTGATTAAGAATGGCCTGTAATGGGAGGGGGTAGGATGTGAGTTCCATACTTGGTGGAGGAACTAAGATCCCGCATGCCATTGGGCAGTTAAGCCCGTGTGCTGCAATTCCCTAGCCGGCTGCTGAGCTAACACCTGATTCAGCCAATAAATACTTTTAAAAAATAGCTCATGCTTATTTTAATAAATCCGCACAGCACAAAAAAATTAAAAGGCAAAAAAAAAATATTGCCATCTGTATGCTACTCCATGCTCCTGAAGGTAGTGACTTTTATCAGTTTGTTGTATATACCACCAGGCTTTTTTCTGTGTTCATAAAAACTTTTTTATTTCATCCAGAATTTGTTTTTGAGCACCACAGTGGACCAGACAAAAGTGTTTTACACATCTTCTAAGTAGTTTCACATTTTAAAAATTGTTTCAGTATTCCAGCAATTTGTATTTTAGTTTGTCTAGGCCCATCCTCAATGAACATTCAGGTTAGTTCCAGTTTTTTTGTTTTATAAACCATGCTGTATGAACATCCTTATAGTGATCCTTTGGTTTTTATAGATAGATTTATAGGTAGGAAATGGGCATTTAAAATTTAATAGGTCCTGTGGAATTGAATTTCAGGGGTTTGTAACAGTTTACACATTCAGAGCCATGTGTAAAAGTCCCCAGTTCCTGCAAACTGGATGCTATGAATTTTTTATACAGTTGCCAACTTGATAGGTAAAAAATAGTAATTTCATTATTTTAATTTGCATATCATTAATAGTGAAGTGGAGCATCTCTTGTTGCTTTTTGACCATTTTAATTGTTTTTGTAAACTCCCTGTTCACATCTCTTGCCTGTTAAGGAAAAAGTAGATCGTTTGTCTATTTTGTATTGATTGGTAGAAATCTTCTCCATGTTACACTAACTTTTCATTTGTCATATGCTTTTAACATTTTTTCTCTTATTTTTCATTTATCTTTGAACTTTTTTTTAAGAGTGGAAGTTGTGTTTTGTGGGAAAATATTTGAAACATTTCTATGAAAATAGTTACAAGAAAAGAATGTTTACAATCAAAACTAATATTCTATTAGAGCTGCTGGCCACCCAGAGTCATTATTATTATTTATTTATTTTTGGCTGTGCTGGGGCTTCGTTTCTGCAGGTGGAATCTCTTTAGTTGCAGTGCATGGGTTTCTCATTGCGATGGCTTCTTATTTCAGGGTGTGGACTCTAGGGCGTGTGGGCTTCAGTAGTTGCAGTGTACAGGCTTACTTGCTCCACAGCGTGTGGAATCTTCCTGGACCAGGGATAGGATTCCTGCCCCCTGCATTGGCAGGTGATTCTTAACCACTGGACCACCAGGAAGTGCCAATTTTCATATTTTTATATTCAGTATTTTCACATGATATATCCATTCACAAAGAATCAAATTGACAAAATACTAAAGCCAGTGAGTTCAGCTGCATTGCCAGATGTATGATTAACAAACAACTTATATAAATAAAATGAGAACAATAATCAACCATAAAAATATCGTAGAAAGACATCATTCACAATAAAAAAAGTTTACATTTATAGATGTAAATTTAAGGAAATTGCAAGTTATGTATTAAAATCAGGTTGTTTCAGTGGAAGACAAAAAGGGCTTGATTATTATGATTTTTGACTGTTCTGCGTGGCTTGTGGGATCTTAGTTACCGGACCAGGGATTGAACCTGGACCAGGGCAGTGAAAGCACCATGTCCTAAGCACTCACTGGTCTACCAGGAACTTCCCCAAATGCTTGATTAGGTGGAGTTTTATCATGTCTGTGAATAGGAAGACTTAATATTGTAGAGACGAGGTTTTTGCTTTAGATTACGTTAAATTCTTATTAAAACAGGACTTTGCATGGAATTTAAAGTGACTTTTACATTTGCAAGGAAAGGAGTAATTGCAAGAGAGCAAAGACCATTTTGGTCAAGTTTTATGTAGTCAAATCTGCCTGTGGTGTTGAGGTTTTTGTGAAATGCTGCCTCAGTGTTATAAGAATATTTCCCTGTATTTCCTTCTGGTGTTCTTAGAGTTGTATATTTTCAGTTTTACGCCTTTACCTCAGCTGCAGTTGGATTTTTGTGTGGTGAGAAGTAGTGAGAAATGCCAGACTTAAAAGGGACCAGAGATGTAGTCTTAGCCTAGATGTCACCTTTGTAATCTTGGACGAATTAATTTCGCTCTATCTGGTACAAGAGTCCTTGACTTGAAGATGAGAGTCAGGCTAATTTCTAGCACTACTGGGAAGCCCAAGTGAGATCATAGGTGAAAAGTTTTTAAGAAGGAAGAAAACACCCTTTGCATATCTTCTAAAGTATCATTAATACTGATTTTTGGTTTATATACATCATATGTAAGTGAAGTGAAACATCATTTTTCAGAACCTGGAAACAGTTCATTCAAGTTTGTGCAAAAGACATCTGTGCTGCTGTCTACCTATTCCCTCACCGGCTCAACACCCACGTTAGTAATGGCTCCAGTTCCTATGCGTAGTGTTTTCTCCCCTTCTAGATTGTAAATTCCTGGGTGAGGGAGAGAGGTCTAAGTCTTATCCTTAAGTAAAGCACCAAATAGAAAGTAGGCATTCAGAAAAAGTATTAATTTTCATCTTTTCCACTGCTACTACTACTACTTGGCGGAAGGAAGAGAAGAGTGGGAAAGGTGAAGACGAATATTTTCCTGAATGCTTATGTTGTATTTGGTGCTTTATTTAAAGGGCATCCCAGGTGGCACAGTGGTAAAGAATTTGCCTGCCAGTGCAAGAGATGCAAGAGATCCAGGTTTGATCCCTGGGTTGGGAAGAGCCCCTGGAGAAGGAAATGGCAACCCCCTCCAATAGTCTTGCCTGGAGAACTCTGTGGACAGAGGAGCCTGGTGGGCTACAGTCCTTGGGCTTGCCAAGAGTTGGGCATGAGTAAGCTTGCATGCACGCATGGTTTGCTTAAAGAAGCAGAAGACATAGGCCTCTCCCCGTCCAGGAATCTGCAGTCTTTCAGAAGGGCAGAAGACACTGCACACACAGAAAGTGGAGCCGCTGTTAACGTGGGGGTTGAGTCTGGAGCAATAGTAGGCAGCACAGAGGTCAGTGCTTCCACTCTCCAACAGTGAATGAACCTGACTGAAAGCGCTTTAAGAGGCACGTGCCCTAATCCCTTTCCCCTCATGCAGGCTTCCTCCTGGGCAGCCTTCCTCAGCTTCCTTGGTACACCCTCCCTTCGGGCCCACCCCATCACTTTTTCAAGTTGTGTTTTAATGATTACCGATTAGATTGGTCTTTTCAAATTAGTCTTTTCCTCCACCAGCTCTCTATCACCTTAAGGAGGGTCGGAGTGTTTTCTCTTTGAAGGCTGCCCTGGGCCAATTGAGTGGAGTTAAGCAGCCTTCCCTTTCTCCAGGGAGTGAGCATGCCTTAATTTTAGGCACTGGCCTCCTTCGTGACTTGTTAGCTGAAGTGAACAAAGCAGACACACAGCACTTGGGGCAGTGCCAGACAACAGATACTCAGTCACTGTTGAACTAGCTGAACCCGTTCCTCTCTCAGAGCCAGTTGGGCTGCATAGTAGAAATGAGCGGTATTGGCTACCTTGGTCACCTGGTAGACCTTTTAGATGGGAGTGAATTTTAGGAGTTAGGAAACCACACGATGTAATGGGGTCATTCCTTGAACCTGGTATACAGTTTGGAATTTTTGTTGCCCCTTCATTCCTTCTTTTATGTTGCTTAAAAATAATCTTTATTTTAATTACATAAGTCAATGGAATTATCACAGAAAATTATAAAAATATAGAAGTACATAAACAAGAAAATGAAAATCATCTATAATCCCAATACCTAGAAATAACCACAGTTAATATTTTGAAGACTTTTAGTGTTTTTTAAAAAAATCCACGAGGAGTGACTGCTAATAGATATGGGGTTTCTTTTGGGGATGATGACAATGTTCTTGATAGTGTGATCCATGTGCAACTTTGTAACTATACTAAAAGTACTGAATTGTACATTTGAAAAGGGTGAACTTTGTGGTATGTGAATCATATTTCAATAAAGCTCTTATATTAAAAAAAAACCTTGTAGGTGCGTACACATAGTATTGTTTTCTAAACTGAGAGAAAGTGCATATACTATGCTCCTTTGCTGCTAAATGTTTCAGCATATGTTTCCAAAGAATAAGAACATTCTCTTCCATAACTGCAATGCAGTGATCAAGCCATTCAAAGATTCCACCAGTTCTTCCAGTGACTTTCTTGACAGCAGTTTTTTTTTTCTTCCTTATCCAGGAACCCATTTAAGATCACGTGTTCCTTTTGGTTGTAATGTCTCCAGTTTCCTTCAATCTGGAGCAGCTCCTTAGTTTTTCTTTGATTTTCATGATACTGACATTTTTGAAGATTACAGGCTATGTTGTTTTGTAGAATGATCCTCAATTTAGATATGTTTCCTCATAGTTAAATTCAGGTGGTACATTTTTGGCAGCAGTGATGCTGAGAGCTTTTCCATCCCTCGCGTCAGGAGACCCACAATGACTGTCTGCCCCACCATTGGTGATGTAATTCCTCAGTTACCTGGATAAAGTGGTGTCCATCAGGTTTCTCTGCTGTAAAGTTACCACTGCTTTTTAAAGTGCTTTTAAGGAAAAGAATTTTACAACATCACCCAGAAGAAAAAGCTTTATCCAGGTTTTAGTGTTGTGTTGATGTTTTGAATGAGAGAGAAAGACAAAGTAACCTTTGAAGATTTTTAAATAAAAAGGAAAAAAAAAAAGTCAACCAAGGAGGAGGAGGGAGGCACTCAGTTAGTGTTTAGGGTTCAGAAGATGGTACCATTCATGTAACCAGGGAACTCAAGGACAAGAGATTTGAGAAGGCTGATAATGAGCCCACTTTTGGACCATTTGAGTGTGAAGTCCTGTGAGACTTCCAAATTAGGCAGGCGGCATCATGGATCTGGGCTGGTGAGAGAGCTCTGGGATGGAGGAGTCACCGGCCTGTAGCCCTGGGAGCGGATGAGCATCCAGGGAGAGGTGCAGAACACAAGTGAAAGAGGCCCTGGAACAGAACCCTGAGCAGCGCTCGAGGGAGGCCAGAGGAAGGCGAAGAGGCAGAGAGAATTAAGGAAGTGGCCAGGGGTAGTCATATGGAAGCCAGTGGAAGAAAATACTTCAAGATGGAATGCAAACTGTATCTAATGGCCCCAGAGGGGTCAAGTAGGATAAAGATGATATGTATCTGTTAGATTTGGATGCAGGGACATTCTTGTTGGCCTTGAAGGTGGAAGCTGCATGGTAGTGGGCTCAGGAAAGTATGAGAGGAAAGAAATGGAGTGGAGCTAACTGTTTTAAGAAGGTTGGTCGAGAAGAGGAGGTAGCTGGAGGTGGGAACATGTGAAAGGTTTAGACAATGTAAAATGCTGTGATAAAGGGGTAGTGGGAAGGAGAGTTGAAGAAATGGGAGGGGTAATCAAGAGGGTATCCATGAAGGAAGAGGAGAGAAAGTCTTTAGATCAGTGGTTCCAACTCAGCCGTCTACAGGGCCAGGTTGGTAAAGCAGATGAGTGAGGTGGGCTATGTGAGCTAAGGGGAAACAATGCAAAATCCTAAGGGCCTGTGGCCAGTTGTGAGGATTGTCATCCAGTTGTCAACCATCGCCTTGCGCTTTGCAGTGCCTACTTCTGGGAGGATTATACATCCTTACCCCACTCACCCCAGGGCTTGTTTTGGTTAACTGGATTTGACCAGATGTGCCACGTGCTAGGTCTGAGCTGAAGTTTTAGGATTGGTGCATGGTGTTCTCTGCCTTTTGCTTTTTTTCCTCTCTGCAGTGAGAACGTTGTGTCCCCAGTAGGGGCTGTTCCTTCAGCCTGGATGTTGGAATAAAGGTACATGAATCAGAGCTATAGCTAATCCACTGTAAGCCATGAAAGAGAAATAAATCTCTGTTGTAAAGCAATGTTTGTTTGTTCATTTTGCTGTGCCATGAGGCCTGGGGGATTTTAGTTCCCCAACTAGGGCACCCCTGCGGTGGAAGCACCAAGTCTTAACCCCTGGACTGCCAAGGAAGTCTCAAGGCAGTGGAGTTTTGAATCCATTATTTATCACAGCAAAACTAATACAGGAGTTCCACTAAAACTATATTAAGGTAATTTTTACTCCTACAGTTTAAAAAATTCAGAAGTTTGACAGCACACTCTTACTGAGGCTGAGAACACAGGCTCTTTCATACATTTGGTATCACTTCTATGGATGTTGGCAATGCTTACTGAGCTTACAAATGCAGGTGGCTGTAATTGAAAAGACAGACAATAACAAGTCTGGCAAGGATGCGGAGAAATGCAAACTCTCATGGCAATATAAAACAGTGTAGCCACTTTAGAAAACATTTCAGCAGTTCCTCAAAAAGTTAAATGTAAAGTTACTGTGTGTGTGTGTGTTCAGTCGCTCAGTCGCGTCTGACTCTGTGTGACCCTATGGACTGTAGCCCGCCAGGCCCCTCTGTCCATGGGATTTTCCCAGGCAAGCATACTGGAGTGAGTTGCCATTTCCTTCTCCAGGGGATCTTCCCGACCCAGGGATCAAACCCACATCTCCTGTGGCTCCTGCATCGGCAGGGAGATTCTTTACTGCTGAGCCACCAGGGAAGCCTGAAATGTATATACCAGACACTGAATAAGGGAGGGCTCCAGAGTGCAGGTGACAGAAAGAGTGAGTTTGGATGGCTTTTTATTTGCTATCAGAAATTTGAAGTGAGGGGGAAACAGGGACAAGATTGATGGGTCAGTCATTTGAGAGGTGTGGAAAATTTTGAAATCATAGCTCCAGAGACTTGGAGGTAGAGTTGTCAATAGCAGAATAGTAATTTTGCCAGGCAGTGAGGTGTGTTCAGTCAAGGAGAGTCACTGCTGCTTTTTGCCTCTGAAGATGGTTACTGCCCTCATCATAGTCCTGGGGATTCCCTTCGCCTCTCTCCTGCATTGGGCAAAGTTTGCTGTGGTCTGATTCTCTGTCCTTTGTCCACGACCTGCTTTGCTGTGTTTGTTTAGTCTTGTCTCTGGAAGTCTTTGGATCCTCCATTGTTCTGAAACAGTATTATAATCTGTCTTTCTGTTGGTCATTCAGTGGATCCTTTTGGTCTATCCTTCGGTTCTATAAAGTTTTTCTTTTTAAAAATTTTTGGTATTTTCCTCCTCCCCCACCCCGCCCCTTCTCTTCCTATAACTTCTGTTAGTTGACTCTTGAGACTTTTGGATTGATCTTCTAAAGTTCTTTTCTCTTTTACTGTCCATCTCTTTATATTTTATCTTCTGTGTGATTTTCTTGACTTTGTCATTTCAGTTGTCATAGTTTTAAAGCTCTAGAGCTTCTGCTTCTCTGAGTACATATGACAGCAATCTGTTTGTTCTTAATGGATTCAATATCTTCCATTTTCTTCTGCTTTCTGGGTTTCTCCTCTTCTACCAAATGCCTTTTTTCCCTTTTGTCTGTTTTTGCCTCTGTGGTTCACATTCGGGACTTTGCTCAAATGTCCTGTAGCCCCAGACTGTGTCTGCTCTCATTTAAGAGTAGGCACTAAGGCATATTGGAAGGCCCAAGTGCACAGAGGATGTATTTATTGACGTGTGGGCGTCATTGACTAGGTGATTGGTCAAGGACTGAAAGAAGAGTCTCACTGAGGTCGGTGTCTCCAGAGAGGGAACACTGTAGTCTCCTGGAAGCTTTACCTCTGGCCGCTGACTCTGAACACTGGTTGGGAGAAAGGAGTTGACGCGGTAGGTTGCTTCCTCCTAATCTTCCCATATTCATTATAGCTTCATCCTCACCTCCTGCTGTGCTTGACATCCTTAAGTCCCAGACTTTTGGTTTCTCTACTTCCTGCTTCTTTGGAATCAGGTGGAGGAGGGGGGAGTCACTTGGCTGAATGGGCAGGGGAGGAGAGTGGGGGTCTAAATGTTCCTTTTAGAAATTTTCATCTAATTTTCATATTTTCAGTTGTGCTTCTCCGTCCTGTCTTCCAAGATACCTAGCGTTGTAAATTCCTGAGCCTTTCTGGGCCTTTGCCCTAATAATCAGTTTATATCCCTCTGGCATAGCCCTCTACAGACAGACTGACTTTGACTTTCTGCTATTTGCTGAACCAGTTACCACTTCTCATCTGCGTTCTCTCCTCTACAGTTATTGACATCTCTCACCTCCTGTCTCTCATTTGTTTTATTCTTCAGGATTTAAAATTCCACTGATGTAATTTTAGTGGGGTTTCAGGAAGGAGTAGTGGTAAACATATGTGTTTAATCTGCCACGTTTAATTGGAATGAGCACAGAGACCATGAATTTATAGCAAACCCAATTTGAATGTTTAGGTGGTTTTTCACTAGCAGAATCCACAGTCCAGGTGGATTTGGTAAGAGAAGGACCGGCCAGCTGGAGTGGGATCCTGCCAGGTGAGTTTGGTGGAAGGACATTAGGGCTAGGGAGTTGAGGATTTTGGACAAAGGGTGGTTGAAGCAGCAGACTGTGCACCCCGGGCTGTGTAAATAAAGGAAAGAAAGATACAAAGGAGTCTCTGGTTGGAGGAATTTATGAACTGGAGATCCCGTGAAGCCAGAAAAACTTGTCAGTTTTCAAATGAACCCTGCTCGGCCCTTGCAGCATCTTCTCAGCCAGGGGTGAAAGCTCCCTCCCTAAGTTTATTCTTGTTTCTTGGCTTTGTTATTCTATTTTAGGGGTTAATGTCCCTCTTACTTCGCCACTCCTCCCCACCGTTGCTTTTTAAAAAGAAGACTGTGTGTGTGCAAGGGCTGTTTCCTTCCTCGGGTCCCCAAGACAGGATTCTGTATGGAGTGTAAGGGTATGGATGCCTCATCTCCCCATTACCCCTGGAGGAGACTGGGTGTTCAGAGCCCTCGCCTCAACCTTTCATTTCTTTTTTAAAACCTTTTTTAAATTTATTTTTTATTTTTGACTGTGCTGGGTCTTCATTGTGGTGCAGGCTTTTGTCTAGTTGCAGCGAGCGAGGGCTGGTCTCTAGTTGCAGCGCTTGGCTGCTCATTGCAGTGGCTTCTCTTGTTGCCACAGGCTCTAGCACATGGGGCTTCCTCAGTTGCAGTTCTGGGCTCTAAAACGCAGGCTCAGTGGTTGCGGCACATGGGCTTAGTTGCTCTGAGGCATGTGGGATCTTCCTGGATCAGGGATCAAACCAGTGTCTCCTGCATTGGCAGGCAGATTCTTTACCACTGAATCACCAGGGAAGCACCCACCTTTCATTTCTGAGCAGTGACTTGGGTCAGATGGATACAGAAGGGGCCGGGTGGACACAGCCACATCTTCCGTGCAGACCTCTCTTCAGAGCTTTGGAAAGAGCCCCCGTCCAGGCTGGGGTCTCCCTTTCTTCACCAGTTGTTCCCTCCTGTTTTTTGCCCTACTGGCCTGCTTGTCGTATCCAATGACTCGAGCTGATCAACACCAGCAGATGTCTTGGCGGTTCTCTCTTTGAAGCCCTTATTTCATAGAGACAGGCCCTGAGGTGTCCTCACTCCTGGCCCAGAGGTGTTTGCACCACAGCAAGCTCTGGCCAAGGGAGCCCTGTATGAGGCTGTGGAACGTGGTAAATTAGGATGGGGGCTTCAAAGTCCAGACCCAACTCAAGACACATGCTGGCTGTGTGACCTGGACAGGTTATATCCATACTGTCTCTGAAATCTGTTACCTCATTTTTTAATAAATTTTTTTTATTGGAATGTAGTTTGTTTATAATGTTGTGTTAATTTCAGGTGTTCAGTTCATTTGCTCAGTCGTGTCTGACTGTTTGCGACCCCATGGACTGCAGCACACCAGGCTTCCGTGTCCACCACCAGCTCCCAGAGCTTGCTCAAACTCATGTCCCTCGGTGATGCTATCCAATCATCTCATCCTCTGTCGTCCCCTTCTTCTCCTGCCTTCAATCTTTCCCAGAATCAGGGTCTTTTTCAATAAGTCAGTTCTTCACATCAGGTGGCCAAAGTACTAGAGCTTCAGCTTCAGCATCAGTCCTTCCAATGAATATTCAGGACTGATTTCCTTTAGGATGGACTGGTTGGATCTCCTGGCTATCCAAGGGACTCTCAAGAGTCTTCTCCAACACCACAGTTCAAAAGCATCAATTTTTCAGCACTCAGCTTTCTGTATGGTCCTGTTCTCACATCCATACATGACTCCTGGAAAAATCATAGCTTTAACTAGATGGACCTTTGTTGATAAAGTAATGTCTTTGCTTTTTAATATGCTCTCTAGGTTTGTCATAGCTATTCTTCCAGTTCTTCAAGCAAGAATACTGGAGTAGGTTGCCATTCCCTTCTCCAATGGATATTCCCCACCCAGGGATTGAACCTGCATTGCAGGCAGATTCTTTACCATCTGAGCCACCAGGGAAGCCCTAGCTTCAGGTGTACGGTGAAGTGAATCTTATACATACATATACATATATTCACTCTTTTTTAAAAAAAATTGGGATTCTTTTTCCCATGTAGGCCGTTAGAGTGTATGAATAGAGTTCTCTGTGCTATACAGAAGGTACTTGTTAGTCATCTATTTTGTATATAGTAGTGTGTATATGTCAGTCCCAACCTCACAATTTATCCCTCCCCTGCCTCATTTCCTCATCTTTAAATGTGGGTCATAAACTTACCCTCGATGATTGTGAAGATTAGACTAATGCATGTTATGCTCAGAGTGAGGCGTGTGGTGAATACTTCTATGGTGCCGATTTTTACTAGCCTCTGCACCTAAAACGCCCCATCAGGGGAACCAGAGTGAGCGCTGATGAAGGATCGAGTGTCTCGTTCTCAAGGCTGGCCAGCTCCTCTGGTTTCCCCAAACCCAATCTACTGGGGAGAAGTCTAAGCGTAGGACCACTGATTCCTTGGGGTCCAGTGGCTTCTGACAGTGGATTATGTCAGATCAGTCCACTTTGAGGTTGATTCCTCCTTTCCATGTTTTCTGGATCCTCTTGCCTCCTCATTTGGGGGTTCCCTAGGCCTTGGTTTTGCCGCTCTCTCCTTGGCCATGTCTCTGAGCATTCTCTCCCCAGGCGGAATGGAGCCCATCACCAGGCTTCAGTTATACCCCAGCTCCCAAGGGTGCTTTTCTCTCACATCTCATCAGAGCGCTGAACCGGACTTCCTCCCAAATGAGTGTTTGTAGCCCCTGTCCCCTCCACTTGGATGAGTATTTCCAAGAAATAACAATTTTGCTTTCTATCTAGCTTCCGCTTTGCGCATCCCTGTTTTTTTTAGGGGCACTGTTCTTTTTCCTGGGGCTTGAAGCGCCAGGGTCATTTTTGACCCTTCCCTCCCCTCCCATGTAGATTCCATAAGTGTTGAATTGAGCGTAAACCGGCAAGTGGTTAAGCCTGCATGCTCCTCTACCTGTCTTTTCCTACGCACACCTCCCTTGTTCACACGTGGGTCACCTCTTTCCTGGCTTGCACCAATTGCCTTTTCATTCTTCCACATCCGGCTGCTATACGCTGGTCTTCTGAGCGCATCGTTTTCATCACGAAATCTTTCAATGGCTTTCCATTTTCTGCAGATAAAATCTCGATTCCTGGCCTGGCTGGCACTCAAGTCTGTCCATAATGCGTACAGCCCTTCCCTCCTCGCCTTTCTCCCCATGATGTCCCTGCAGATCTTTCCAGTGGCCAGGTGCCTTCACGGACCCAAGAATCAGCACACTCACCCCCAGTGTCAGCTCGTGGCCTTCCTTCCCTGGCCCTGCATGCCTCCTGTCCTCCTTCAAGACACAGCCCCAGTTCCCCTGCAGATCTTCCCCTGTCTTCAGCCTTCATCCATCTCCTCTTCTCCTGAGTGGCCTGGGGATCAGCATCTAGACGGTGCCCCTTCCCCCCGCACCCAGGTGTGAACAGTTGGTGCTCCCTTTAGACAGCCACTCCCTGTTTCTTGAGCGGCTCAGCCTGCAAGGTACAGGACTCTACTTGTTTATTGAACTGCTACCCTCAGTGTGACCTTCTTTCTTCCTTCTCTTCAAAGGAGAGGGCTTTAGAAATCAGGACAGTTCTGAGAAGACTCCAGGGGTTGGGATGCAAAGAGATTGGCCTCTGAAAGTGAAAATCGCTCAGTCGTGTCTGACTCTTGGCGACCCCATGGACTCTACAGTCCATGGAATTCTCCAGGCCAAAATACTGGAGTGGGTAGGCGTTCCCTTCTCCTTGGGATCTTCCCAACCCAGGGATTAGAACCCAGGTCTTCAGCACTACAGGCGGATTCTTTACTGGTTGAGCCACATCTGAGGCCTGCCTAAACCATTTTACCTCCCTAGTCTTGCTCCAGGTCGCTCCCCATCTTAGCCTCTAGGGTCAGCAGCTACGGTTTCCTGCCTCTGCCCTATTCCCTGCCCTTATCTCTTAGCTGAGCAGCCCTCTCTCTTATCCCCTCTCCAGGCCCTTTGGTTCTCGGTGGGAAGTCCGATGTCCTGCTGGTTCTCCTCTCTGCTCCCCTCCAGCCTGAAGTGGAGGTGTTTCTGCCTTATATCTTCTCTCCTCCCTTCATCGTGTCAGCTAACGATTATTCAGGAAACTTATCTCAACCTGCTGGCCCTGTCCCAAATCTTTAGGGCAAGGGTCATGAGAGTGATGTCACGGTCATGTGCCTATACCTTGCCCCCTCTGCTGCGCTGGTCCTAACACTCTAAAAAGCCAACTGTGTCCCCTGCCTCCAGTTTATCTGGACAGAGACCTGAGCAGAAAGGTAAGCTTCCCACCTTTGCCTTCGGTGAACAGGGGCCACTGGATTCTACCTGCTTAGCACTAACTTCCTTTTTCTTTCCCGCCCATCTCTGCTGACTCTCTCCCTGGACGCTCTCACTTGCCCTTATCTGTACAGTGAAGGCTGGGCCTTAGGCCCATTCTGGAGTTGAGGAATGGGTTAGGTTAGGTCTCACTGGTTAGGTCTGGGTGGGGTCCGCAGGCTGAGTAGGGAATAACTCCTGCTCTGCTCGCAGATTTTCTCCTGATGGCTGACTCTCAACCGCTCCTCTCCCTTGATGGGGACCCTGTGGCTGCAGAAGCCTTGCTCCAGGATGTGTTTGGGATTGTGGTGGATGAGGTTATTCGAAAAGGGACCAGTGCCTCCGAGAAGGTGGGTCTTTTCTCCCTCCTCTTCCTGTCTATCAAACCTGACTCAGAACTTTCCTCCTCTGTCCAGGCTTCTCCCCAGAACCCATCACCGCCTCACTGTGTACCTCAGAGATTGCATACTGGATCAGATTCTGTTTATTTACCTTTGTTTATGTGCTGCTTGAGAAACATTCCAAACTGGTGTTGAGTGCCAGTTTGTGGTGTCTGTTGTCTGTTGAGATGTGGTTTAGGCAGCCAGTCAGTTGGGTGCCTCGGTGCCCCCGGAGTCTCCTGTGGTGCTCTCCTAGGTCTGTGAGTGGAAGGAGCCCGAGGAGCTGAAGCAGCTGCTGGACTTGGAGCTGCGGCACGAGGGCGAGTCACAGGAGCAGATCCTGGAGCACTGCCGGGCCGTGATCCGATACAGCGTGAAGACCTGTGCGTCTGGGGCTTGGGGGAGACGTGTCTGGAATTTGTGCCCAGCTCCGCTCTGAGCCTGCGTCCCCCTTCTCCAGGTCACCCTCGTTTCTTCAACCAGCTCTTCTCAGGGTTGGATCCCCATGCCCTGGCCGGGCGCATTGTCACAGAGAGCCTCAACACCAGCCAGTGAGCCGTCCCAGGACCCCCGCCCTCTGCCCCACAAAGGATTTGGGTTTGCGGGAGACAGACCCCGGGAGCAGGATAGGAGAATGGTGTCTGCCCCCTCTTTTCGGGGAGTCTCTGCTGGCAGAGTCTTTCCCCTCCTACGCTTCGGGTTTCCTTTCCCAAACTTTCTCTTGTATCCCGGCTCCAGTGTTTTCTCGTTCTTTCTTTCCTGGTTCTTTGTCACCAAGCCAGTTGTCTCTTCAGCCCCTCCTTTCACTCACACTCTCCACCTCCTCTGAGGGTCCCTCCCAGTCTCTTTCCCATTCTCATCATTCCCTCCCCTGGCAGGTACACGTACGAAATCGCCCCTGTGTTTGTCCTCATGGAGGAGGAGGTGCTGAAGAAACTCCGGGCCCTGGTGGGCTGGAGCTCTGGGGACGGGGTCTTCTGTCCTGGTATGTGAAGAGGAGGGGGCCTTTTCGAGAGTTCCTCCTCCCCCGCCATCCTCTTTCTCTGGGCTGGCCAGGAGGGGTGATTCTCCTTTGTTTCTTCTCCAACTGGGCTTGGGCCAAACCAGAGAGAAGCTGCCCAGTCTCCTGTATCCTTGTGTTTGCAAAACAGTCCACGGGATTGGTTCCTGCCGTCCTGGCGGGGGGTGGAGGGAGGCTTCTGGATCGGCCCAGGGTGAGGAGCGGGGTGATCAGGAGATCTGCAGATGCTGCCATCCTGGGTCACTAGCATGCCATTTGTCAAATCCTCGGAACCCATGGCCACGTAGCCAGTCACTTGTGCTTCTGGGTGGAGAGTTCTGGAGAGCCAAGCTCCAGTTTTGACCCACTGCCACTTCCTCTTGCCACCACCCCTTCCTTCCCTGTGACAGGTGGCTCCATCTCCAACATGTATGCTGTGAACCTGGCCCGCTATCAGCGATACCCAGACTGCAAACAGAGGGGCCTCCGGGCACTGCCGCCCCTGGCCCTCTTCACATCGAAAGAGGTGGGAAGAGGCACAGGCCTACCCTGGGCTCCCGGTTCTAATCTCCAGCCAGCTGAGTCCGGGACCCACAACTCAGCCTGCCCAGACCCTTCTCCTCTGAGGCTGGCCTCCCCTGTAGGTGGTTGTGCTTCCTTCCAACCAAAGGGGCTGTGTGAGGGCCCTGTTCACCTTGCCTGCTGTCTGGGGTAGCGGAGCGGCATCCAGTGCCGTGCACACAGTCTGAGAGTGTGGTCCATGGACCAGTGGCATCACTGTCACTTCTGGTTGTTTAGTCACTAAGTCGTGTCTGACTCTTGGCAGCCCTGCGGACTGTAGCCCGCCAGGCTCCTCTGTCCGTGGGATTTTTCAGGCAAGGATACTGGACTGGGTTGCCATTTCCTTCTCCAGGGGAGCTTTCCCACGCAGGGGTCGAACCCGTGTCTCCTGCACTGCAGGCATATTCTTTGCCACTGAGCCACCAGGGAAATCAGTATCACTTGGGAGCTTGTTAGAAATGCCGAGCCTTGGGCCCCTGTGCAGACCTACTGAATGTGAATCTGCCTCTTTACCAGACACACTGGTGACTTGCAGGCACGTGAGTGTTTGAGAAGCCCTGGTCTACAGGGTCCCAGCCATTTTTAACCAGTCCCTTTCCTCCCCACCCTCCCTGCCCTCTTCCCTCCCCCACAGTGTCATTACTCCATCAAGAAAGGAGCCGCTTTTCTGGGACTTGGCACCGACAGTGTCCGAGTGGTCGAGGCAGATGAGAGGTGAAGGTCCTTCTGTCTGCGCGGCTCAGGCCCAGCCTGGCACAACATGTCTTCCCCTTGCCAGAGGCTCTGGCCTCGGGCCCACGCCGCGGCGGACTTCTCTCCCTGCTCTCTTGCCTCCCGGTTGCCTCTTCTGTCTGCCAGTGCCTGCTAGAGTCTCCGCCCTGTCCCCTGAGATCTGTTTACCCCTCTTGGGGAAAAATCAACATTGCGGCCTCCCCATTGCTAACCACATGTTACCCTGCTCTTGAAAGTTCTGCCGCCTAGCCTAGAGAATCTATTACTTCTCTACCCACTCAGTTTTCTCTTCCAGAGGGAAAATGATCCCTGAGGATCTGGAGAGGCAGATCAGCTTGGCCAAGGCCGAGGTGAGTGAGTGGGAGGCGCTGGGCCAGTGGAGCGGGGCCCCTCTGCTCCTTTCTCGGAGGGTCTTTGACTGGCCCTACTCAAGGCACCCCTCCCTTCTCCCCCTGCACTCTATGCCCGTCTTCCCGGCGGGCTGAAGTGACCCCTCCCTCCCGGGTGATCCCAGTCCTGCCGATCAGACGCTGGGACAAGGGCAGAACTGAGTCCCTGAGTAGAGTCGCAGGGAGCACTGCAGGGGGGATGCTGGGGACCTGGAGGGTAGCACAGAAGGTTTCTGCGAGCTGGGAGGGTCTGTGCAGGGCGAGCAGCGTGGACTTGGAGTGATGGGAGACGTGGAGGCCCCTTCACCTGGGGGACACAGAGATACTGCAGCCATCTTAGAGGGCATTTCAGCACTGTCTGTGCCATTTTTAAATGTATCTATCCACTGACTCAGAGTCCTACTACTAGGATTAGCCCATAAATTTTCATTACAAAGTGCTTAGAATTGTGTGCACTGGGGCGAAGTGTAAAATTTTAAGAAACATTTTAGTATTCATCAGTAGATAAATTATGGTGTATCTGTGTCAGTTTCTTCCTTTGCAAAATGAGCATGATATAGAACTGATCACGGAGTTGTTATAAGGCTGAAATTAATGGTATGTAAAGCACATGAAAATGCCTCAACTATGTACTTATGTATAAATTTTAAAAATATGTTTATATCACCACATGCAAATAGTTGCAGCACCATTTTTTCTTAAACTTTATTTTGTGTTGGGGTATAGCCAGTTAACAATGCTGTGATAGTTTCAGGTGAATAGCAAAGGGATTTAGCCTTACAGATACATGTATCCATTCTCCCCCAAACTCCTCCCGTGTCCATGCTGCCACTTAGCATTAAGCAGAGTTCAGTCGGTCCTTGTTGGTTATCCGTTTTAAATATAGCTGTGTGCGCATGTCCATCCCAAACTCTCTCATCCTCCTTTCCCCACCCCAGCAACCATAAGTTTGTTCTCCAAGTCTGTGAGTCTCTTTCTGTTCTGTAAGTTTATTTGTATCATCTCTTTTTAGATTCCTCATAGAAGGGATGTCATAGGGTATTTCTTCTTCTCTGTCTGACTTACTTCATTCCGTATGACCATCTCTGGGTCCATCCATGTTGCTGCCAGTGGCATTATTTCATTCTTTTTATGGCTGAGTAATATTCCACTGTACATGTGCACCACGTCTTCTTTATCCATTCCTCTGTCGATGGACATTTAGGTTGCTTCCATGTCTTGGCTATTGTAAACAGTATGCAGCACCAGGTTTTGAAAATGTCTGTTTTTCCCCAGCGACTTGTCTTGGGATCCTTGTTAAAACCCAAAGAGTGTTTAAGTGTGAGGATTTATTTCTAGACTCTCAGTCTATGCCATTGATCTGCATGGCTATCCTACTGACCACACTGTCTTAATGTGGCTCTGTAGTAAATTTTGAAATCAGCGTTTGTGAGTCCTCCAACTTTGTTCTTTTCCAGGATGGTTTTGGCTTTCTAGGTCCCTAAAATTTCCACTTGAATTTTAGGCTCAGCTGTCAATTTCTGCAAAGAAACCAGTTGGGATTTTGATAGGGATGTGTTCAATTTGTGGATCCATGAACATGGAATGCCTCTGTTTATTTAGGTCTTCTTTGATTTCTTTTCAACAATGCTTTGTGGTTTTCACAGTATCTGTTTTGCATTTCTTTTGTTGAATTTATTCCTAAGTATTTTATTATTTTCAGTGTTCTTATAAATGGAATTTTCTTGTTTCCATTTTTGATTGTTTGTTTCTCGTGTAAAAATACAACTGATTTTTGAATATTGATTTTGTACTCTGCAAATCTGTTAAACTCATTTATTAATTCTCAGTCTTTTTAATGGGTTCCTTAGGATTTTCTAGATATGTTATCTGTAAATACAGATAATTTGCTTTTTTCTTTTTTAATATGGATGCCTCTTATTAAAAAAAAAACAACTTAATTTTCTCTTTAATCACAAACTAGACAAGATTGGCATTAACACTCATTTATTTTTCGGCTGTGTCAGGTCTTTGTTGCGGTTCGAGGGTTCCCCCTAGTTGTGGCACAGGAGCTGTAGAGCGTGTTGGCTCAGCGGGTCAGTAGTTACAGTGCACTGACTTCGGTGCCTGTGGCATCTGGGATCTTAGTTCCTGGGCCAGGGATTGAACCCGTGTCCCCTGCATTGGAAGGCGGATTCTTATCCACTGGAATACCAGGAAAGTCCCTGGATGCCTCTTATTTTTAAATTTTTTTAAACCTAATTGCCCTGCTAGAACCTCAGCACAGTGTTGAATAGAAATGAGGAGAGTGAACATCCTTATCTTGTTCCTGGTCTTAGGGGGAAGGCTTTCAGTCTTTCACCACTGAGTATGACGTTAGCTGTGGGTTTTTTGTAGTCGCCCTTTATCAGGTTAAGAACATTCCCTTCAGATCCTTTTTTATTTTTCTGAATGTTTTTATCGTGAGGATTTTGTCAAATGTGTTTGTATGTCTACTGAAATGATCACTATACCACACTGAGATATGGTTTTTTTTTCCTTTATTGTATTGATAGGATATATTATATTAATTGATTTGGGGATGTTAAACCAAACTTGCACTCTTGGGACAAATCCCACTTTGTCATGGTGCTTGATTCTTTTTCTGTGTTGCTGATTTGGGCTTGCTGGTGTTTTGTAGATTTTTATGTCTTTATTTAGAAGAGATATATTCTATATTTTTCTAGTGATATTTTGTTGGTTTTGGTATCGGGTAAAACCCATTTCATAGGATGAATTCAGAAGTGTTCCCCCCTCTTCTGTTTTTTTGTAAGTTAATGAAGAGCTCGTATCAGTTCTTTCTTAAATGTTTTGTGGAACTCATCAGTGGAGCCATCCGGGCCTGCACTTTTCTTTGTAGCAGTGTTTTTAAATACTAATTCAATTTCCACATAAATTTTATCCTATTAGAATATTTAAAATAGTATTTTGATCTTCCTGTAAGACATTCAACTTTTTTGAAAAAGTATAAGCTTTGGAGATAGACTATTAGACAGACCTCGGTTTGAATTCCATCTCTGGAGTTGCAGCTGGGAGGGGGGGGGCAAGTTTCTTAACACCTCTGAACCCTAGCGTCCTCACTTGCAAATTAAAAGGGGGCGGTAACACATAGTAAGGTTGCCGGGGCCCAGGTCAGGCCTGTGAAGAGTTCCTAGAGCTCGGCGCCAGGCTCTGGGTGGCTCCCTCTTCATTTTTGCCACAGGGCGCCGTGCCATTCCTGGTCAGTGCCACCTCTGGTACCACAGTGCTGGGGGCCTTTGACCCCCTGGAGGCAATCGCGGATGTGTGCCAGCATCACGGGCTGTGGCTGCATGTGGACGTGAGTTGGGACGGGGCTGAGAATGGGGTGGGCTGAGCCAAGGCCAAGGCCCATATTGTTCCTTCCGCTCCACAGGCTGCCTGGGGTGGGAGCGTCCTGCTGTCACAGACACATAGACATCTCCTGGCTGGCATCCAGAGGTGCATATGGCCCCCTACACCCTGACTCTCACCCTTCAAATCCTTGGTCCAGAGAACACTCTTGGGCCGGGGAGCTCAGATGGGAATAGGGGAAGGAGGCTGGTGGGAGGGAAGTGGGAGAGATGATTGATTGGGGCTGGGATGTTAGACATCAGATTTGGGAATTCTCCTCTGGGCTGAGGTGAGACTAAAGTCCCTTTTACTGGAGATCTGCAAAGGGTGGGGAGGCTCTAGTTGGGCAGCTTAACTGGGAGCTGGCTGACCCGGCTTTGCTCTGCCCACCCCAGGGCTGACTCCGTGGCCTGGAATCCCCACAAGCTCCTCTCCACAGGCCTGCAGTGCTCAGCTCTTCTTCTCCGGGACACCTCGGTGGGTCTGCCCCGCCCCTGCTCTGGCCCCGCCTCCAGCCCTGAACCTCTGTTTCCTCTTCTGTCTCACCTGAGGGGAGCTCCAGGCCTTCTATGTTCTCCTTACCATCCCATCTGAAGCTGATTATCTGTGACCACCCTAATCCTCGGTAGTGGGCTCTCTCACTCCCCCTGTCTTCAGGCAAAGGAAAAACTTCAACAAAAGTTTTAATCAGAGGGATTCCGGGTCATTTGGGAAGAACTCTTGAGTGTTGGAAGAAAACCCAGAGAAAGGGTTTCAGTAAGCCGGCAGGTGTCCCATCAGTGCTGCCTGGTTTCAGGGAAAGAAACACGTGGACTGAGCTAAGAAGTCACCCAGTGCAGCCCTGGAGGGAAGCTCGGTGGCGGGGGGAGTCTGACTGTCCCCCCCCCACCCTCCGCAGAACCTGCTCAAGCGCTGTCACGGGTCCCAGGCCAGCTACCTCTTCCAGCAGGACAAGTTCTACGACGTGGCTCTGGACACGGGAGACAAGGTGGTGCAGTGTGGCCGGCGTGTGGACTGTCTGAAGCTGTGGCTCATGTGGAAGGCACAGGGCGGGCAGGGGCTGCAGCGCCGTGTGGACCAGGCCTTTGCCCTTGCCCGGTAGGAGTGGGCGCTACAGCCCTGCACCCCTTTGCTGGGCTGCACCCCTTTGGTTCACTCTCTGGGTCGCTTCTGTTTCTGTATCTCTGCCTCTCCTCCTCCCCCCATGATTTCTCACTCTCTGATCACAGGTACCTGGTGGAGGAGCTGAAGAAGCGGGAGGGATTTGAGTTGGTCATGGAGGTACGACCCACCTTGTGCCCTTCTGCATCCTCCGGCCCCCTGCCCCCAGCCGGTGTCTCACGCAAAACCCTGATGGGAGAAGAGGGGTGGTGAGAGGGGAACGGCCCCTCTTCCTCTGCTCACACCTTCCCCCTGTTTATTCCTCCCAGCCTGAATTTGTCAACGTGTGTTTCTGGTTCGTGCCCCCCAGCCTGCGGGGGAAGAAGGAGAGTCCAGATTACAGTGAAAGGCTGTCTAAGGTAGGCTTTCTCCCTGCTCTGGTTAACCAGTGCAGCTGGTGCGTTTCCGCCCCCTGCTGGCTGTGAGCGGCATGGCAGCTACCTTTGCTAGTCTCGCTCTGATGTGGGGACAGTGAACCAGAAGATGACACCCGCTTGTCCCCACTTCCGTGAGCCTGGGGGATGGAGGATAAGGTATGCTTCTATAAAACAAGAAGAAGACAGAGAGGGACATTACAGAAGTCACCAGTGAGCAGTACATAGATTGGCTCTGTGGGGTGTTCTGGGAGCTGAGTGAGGCAGAAAGGTCTCAGAAGTTCTACTCACTGATGCTGGGTACAGAACAACCCTGTCAGGCCAGGAGATATGTCCTGGCCCCCAGATGGTCCAAAAGGTCAAGAATATTCTCGCCTTTAAAGTGAAGTCGCTCAGTCGTGTCTGACTCTCTAACCACCCTATGGACTGTAGCCCTGCAGGCTCCTCCATCCATGGGATTTTCCAGGCAAGAATGCTGGAGTGGGTTGCCGTTCCAGGGGATCTTCCTGACACAGGGATTGAACTCGGGCCTCCCGCATTGCGGGCAGACTCTTTACCATCTGAGCCACCAGGGAATCTCACCCTTAAGGAGTCATTTATTTAGAAAGCAAGCATTACCTATTTGAAACCAGTGTGTTCAAGGCAATCTTGGAAATTATATATTAGATCACAGGGTGCAGATAAAAAAATGTTACAGGAATTCAGAGAGGGGAGAAGAAGGTGTCAAGCATGACGAAGGCTTGAAGTTAGACTGAAAAAGCAGTTGTTGAGATTCAGCGAAAAGTCAGGATTTAGCAGAAAATGGCCTGTGTGACAACTTGGAGACTGGTGAGTTGGAGGAGAATGCAGGAGGTAGAGAAGGTCCAGTGGGCCAGGTGTGGTGGGAAAGGTAAACTGGGGCCACGGTCAGAATCCAAGCAGTGAGTGGCTCTCTCTGGAAGGCAGCTAGGTGGAGAGGGATGCGAGTCAGGGAACCCATCCCTTCCCCTGACCCCAGGCTGCAGCTAGAGGGTCCCTCCACTCCTCCCACAGGTAGCCCCAATCCTCAAGGAGCGCATGGTGAGGAAGGGTTCCATGATGATTGGCTACCAGCCCCATGGTACCCGGAGCAACTTCTTCCGCATGGTCGTGGCCAACCCTGCGCTGACACGGGCTGATATGGACTTCCTGCTGAATGAGCTGGAACGGCTGGGCCAGGATCTCTGAGTCGCTCCATCTCGCTGCTGGCCTGGACCCCTCCCCCAATCCTCGCCATCTCCCTGTATCTCCTCCCTGCGTTCTCCAAGAAGAAACTCTAGGAAACAAAGCGTATTCATTTTTCTGTGCTTTGACCCACTAGCTCGCCTGTAAATTTCGGGCTGGCCAAAAAGTTGGTTCTGGTTTTTCCTCGTAACATCTTATAGAAACACCCAAATGAACTTTTTGGCCAACCCAATATTTGATATTAAGAGGATGTTTAAATAAATGGTAGGATATCTATATGGTAGAATATTGCTCTGCCATTTAAATTGTGTTTACAAAGAGGACTTTTATAGATAGGAGAAAAATAATTTTAATACAATGTTATGTTGAGAAAGCTGATATGACTGTATATATGGTAATATCTGACCTGTATTCAAAAATACATAGGAAAAGACTGATGAGATGGAATATGCCAGAATATTAATAGTTTTACCTGGGATGGGATTGTAAGCAGTTTGAAAATGAACTTCTTTATGCTTTTTGTGCTCCCTGCTTTTATGATATAATGAATATCTATTGCATTTATTAAAAATAGGAAAATAATAAAAGTTAAATTTTCAGCCATATTATTTAGGTATATTGTAAAGTTTGTTACCTTTCAAGAAAATAGCGGGGAATGCAAATTCATTAAAAAGGTATAATAGAGGCTAAAAATAGGGGGAAAGTTTCCCAGAAATCTTGAGTGGGAGGAGAAAGACCAAAAGTGGCGTTGCTCTGAAGTTAATTGTACCTTAACGACACTGGAAACAAAATGGGCACTGAATGTATCTTGAGACCAGAACCTTGTCCACTAATCACTCCTGAAAAAAATCTTCACATACACCAGAAAGGTAAGAATCTTCCTTTTCTAAGTTAAACAACAGAAACCAAGCTGGGGGAAAAAAAAAAAAAAAAAAAAGCCCAGCGACGAAACCAGCCACTGTTATGTCTTCTATCATTGCTATTTTCTTACATAAAAATGTCCATTTAACACGTAAAATCCTAGGCTGGTGTCGCTCCTCAGTCACTTTTTTGGAAAGCGGCATTTAGCTACACAAGTTATTCAGGACGAGTGGCAAGTCTTCCAGAACTTTCTGTTATTTCCAATTCCTAAAAATACTGTTTATGAAAACAATAACGTGGTCATGTAAAAGTCATCCAAAATTATTTGAAGAGGCAAATACAGATTGTACAAACCATTGTAAAAGAACATCCAAATCTCAAACCCAATTCTCTTGACCATTTGGGGGAAAAAAGATTTTCTGTTCATAAATTACTAATAATTTCCCTATAAACTTGTTATTTTTATTATAAGTGATATCTAATTTCTTCCAAATAATAAATTTGTTTTAAGAGTGCTAGTAATCTGAGCTCCAAGCCCTAATCTTAAAGAGTTATTTATCTGAAAAATGTCTTAAAACACTGTAAAAGCAAACTAAAAAAAAAAAAAATCCCTGTTTTTCAACTCAAAGCAAAACCAGAAAGCAAAAAAAAAAAAAAGAAATCTTAAAATTTCTTGAGTCACCTCCATCAGCAAAGTATCTTTTAAGGCTAGAAAAACAAGACATAAAATCAATCACATATTTTTCTCCAGCTTTATGAAACTGATTCTTATTTCCTCCATCCCCAAAATTCAACCTCAGAATCTCTGGATGCAATATGATAACCTCTTTCTTTCTTCTTCTCTCATCCACAGTTACCAAGCTCCTGCTATGTTGTAGTTCCTTTCCCTGCCTTCCAAGAGCCTACCTAAGATTGAAGCAGTCATTCCCCAACTGAGGCCTGTCCCCGCTCCAGAGCCTTTCCGCTGCTGTCCCCTTTGGCCTCAGTGTTCACCGGTCTACATGGTTCTCGCTCCCTCACTGCCTTTAGATTTTTGTTCAGATGTTCTATCCTTAGTGAAGCCTTCCTTGAATTCTTTATTTGAAATTACATTTTCACCCTCTATTCTTTTATCTGACCTGTTTTTCTCTATAGCATGTATAAGCATCTGGCATACACTAACTAATTAATTAACTTATTTACTTACTTCCCCTGACCCGGCAACACCTCCGTCCCTGTGGGTCTCACCCAACTGCTCTGGAAGCAGAGATTTAGTATCACTGCCTCCCAAACTGGAGTCTGGTACTTCCTAGGTGGGTAATGTTGAGGGAATGTTTAATGAACTCCAGGTACTCGTTGACTTGCTCTCAGTCACATAACATTTTTTTAAAATTTATTTGACTGTGTGGGGTATTTGTTGTGGCGTGTGGGATCTAGTTCCCTGACCAGGGATTGAACCCAGGCCCCCTACATTGGGAGCTCAGACCTTACCTACTGGACCACGAGAGAAGTCCCCAGGCACGTCACTCTTAAGTGGTGGGTCAAAGCTAAATTGAGACCGTCTTCCTCTGGGTCTGAACCGTGGGTCTAGTCTGCTTCCGATGACAGGTTTATGTAATTCATAGGTGTGTGCATGTCAAGGCTGTTTTGTTAACCCTGTGCCATAGACCTACTGCTTCTGGGGAAGGATGAAGGCATGCGCAGGTTTGGTCCCTCACCTTGCCCTTGGCCTCGAGAAATCATATTTCTATCAAACAGGAAATGAACTTTTTGGGAATACCTGGGTGAATTACAATATTGCAATGGGTATTTTTTTGTTTTTGTTTAAACGGGTCAAGTATTAAAGAGGCTAGCCTCCCCATGGCTCAAGAAGGAAGATGATGACTTTGGAGGGTGGCAGGCCAAGATCTGGGGAACTAAAAGCTGGGTGGGGCACATTGGATGTGGCAGCTCTTGAGACTGGGGTGAGAGTCTTTTTAGGAGCGTGGATGAAAGGGAGCAGACTACAGTAACTTAGTATTTGGATACTTGGAACTGTTCCAATGCATCCTAGGTCCTCAGTTGGCTATTTCTCTTCTGTTTATATACTTTAAAAAAATCTTTATATTTTGAAATAATTTGAAACTGCAAGTACTTCAGTATACTCTTTACCTGAATGTATAATTTTCACAAATTTTCTTTATCATTATATATGTACTAGAACCTATTTTTTTCAGAACCATTGGAGAGTCATAAACAATACAACTGTTTATCTCTTAATGTTATAGTTTATATTTCCCAAGAACAGTGTCTTAACCATGATATAATGATCAAATTCAGGAAATTTAACATGACATTATACTTTCGTCTAAAGTCTATATTCTGAAGTTGTGGATTGTCCCAACAATGCATTTTTTCCCCTTCCAGTATGAGAGTCTAGTCCAAGATCATGTATTACAGTTTGTTGTCATGTCTTTTTGTCTCCTTTATTCTCAGATAACTCCAAGACTTCCCTGGTGGTCCAGTAGTTAAGACTCTGAGCTTCTAACGCAGGGGTTTGATTCCTGGCTGGAGAACTGAGATCCCGCATGCCGTGTGGCATGGTCGAAGACTAAATTAATTAATTAATTAAAATAGTTCCTCAGCCTATTCTTTGTCTATTTCTTTGTCATTAGCGCTGACATTTAAAAACAATACAGGCCAGCTGCATTATAGAACGTTCATCGACTTGTGTTTTCCTGCTGCTTCCTCGCAGCTGGATTCGGGTTATGCGTTCTAAGCTGTAATATAATTTGCCATGTGTGTCCTTTTCAGAGAAGCACGTCGCAGGGTCTGTAACGTCCATCTGCTCCTTATCGGTGATGTAATTTTCAGCAAGGTCAGAAGTGGTCAAGGTGGTATCTGGTTTCTCCATGGCATAGTTACTGTTATTCCCTTTGCATCTAATAGTCTGAGGAGACATTCTGAAATTTTGCAAATAGCCTGTTCCTCTTCATATTTTCCCCACCTAGACTTAGCATCCTCTCATATATCTTGCCAAGCCACCTTTTAGTATAATGGTTGCCAAATGGTACTTTTGTAACTCCAACACTCCCTCCACTTTTACAATTTGGGATTTGTATGGGACTATAAAGAAGAGCCCTCCCTTCTCCTTGCTCATTTAGTCTATATTTTTTCAACATGGACCCTTGTTTTATTCAGTAATTTCTAATCCATTTATATATTTACTTATTTTTTAATGCTCAAATTGTCCCAGTTTGACCACAGAGAGCTCCTTTTATCTGGCTCCCATGTCCTTTAGACATGTCTTAAAAACACACAGCTTTTGTTTCTGGCACAGCAAAAACCTTGTCCTTTCTCTGCCCAGTCTTGCAATCTGCAAGGAGCCCTGATTAGTGGAGCCTTTAGAAACCACAACCTAGGCACAGGTGTGTTCATTGATACTGGGTGTATGCATGTACGCTTAAAATGTATACTAACATCCTTGGGAGCTCCTAACCCATCTTAACTGTGCCAAGGGAAACAAAGGACCAGAGCTTTAAAGGGGGAAGTGATGTACCCCTGGGAGCTGGCACGGGAATAGCAGAGAGAATGGATTGATAACCTAGGATGGTAGTGGGGGAGGTGAGGTACAGAGTTGGGGTGCTTAGTTTATTCATCTCTTTCTTTTTGCATTTAAAAAAAATAAATTTATTTATTTATTTGGCTACGCCAGGTCTTATTTGCAGCATTCAGAATCTTTAGCTGTGGCATATGGGATCTAGTTCCCCAACCAGGGATTGAATCTAGGACCCCTGCATTGGGAGCATGGAGTCTTAGCCACCAGACCACCAGGGAAGACCCTTGCATTTTTTAAATCTTTAAAAATTTTTTTCAAAAATTAGAGTGTAATTGCTTTACAATGTTTGTGTTAGTTTTTGCTGTACAACCACGTGAATCAGCTATATGTATACATATATCCCCTCTCTCTTGAGCCTCCCTCCCATTCCCCACGTCTCACCATGATTCATCTCTTTTTTAGAGGTTTTCTTTTCTTTTTTTTTTTTTTTAATGTTGAGTGAAGGACCTTGCCGATTGGGTTTTGTATAAGGTGGCAATTCTCTTACAGACCCTGGTTTAGCATTAGCATTCCAAGTGTCATAGAATTTTCCTTCTTCGAGTTGAGAGGCCAGCACAGGAACTTGTCTGGTACAACCTCGGTCTGTAGGTAGATTTTTAAAACCCTTATTTTACAAATAAGGCAGCTGAGGCTGGGCAAAGTTCAGATTCTTAACAAGGTCATGAAAGTGTCTCTTAAGCAGAGGACGTATTTAGTTCTAACGAGGAATATCATTGGTTTGTATAAGCCACCATCTCTTTAATTTTATCCCCCCAGTGCAATAGTTCTGTGCTTTCTTTTCTACACTGATAATCTTTTAGTTCTTGAGATCCAGTTTCCGCCTGTTAGAAGAATCTGGTAGTCTGATGGCCTAGTTTTGAAATTTTCCTGAAGTTCACCAGAGAATTTTTAGCAAATTCTCTGGTGCCAACATAATGAGCTTGCACATTCCTTAGTTTGTAGCATGTTATTTTTAGCTCTTTCTTGTTACCATATACATTTTAAAGTTGGCTCAGAGGTTTAAGTGTTTTTACTGTCAACTGGAGGTGTTGTGGTGCTGTTCCCTTTTGCTACATACTGTCACACATCAATGCTGAGACAGGGCCATGTCCTGAACGGAACTTCAGTTACAAAGGAAGCTTTGATGACTGCAAAGCTCCAGTAATCAAGACAGTGCGGGCTACAGAATAGACATGCAGGTCAATGGAACAGACTGAGAATCTAGAAATAAACCCTCACATTTGCACTTAATTGGTTTTCAGCAACGATGCCAAGACAATTCATTAGGGGAGAGAATAGTCTTTTTCAATAAACGATGCTGGGACAACTGGATATCCACGCGCAGAGTTTAACCCCTTTGTCACATTATACACAAAAGTTAACTCAGGTCATAGAACTAAATGTAAGAGCTGTGCTGTGCTTAGTCGTGTCCGACTTTTTGTGACTCCATAGACTGTAGCCCGCCAGGCTCCTCTGTCCCTGGGGATTCTCCAGGCAAGAATACGGGAGCCTTGTCCACCTCCAGGGGATCTTCCCAGTCCTGGGATCGAACCCACATCTCCCACATTGCAGCCGGATTCTTTTACTCTCTGAGCCACCACAGAAGCCAAAGAATACTGGAGTGGGTAGCCTGTCCCTTCTCCAGGGGATCTTCCCAACCCTGGAAATCCAACCGAGGTTTCCTGCATGTAGGGTGGATTCCTTACCACCTGAGCTACGAAATGTAAGAGCTAAAACTGTGAAACTCTGGGAAGAAAGTAGAGGAGTAAATCTTTGTGAGCTTGGGGTAGGCAAAGACTTCTTAGGCATGACACCAAAGCACAAGCAACCAAAGAAAAAATAGATAATTTTTCTTTTTCTTAGCAAAATTTTAAAATTTTATACTTAAAAGTTTGTGCATCAAGGAGGTGAAAAGACAGCCTAAAGAACGGAAGAAGACATTTGCAGTCATATCTGAGAGGGACTTACGTCTAGAGTAGGCAAAAAATTCTTACAACTCAGTAATAAAAGACAAATAACTCACTTTAAAAATGGGCGAGAATTGGGACTTCCCTAGTGGTCCAGTGGCTAAGACTTTGCGTTCCCAGTGCAAAAGGCCTGGGTTAGATCCCTGGCCAGGGAACTAGATCCGACACGCTGCAACTAAAGATCCTGCATGCCACAACCAAGAATGAAGATTCTGCTTGCTTCAACTAAGACATGGTGCAGCCAAAAAAAGGACAAGGGATCTGAACAGACATTTCTCCCAAGAAGATACATACATGGCTAGTAAGCCCATGACGAAATGCTCAACATCATCAGTTATCAGGGAGCAAGATAACGCTTCATACCCACTAAGATGGCTATAATTAAAAAGAGAAATAGCAAGTGTTCCTGAGAACGTGGAGAAATTAGAGCCTCCTTCACTTCTGGTGGGATTATAATCTGGTGCAGCCACTTTAGAAAAAAACTGCCCAAAAAGGGAATGGGTACAAGATTTTTTGAGACAGTGATGAAAATGTACTAAAATTAATGAATTCTGGTGATGGTTGCACAAATCTGTGAATGTACTAGAACTATTAATTTCTGCCCTTTTAAAGTAGATAAAATAAATGGTATGTGAATTATATTTGAATAAAGCTGATGAAAAGCTCATCTACGCATATCCTTCTCTCTAAATCAGGGGCAAGGCAAAGATGTCCACATTCACTAATTCTATTTATTTATTTATTTATTTGCTTTGTCCTCGTATAATTTTTTTTTTTAGTTTTTTATTTTTTAAATTTTAAAATCTTTAATTCTTACATGCATTCCCAAGCATGAACCCCCCTCCCACCTCCCTCCCCATAACATCTCTCTGGGTCATCCCCATGCACCAGCCCCAAGCATGCTGTATCCTGCGTCAGACATAGACTGGCGATTCAATTCTTACTTGATAGTATACATGTTAGAATGCCATTCTCCCAAATCATCCCACCCTCTCCCTCTCCCTCTGAGTCCAAAAGTCCATTATACACATCTGTGTCTTTTTTCCTGTCTTGCATACAGAGTCGTCATTGCCATCTTCCTAAATTCCATATATATGTGTTAGTATACTGTATTGGTGTTTTTCTTTCTGGCTTACTTCACTCTGTATAATCGGCTCCAGTTTCATCCATCTCATCAGAACTGATTCAAATGAATTCTTTTCAACGACTGAGTAATACTCCATTGTGTATATGTACCACAGCTTTCTTATCCATTCATCTGCTGATGGACATCTAGGTTGTTTCCATGTCCTGGCTATTATAAACAGTGCTGCGATGAACATTGGGGTACATGTGTCTCTTTCAATTCTGGTTTCCTCGGTGTGTATGCCCAGCAGTGGGATTGCTGGGTCATAAGGTCGTTCTATTTGCAATTTTTTAAGGAATCTCCACACTGTTCTCCAGAGTGGCTGTACTAGTTTGCATTCCCACCAACAGTGTAGGAGGGTTCCCTTTTCTCCACACCCTCTCCAGCATTTATTGCTTGCAGATTTTTGGATCGCAGACATTCTGACTGGTGTGAAGTGGTACCTCATTGTGGTTTTGATTTGCATTTCTCTAATAATGTCACTCATTCTATTTAAAGTTGTGCTAGAGGTTCTACCCAGGCAATCAGGCGAGAAAAATAGAGGACATAGCAATTGGAAAGGAAAAAGAAAAATCGTCTTTATTTTCAGGTAATAGAATCATCTATGTAGAACATTCTGATGAAGCTGCAAAATGCTGCTATTAATAGACCTAGTTTAGCAAGATTACAAGGCACAAGATACTAAATTCAGAAATCAATTTCCTATATACTGCTGCTAGCAACAGACTATTGGAAGTTGAAGTGAAAAGACAGTATCATTTACAATATCACCCAAAATGAAATACTTAGGGACAACTCTGACAAAAGATGTGGGAACTCTATACACCAAAAACTACATTGCTAAGAGAAATGAAGCAAGATTAAATGGAGAGGTATACCATGTTTATGGACTGAAAGACACAGTATTGCTGAGGTATCAGTTCTCCTCAAACTGATCTAGAGAGTCAGTGTAATCTCAGTCAAAATCCTAGCATAACTTTTGTAGAAAGTAACAGTTGATTCAAAAATTCATGTGGAGGGACTTCCCTGGTGGCCCAGTGGTTAAGAATCTGCCTGAGAATGCAGAGGACATGGGTTTGATCTAGGAAGATGCCACATGCTTTGGAGCAGCTAGGCCTGTACAGCACAACTAGTGAGCCCACGTGCCGCAACTACTGAAGCCTGCATGCCTGGAGCTCGTGTTCTGCAACAAGAGGAGCCACCGCAGCTAGAGAGTAACCCCTGCTGGCTGCAACTAGAGAAAGCCAGAAAGACAGTATGGTATTAGCATGATAATAGATCAATGGGACAGAAATCAGAGTCCAGAAATAGATCCACACATATAGGATCAGTTGGTTTTTGACAAAGTTGCACAGGCAATACAGTGGAGAAATTAGTCTTTTTCAACAAATGGAACAACTGGCTGTTTATATACAAAGTTAAGTTAAATATCTCCTGCTCTTAATATGTGAGAAAATCTCAGGCACTGATGGTAAACATGTAAATGACTCCAAGTCTAGCTATCCTGGAGAACTTCTGGCTGCTCTTAGTAAATTTAGTAAAATTAAATATGTCTTAAGAACTAGTTCCTAGGAAATCCCAAAGAGAACCCCAGGCTCCTCAGGCCCATACTAAATGTCCCTGCAGGGACTTCCCTGGTGCTCCAGTGGCTGACTTTGCCTTTCAGGGCAAGGGTTGTAGGTTTGATCCCTGCTCGGGGAGCTAAGATCCCACATGCCTTGCAGCTGGAAAACCAAATCATACAGCAGAAGCAATATTGTAACAAATTTAATAAAGGCTTTAAAATGGTCCACATTCCAAAATAAATGTCCAAGGAGGGCTTCTCTGGTGGCTCAGATGGTAAAGCGTCTTGTCTGCAGTGCGGGAGACCCTGGTTTGATCCCTGGATTGGGAAGATCCCCTGGAGGAGGAAATGGCAGCCCACTCCAGTACTCTTGCCTGGAAAATCCCATGGATGGAGGAGCCTGGTCGGCTACAGTCCATGGGGTCGTGAAGGGTAGGACACTACTGAGCGACTTCACTTCATTTCACTTCAAATGTCCAAGAGATATATAAAATGCAGTGCATAAATATGATGGAAGGAACTGTCAGTAGAAATTAACTAAATTTACTTGTAACCTTGGTGGAGGAGGTGGCCTGGATAGAGCCCAGCTGTGTACAAGTGTTGGTATTAAGAACAAATGGGAGAACCCAATATAAGAGGAGGGGATGATACCTCCCTGGAACTGGATTACTTTCCGTGCCCCCCAAAACAGTATCATTTTGAAGAAGATGAAGGAGGAGGGCTTGGATTGGTATATTCTAACACAGTGGTTGTCACTTTGTGGTTCCTGGATCAGCAGTAATAGCGTTCTCTGGGAACTGGTTAGTAATGCAAATTCTTAAGCCCCACCCCAGACCACATGAATCAGAAATTCCTGGGATATGATTCAACCATCCATATTTCAAGCCCTGGAGATGATTCTAATGCATGCTTGAATTTGAGAACCACCGTTCTAAGGGAATTTTTTACTCCCATCTCTGAACACTTTGCTCTCTTTAGCGATATTGCTGCTGGGGCTAGTGGGCAGGGTATGCAAGTGTAGGCTTGGACCTGGCATTAGTCTGAAGGCCTGGTGTGGAGACAGGTGGGGAGTTTCCCCATTCTCACCACGCAGGAGCCTGGAGAGCAGCTTTGGAGAGCCCTGGAGCAGAGGTCAGGTTGGTGGGCATACTGTAAGAGATGACTCAGAAGGCTTTGGCCCTGCAGGAATGAGATCATTACAGCCGGTCTTGCCCACCAGACAGCGCAGGAACCACGGAAGAGGTATGTGACAACTCAAGGAAATATTAGGAGCAGCTAAAAAGATTCAAGGAGTGTACTAAAAATGTACTTTCTGAAACTAAAACTATTATTTTCAACAACAACAACAAGAATCAGCATATTTATTGAAAGAAAGAAGTCTGTTCACCGCTGGGACTCAGATTAGTGGCTTGGCAGAACAAGTGGAAAAATATTTCAAAGCACAGAGCAAATAATACAAAGAAATGGAAATAATGAGGAAAATATGAGACTTGGAGAACAGACCCAGTAATCCTAACATTCAAGTATATTAGTTCCAAAGAAAAAAGGCATAAAAGAAGGAGAGGCAATAATTTAAAAATAGGATATTTTGCTGACCCGAAGAAAGTTGTGACTTACGGACTGAAAGGGCACCCAGGAAGATACAAAAAGAGAAGGGAGACATCTACGCTTGGAACTCCTGAATTCCAAGATTAAAGGAAGACATTTTCAAGTATCTAGACAGAAAGAACAAGTTACCTACAAAGCAAAAAGAATCAGATTGATACAGAACTTTTCATCTGCAGCATTGACATCTAACAGTGCATATATACTGAGAGAAAAGGATGGCTACCCTGGAATCTCATACCGCAGCTAAGGAAGCACCCAACTGTTAGTGCAAAAGAAAGATACACGGAGATGTAAAGGATTCAGAGGGTATATCAATTCCATTTCTCACCTGAGGAAAATACTCAAGAAAATTTTGGCTAGAGAACAGAGAAGTCAAGATTGGGGAAGATGAAAAGGAGAAAGAATACAGAGTGAGCAACAAATCTGGTAAAATATTATACTGTTAAATGTTTATGGAGACTGATAGGCATCTAATTATATCTAGAACCATAAACATACTATTTCAGCAAAACCTAGGAATCAGAAGCAGAGTGAAAGAGGAAGTAAAAAGATTCTAAAGGTCTCTTTTATTGAGGTGGAAGTGACAGGAAATAAAACACATTAATGAAAGAAATAATTGGTATATTTTCAAATAATGGTAAAGAAATACATATTTGATTATCAGTGCTGGAAAGGAAGATGACTATCAAAGGAATGGAGAAGTATAGTATTAACAGAACTTTCAAAATAGCAAGGAAGGAGAGGAAATGGAATGAGTAACGGCTTGCTGGAAACAGCAAAAACACAGACAGATCGAAGAACAATAAAACATAATAAAATCTGGGACTTCCCTGGTGGTCCAGTGGCCAGAACTTCACGCTTGCACCGCAGGGGGTGCAGGTTCGATTACTGGTAGGAGAATGAAGACCCTGAATGAGGCCTGCTTGCTGCTGCCGCTAAGTCATTTCAGTCATACAGCAGCCCACCAGGCTCCCTCATCCCCGGGATTCTCCAGGCAAGAACACTGGAGTGGGTTGCCATTTCCTTCTCCAATGCGTGAAAAGTGAAAAGTGAAAGTGAAGTCGCTCAGTCGTGTCTGCCTCTTCGTGACCCCATGGACTGCAGCCCACCAGCCTCCTCCATCCGTGGGATTTTCCAGGCAAGAGTACTGGAGTGGGGTGCCATCGCCTTCTCCGAAGAACAGATGGGACAGATAGAAAACAATAGAAAGATGGTAATCGTATTAAGTGTAAATTGTTTAAGGACTTCCCTGATGATACAGTGGGTAGGAATTAGCCTGCCAATGAGGGAACATAGGTTCAGTGCCTAGTCTGGGAAGATTCCACCTGCCGTGAAGCAAGTAAAGCCCGTATGCCGCAACGACTAAGCTCATGCTCACTAAAGCCTGTGCTCTGCAACAAGAGAAACCACCGCAGCGAGAGGCCTGTGCACCGAAACTGCAGAAAGCCCACAGGCAGCAGCGAAGACCCAGTGCAACCATAAATATGTAGGTAATAATAAAATGAATGTAAATGGTTTAAGCATTGCAATTTAAAGGCAAATATTATTACATGTGATTAAAAAAGCAAGACCCAACTATATTCTACTTATAAGAAACCCGTTTTAAAGAAACAAATACATTAAAAATAGAATGATGAAAAAAATAGAACGGTGGAAGAAGATATAGCATGCTAACACTAATTGGAAGAGAGGCAGTGTGATTAGAATAATATTAGATGAAATAGATTTCAAAGCCAAGTATTTTACAAGGGATAAAAACGGCTATTTTATAATAATAAAGAGGTCAGTTCATTAAAAGGGCATAACCTAATGTTTATGCACTTTCAAAAAGAGCTTCTCAGACTCACAGGTACAAGAGTTAATAGCAGTTACCAGTGAAGGTGGAGGGTCAGGGTAGGGGTGGGGGAGTGGGAGGCACAGACTCTTGGGTATGCTCAAGGGTGGATTGTACAACATTGAGGAATACAGCCAATGTTTCGTAATAACTGTAAATGGAAAGTAACCTTTAAAAATTGTGTAACAATTTAAAAATTACTTTTTAAAGAGCTTCAAAAATATGTGAAACTAAAACCAAATATAAAAACCCACAATTGTTTTCTTGCCTGGAGAATCCCAGGGACAGGGGAGCCTGGTGGGCTGCCATCTACGGGGTCGCACAGAGTCGGACATGACTGAAGAGACTTAGCAAGCACAATTGTTTTATCATCTCTCTTTTAGTAATTGATAGAACATTTAAAAAGTCAGTAAGGACATAAAAAATTGAACAATACCAATGAATAATTTGACCTAATTGATATTTATAGATACTCCACCCAACAACATATTGTTTCCAAGTGCCCACTAGACATTTACAAGGTAGACCACATTCTGGACAGTAAAACAAGTCTCAGTAAGTTTAAAACAATGCCAATCAAACAAAGCATGTTCTCTGATCAAAATGATTTAAATTAGAAATATAAAACAGAGGGACTCCCCTGGTGGTACAGTGGTTAAGAATCTGCCTTGCAATGTGGGGGAAATGGATTTGATCCCTGGTCTGGGAAGATCCCACATGCCACGGAATGACTAAGCCCGTACACCAGGGCTGCTGAGCCCATGAGCCACAACTACTGAGGCCTGCACACCCTGGAGCCTGTGCTCCGCAGCAAGAGAAGCCAGTGCAAAGAGAAGGCCCTGCGCCACAGCTAGACATAGCCTGCAAGCAGCAACAAAGACCCAGCACAGCCAGAATAAACAAACATTAGGATACACTAAAAAAAAAACCAGATATCTGGAAAGTCCCCTAAATATTAGGAAACGAAGGCACATACTTCAAAACCACCCACAGACCAAAGATGAAAAGTGAAAATATGAAGTATCAATAATTTTGAACTGAATGAAACATATCCAGATTTGTGGGAGGCACTTAAAGCACTGCTTGGAAAGAAATTTACACACCAAACACCTATATTATAAAGAAAAAAAGATTTCGAAGACCTCAGCTTTTGCCTTAAGATAATTGGAAAGAAGAAGAGAAAATTAACCCCAAAGTAAGAAACAAGGGAGTTAAAAAGATCATAGCAGAAATCAGTGAAGCTGGAAACAGAAAAACAATGGAGAAACTCAATGCCCCCCAGAAAGTGGTTTTTTTGTGTGAAGATGAATAAAATTGATAAACTGAAGTCATACATTATCAAGGAAAAAAAAAGAGAGGACACCCAATTACCAATATTAGACATGAAAGAACTTCCTTGGTGGTCCACTGGTCAAGGCTCCATGCTCCTAATGCAGGGGGCATGGGTTCGATCCCTGGTGGGGAGATCCTGCATGCCTGCATGCCCCTTGGCTTGGCCAAAAAAAAAAAGATAACAAGTGCAAGAATGGACGTAACCATAAATGTTACAGACATGGAAAAGGATGAAGGAATATTATGAATAAAATTTTGCTCATAAATTTAGTTACAGCACTTGGGACCTTCCTTGTGGCCCACAGGCTCTCTAGTTGTAGTGTGCGGGCTTGGAGCATGCAGGCTCAGTAGTTTCGCCATACTGGCATAGTTGCCCTGCAGCACCTGAGATCTTTGTTTCCTGACCGGTGTCCTCTGAATTGCATGGCAGATTCTTAACCACTGGACCACCAGGAAAGTCCTGAATCTTGCCCATAAATTTGACAATACAGATGAAATGGACAATTTCCTTGGAAGTCACAAACTACTACAGCTCAGGTAAGAGGAAATAGGTAGCCTGAAAAACCCTAAATATATTTAAGAGCTTGAATTTTGAAAACCTTTTTCCAAAGAATACTCTGGTCTCAGGTGGCTTTACTGCTGAATTCTACCATACATTTAATTTTTTTAAATGGCACTTCTACACAAACTCAGAAAATCAGTGAAGGGAGTATTTCCCAACTAATTCTGAGGCCAGAATTGCACTCATATCAAAATAAAGGAGTTACAAGAAAATTACACATCAATAGCTACAAAAAAGCTAGTGGAGGTGATGGAATTTCAGTTGAACTATTTCAAATCCTGAAAGATGATGCTGTGAAAGTGCTGCACTCAATATGCCAGCAAGTTTGGAAAACTCAGCAGTGGCCATAGGACTGGAAAGGGTCAGTTTTCATTCCAATCCCAAAGAAAGGCAGTGCCAAAGAATGCTCAAAATACCGCACAATTTCATTCATCTCACAAAGTAATGCTTAAAATTCTCCAAGCCAGGCTTCAGCAATACATGAACCGTGAACTTCCAGATGTTCAAGCTGGTTTTAGAAAAGGCAGAGGAACCAGAGATCAAATTGCCAACATCCGCTGGATCATCAAAAAAGAAAGAGAGTTCCAGAAAAACGTCCATTTCTGTTTTATTGACTATGCCAAAGCCTTTGACTGTGTGGATCACAATAAACTGTGGAAAATTCTGAAAGAGATGGGAATACCAGACCACCTGGCCTGCCTGTTGAGAAACCTGTATGCAGGTCAGGAAGCAACAGTTAGAACTGGACGTGGAACACCAGCCTGGTTCCAAATAGGAAAAGGAGTACGTCAAGGCTGTATATTGTCACCCTGCTTATTTAACTTCTATGCAGAGTACATCATGAGAAACACTGGGCTGGAAGAAGCACAAGCTGGAATTAAGATTGCCGGGAGAAATATCAGTAACCTCAGATATGCAGATGACACCACCCTTATGGCAGAAAGTGAAGAAGAACTAAAGAGCCTCTTGATGAAAATGAAAAAAAGAGAGTGAAAAAGTTGGCTTAAAGCTCAACATTCAGAAAACGAAGATCATGGCATCCGGTCCCATCACTTCTTGGGAAATAGACAGGGAAACAGTGGAAACAATGGCTGACTTTTTTTTCTGGGCTCCAAAATCACTGCAGATGGTGATTCAGTTCAGTTCAGTCGCTCAGTCGTGTCTGACTCTGTGACCCCATGAATCACAGCACGCCAGGCCTCCCTGTCCATCATCAACTCCCAGAGTTCACCCAAACTCATGTCCATCGAGTCGGCAATGCCATCCAGCCATCTCATCCTCTGTCATCCCCTTCTCCTCCTGCCCCCAATCCCTCCCAGCATCAGGGTCTTTTCCAATGAGTCAACTCTTCGCATGAGGTGGCCAAAGTATTGGAGTTTCAGCTTTAGCATCAGTCCTTCCAACGAACACCCAGGGCTGATCTCCTTCAGAATGGACTGGTTGGATCTCCTTGCAGTCCAAGGGACTCTCAAGAGTCTTCTCCAACACCACAGTTCAAAAGCATCAATTCTTGCAGCCATGAAATTAAAAGACGCTTACTCCTTGGAAGGAAAGTTATGACCAACCTAGACAGCCTATTAAAAAGCAGAGACATTACTTTGCCAACAAAGGTCTGTCTAGTCAAGGCTATGGTTTTTCCAGTGGTCATGTATGGATGTGAGAGTTGGACTGTGAAGAAAGCTGAGCACCAAAGAATTGATGCTTTTGAACTGTGGTGTTGGAGAAGACTCTTGAGAGTCCCTTGGACTGCAAGGAGATCCAACCAGTCCATCCTAAAGGAGATCAGTCCTGGGTGTTCATTGGAAGGACTGATATTGAAGCTGAAACTCCAATACTTTGGCCACCTAATGTGAAGAGCTGACTCACTGGAAAAGACCCTGATACTGGGACGGATTGGAGGCAGGAGGAGAAGGGGATGACAGAGGATGAGGTGGTTGGATGGTATCACCGACTCGATGGACATGGGTTTGGGTGGACTCCGGGAGTTGGTTATGGACAGGGAGGCATGGCATGCTGTGATTCATGGGATTGCAAAGAGTCGAACACGACTGAGTGACTGAACTGAACTGAACTGAGCCCCTGAGAACAGAGATGCAAAAATTATTTTTAAAATTTGGTAAATAGAAACAAATGACACATTTTAAAATGTAACATCACTAAGTAGGATTTATTCCAGAATGTTAACTCAATGTAATTTACATACTGAAAGTTTTAAAAAGGAAAAAATATAATCATCTCAGTAGATGCAGAAAAAGCATTTGACAAAATTAAACATCCATTTATTTTTATTTTATATTTTGGCCATGACACATGGCTTGCAGAATCCTGGTTCCCTGACCAGGGAGTGAACCCGAACCCACAGTAGTGAAAGCACTGAGTCCTAACTACTGGACTGCCGAGGAATTTCCTAAACATCCATTTCTGGTAAGAAAAAAAGGAAAAAGAAACTCCTAGCAAACTAGAAACAGAAAGGAACTTTCTAAACTTCATACAGGCCATCCATGAAAAACCTACAGCTAACATTAATGTGAAAATCTGAGTGCTTCTCCCTGAGATCAAGGCAAAGATGTCTACTATCATTACTTCTTTCCAACACTGGAGGGTGTAGGTAGTGCAATAAGGCAAGAAAAAGAAATAAATGGCATTAACATTGGAAAGGAAGAAATAAAATTATCTTTATTTGCTGATGACATGACCATCTCTGTTGAAAATCCTTTGGAATCTTCAAAAGTAAGCAACTCCTAGAAATAATTAGTACATTTAACAAGGTTTAAAGATACAAGGACAATACACAAAAATCAGTTGATTGGGACTTCCCTGGTGGTCCACGGGTTAAGAATCCACCTGCCAAGACAGGGGACACAGATTTGACCTCTAGTTGGGGAGTTTAGATTCCCACACCTGGGGGGCAACTAAGCCCCTGTTCCACAGCTACTGAGCCTGCACGCCCTAAAGCCTGTGCTCCACAAGAGAAGCCACCGCAACGAGAAGCGCGTGTGCCACAATTGGAGAGTAGCCCCTGCTCACTGGAACTAGAGAAAGCCCATGCTCAACAGTGAAGACCCAGGGTAGCCAAAAAAGAGGGCTGACTTCACTATACTAGCAATTAACAATCAGAAATTGTAATTAAAAATATCATTAAAACATATGAAATACTTAGGGGAGATTCTGACAAAATGTGCAAATCCTGTGCACCAAAAGCTACAAAATGTTACTGCCATAAACTAGAGAAGACCTCAATAAATGGAGAGCTATAGTATATCAATGGATGGGAAGACTTAATTTGGTTACGATGTCAATTTTATCCAAACTGGTCTCAGCTATAATGTGTAATTCCAATCAAAATCCCAGCAGACTTTTCTTTCTTTTTTTTAAAAGAAACTTACAAGCCGATTCTAAAGTTTATAATGAAAATTCAAAGGACTTCAAATAGGCAAAATGACTGAAAAAGAAGAAGGTTGAGTGACTTACACTACCTGTTTTCAAGACATTATAAAGCTACAGCAATCGTGAAAGTTTGGTGCTGGTGTAAAGAAAGACCAAATAAATAAATGGAACACAATAGAAAGTTAAGAAATTGAATTACAATTGCAAAGTCAAATGCAATGATAATCACAGCAGTGAAAGCATCAAACCCTAGCCATTAGACTACCAAGGAACTCCCTAAATGTCCATTTTATAGGTGTGGAAGCTGAAGCTCATGAAGTTAAAAGATCTGGCTAAGGTCTGTATAGGAGGGTCTTCTCCTGGGTCCTCTGAAGGAAAGGAGGCCCCCTATGTGCTCTCTGAAAACGTGCTGGAGATTGCCAGGATTAGCAGGATTAAAGGGTTGTGGAAATGTGATCTGAAGGAGTAGAGGTAGAAGGAGGAGTGACTTGAGTTTTGGGCAGATTGGGGTGGCATAGAAAAGATAAGGGAGGATGTCACTCAGCCCCTCGGCTCCTCCCATCACAAAAGTCCACACTCTTCAGTCATGCCTGTCAAAAGCGGGTCGTCAACATGCTGTTCAGTTGCTAAGTCGTGTGTGACTCTTTCTGACCCCACGGACTGCCGCGCTCCAGGCTTCCCTGTCCTTCACTATCTCCTGGAGTTTGCTCAGACTCATGTCCATTGAGCTGATGATGCCATCCAACCATCTCATCCTCTGTTACCTCTTTCTTCTGCCCTCAATTTTTCCCAGCAGCAGGGTCTTTTCCAGTGAGTTGGCTCTTCACATCAGGTGACCAAAGTATTGGAGCTTCAGCTTTAGCATCAGTCCATCCAATGCATATTCAGGGTTGATTTCCTTTAGAATTGACTGGTTTGGTCACCATGTACACAAGGCTATCTTTAAGATGGATAACCAACAAGAACCTATTACAGAGAACTCTGCTCAATGCTATACAGCAACCTTAGATGGGAGGGGAGTTGGATACATGTACATGGATAGCTGAGTTGCTTTGTTGTCCACCTGAAACTATCACAATAGGCTATACTCCAGTATAAAAGAAAAGTTTTTTTAAAAAAGATGGGTCTTCACATAGAGAACAGACTTGTGATTGCCAAGGAGGTGGGTGGGTTGGGGAGCGATGGAGTGGGAGTTTGGGATTAGGAGATGTGAACTATGATATTTAGAATGAATAAGCAACAAGTCACTGCTATATAACACAGGGAACTATACTCAAAGTCCTGGGATAAACCCCAATGGAAAAGAATAAAATTTGAGTTTGGGGCACACACACACACACACACACACACATATGTAAAAAGAAGTCACTTTGTTGTACAGCAAACATTAACACAATATTGTAAATCGACTTATACTTCAATTGTAGAAAGTTTTTAAAACTGGGTCTTCAAGGGACTTCCTCGGTGGTCCAGTGGTTAAGACTCTGTGCTTCCAATACAAGGAGGATGGGTTGGATCCCCGGTCGGGGAACTAAGAACCCACATGCTGTGTGGCATGGCCAAAAAAGTGGGTCTTCAACAAATGAATGAATGAATAAAAAGTGATACATACAGTTTATTATTGTATTGGAAAGAGTACAAAGAAACGAATCATTCTCAGACCTTGATACTCCAGCTTGCTTTAAGTCAAGCCACATTCACCAAATCTGAAAGGTCCTTCGTGTCTCTGCCGGTCTGAACAGCCATGGAATGAGAGGGGGCCCTCTGCCCAGTCCACAGGGAGGGGGGCTCAAGAGTCATCACCATTCTGAGTCAATGCTCACAAGTCCACAGATCTCAGTCCCTGGAGTTCCTTGGTGGGGTCAGGCATGGCAGGCCCCCTTGACTCAGAGCTCGGTCTGAGAATGCAGAGAGGAGCCCTGGTCCCAGACTTTGCAGGCAGAGAACTTGGTGGTGTCATCTGCGCAGTGACAGTATCCTGGCATTTAGGTATGGCAGGACCAAGATCGAGGTGTCACCAGCCCCCAGAAGGTTGTCTGTGCCAGAGAAAAGTGAGTTGTGAATAAGATCCCTCCCAGGGCTTACCCTGTGCATCTAAGACACAGGAACCCATCATCCCCAACCCAGGCCCTGGCCCCTGACCATGGCTGTTGAACAGGGCAACAATAGGGGGCTGGCTGCTGGGGAGAGGAGGCGTGTCCTCCTGGGTGAGGAGCTGAGCAGGCGGGGAGGGGGGTGTCATGGCCACTTACCTGGGGCAGGGGGCAGTGGCGCCGTGCATACCACTCCTGGCAGTACAGGCTGACTTGGATGCCCTGGCCCAGGAAGAGCAAGGTCCACATGAGCACGTTCCACGCTGGGCCTGTGCGCCGGTCGTGCATCGTGAAGTTCAGTGGCCCTGATGCAGGAGGAGAGGTGGTCACCTCAGCTCCAGCCACCTGTAATTTATCTTCCTGGCTGCCTTCTTATCTCAGGGCACAGGGGAGAGTTGGAACAGGAAGGCTGAGGAAGATCTTGAGCCCAACTCCAGGCACCCACGGAGGTCTCAGGCATTCCTCAGGGTTCCTCAGTTTGCACTTCACTATCCTGGCTCCCTTGCTGAGCCTGCCAGCCCACACCAGTTTTCTCCCCTTTGCCTCCCTCTATTTGTGCCCTGCCAGAAGTGTTTTCCCACTGTACCCCCCTCCAGGATACCCCTGTGCTGCCTCCCGATACGGCCCCCTTCCCAGCTTCTAAGTCCCCTGCCCCCCCCAATGCTCACAGACAGCACTATGCCTTCCCCCAGGAGGCATGCACACCCCCCTTCCGTCTTGGCTACGTGGCCTCTCCCATCAGTCTGGAATCTCCAGGACTCTTCCCTCGGGATGTCTCTACAGGGGCATACAGAGGCCAAGCTCACCTCCAAAGACAAGGAAGAGCAACAGCATGACGGGGTAGAAGAATCCCAGGACGAAGCAGAAGATGTACTCATGGACCACTGCTGAGACCAGGAACACGCCCAGCATGGCTGCGCCTCGGGCCCGGCCACCAAGGAGCTGGCAGGGTTCGGGGGAGGGGGGTAGAGTGAGTCTCCCTAAGCACCCCCTGCAAAGAACCCCCTCTTTAAGGAAGCCAGAGGGTATCTAGTACAGTGGAAAGAATATGGGCTTTGGGATCAGAAAGGCTGACATGTCTTGCTTAAAAGCATTATATTAGTCTATTGGGCCTTAGAGGCCACTTTCAAAAGGGGGATATGATAATACTTACTTCTCAGGCTTCCAGTGCAGATTATATAGTGTGGGAAAATTCTTGGTAACTGAAAATTGCTCTATGCATGTTCCTTAGAAGGCTAAGGAGGGGAGACATGCCCTGTGGAGGATATAGTTGAGGACAAGGAAGGAAGGAAGTCAGATCATAAGAAAGACTTTCTTTCTGCCCACTGGGTTAGGTAGAATGAGGAAGGTGAAAGTCAAAGGGGCCCTTAGGTCTAGAAAAAATGGAATGTGCAGAGAAAGGGAAAGAGAGGCGGTCCCAGAGAGGTTCTATTAACCGTGGGAGCTGAGCCCGTACCCAAAGCCCATCTTGATACACGTAGCTGTACAGCCAGTCATGGACCACCACGTTCCATGTGCGGTAGTAGTTGGAGAAGGATGTTGAGTTCCACCAGTCCTGGGGGCGGGGTGGGATGGGGTCAGGGCGGGGGAGGAGGTGAGCATCAGGGCCCCGGCTCTGCCCAGTTCCCAGCTGCCCCTCCCTGCTCCCCACTCCCCGTCCGTCCGTGCTCTCTGCAAGGGCTGGCTCCCAGCAGGAGAGAGACAGCAAGCATCCGCCTAACTCCCTCCTCAGGCCCTGGGGCCCCTGCCCTCCCTCTCTACTCTCAGGAGAAGGTTCCAAAGTACCATCCCCACAAAAGCAATGAGCCCTGGCTGGTCAGGAGGTGGACGGGTGACATTATAAGCATACCCAGAGGAGCACATTTCTCACTGCGGGAGACTGCCAGCACAGCTGAGATGGAATCGTGCCCCTTGGGATTAACAGAAACTGGTGACTAACAGAAATTCTTGAGCTTGTCTTACAGAATAGCAGGTAAGGGAACAGTTTGTTAAAAATTCTTCTGCTGTAACCTGCCTTCACTGACAAAGCCTTTTTTTAAAATTTGACTCCTTAACCATCCCTGTACAGATAACACCTCTGATGTATGGGTCACTATGGCAACAGGAGGCATACATTTTCCAGGAACTTGAAGTTGGCTCCTGTCTAGTTCAAGTGGGCTAAGATTGGCTAGGACTACCGATCCTAAAACTGGGCCTGTAAAGCTGTTGGATGAATGACTTTTTGACATCAGAGAGCCAAAAACTCCACTCTCCGATCTTGCCAAGTGCCTCCATTCTTTAACATGCATCCCATGAAGAAGCATGTAACTCAGATACGCCTTTGCAGAACACTGATTACCTCACCTTTTCTCTACCTCCAATCACTTTTCCCAAGCCTAGGATCTCCTTGATTCTTTATCCTGTAAATATCTCAAGCCCTTGGCCTTTGGGGAAGCAAATCTGAGCTTGTTCTCACTTCTCCTTACTTGGCTGCCTTGTTGAAGAAACCGTTTCTCTGCTGTAAATCTCGGTATCTCAGTGTTTGACTTAGTGAGAATTGGGCAAATGCACCTGGTTTGGTAACAAGGTGAGAACCAACATAGCCACCATCCTCCCCTACATCCTTCCCTAGCTCTCCTTGCATCCAGCTCCCAAGTAGCCCAGGTCCAGGCCCCACCCGATAGAACATTCTGTCTCCAAATCGTAGCATCTCTGCGAAGGCGTTGAGCCAACAGTGAAGGAAGGCAAAGAAGATGAGCAGCAGCATAAACATGCCTGGGAAGTGAAGACAAGGGGCTGCAAGTCAGACTGGTCTCCCTGGCCCCCCACGAACCTCTAGGGTCCTCCCAGGAAGCCCTCACCCAGCAACCTACCAATCGCTTATTAACCACTCACTAATTTATGCATTCATTCATTCATTCAATCCATTTGCTTATGAAGCCCATGCCTGACGTTGGAACATCGAGATGAATGCTAAACCCTCTGCCTGTTGGGAGAGGCTGGGGAGAGGACGGCAATTTGAAGTGCCACTGCTTTTAGTCACTAAGTTGTATTCGACTCTTTGCAACCGCATGGACAGTAGCCCTCCAGGCTCCTCTATCCATGGAATTCTCCAGGCAAGAATACTGGAGTAGGCTGCTATGTCCTTCTCCAGGGGATCTTTTCGACCCAGGGATCGAACCTGTGTCTGCTGCACTGGCAGGCAGCCACCGGGGAAGCCCGAATCTGCAGTGAGACTCTGGCAATGAGCAACCAGAGGAGCGGGCAGATATCAGAGGGAGAAGCTGTTGAAACTAAGAGTGAGAGGAGAGGGGAGCTCCCTGCTAAGCCTCCTCCAGGGTGCAGCCTTCCGCAGCTCTGCCTCCAGTGGGGATACCTGGCAAGGTGGCATGCATGATGGAGAGCACCAGGGCACGGGTGCTGAAAGGCTCCTGGCTCATGTTGGCAAAGACAGGAACACAGAGGCGGCCCAGGATGAAACAGGCGTAGAGCACGCAGCCCAGGGCCTGGAGAGGGGCAGAGGACACATAACTTTGAGAGGAGTCACTGGCAACTGCCCTCTTCCTCTGGAATTGGACTCTGGCCCAGCATCTGCTTCCCTTCTCTTTGCACAACCCTTTGACCTCTTCCCGGGCCTCCCCTACTTCGTGCCCAGAAATGCTGCCTCAGCCACCATGAGTCACAGGTAGTCCACGCTTCGACTCTGTCTGCTGACCTGGGCAAAGTTCTTGGCCACATAACTCCACCTGACGTTGGGTGTCCTGTTGCAGCAATGGAATGGAGACGGTGTGTTTCCCATCGTTTTGTCTTGTTCCTCCCCTGCAGGCATAGCATCCGGGGCCCACTATCCACAGCTCCCTCAATTGCTCAGGCCGGGGAGGATTACCTGGGGAGGTGGGGATCTAGAACACTTTGGATCTTCCTTAACAAAGATGACAAGTGGAATTTTAGCTTACGCGTCCACTAAGTTTGCTCCAGACAGAGGGGTTTCCCAGGACATAGGAATTTCAGTGCTAAAACTGGGGCAGTCCTGGGCAAACCAGGACAGTCAGTCACCCTGGCATCACCATGCGCTGGGGCGAGAAGAAGGGGTAACGTACCTGTCCCTGATTCCCATCTGTATTGTGAGGTGCTTCCTGAGAAAGTGGCCAGTGTCTGGATTGAGACTAACCACCTCAGGGAGAGGAGAGTAGAAGGGTTGGGTCCCCGGTGGGCCTGGGCATGTGGGGAAGGGGGTGCAGGCTCTTACCTGGGGTAAGTTTCCCTATAGATGAGTGTGGGGCAGAAGAGGAAATAGAGGTAGCTGGAGAAACTGGGGGCCCGGATCCCCTCACCTGAGGAGGAGTAAGAGGGGGCTGTCAGTGAAGAGGGAAGGGAGAGAGGACACAGGTGGGTGGGGTGCCAGGGAAGGGCAGCGGAACTGGTGAATAGAGCTGGAGAGTATAGAAGTGCGGGGTGGGTCAGCACCTGGATATGGGATCCGAAGGTGGGCAGAGAAGGTGAAGCTGGGCAGGAGTTAACCTGCTTTTTAACAGCCCCCTTTTGCTTCTGTTCCAGGTACCTCCCCCCTTTTCTGGCGCAAGACCGACGGGGGCCAGAGCTTCATTTGGCAACCACAGGTCCCACCATCCGATTCTCTCTCTTTCTGGTTTGACTTTCTCATATAAGGCTCTCATACCCTGGGTCTAAATAAGGATGAGCCAGAAGTCCTGGGCAGTAGAGCAGCCTTCTCAGAAGTGGGACCTAAGAGAACGCCGATTGGCTAAGGCCCAGAGAGCCCAGTCGACGGCTGGAGGTGTGCCCTGTGGGCAAGATGGGCTTAGAAAGTTGGAGCTTTTATGAGGCTCTTGCACCTGCTGGCTTCATTCAACCAACCAAGAGGACTGAGTTCACAGCAGCGCCCGCTGAAGGCCTCACCTCCTCTGGCCCTAAGTGTCCCAGGTACTGTCTCTCTCAGGAAGGAGTAGCTTTTCATCAGGAGCCTGACCTGAGGTGGAATAGGAAAGAGGTTAAGATGCTGTGGGACTTTGCACAGATCACTTAACCTCTCTGTGCTCACGTTTACACAGGGAGAAGGGCAGGCAGACTGTGAACTTTGTATAGTCAAAGCCACACTTTTATCTTTTTGTTGGACACTCTTATAGCCTAACACAGACAGCTGCTGTGATGAATCTAGGGTAAAGGATTACCAGAAAGGGCAGAGCCTCTAGCCAGCCAACTCCCCACGATTATATGATTATATTTGCATAGCAGTGTCCATTTGTTTACATTTCTTTGGAGACTGCTGGTTGGCTCACAAAGGACTCTGCCCCTGATAATTAGCTCCACCCCCACCAATACAGTATGCAAAGCCCTCTCTCCCAGGGGCTCCACCCCACCTTTGGTCCCACCCATCACCTACCTGCTCAAAGACTAGGACACAGCGGGAGGCTGGCGGGAGCTGATACTCCACTGCCACGTGGACCGGGAGGATGCCGAGCACCACGGTGTGGGCAGCCAGCAGCAAGCAGCCCAGGCCCACCCCCAGGGTCCAGGCCCCTCCAGACTGGGGCCTCTCCCACAGCCGCAGGGCCTGGTAGGGCACCAGCAGAGTGGACAGGAACATGGGGACCCACGTCACCAGAGCCAAGGGCAGCTGTCCAAAGCTGAAGGTCAGTAGATCAAACTCCATCATCAGCCTGGGAGTGGGGAAGGCGACAAAGTAGACAAGCGTGAGGCCCATCCCTGTTCCCTTCCTCTGCAGTCAGAGCTCTTGGAAGATAAACTCCTGAGCCCACCTGCCGCAACTACTGAAGCTCTCGGGCCCCTGAGCCCATGCTCTGCAGCAAGAGAAGCCACCGCAATGAGAAGCCCTTGCACCACAACCAGAGAAGCCCCTGCCCTCCACAGCTAGAGGCAGCAAAGAAGACCCAGCACGGCCTAAAGTAAATGAATAAAATTATCAATACTATATATAGGTATAAAATTATATAGCATATATATTATGTATATACTTTGGGAAATCCCTGGAGATCCAGTGGTCAGAACTCTGCGCTTTCACTGCAGCGGCTCAGCTTCAATCCCTGGTTTGGGGAACTAAGATCCAGTAAGCCACACAGTGTGGCCAAAAAAGAGCGCACGGCTTGTAATGGCAAATTAGAAGCGATTTATAGGTCCATTAGTAAAGAACTAAAAGATCAAAAGCTGGCACTTTCAGACTTTGCAGCCATTAAAATCAAGGGAGCAACATGGAAAGATCTCTAAGGTGGGTCTTTAGGGAGTGTAAAGGAAACCAAAGGTACCGTAAGTATCTTAGTAATGTAAGCACCGCGCCCCACCACCCCCCCACCGCCGCCCATTACATCCCCTTGGTTCTTACATCTGGAAGTGGAGGTGTGGAAAATGCCCTGGAGAGAAACTCTTATAACTGTTAAATATGTTACCTCTGGGGAGCAGTCTGGGATAGAGGGGATGGTGGAGGAGTCGCTCTGCATATATTTGAAAATTTACTGAGATTTGATCCTTAATTTTAAGGACTGACAACAATTTTATCAAAAGGAAGTGCTGTTGCTGAACCTGCAAATCTTTGGTCCTTTTCCTTTTACTGCTTCCTAAGCTATCTAGCGAAGAGTCAGACACGACTGAATGTCTTCACTTTCACTTTTCCCTTTCATGCATTGGAGAAAGAAATGGCAACCCACTCCAGTGTTCTTGCCTGGAGAATCCCAGGGACGGCGGAGCCTGTTGGGCTGCTGTCTCTGGGGTCGCACAGAGTCGGAAGCGACTGAAGCGACTTAGCAGCAGCAGCAAGCTATCTGGAGGGTGAGGCGGGATCATGCAAATCCAAACCCCCAAGGGTCCACAGTCCCCTGCGGCTCATCCCAGAGAGGGAAGGGGTTTTGTAGGGAAACCTGGGCTCTTGTGTGCATACATCTGTCTTCCCCACAAGACTGGGAATGCCTCACAGACGGGCATGGCCTGTCCTCTGGGCCCCGGGGCTGGTACTTAGGGGACTCACTGGAGGTTGCTTGAGCTGAACAGCACTGTCTTGGAATGGAGTGCATGAGAGCAGTGAGGTGGGAACCACACTTACGATGCATATACATGCATGTCTGCCTCAGGACAAGGGTTCCAGAGGAGGTGAGTGAGGGCCTAGTGTCCCCAGGGGACTGATCCTGGGTAAACAGGCCAAAGGCCATCCAAGGCTGTGCAGGGAAATCTAAGAGGGCTTTGGGGGTAGGAAGGTGGTTGGAAGCAATGTTGATGTGTGTCTAATAATAGAATGGACCTGCTGTATGGGGCCCCAGTGGCGGGTGGAGTTCCAGGAGCCCAGGTTGTCTGATCTGGTCTGTGGGCCTATGAGAGGGAGGGGTGCCTACCTGCCCTCATCAATGAGGTCGATGGCCAGGGTGCTGATGATGAAGACACACAGGCCGGCGACAAACATATGGTAGATGGTGCGGAAGTGTGGCACCTCCATCAGCTCGCTGGAAGGACAGGGCCCTGAATGTCAGTGGGAGAGTCCTTGAGGTGGTGCAGACCAGCGCAGGCACTGTACACAGTGGGGATGGGGCCTAGTGACTGGGAACTTGAAGTGACAGGCTATGGTACAGCTGGCACTTCTGTCCAAAGCCCTTTCCAGCCCAGACAGCTCTCATCCTGGTGGCCTTTCTTCCATGATTATGCCCAGGGCAAATAGAGAAACAGAACCTTAGAAACCATCTCCACGTCCTCTCCCAAACCACCTAGAGCCTGAGGATGACAAATGAGGTGTCCTGGACCCCCAGACAAAGCTCTTTCTTTTTTTCCCGTCCCCTGTCCTCACCCCTGACTTACTCAAGCAGGGACTTGCGGATGATGAAAACTTTTCGTTTCCCCAGGGACGACTCCCGGGTCCTGAATTGAGACAGTTGTTCTGGGTTAGGAACCAAAGGAAGAAGGCTATAAGCAGAGCATAGGGCTTTGCAGGAGGTCACTACTTGGGAGCCAAGGGCAGTAGTAGGGGAAAGTCAGGGTTAGGGCCAGCAGGCAGGAAGAGGTGAAAATGTCATGGCCAATGGCAAGCAAAGCCCAGTAGTCAATGTCAGGAAGACAGAGGCGATAAGGGAAGAAGAGGGAAGACTGAAGTCAAAGTTACATCCATGCTGGAAAAGGGCACAGGAGATACCATCTATGGCTCATAGTCCTTATGATGGAGGAGGCTACACAGCCGCTCCCCAGCCCCCGGCTCCTGAGACTCTTACTTGTGCAAGGAGTCTGGAGGGACGGAGGGCACTGGTCTGTCTTGCGGTGGGTAAGCTTGAACGGCCTCCCACATGGCCTGATCCAGCAGCTCCATCAGCTGGCCCTGCGCTTGCTCCAGCAACTGTGTCTTGACAGCCTGCAGGACAAAGCAGGGCAGAGTGCACGGTCCCTCCATCCAGTCAGCCTTCCTCCCATTCACCAAACACTTCCCGAGCCTACCTCCATGCCAGGCACACTGCTAAGGGCCCAGGATGGACAGAAGAACAAGCATGGCTCCTGCCCAGAGGTCCCCCCTACCCGCAATTTAACTCCCTCTGGTTTCCCAGGGCAGCTGTGAGGATCCGGGAAAGACGCTTTCAGTCTCTGGATCTGACCCCCAACCACCTCGTCCTCTCTGATCCTACTCTTTTCTCCCTGACCCCAGCCTTTCCTCTCCTGACCTCCAGTCCCGCTAACAGAAGACTGTTTACTGGCTGACTTTGGGCCCCTCCCCTGATGGCCTGTGCTTCAAACTCCTCCATCTTAACCCTTAGCTCTACCCCGATCTGAGAGGTTTGAACCCAAGAACAAATTGTCTTTATCAGTAAACAAGTCCTCACCCTTTCCTCCCTCTACTCCCGGACCTGTCCATTTGACCTCCAACATCCCTCACCTGCATATGCTGGGTCCATTGCACCAAATCTGGGCCTCTGTGCATCTCCACGTTTCCTAGGAAAAGTAGTTAGGGTTCGGCTGTCTAGTGCAGACCCAGAGGCTTTCTCTGTCCAGCAAGTTTGCTGTGTGCTCAACAGCCTCCCCCACCACAACCAGTCAATATCTAGTATCATGGCCAGGGTAGGGAGGGTGAGAGGGGTGGGGGTAGTCAGAAAGAGGGCATTTTTGCAAGGGGTGAGCAGACCACTGGCAAGCAGGGAGCCTGATGACATTACTGGAAACAGGGTACCCAGGGAACAAGAAGCTACTCTAACCATCGACAACAGTGAAAAACAGTCAGAAAGACAAGGCAAGGCACTGAATAGCCCGTTTCTCCTTACTTCCCCAGCTGGGGAGTTAGGAGGCAGAGGCTGGGGTCTGCCTTTACTGGCTTCTCAGGACAGCAGGAAGGATTGAAGGTGGATAGCAGGAGCCCCCTCTCGCCAGCACATCCCCACCTCCGATGCCACCTGGGCGTTCTGCACCCCCAGAACAGGGTTCTCCTTCTCTGGACGGCCGGTCCTTCTGCTGTCTTCCTAGCCTTTCTCTCCTCCGCACTTGGGCCGCCCTTGGCTCCATGATGTGAGTCTTGACCGGGCAGTGGCGACTGATCAGTGTTTTCTCCCTTCCTGCAAGCTTGCCTGGCTGAGCGCTTATCTCGGTACCTCTGACAGCACCAAAGACTAAAGTCCTTTCAGGAGGAGGGGTTATAGGTTGTTCGATCCCCTATCCCCATCCAGAAGGCAGCACCATCTCAGCTACAGGCTCTGCTTTGCTGGCTGTCACAGGACATTCCCCTACCCCACCCCACCCCCACCAACACCCCCGGCCACCATCCAGATGCCCAGCTCTCTCCCACAGGAATGGGGGCTCTGCACCCATACACGTCATGGGGAGGGGGACTTTGTCCCTCTGAGGCTTATCACCTGGTATGGCTGCTTCACCTGCTCAGTAGGCTGAAGGCTGGGGAGGAGTCAGCAACATCTTCAGGTATCAGGGCACTCAGCTCCCTGAGGCCATAAGGTGTTTGAAAGAACCTTGTCAACACAGCTTTGTGTGCACATGACTACTATTCTATGAGGTGGGCACCTATGACAACTGTGGGGCTATGGCCCCTCCGGGGAGCTTGGGGCTGGGGGCTGTACACCAGCTCTTCCTTACACCTGCTTGGGTGAGCAGGTAAGCAGAAAGGAGTCAAAGCAAAAACTTATTCAGCACCTGGCGATGCCCAGCATTATCATGTATGGAAGAACCTGATTTCAATCCTCCCGCGATCATTTGCTGGCTGTGGAATTTCAGGCAAAGGACCCAAATAATTTAAGCTAAAGTTTCCTCCTCTGAAAAACAGGTTCAAAAGTCCCTATCTCACAAGGTAAGCACAAAATAAGGTAGTCCAGGTAAAAGCAGATGGTCCAGGGCATGGTCCATGGAAAAGCACAATAAATACTAATTCCCTTCCCTTTTTAATATGAAGTAACAGAAGGGTAAGTGCCTTGAGTTTCTCGTCATTGAACTCCTGGTGGGGATTAACTATTAATCCTTCCTCTCCCTTTGTGTCAAAAGATCAATGGTAGAAACAAGGTCACAACTTCAGACCAAGGCCTGCCAAGGCCTCAATGTCTCCCCACCCCCATCTCCTGCTTCCCACTCCCTGGTGAGCAGTTGGGTGAGATTTGAGGCTGTGTGGCTGTCTTTGTCATTCCAAGTGTGGCAGGAAGGACTGAAGGCAGTCCACAAGAGAAGAGAGCTTCTATGGGGGGCTGGACGGAGGTAGAAAGAAGGGCCAGTGACTCCATAAATGTGAGAAGTGAACACAGAGACATAAACCAGAGATCCCCCCCCAACACAGCTTTATTAATACCCCAGGCCGACACCAACAATCTTTCCACATGTGAGGTCCCAGGGGTGAGGGGGACCGTGGGGCAGGGCCTGAACGTGTAGTTGCCCATCACTCAACAAATAACCCAAAAGGACGGCCCCATGCTCCTGCCAGTGGCCCTGCAGCCCCCCAGCCCAGGCTTAGCCGCTGCTGCCGGTGGGGCAGAGGGAACTTCCATCGCCGCCTTCTGAGGACCCGGGCAGGGGCTGGCCCATGCGATCCACACACCAGCAGGGACCTCGGCGCTGCCCCTGGGAGGAGCGGCACTAGGGAGAGAAGCACACGGATCAGAGGTGCCTCGAGGCTCCAGCGGGAGAGATGGGAGGGGCCCCGGGGTGGGGAATGGGCTGTGGACTCTTGAGTCTGAGTCTGTGGAAACATCTGAGTGTTCTCAGGATAGTGAGGCCCACTGGCTTCCCTTCTCCACCCACCAGAGCGTGCCCGTTCTTCCAGGGTAGAGCCGTGGTTCTCAAAGTGTGGTTTCTGAACCAACAGCATCACTAGGGGCCACATTCTCAGGCTCCGCGGGTGGGGCTCTGCTACTGGTGTTTATGGCAGGGTGATTCTGATGCTTATGTGAACCTCCCTCAGAGTTAGATGTTTCTTAGATAATCTAAGAGCTTCCCTGGTGGCTCAGATGGTAAAGAATCTGTCTGCAGCGCAGAAGACCTGGGTTTGATCCCTGGGTTGGGAAGATCCCCTGGAGAAGGCCACCCACTCCAGTATTCTGGCATGGAGAATCCCATGGACAGAGGAGCCTGGCAGGCTATACAGTCCATGGGGGTCACAAAGGGTGGGACATGACTGAGCGACTTTCAGTTTCACTTAGATAATCTAACCCCTCCCCACAGCTGCGTGGCCCTAAAGCTGGGAGGGCGCTAAAGGAAGGGCAGCGTCTTATTTATACAACTCTGTAAATCCCCAACTCTGTAAAACCCAATCATCTTGTACGATGGGCCAAGGGAGGGGAGGAATGGCCTCACCTGCCGCTTCCGATAGAAGCCCCTATGGTCACAATTAGGCACGTAGAGGGTGTGAGCCCCGCGGAAGACCTCGGTCTGGAGTTGCTGCAGCACGGAGTCCAGATGTTTGCGACAGGGACCCTGGGGGGAAGGATAGCTCCGCTGCAGAGCCTGCTGGGCCCACCAGCCAGGCTCCCAGGACTGGGATGGGAGACTTTGCCAAGCCCAAGGGAGTGGTCTTAGAGGAGAATCTCCAGGGCTCCCCACCCCTTCTGCACCCTGCCAGCCCCAAACTCACCATCTCAGTGTCTTGTACGCCCCCAGAATTGGGCCGGACAGGAGTGGTAGAGGTCCCCGAGTTCCTCTGTTGGTCTCTGCGGTTCACGTCCTGCGAGCGAGCAGTCCCTGCTTGGGGCTTACTCTCCTTAGGATTCTCTCCTACAGCCGCAAGAGGAATGGGGGAAGAAGAGCTCGGAAATCATAGATGTCAAACAGAGTCAAGTGGAAATGAGCGGGGTTTTCAGAGCAGTGATGGGGTTTAGAGTTTGGCTCCACTGTTACCTTCTCAAGGCCTCGGTTTCCTTCTCTGAACAATGGTGATATTACCTTTCATGATGATATCCCCAGGCTAGTTTTAAGGCTTATAAAAGACAAGTACTTTGGAAAGCGAAAATCAATACCGTACATGCGTCGGTAGAGAGCCTTGGGGCTTTGGGTGAAATGGCCTGGTTGTTCCACCGGAGGCCAGCAGGGGGCGCACCAAGCCAGGGAGATGGGGCAGAAGGGAAACGGCGATGCGAGGGGGTCAGCAGGGACCCAAGTGGAATGTGTGTCCCCGCTGTGAACCTAATGTGACTCAGCCTAGCCCTCCCAGGCCGGAGACACAGTTAATTTAGGGGCACTGCAATGGGGGCCTTTTGGTCCCCTGAGGCTCAGCCAAGCTCAACTCCCGCGGTCCCAGGAACCTGTGCGATTCAGCCCTTCACCAGGAGGTAGAAGGCGGGCAGGCTGTAAAGGTGCAGAAATGAAAGGTTCCAACCTGCAGGCTGCTCCTTTGTCTGAAAAAAAGTTTCACGCACGGTACTGGGAGGTTTGGGGAGAGCTCAGGATGAGAAGGGAAAGTCAGAGTGTCGGGGCGAAAAAAAGACACGGAGGAGAGTTGGCGCTGCTTGGAACCTGCCCCAACTAGAAAATGAAATAATGAGCCCTGAAGTGATGTCTCTCCCTCTCCATGCACAAAGACAAGCTCTGCTCAGCTCCCAGACCTCAAGCCTAGACAGTTGCTCCCATCTCAAAACCCAGGAACCATTTCTTCTGCAATCCCAAGCCTGATCCTTCTTCCTCCACACTTCTCAGATCTTGCCTCTCATTCTCTCTATTCAGTATCCTACCATGACCATGCTCCCAGCTGCCCCCTCTGACCCACCCAGACCACTACTTTCCAAGAGAACCCCAAGCAGCTTGGGCCCAGGCATTTGGGACTGAAAGAAACTGAAAGTTGATTTCCCATCCCTTCCCACGGAAGCGCTCAGATGCCTTCGGGTGGGAGCCGTTTACATTTCCTGCTCTCCCTGCTGCCCCCCATCTTTCTGGTTCTGACTCAGTTCTGTCCCACCCACTCAATGACTCAGCCTTCTATTCTCCTCTCTGGCTTAGGGTGCGGTGAGGTGGGTGGAGGGTTCTGAAAAGCTTTAAACCATAACCCTGATTTGGCAGATTCCTTCTTTTCCCACCTCTAACCCTCCCCCTGGGGGCGGGGGAGAGGGCCAGCGCCAACCCTCTGACCCTAGTCTAGTCTAAAACAGCTCTGGACTTGAGCCATCTTCTATTTTTCACTCTATGTTCAGGTGCTTTGGACACCCTGATATTAAAAGGAGATATTTCTCAGTGTGTTCAGGGTTTGGGAGTCTGGAGTTCTCTTCCCTCTTTTTCTAACTGGAAGCTGGGAACAATGTCTGGGTGCTTTCTCCAGCTTGGGCGTCTAGGGCTGAAGGAGCTGGGCTTCTGTGGCATACAGCAAGCCCCTAAACCCTTTCAACCCTCCCTTTCCCCTCAAGAGAAAATAGGCTGAGGGGGCAAAAAAGGTTGCCGGGTCAGACAGCTCCCTGCTTCATTCCTAGGGCTGGCAGCCTCACTCCAGCCCTGTAGGAGCTCCCCGCACTTGCCCTTTCACCCCACAAAATATACCCCCCCACCCCCGGAGCTCAGGATGGGAAGGGAAAGTCAGGGTGTTAGGGCAAAGAAAAGACAGGGAGGGGAGCAGGCACTGCTTGGAATCTGCCAGAGATAGGGAAAAGGAAGCGTCCATCTGCCCCGAGCTCATCCCTCGGGACCCAGTCTGCAGAATTGCGGGGCTCACGTGGGCGGGGCAGGGGCGGGGCGCGGCGGACTCACCCGAGGGCGTGCGCGCCCGGACGCAGCGGCCCCGGCCCTGCAGTAGCGCCCGCAAAGGCAAATCCTCTTTCTCCGGCGGCTGGCACTGCAGTCCTGGGGCGCAGTTGGGAGTGTAGACCCCGCACTGCTGGCCCTCCCTCCTCAGACAGCCCCCAGCTTCCGCACAGCCTTCCGCCGCCGGCCCCCCATCCTCCTCCGCGCAGCCCCCTGGACAACCCGCCGACACCCCCTGCCCGCAGCCTGGGCACCTTGCCAAGGCGCCTCCTGGGCGGGCAGCGAGCAGCAAAGTTAGCAGCAGTGGCGGCAGCAGCCTGTGGGGGGTCATGGTCAGGAGTTTCGCCCCGTCCACTCCTCCCAGAGCAGTCGCAGCAAAGCTGCTGCCCGCCGCCGCCCCTCTGCCTTAAGTAGCCGCCGGCAGGGGCCGGGCCCTTTAAGAGCCAGGTGAAGGGGGGGCGTGTGGAGAAGGCAGGGGCATTCCCTAAACTGGGTGGGACTGGAGAGGCCCCCCCCCTCCACCTGGGTCCTCCCCACTCTTCTCTACCTCCTCCCTTCCCAGTGTCTGTTTTCTTCCCAAATTACTCTGATTTTTCTTGCTTTGTTCCCGGGAATCTCGCCCGGAATTTGGGAGCTGGACAGCTGGCTGGAGGCCCTGGAGGGTGGGAAGGGGTGGAAGCAGGAGAGGACCGGAGTTGGGATGAGGGGGAAACCTGAAAGCCAGTTCGGGTGTGTGTGTGTGGCGGGTGAAGGAGACCCAGGGACTCCGGTGGGGAGGGAGAAGATGGCGGACTTAAATGGACGGAGAAGGGGTGGTGTGGGGGTCAGGAGGGGATGCGGGCGAAGAAAAGAGAGAAAAGGCGGCGACGACGGAGAAGTGGGGTCTTGGGAGAACCGACTGCTGATGGGAGAGAGTAAACCGAGGGCCAGGAGAGGAAGAGCAAAGCTGAGGGAGGAGTAAGAGAAAGTTTCCCTGAGACGAGACTGAGGGGAAGGCAGGTGATGGGGCCAGACTTGGGTAGGATGCTGGAATGCTGGAAAAGGGGGGGAGCACACCTGGAATGAACTGTCAGAAATCCTAGGACTATATTGGGGCCATAAGAGTCTGGAAGGATTGTGGGGCGTGGAGGGGGAGGCAGCGAGGCGGCAGTGTGGCAACAGGAGAGCTGGCTGAACACCTGGGAGGTACGGATGAGTGACTGACCAGCTGAAATTATGGGGGGTTGGGGTGGGGAGGCAGAGGAACCCACACTCTGGCTGCTCTAAGGGACGGTGGCCAAAGAGCAGACCTCAACCAACCTCTGTCCTTCATCCAAGTCAGCCCACCCCTCCATTCCTCTCATTTCCCAGAATCTGGCCCCCACTCCATCCCCACCCAGTATCATCCACTGGGTTTTCTGGATTATTCAAGTTGTTCTATGCCAAGGGGGGTTGGACGGTGATGGGGCTGAGTGTTTCGGGTCAGCCTGCTCTCTGCGGCTTTCACTCCATTGGTCTGTCCACCCCACCTCCCCCACCCGTGGCCTCCCTTCCCCAGGCAGTGCCCTGCCCATCCCCAGAACTAGCTAAGCCTTTCTTCCTAGAGGGAGGAAGAAGGACCATTTCCTTCTGCAGCCCCCACCCACACAGCTCTGGGTTACGCAACAATGGCCATCTCATTCTTTCCTAAAACAAGGGCTCTGGGCAGTGACTAAGTTTAAATTCTGGGCCCCCAAGCAAGAATGCCAGCAAGAGCTTCCTGAACTTTTGCGTAAGTGGAAAAAAAAAAAAAAAGCTACTCCCAGCCCCCCTCCCCGCAGGGCTACCCCAGGACCCTAGGACATTTAGGAAGCAGTATCTTCCAATAGCCCAGAGACAGTGACGCAGATTGGGCAGGCAAGGAGGAGGGTGCTGGGGCAGTGGGGAGGGGCAGCTCTCCTCTACTCTAGCAGGCTCTGGGGCCTCCTGCTTCAAGCTCTGACCCCGGGGTAGTGTGCTCCATCCTGTCCCTCCGTCCTGATCGCTATTTATTTTGCCCAGCACATGTCTCTGGCTAGGGCTTTTCTCCTGACTCCACCTTGTTGCTCTCGAATAAGATGGAAAGTTCTACGGAAAGTTGGGATGGGAAAGAGATGGCCACGCTCCCTGCAGGATCTCAGTGTGGCTTTTAAATAAAGTTTGGGTAAAGTGATTTTGCAGGTTATATTGCACAGAAGCCCAATACTCTGCTAGCCTCTCACATCCACCGCTCCCTTCCCAAATTCCCCCATGCACCCTCCTACATCACCTCTACAGATTTCCCCTGGTTATATTCCACTGCCCAGCTTGGTGCTGCCACGTAGTCTCAGCACAGCCCTGAACAGCCCATTCCCATCTGCCTCCCCAGCACTGCTCTTCCCTCTTCCCCATGCCTTCAGCCTAGGTGTGCAGAGCTGTGTGCTTCCAGTGCTGAGATCTAACTAGGCTCTTTCTTGCAGACTGAGACTCTCAAACTCTGCTTTCCTCCCTTTGGGATGCCTTTCACCTCAGCACCCAGAGCAGAAGTCTGAAGGTCACAGTAAGTGCTCAGGATGGAGCGTGGGTCAAAACAGACCCCTGGGACCCTGTCTGGCCTCTGTGGAAAGAAAGCTTCTGTCGGGGCTGTGAAAAGGCTAGACAGCTTGGGCTGTTACTTAGGCTTTTTATAAATAAACCTTGACAGGACTTCCTCCTCTTGCAGGTTACACTCTGTCCTCCTACTCCTCTCACCCAAACCGGTCCCTCCAAACCCATAGCCCCATCAGGTGCTGACTTCCTTTTGAGAACCAGGGGTAAAGGAGGGGGTCTGCCTGGATCCTTTTGAGTGCTGAGTCTGCAGAAAGACAAGTGGTAGCACAGTCTACAGATGGAAAGCCCCAGAGAGATGGCTAAATGATCACATCATGACGTGGCCTGAGTCTGGTATGGGTCTGATGGGAACTGTTGTGATAACCTCAGCTGGTCTCCAGCTTTGATTTCTGCCATCTGTCCCACATGCAGCCTCCCAATTGGTCTTGCTCCTGTGGCTCTCTCCTCCTCAAGCGCCTTTGGTGGTACTCTGTGCCCCTCTTCCCTGCCCAAGGACCTGTGCTCCCATATGGCAGTCATGGCCTGGTGGACAGTTGGCTCTGGAAGCACACTCTGGTTCAATGAGTTGGTGGGATCACCCTCCCCAGAACCCCTTGGCAGTTTCTCATCTCTGAGCCTGAACTGAGATTAGGGGAAGTGAAGGTGTGATGCTCAGAGGTAATCTGGACTACAAGTCTTCAGCTCATAAGGACGAAACTCCCCCCTGCGATTCCTCTTACTACAGACCAGATTCTGCCACCTCTTCCCCACCTGCTTGGCCAGCGGTCTGCCTTTCTCTGATTTCATCCGTATTATTGTGTTGCTGTCTTGAGTGTCTGCTTATCTTTTCTTGTGTCTTATTTTTCCAATTAGATTATGAGTGTTTTGAGAACAAGAGCCCCTTACCTTCTTCACCCCTGGACCCCCAGCTCCTAGCTTATGTTTGGAATTGATACAAGTAAAGGTTGTTGTTTCGGGTGAGAACAAAGGCAGTCCTGGGGGAGGGCCTTGAGAGGTGAAGGGGGCGCACTGTAACTCCCTGGAGGCTCCACTGGTGCTTCTGTACTTGTGAGCTAGCCCAGGCCGCCCAGGGCAGCTCTTGGCTTTCTCAGTCCTCCAGCCCCTCTCGCTTTCCCTGTCCCTCCTGTTGTTCTCAGAGTAAAGGCCAAAGAGACTGAGAGGCCCAGTGTGGTCAGGGTTCAATAAGAGAGGGAAACCTGGCCCCAGGATAAATCAAAGTGGGTTTCCTGGAGAACAGGTCTTTAAAATAGAATTTAGGAGAGAGATAGGTTAAGATAGGTTGAAGAGAGGGAAGGGTAGAGGCTGTCTCAGAAACGCACATCTTTGTGTAAGAGGTATGAGAGTATAGGGTCATGTAGCGGGTGTGTGTGCATGACTTGTTCTGCCTAGATTCCCAGTGTCCCAGTTATGCCAGAGAAAGGTAAGCCAGAAAGGGAGCAGAGGTTTCTAGACGGGGCTGGAGTTAGCCAGATGGTTAGGAGCTGGGAATCATTAGTGAAGAAGGAGTAATAACTGCAGATGTGAAGTTTGCTTTTTTTGATAATTACATGAATAACAATCAATAGATTGATAGAGCATTTATTTATGTGGATGTAACTATACGACATGGACATACTTAAGGAGGAATTGTATTCACAGGGAGCTTAGAATTAATATCTGTCCATCCAACACATGCTTAACACCTAAAAACATCAAACAGGATGGGCGGGTATTCCAGGATAGAATGCAGACTGTAACAGGTAAATCTAACTGTATTATACATGTACCACATAAGGCGACACACTAAGGTGGTGAGGGGAAAAGAGGTGCTGACCTAAGTAAGTAACTGTGAAAAACAGTGTTTTGACTGAAAACTGTAAGGTTAATGATAAATGGAATGGCATGCTCTATACACTACATAAAAACTGTACTCTAGTTGATAAATTTGTTTCTCATGGGCTTATGGATTAAAAATTTTGAAACTGCTTAATGTACATTGGGGTTGAGCAAATAAGAAATGGATATTGGGTTTCTCTTTGTCTGAGAGAGAAGTTATAGAGAAGTAGGGAGGAAGGCTAAAATGAGCTCTGTGGTACTGGATGAGAGTGGAAGACATCAGTACAATCCTTGTGGACTGGACTCCATATTGTTAAAATGTCAGTTCTCCCAAAGTTGACCAATAGATTCAGTGTAATGCCAATTAAATTCCCAGATTGCTTTTTTGGTAGAAATTGGCAAACGGATAGTCTCATATGGAAATGCACAGGACCTGGAGTAACTCAAACCAACTTTTAAAAAGAACAAAATCGAAAGACTTATCCTACCTGATTTCAAGATTTAATATAAAATTATAATAATCAAAACATAAAAAACAGATCAGTGGAACAGAGAGTCTAGAAATAGACCCACAAGAATATGGCTAATTGATTCCTTTTTTAAAAACACTTAAAAAAATTTTTATTTATTTTTGGCCACACCCTGTAGCATATAGGATCTTAATTCCCCAACCAGGAATTGAATCCACACCCCCTCTATTGGAAGCATGGCGTCCCAAACACTAGACCACCAAACAAGTCCCCTAAAGACTTTTTAATAACGGTTGTTCAATACATGTTTTACAAAGGTGCAAAGGAATTCAGTAGAGAAAGGACAATCTTTCCAACAAATTCTGCGGGAACAATTGGATCTCCATGTGTAAAAAAAGAAAAAAAAGAACTTTCATCTATACCTTCTAACATATACAAAAATTACTCATAGATCTGAATAAGTTGTTAATGTATAACCTCAATCTAATAATGAGTAAAATGATAGTCGGATAAAATGAAACCGAGGGACATTATACAAAATCACTGGCATCTACTTTTCAGGAAAGACTGAATAACTGTCCCAGATTAAGGAGCCTAAGGAAACATGACAAGTAAATGTTAGTCAGAGATCTGGGGTTCTAATTCAGATTCCCTAATTTCCAGTCTACCCCTATTTCTGACACCTATTTCCATTATGCCAAGTGGCCACTGTTTATGTTATAAGAGAGCATGGCTCCCATTTCATCCAACATCTGTAGAGCACCTCTTTATGATAAGAATAGGATAGCTCCCACGGGTCAGAAGGACCTCACACTCCAGCAGAGACAGATCTACACACATAGATCACTTTAATAGTAAAAGTGAGACTGTAATAACGTGCTCTAAATGAGGTGCAGAGAAAATGGTATAAGAAGACAGAGGAGAGGGGATGTCCCCCGGTGGTCCAGTGGTCAAGACTTCACCTTCCAGTGCAGAACCTGTGGGTTCCATCCCGGGAAGAGGAGCTAAGACCCCATATGCCTCATGGCCAAAACACCGAAACACAGAAGCAATACTGTAACAGATTCAATAAAGACTTTAAAAAGGAAAAAAAAAAAGAAATACAGAGGAGGGGAAAAAACCTTCCTACCCGGAGAAAAGAAATTTGTTAATGGGAGGAAATGGGGAACGTCCTCCCCAGAAGGGCAATAATCACCCTCCAGTAGGTGTGCGATAAAGGTCAGTACCATATCCTTCTTCCCTACTCATTATGGCCCCAGCGTAACTTTTCTTAAGTCACACCAATCCCTCTGCTTTTTACATTCGAAGTTCTCTCCTGGTAGGAATGCCTTGCCCAGAATGAAGGCAAGGTGACATGAAATGGAGCCCGGGAGAATATAAAGCACACGGTAATGGTATAACTCTGGAGAACACAAAACATATGGTTAACAGGTACACACGTTATGGAGACCAGTCTCAGGGTCTGCACACGCAGACAGGATTTAATAAGACTCATTTCATAAGGTTGTTGAGCGGATTAAAAGGAGATTCCTACAGAGCTCTTAGCATCACGTCTGACACGGAACTGGGGCTGAGGGAATAGTCACAGTATTTGTGGGTACGCAGCGACCTTACCCGCCCGCCCCACACGGGGTGGGAGCCGCCTCTTGACCGGCCAGTCAGCGCCCGGGGCGCCAGTGCGGCGTCCGGGCCGCCACGTCGCCGCCTACCACCCTCTCGACACCCGGGTTTACCAGCCCCTACCCGGCGCTAGGTACCCGGTTCACCGGACCGCGCCCGGTCCGGCCTGCGTCCTTCGATTGGCTCCTGCAGGTGCTTGTCGTCCTCGGCCGCTTCAGATTGGCCAGAGTGGGTGCAAAGGGGCGGGGCTCGGGGAGCGTAGGAAGGGCGGGGACCCGGATGTGTGTGGTGGCGGCGGCCGAAGAGCTAGTGTGCGGAGCTGAGAGGCCTATGGATGAGGAGGACGCGGCGGCCCCGGTAGGCGGGGATCGGGGGCGGGGTCCCGGAGGCCTCGGGTCGGTCTCCACCGAGCCTGAGGCGGGAGGCGGGAGGCGGGGGTCCTGGGCGGAGGCTTCGCAGTCAGGGGCGGGGCCTTGCGCTCTGGTCGCTGGGCTTCCTCTCTGGGGACCCTTCTCGGCCCAGTGCAGGGCCTGGGGAGTCTGGGCGTAGTCACACTGACGGGCCAGTGCTCCTTTCCCCCGGGTCTCCTCTGAGTGATCCGGGTGGAGGCGGGGCCCGGTGCGGCCTCCTCTCGCTGGTGCCAAGGCTATGGGATTCTAGGCAAGCAGATGCCCCTAGGTCTGGGGCGCCAGCATCAACCTGGGGTCGAGCCCTGGCCGAGTGCCGAGGAGGCCAGTCCGAGGAGGCCAGTCCTAGGGCTACCATGCAGATGCCTACCCTCCTGAGCCACGCAGTGGCTTGTAGCTACTGCAGAAGCTTGTAATATGCGCATGGGGAGTGAATTTAGCCTAGCCAGCTTCCTAACCCCCTACTGTGTGCAGGACTCTGTCAGGCCGTGATGGAACCCTTGTCCCAGGGTTTGGAATATGGGAAGAGAAAGTAACCCCTCTTTTTGTCACTGTGGGGAAAATTCATTCACCTATGCGTTAGCACTGTTGGTGGTTTAAATACCTGGGTCATCCGACTCCTCTCCATCTTCACTACTACCATCTTTGTGGATGCCATCTCTCATTAGAACAGCAGCTGCAGCCTCCTGATTAATTATTTGCCACTCTGTTTTGCTCATCTTGGGATGAATTTAGTCTCCAGCCAACCGCCTGAATGATGTTTACAATCAGATAAGCCTTAGAAACATATCATTTCCGAGCTTAAAACCCTCCAGAGCTTTCCCATCATACTTGGAATAAAATTCAAACTCCTTAACATGGTCTGTAGAGCATTGATCTGGCCCCTACCTTCCTTCCATCCTTTTCTGGTACATTTTTTCTGCCTCACATTCCCTGCACACCAGCCACCTGTCCTTTCTATTTTCCTATCATGCCAGCTGCCTTGCACCTCAGGACCTGTGTTCCGGCTGTCCCCTCTGCCTGGGATGCTCTTTCCTGGGCTTGTCACATGCCAGTCACCTTTTCACCTCATAGAGTTCAACTTGTTATTCTTTCATCACGTCACTCTGCTTATTCCTGCGCTGTCTAGGTAGAATGGAAGTGCTATGAGAGTAGGCAGCCCATCCTTGTTCACAGCTGTATCCATAGCACCTTGGACAGCAGGAGCACATAGCGGGAGCTCAGTAAATGTTTCCTGAATCAAAGGATGAGGGTGGGGATTGTTAAGGTCAATCTAGGCAACTGGCTTCAAGTCTAGAGTCCTTTCCGCATTCTGGGTAGAACCGGCTAAGGTGCTCAGGGCCCTGCTTCCTCTTTCTCAAGTCCCTTCTTCCCCTGGCAGGTTTGTTCTCATGAACAAGATGGATGACCTCAACCTGCACTACCGGTTTCTGAATTGGCGCCGGCGGATCCGGGAGATTCGAGAGGTCCGGGCTTTCCGATATCAGGAGAGGTTCAAGCATATTCTTGTAGATGGAGACACTTTGAGGTGAGTTTCAGGGAGGGCTTTCACATTTTCCTTTCTATGTCAGGTCTCAGAGGTGAAAAGGGGCTTTTGCAGAAGCAGAGACCTGTCTACACTGCATGGGGTTGCAGTGGACTCTGGAGGCCTTTCTGATGGAGCAGTGTGCTTCTTCACCTTGCACCCCTCTGTGCCTGTGTCTCTGGGTCTCTCTGTCCTGGACTGCATTGGAAGTAGTCATGTCAGAGATGGAGGCTGCTGGGGTGTCAGGAGTTGCCCAACTGTCTTGTTGAGAGGACTCCAGTGAGTCTGTGGGATGCCTGGGTCTCCTGCCTGCATCTCTTGAGTTGGGTTTGGTGAAAGAATGACCATTTCAAAGGCAGTGGACTTCCTGTTTTGGGAAGAATGGCCTGGTAGTGTGTCCTGCTCACTGCCTTCGAACCCTTTGGTTTGTGTGTTTGTTTTCTCTCTGTTTCTGGCTTGAAACTCTCCCCCGACTCCGTTGGAACCGAATTCTCTCACAGAGTTGTCACTGGAAGAGGGACAGAAGTAGTGCTATCTAGCCTGGAAACAAGAAAGTTGAGGAGTGGGGAGTGAATAACTCTTTCAATCTATGAAAGGCTTTGGTCCAGAGGATAGAGACTAACCATTCTCAAACCACTGAGGACAGAGCCAGAGGAAAAGGGCTGAAGCTGCAGCATGAAGGATTGAAGTTAGACAGGGTGTGAGACCGCCTAATAGGCAACTGCGGGAGGCTCTGCCTGCTGTTCCCCACTGGCAGTGCGTAAGCCAGGCTTACAGTGGTCTGGTATGGGTTGGACCCTTGCTGGAGGCAGCGGGTGACCTCAAGTATCTTGTTATGGTGTTTGTGCAGATGTGACCAGATGGATTCTCCTCTCTGCTGGCCCTCACAGGGTGGGGGTTGGGGACATTAAGGCTCTCCCACAAACTCCGGGGCTAGGATGCTAATGGACCTCTCTCTTCATTTCTCCTTCAGTTACCATGGAAACTCTGGTGAAGTTGGCTGCTATGTGGCTTCTCGACCCCTGACAAAGGACAGCAATTATTTTGAGGTGATCAAGGCTATGGGTGGGTAGAGCAGGGGGTGAAATGGTTTAGCTCCAGGAAGCTCTTTTACTGGATTCTTGATGTAGTTCTTTAAACTTTCCATCAGGATTATCCTGTTGGCTGGGAAGAGGGCCCAGGATATCATGATGCCTAATCTGAGAGGCACCGTAGAGTCCTGTCACCCTGTCCCTTTGGCTCTCCTGCCCTTCACCTAGGTAGAATTTGACCCATATCTTTTCTCACACCCTAACCCAAGCCCGGCATCTACTCCATCTCCTATCTTTTTCCATAGCTTGGAAATTACTAAGTAATTGTGGTAAAGTGGGCCCCCACTTTCCCCAGTTCGTCCTCTGGGGGTCCTTTCTCTTTGATGCCCCGCCTCCTGGCTCTTTGAGCCTCAGCCCTTTGCATGTCTGCTCCACTCCGTGCTAACTGTGCCCTGCTCTCCTCCCTCCAGGTGTCGATTGTGGACAGTGGGGTCCGGGGCACCATTGCTGTGGGACTGGTCCCTCAGTACTATAGCCTGGATCACCAGCCTGGCTGGTTGCCTGACTCTGTGGCCTACCATGCTGATGATGGCAAGTGAGTTGCCTCCTGTGGCACCCAACCCCTTTTCTGCAGATTTGGGAATCTTAGATACAATGGACTGCCTCAGGGTGGCTTTGGCCTTTCCTTTGCTGGCCTTGGGGTATTTTCCTAGATTTTTCTGATCAGGTCAGGAAGGTGGCCTGTTGACTCTCCTTGGAGGCTTGCAGACTTAAAGGGGAGGGTGGAGCTCATACGAGGACGTAGGTAGATGGCGTTGCAGAGTGATGGCGAGCAGGAGCACTGGGGAGAAGCTGGGAGGCCAGGCTCAGATCGTGTGTCATTCCGCCCTGTCCACAGGCTTTACAATGGCCGAGCCAAGGGTCGCCAGTTTGGGTCAAAGTGCAACTCTGGGGACCGGATTGGTTGTGGCATTGAGCCAGTGTCCTTTGATGTGCAGACTGCCCAGATCTTCTTCACTAAAAATGGGAAGCGGGTAAGTGGGGCATCCTGAGTGGGATTTAAATGCTTGAAGCAGTCCAGGGACTTGTGTGAGTGCTGTGAGTTTGCTGGCTGGGACTGGCCCAGGGCCCCCTGGGCTCATTTCCCATCTTCTTCAGTTCAGTCTTAAATTCTGCTGGGCTCTCCTGCATGTAGAAGACCCTCCCCTCACGCAGGGGAAGCTGGGACTGTCCCCAGGTGATAGACACAGAGGGGTAAGTTTATGCAGTGGAGGAGGGGCAGCGTTTGGGGGGGGCACAGAATGGGGTGATGTGGGGAAGGTTTTGAGCAGGAAGGAAGAGGGAGAGTTTATGGCCTGGCTCCGTAAGCTGGAGGTCATCTTGGGACGTTTGACTTGAATGCTTTTGAGGATATGTCTTCTCTGTGATTGTGTTCCTTGTTTCACTTCTCCTTTCTTTCCCTCTTCAAAGGCTAGTGACGGTGGAGGGCTGGGATAGGAACACATAGGAGAGACCCAGGCTGTCTTCCTTCTCCTCCCCAGCCCCACCTCCTGCCCAGGGAAATCGCTTTCTCAGTTCTCCGCTGAGGGGTTTTCCTCCCTGAGCATCTATCCTGAGCTCTCTTCCTGCTGCAGTCCACACTCAACATGTACCAAAAGTATTAGGCACGTCGAGAGACTTGGCGTTTGCCTTCCAGCTCTGTGGATTGCTTGCTCAGCCAGGAGTGCTCAGCAGCTTTTTTCACACTTCTCTGTGCCTCTGTGTTGCTCTCCTGTCAGCATGTGTGGTGATGACTGGTTGCATCATTCTCAAAAGTCCCCTTGTGAGAATTAGATGAGCCTGGGGAAAGTGAGCCAGGCGGCAGCTCCCTCCTTCCTTCCCTCCCGACAACTCAGGTGGGCTCTACCATCATGCCCATGTCCCCGGATGGGCTGTTTCCGGCAGTGGGCATGCACTCGCTGGGTGAGGAGGTGCGGCTGCACCTCAACGCCGAGCTGGGCCGCGAGGATGACAGCGTCATGATGGTGGACAGTTACGAGGATGAGTGGGGCCGGCTGCACGACGTCCGAGTCTGTGGAACCGTAAGTAAGGGGCAGTGGGCGGAGGGCACTGGGCAGAACTCCGGGGGCCCCAGCAGCTCTTAGGATTGCTTGGAATAGGCAGTGAAGACAGTGTCTTCTGTAGGGTTTTGGAAAGTGAGAGTTTGAGCAGCAGTGCCTGGCACCCTGACATGGTCCTTGCGTCCAGGTCTGTGTTCTCTTAGCCTTGGTCCTCCTCTCCCACCTTCCCTTTTGTTAGAGAGCTCAGGCTCATCACTCAACCCTGGGGAAAGCAGTGGCTCTCCTTTGCCTCTTTGGTTCCTTCAGTCCCCAGGGTGGTGCGCACTGCTGCCCTGAACGTCTGTCTGCCTTTGAGAGGCAGGGCTGACTTTGGAGAGGCTGGATGCCTGGACCTCCCTTTTGGCTTGAACCCAGCCCAGCTGGCCCAGCTTTTCATTCTCTGCCATGTGGGACAGGTGTCATCATAAATCCTACTCGTGTTGGGAGAGGTTCTTTGAGAAGTGTTTTGAATAAGCATCCATGTCAGTCTCTTTGGCCTTCCTACATTTTATAGAGATGAGAATAGAGGCAGATGATGATTCAGTGAGAGTCCTTGACCCTCCAGAGCTAACCTTTTCATACATCTCATCATACCTGCGTTAGTCCCCTGACTAGATTTTAAACTTGGTTGGGAAGTGTATAGACCTCAAGGGAAGGAAACTCTTCATACCTACCCTCTGTGCCTCATGCTAGCTTGGAAGTGGATGGCTGCTGAGTCAGGGGTCTGGCCCTGATCTCTAGTGGGCTGCTCGGGCCTCCCACGTGGAATTGTCCCTCTGCTGCCCTCCTGCTCCAGGCTCAACCTTTTCCTCCACCCTCTGGCCTTCTCACCCCAAGCCAGGCTGTTTTTAACTCAGTCTCTGATAGCAAAACAGAAGCAGTGGGGGGTGGGAGTGGGTTAAGAGCAAGGCTCTCCACTTCTGGAGCGCAAGGCGCATCCAACCCAGGGAAGATGGTAGGAAGCGTGCACTCCTGCAGCTTCTCACACTCTGCACCCCCTTCTGGCCCTGGGGTCCAGGGACTGCAATGGCCACCAGCCCAGAGACCTCATATGCCCACTGCCTGATCTTCATCTCTCCTTTCTTTTCCCCTTCCACCATCATTCTGACAACATCTACAGAGTTGAAGTTGGGGCTGAGCCAGGGCGATGTTCCAGCTCTCATCCTTGACCTCTCCTCAAGAGTTTTCCTGGCACCCTTTCCCTGCCTGGACATGTCCCCACTCTGCTCCTTGCTCCTCCCAGGCAGTCTTTTCTAATTGATGTGGAATCCTGTAGATGTTTATAAATAGCCTTCCTTCCTCTCTGCCCTTCCCCCAGTGCCCTCAGGCCGCGCATTTAAGAATCTTTTTTCTTTCTTAGACTTAAGCTATTGAGTTTAACTCTTCTCTTAAGCCCCAGCCCCAGCCGGGCACAGCTGGCTGGGTAGGCATGCTGTTCCCTGTGTACTTGCTCCTCTGGGGCTGCCTTGGACATGAGCCTCTTGAGGGGCGCCTCTCTTCTAGTCTTGCCAACCACCCCATCTTTCAAGTGAGGGTGACTTACCCAGTTTCTTCCAGCCCTTTGACCCACCATCCCCACTGTTGCCTCCTGGCCTCCTCCGTGTCCCTTCTGACCATCCACTGTATTTCCGATCTGGTGATCTGAGTGGTGTCAGCCTGCAGGAGCCTGGGAGAGGTCACTGGGCTGCGCCTGTGCCTCCTGTTTCTAAAGATGTCTAGTGCAGCTGCTTCTCCCCTCTGCCCTTCCTGTTTTTACGTCCCGGTCTGTGTGGAGCCCTTCCCAGGGACCTCGACCTCTGCTGTGGTTGCAGCCTATTTCTCCTGCCCTGATGATGTTCCCAGGAGAGCACCCTGTGGAACCATAAAAGTCTGGGGAGAGCTTTGATGCCATCCCGCCCAGGTTTCTCAGTGTGGAGACTGTGGGCATCCTAAGTGAAACAGTTTCTTGATGGGCAGGACATTTAGCATCCCTGGCTCCAAGACCCAAGATGCTGGTAGCTCCTCAAACCATGCCCCTCGCCCCAGCTGTGTGACTGCGCACACGTTCCCACGTATCCTCTTGTACTGCTGAGAAAACAGTCCCAGAGAAAATTAGAGACTTGATCAAATGTCACAGTGAATTAGTAGCAGAACTAAGCTTAGATATTCCTTGTGACCCCTCCCCCATCTTTCCCACTATCTGATATATGCTGCCTTCTACCCAGGCCCACTCTACTGCAACTGGTCCCTCCTGCCCCCTTCTCACAGGCTGAGTCCAGAGTTCTGGGCTTAAGCCCATTTTCCCAGAGATTTCCTTGTCTAGTGTCATTAGCCAGAGAAGGCAATGGCGCCCCACTCCAGTGCTCTTGCCTGGAAAATCCCATGGACGGAGGAGCCTGGTGGCCTGCAGTCCATGGGGTCGCTAAGAGTTGGACACGACTGAGCGACTTCACTTTTCCTTTTCACTTTCATGCATCGGAGAAGGAAATGGCAACCCACCCCAGTGTTCTTGCCTGGAGAATCCCGGGGACGGGGGAGCCTGGCGGGCTGCCATCTGTGGGGTCGCACAGAGTCGGACACGAGGGAAGCGACTTAGCAGCCGCAGTACAGCAGTGTCATTAGCCAGTTGAGTCTTCTTGGCCACCATGGAAGTCTTTTACCCCTGTTTCTTTCAGTTTTGTAGTGTCAGTTATCCTCTCTACTCGTTTCTCACTGGTTCTCCCCAGACAGAAGAGAGACTTCAACTCCAGACTTTTTTTTTTAACCCTAACAATTCATTCTGAGAAGTTTCCAACATACAGAAAAGCTGAAAAAGTAGCATAGTAAACGCCCCCTGGGTCTCCACTGCCTAGATTAACAATTGTTAATATTTAGTTGTGTTTGTTTGATCTGAGGATCTGTGTATGGACAGACCTGGCTCTTTCCAGAGGGCAGTCTGTCCCTGCTTCCTTCTGCCTTACTTTCTCCTCCCAGAGAGCGCCCCCTTCCCAGAGCTGTGGGATGCTGAAGAGTTGCTGTTGCAGTGTTCGCTCAGAGATGGGGGTTGCTGCCCCTCATCCCCATCCCCAGGCCTTGCGCAGTGTGCTTAAGTGACATGCTGAGGGCGAGGGGCAGTAGGTAGGGCTGGGGGGTGAGACTCATTCTCTGTTCCTCATTTCTGTTCATAGCTCCTCTGACAATTTCTTAGTGACAGGGCAACAGCTTTCGTACACAAAGAGGGGTGGATGAGGCCCCACCCTCTCAGGGGTCCTCCCCAGACCCAACCCAGGAGGAGACCGTGTTGGGGCCTGAGCTGGCCGGTGGGAAGCCTGTTCCTGGTTCGTGTTTCAGCTGCTTCTAGGCCCTCGGGGCACTGAGCCCTCCCTTGCTCCTGTCAAGAGGGATTAGGGTCTCTGTTGGCAAGACGAGGGCGGGTCGCAGCAGGAGAGGAGGCAGAGAGTAGGTGCTGCCGGTATGAGGGAGGGGTGGGGTGCAGGAGGCTTTCTGCACTCTGGTCTGCAGCCTCTGCTCTGTGAACTGTTGGGCCTCTCAAGGCTTCTGTTGTGTGTAGAGGGAGGTGTAGGGGTCTTGAGAGCCTTAAGGAAAGAGTTCCCCTACCCCCACCAAAGATGTTGATAGAGGCATTGTTTGAGGAGAAAGCCTTGGGAGAAAGGCAGTTGGTCATCTGGGTGGAGTCATCTGGGGAGTATCCTAGGGAAACGGTGATGATCAGGGGCTATTCCGGTGTGGGGGAGGGGGGTAAGGGCTGAGATGAAAGATCCTTTCCTTCTTTGTGATTGGCAGTTCCAATCTGTTGTAGCTTTGGGGTGATTGTTGATGTTTAGGGAGCGCTGGAACACTGGGGTATTCTAGTATAACCCCCATTTCCTGAGCTCAGGAAAGGCCAGCGTGTGCATTTATCACCTGCGGGGGGGCGGGGGGTGGGAGGGCAGACTAAGCCCTTGGCACTCAGTCACTTTGTCACCGGTTTTTGGAGAGGCAGGTGGTGGTTCCTCTCCTGACTGCAAGGAACCTAGGCTTCTGGGCGATGAGGTGCTGTGCTTTCTGAGCTGCTCTGCAGGGTGGGGAGTAGGTTTTAGAGCCCTGAATTAGTGTGTTGCGTTAGTGTGTTTCATCCTCCTGGCCTTGTAGCTTAAGGAAGCCTCCCTACCCTATCCGCAGACAAAAAGGCAGCCTGCCGTCCTCAGGGCCGAGGCAGAGGGAATGGTTGGGCGGGTTTTTCCCAAGGTTCAGGATCTGGATCTGCTGTCTTTTGGCTCTGAGAATGGAGAACACTGTGTTTCCTACACTGAGGCCAGTTGGATGCTCTGGGTCAAGGGCAGCTGTGGGGTCCCCCACCCAGTTCGGCAATGCAGAGGAGAGGGTGGGCTGGGGGCTGCTCAGACTGGGTGGAGTCCATGCTAGTTAATGTGCATCAGACCCATAACCCTGCAAGCCCACCCCCAGCCTTGTGGGAGAGAGACAGTGGAGGAATTCAGGCCGAGCCGAGCCCACCCAGAGGACCAGAAGTAGAATTTAGATGGGGTGGGCCTTCGCAGTACCCGGTAAATCAGAAGACCACCTGCAGGGGCCTCCTTCTGATGGAAGAATGCAGTGTGAGATAATGGAGACTTGGCTAGGAGTGGGGCATTGCGGAGCCAGGGTGCCCTGAAGTGTGTACAGTCCTGGCTGGAGGAGGGAGGGGAGGAAGGTCCAGTGAGCTGCCACAGACCTCCAGCTCTCCTGGTGCCCCTGATCCCCGCCTGCCTGAGGTTCTCTGGGGCGGAGGGGAGGATGGACTTGCTGGGCCAGGGTTTCGGGGCTACAGGGTGAGGGTGGGCCAGTGCCTCCCTGAAGGGGTGGCGAGGATGTGGCCTCTCCCTCTGCTGAAGACACACGGAGGCTTGGGTGCTGGCGCTGGCGAGCATGATGCCTTTCCTGTTCAGGCAGGAGTTCTTTGTGGGGTGAGAGGCCAGTGTCCCATCCAAGGCTTGCCAGAGAGAAGTGGAGGAGGTCCCCAGGGAGTGAGTTTTCTTCAGGGCCAGAAGGGTGGGAGGGTAGAAGAAAGTCTTGAGGGGCAGTTTGGCTAATTAAAAAGGGATTAAGGAATCCCAGGTGATGCTGAGGGTGGGGGACAGACGGGACAGGGTTGAGTCACGGCCCCACTATTACCATGACAACTGATAAATAAATCCTCCCAGATTGGGGGTTGCCGCCCCGTCTTGCCCAGGCAGGATCACTGGGGCTGAGGAGCCCCAGGAGCCCATCAGTCAGCTCCCCTCCACACCCCTGCTCCAGCTTGAAAGAGCCAGAGTCTCGAGGGGCTGGGAGCAGGAATGCCTGCCTTTCTAGCCCTGCTCCGCCTGCCCCCCTCCCTCACACTGAATGCAGGAGCAGAGCTGGTCGGTCTCTGGCTCCCCAGCACCTCCCCGACGGCTACAAACAGCTCTTTTCAAAGCCAAGTACAACAAAGACCTTGACAAACGGTATCAGTCCTATCCCAGGCAGAACTGGCTTCTGAGCTGTCTCCCCTCCCCAAGACGTCTGGACTTGGCCCCTAACCTCTGCATTCTCCTCGGCCTCCCGAGGCACCCTGAGAAAGCCGGCAGGCTGCTTCTTAGCCTAGCCTTCGCTTCTCTCTTCTCTGTGTTCAGGGCCCCTGGGTGGCCCTTTCCGGGCAGGCATGGTGACCTGAGGGAAGAGATGGCCGAGAGAGCCCTGTGTGGTCCTGGCGCCCAGCCACTGGGATCTTGGGGCTGCTCTCCTGTCTCCCCACAGCAAGGAGAGGGTCCTTGGCTCAGTAGGCATGTGGGTGCAGTCTTGAGCAGGGACTCAGCCCTCATGCTCCTGCTGCTGCCTCCACTCCCCCGCCCCATCCCTGTTCTCCCCTGCCTGCTGGGAGCACCGAGTCCCGCCTTGTGCCTCCAGTACCACTTCCCTTTCAGTGGGCTTTCTGTAAGAGACAGGAAACTGGTCCCCAGACAGCCTTGGAACCAGGTTTCTAGGGGGGTGTCAGCCTGGCCCCCACCCCTGGCTCTCTCCCCACAGCTGCTGGAGTACTTGGGCAAGGGCAAGAGCATCGTGGACGTGGGGCTGGCCCAGGCCCGGCGCCCACTCAGCACCCGTAGCCACTACTTTGAGGTGGAGATCGTGGACCCTGGAGAGAAATGCTACATCGCCTTGGGGCTGGCCCGGAAGGTGGGCACTAATGCTGGCTTTCTGCCCTGGGGGGATGCTAAGCTCTGGGGCTTCTGGTCTAGAGCTGGGAGCTCCTAGGGAGGTGAAGGGGCCCGGCTGCAGAGAGGGGTCTTAACCTGAGACAGAAAGGTCATATGTGTTTGCTGTGTAAGGGTACAGACTCCCAGTCACCTCGGGGCTGACAGAGGGTTGTGAGCCTACCACACACACACACCAGGGCCTAGATGGGGGGTGAGGGCACCCCACAACTCAGGCACCCCAGCACCTTCTCACTCTGCCCCCACCCCCTGCAACCTCCAGTGCCTGAAGGTGTGAGCCTGTCGGGGTGGGAGCAGCCATCTGGGTTGTAGCTTGTTCCAGATGGTGAGGGTTCAGATGCCACTCTCCCATCTTCTTTTCTGCGTGGTACCACAGCTTTCCTTTTTTCACGCTGGCATAGGATTATCCCAAGAACAGGCACCCTGGATGGAGCAGAGGGTCTGTGGCTTATCATGCAGGTGCGTGAGGGGCTGCCCTGGGGGAGCAGGGGCTGTGGGGGTGGGGGGTGCAGGGACACTCATTTTCCAGACCCCGCACGAGGGGCCTCTCCTCCAGCATCTGACCTGAGAGACTCTCCCCTGCTGCCCCCTGCTGTCCCCTTCCCAAGCTGCTACCGCTTGCTCCTCTGTTTTCCCTCCCAGCCTGACAAGCCAGGGGAGCAGAACAGGGGCGGGGAAGCTGGGCCCAAACTGGACATTCCAGGCCTCTGAGTTGGCTCCCTCTGCTCCCTTCCTGCAGATTCTGCATTTTCTTCCTTTGACTGGTTCGATTTCCTTGCGGGCTTTCTTTAGAAAGGACGAGCCTTGAGTTCCTGGTCCCGCCTCTCCCTCCCCTCCGAGGCCCCTCTCCGCTCTCTGATCGGCTCCCAAGGGAGCCCCCCTCAGCCCTTTGCGGGGACAGACGTGTGTCTCTCTTCTGGTGCCCACATTGTCTCTCCTCCCTTCCTTGGGGCCAGAAAGGGAAGGAGGGGCACTTGGGCTTCCAACGGGCGCGTGCTCTGGGGGTGTAGGGTATCAGCCCCTCCTGCAGGTGCGTGTAGTCTCCCCTCCTCCCAACAGACGACGGGAAGATCTTTCATGGCAGCGGCGTGGGGGACCCCTTTGGGCCACGCTGTTACAAAGGGGACATAATGGGCTGTGGAATCATGTTCCCCCGGGACTACATTCTGGACAGTGAGGGTGAGTGGGGGTAGCCGTGGCCAACCTGGCTGGCCGGGCAGAGGGTGGGTTCTGAGGGCAGAACCGCAGGAGCTCAGGTTTCCTGGCCTCTTAGGTGACAGCGACGACAGCTGTGACACAGTGATCCTGTCCCCGACTGCCCGAGCTGTGCGGAATGTCCGGAATGTCATGTATCTGCACCAGGAAGGGGAGGAGGAAGAGGAAGAGGAGGAAGAGGAAGACGACGGGGAGGAGATAGAGCAAGAACACGAGGGCAAGAAGGTGGTGGTGAGCGCGGGGGTCTGGGGCTGGGGCTGGGCCAGGGCTGGCGTCCCTGCGGAAGAGGGGGCGGGACCTGGGGAGGGGGCGCAGGCTTGCCGAGTGGGGAGGCTGGCTGAGAGGCTGGTTTCCGGCCTCTGGACGCCCTCTCGTGGTCACCTCCTGCATCGCCCTCCGTCTCTCTCCTGCGGTGGCGGGAGTTGGGAAGGATGGGGTTCAGGCCTGTGTAACCCCAGCATCAGGCAGAGCCTGCTGCCCATCCCACTCTCCTCCTCCACCCCTAGGTTTTCTTCACTCGGAATGGCAAGATCATCGGGAAGAAGGATGCTGTTGTACCTTCTGGGGGCTTCTTCCCCACCATTGGGATGTTGAGCTGTGGGGAAAAAGTCAAAGTGGATCTGCACCCCCTGAGTGGCTAGGCCTTCTCCCGGACCTGCCCCTCCCCTCTGTCCCCTCCCTTTGCAGAACCAGGTACCCAGTTCCTGACTCCCCATGGATCTGCCTACCCAGCAGGCCCCAGGGGGCATGTCGGCCCTACCAGATCAGGCCCCTGCCAGGCTCCTCCATGCCCACGTTTCTGCCCCAGTTGTCAGTCTGTGGGTGAGAGACCCTGGTTGGACAGGAACAGGCCCGAAGCGTGGTGGTGGTGTGCTATGGCCAGGTCCCCTTGGTTTGGGGCGTGGGCGCGCCCCCTTCCGCACTGGCCCCTGTGAGGGGAGAGGAGTGAGTGCTTCTGTCTCAGCTGCTGTTGGGCCTAAGGCTTGAGAGGGTGGGGCCGGACAGCCCCTCCCCGTTTACCGGGGTTCCTGGGGCAGCTGTCTTCTGTTCCCTGTCCTCGTCATTGTGTGAACCAGTTGCTGCTCTCACCCCCCTGGCTGGGCTGGGGGGGCTCTCTAGGGCCCTCGCTCTCCTTCACTGAATGCTGTCCCTAGAAGACTACTTGAGGGCCTCTCTTGTCTCCCCCCAGAGCCAGCTTCCTCCCTCACGACCTGCTGGGGCACCGTGGTCCCCTGAGAACCCCCATCTCTGGCTCCCCCAGCTGTACACACGTAGATGGTACCCATGGCACGTAGAGAGAGGGGCTGTCAGGTCCCGGAATGGAGCCTTTGCTCCTGTCTCCCTCTGGGCCTCCTCAGCTCACCTGTGGCACCTTTGTCTCTAGTTCCTGAGGATGCAGGTTGAGACCCCAAAGCCTCTCCCACATGGTGAGGGCAGGGCCCCAGAGCCCAGTGAGAGCCCGGGCTCCGCTGCCCCGCCCGCACCCTGCTTGCTGCCCGTGCCAGTTGCCTGTTTTGCTTCAGTGTTTGATCGAGCACTTACACGTGTCCTCCCCCGCCAAGCCCTCCAGTCTCCTAGCCTCTTGACCCCGACTCCTCCCCACACTGTGGCTTCCGGGAGGGGGAGGGAGCAGGAGCAGGAGGGAGAGGGAGCAGGAGCCGTTGGCCTTGGTTTGGGGAGAGTGGGCAGGGCTTTAGGGGAAGCAGTGAGCTGTTGTACTGCGGGGGCCTCCACTTTGGCCCTCCCTTCAGGCCCTGCACTATGATGTATGAAATGTATGTACAGACCAGAGATGTTTATACAGCCAATAAAGATGGAGTTTCCATATTTATCAGTACAGCTGGGACAGGGGAATCCTTCCCAGTGCGAGAGCCGGGGACAGGGCTGGAGGAGGGAGCGGCCAAGGGCTGTGGGGTCAGGGAGAGGGATCGTGTATGTCCCACAGGCATGGCTTGGGCCTGGGGTGCCCTAAGAAACAGGTGTGGTCCCGGGAGACCCGAGGCCTTGTCCTTCCTGGAAACAGGCATGAATCCAACTCTAACTAAACATTATAGAAACTCTTTATTATTAGACAAAAATAGACTCTTATTTTTTTTTTCTTTCCCCCCCTTTTCATGTGATCCTACTCTGATCTCTCTGCTCAGAGGGGAGGCAAAGGAGGGAGTGCCTTGCTCCCCACACCTCTCCCCTCTCCCTGCCGTGCTGGGACCTGCAGCTGCTAGAGCAGGCAAGGCCTGTCTCCCCCTCCAGCGCAGATGCTCTCCTGCAGGTGGGGCTGTCCAGATAACCCCTTCCAGGCTCCACCACCTCACCCTCACACACCGTCTCTGCCCTCTGCTCACATGCAAGGTCATCTCATGGGCCCATCCACTTCGCTTAGCAGGCTGGGGGCGGGGAAGGAGAGCAGCGTCCCAGGCCGCTGTGTCCGCTCCCCATTCCTAGGGGAGAGGCCGGCTCCTGGGTCTCCTGGGTCCAGGCCAAGGGAAGTGAGGGCTGTGTGGTGCTGAGAGGGGCACAGTGTCGACGTGGGCTTGGAGCTTGTGGCCTTCCTTCATTTCCTCTGGCCCAGTAAAACTTTGGTGATGAAGGTGACAATGGCGCCTGCAGGCTGATCCGGGTCAAGCTCTGCGAAGAGGTGGCACACATTCTCCCAAGGGCTTCCCGGCTTCTTGGCCACGAAACCAAAGATCCTGGGGGCACAAAGGCAGGGTGGGGAGCGCTGAGCACCCCTTCCTCAGGGATGGGCATGCCAGGGATGGGGAGCAAGCAGGCGCCTGGACACCACGCTGATGCTGCGCTGGGAGGGGAGATGGCACCCTGGCGGAGGCTTACTTGGAGGTGGTCCCGTCGGAGTTGGTCCATCTGCGGAAGGAGAAGAACTGTGAAGGGATGCACCCAGGGAAGAGCTACTAGTGGAGAAGCTGGGCTGTGGGGACTGTGGGATGAAAGGGCTGGGAGGGAGGGTCACCTCCGGTCCTGAGGGTCAGTGCTGGAGAAGGTGATGCTGTTCACTGGATAATGGCGGCGAAAGAAGAGCCTGGAAGGACGAGGGTGGGGAAAGTCACCCAGAAATCGGGGCCCCCAGGGTCTGTGCCTGGGGTCCCCCAGGGGCTTACCCGGCACATATACTCACTTCCTTTGGTTGTCTGTGAGTGTGATGCCCTGGGCTGAGACCTTGAAGTGGACAACGGCTGGCGCGGGGCGGGGGCTGCAGCTCAGAGCTGCAGAGCTGGCCCGTGCCACTGCTTGGGGGCCCGTCAGCGACTCCGTCTCCACTGAGGTCAGGTAGAGCACGCTGCAGGCTGCACGGTGAGAAGTGGGTTGAAGGGAGCAGGGAGCGGTGGCTCTGCCAACCCCAGCTCCATCTCCCCTCCGTGTTCCACCCACCCAGCTCTCGCACTTTCCCCAGCTAGTGCTGCTCAAAATGCATAAGTCACACAGGTAGCCTGTTAAAAAGGCAGGTGACTGCGCGAGGTCTTTAGTCAGAGATGCTGGAAAGAGGCCGGAGAATCTGCATTCTAGCAAGACCGCACCCCTGCAGCCTAGACAGGTCTCCCCATCCCATCATGTCTATGGGGACAGGCCTCCCCTGCCTTCCTGGGTGAGTTGCATCTGCCAGGGCTGGCCCACACACAAGGCCTTTCTGCTCCCCATGTGTCAGGGGTGTCCTATCTGGTGCTCGGGGAAGGGAAGGAGGGAGAGGCCCGTACCGGCGCCTTGACGCAGGAGGTCTGCCGCTGTACTCATGTTGCTGGGCACTGGGGCCTCTGGGACCTCCTCCAGAGGATCTGAGGGAAATGGGGGTCAGCAGGGAGTGGCAGTCCCAGGAGCTGAGGGCACCCTCTGCCGTCCCAAGGGAAGGCAGGCAGGCAGGGAGCCAGGACCGGAGATTGTGCCTTTGGCCACAGTGGGAGGGGAGAAGGGGGAGGACAGATGCCCAGACACCCACCTTTGCTGGGAATGCGCAGGCAGCAGGGCAGGGACAGCGGGGAGATGGAGTGCTGGGAGACCAGGGCTGACAGGCTGCCTGCAGGGGAGAGGCGAGTGGGCTCCCGAGGTGCCCAGAGACACCTCCAGTCCTCCACCTCCCTCCTGACACCTCTTGGCCTCCCTGCAATGCCAAGTGCAGCCTTCCCCACCCCTGCTTCTCACCAAAGTAGGGCTCGCTGGGACAGCCCTTGATCTTCACCCCTTTGGGCCCAGTCTCAATGAGAAAATGGCGGACCAGCTGTTCCGAGGGGTCCCCTGACAGGAGTGGAGAGGAGGGGAGAAGATTCCAGGTTCTACTTCTCTGCTGGAATTCTCTACCAAGCAGGAGAGCTCATCTCCTCCTCCTCCCTACTATGAAGTGACACGGGCCACCCTGCCCGGTCTTGCCTCTGTGCCTCCCTCACCCCATCCCCTCCCCCTCAGGCTGGGCCACTCTGTACCTTTCCAGGACTGGGCGCTGGGAGGGGGCGTGGCCACCTTGAGAGCCAGCCCATAGGCTCCTTGGAATGAATGACTGTCCCTGATCAGGAAGGCCCCAGGGTCTTTGTCCTTCAGCAGGGTGATGGCTGGGGGAGGCGGGAGAAGCTTTCACAGGGGCAGACCAAGCCCCAGGTAGCCCCTCCGCTCTGCTGCCCGAGCCCCCCAGACCTCTGGCCCTGACAGCTGTGGTGTCAGCACCTAGGATGCCACTGGGGAGTCAGTGCACTGGGCACTGAGCGGGTGAGACCTCCTCGGGCCTAAAACCCAGAATCACTTGCTAGAAAGAGGCTCGGCCCAGAGGAGGCCCACTGATGAAGTGGCACAAACCAGAAGCTGAGCCAGAGGCCCGGAGGGAGTAGGGGCAGGCTGGCTTCTCACCTTGGTCACGGGACAGGTGTGGCTTGTACCAGAACTTGGATGTGTCCTGGACAAACTTGACATTGCTCTGGCTCTCTTGCATCGGGGGCTCTAGAACAGGGAGGGACTAAGCTTTACCCCAGGGCTCCCCAGTCCCCATGCCATGCCCCTCCCTGGAAACCAGGGTTCTCCTAAGGTGGCCCCAGCCTCCTGAAGGCCTTTATACCTGGGGGTTGGGGGGCATTATCCGGGAGCAGAGGTGCAAAAGTGACATGGTGACTAGCGCCTCTGGCTGGTGGTGATGCCTGCTCCGGGCCCCAGGGTCCCGGCTGCTGCCCAGGCCCCAGCAGATGGCGTTTCTCAGGAAGGGGGGGTTGGGGGGGGCCGTTGATGTCGTAAGATGCAGCCAGAGGAAAGGCAGGTGTGGGCGAGCTCTGAGGGGGTTCTGGGCTGGCCACAAGCCAGGGCATCTGAGTAGGCACAGGGGTGAGGGGGGACCCGTCTGGGCTGTCCGGGGGGTCTCGCAGGCCCTGCCAGGGGGCGTGACGGAGGCCGGGCAGGGTGTTGGGTACAGGCCCCCTTGGACTGGTGCTGTCCAAGCGGCCCCCCGGGCTCCTCTCCTGAGGCCAGTCGTTGGGAGAGCTGGGTGGGGAGGCTGGGGAGAAGGCACCAGGGGCTGGAGGCTCAGGCCCACTTCCTGCAGGCAGCTCTGGAGCCTTATCAGCGCCTCCCTGGGAAACAGGCGGCAAGGCCTCCGCGGGACTCAGTCTCTGAGTGGGCGCCAAGGTGGGGGACCGGGTGTTCTGCCGTCGGGTGCTGCAGGGAGGGAGGGCGGGCAGGAGTTTAGTTGGGTTGCAGAGCCCTGTGTGAGGTGCCTGCCAACACAGGCTTCAGTGTCTACCCAGATAAGGAGGCCCCTGAGCTGCCCAGCCCCACGAAGCACCTCTCCTTGCCCTGGACGGGGCTGCTGGTGTGCAGCGGTGTGGAAGGACCAGACAGCTCGGAAGCGGTGCTGCACTGGGCATCTCGCGGGGACCGGGGCAGGGTGCTGTGCCCGCTGGGACCCTCTCTCCAGGACACAGGCTCCGGCGACTCTGCAGGGAGAGAAGGGGCTGTAGCTCTTCCTCAGTCTGTGCTTTCCCCACCATTCCCCAGAACCCTCTTCTGCCCTGGGCATCCCCCTTCCCAGGGCCTCACCTGGAGATGCCAAGGGTCCTGCTGGGGCCAGGTGCCCAGGCAGCGGATACCGGTCCCCTCCTTCCTCTGCAGGGATCTCGTAGCTCAGCTTCCTGGACTGGGGGTAGGGCGGGCTGCCAGGGGAGATGGAGCCAGCCCGGGGGGAGTGGGCACGAGGGCTGGGATACCCTCTGCCCTCACCTGGAGACCCACAGCTGTGCGGCACCCGGCCGTATGCTGGGCAGCAACTGGGAACCGCGCCTCCATAGCCATACGTCACCAGGGCAGGGTACCCTGGGTGCCCATACCTGCCCTCGGGGCACAAGGCATAGGAGCAGCCCTCATGCCCTTCCTCGCCTGCCTTCGGTGGCTTCAAGCAGCTGTAGTCAGGCAGCGGGGTATGGTGGTGCCCGCAGGCAGGCACCAGCAGGGGCAGCGGGTGCCCGGGTCGCACCGGGTGCAGGAGGGGCTTACCAGCCTCACTCGCCCAGCCCTCTCCAGCCTCCCTCTCCAGCCGCAGCCCATAGAGGGCTGCCGTGGGCAGTGCTAGCTTCTCCTCACAGGTGGGGCACGAGCACAGCGTAGGCAGCCCTGGGTCTTCCAGGATCACCACCTCCCGGTAGCCTGGGGGGCGGTAGCCAAAGTCTCCATTGGCGGGTTTCCCCAGCTCAGGCGGGTAGGGGTACGGCCCCTCAGACAGCGAGCGGCAGAGGCGCCTCTTCTCCACGGAGGGCTCAGCATAGCCCTGAGGGGCCCCCTCATAGGCTCCGAAAGCCAGCCGCCGCCTCTCCAGGGTCCCCTCTGGCCGGTAGTAGCCTCCATTGGGGACCCCGCAGGGTTCCCGGTAGCCCTGGCGGCAGGAGCAGTGGCGGCTGAGGCCAGGCCTGTGTCCCGAATATATTCCGAGGTGGGGGCCTCCGCCCGCAGCGGGCTGGTCTTCATCATCAAGGATGGCCGTCTCGCGCCCAGCTCCCCGGCCCCCACTGGCCACTCCACAGCCTCCCAGCAGGCGCTCGAGCTCCTGCCGCTCGGCAGCCGTCGGAGGTGGCCGGCCAGGGGACTCGGCGGCCGGCTCCGTGGTCAGTGTGGAGGAATGGCCAGAATCGCTGCTGACAGAAAGCAGCGGGGGTGGGGGTGGCTCCGGAGACGGAGCCGGTGGGGTCTGGCGGGGGGCTCGCTGCACCTGGGCATAAGGACTGCCATCCAGGGGCCCCCGGGTGTGGGTGACAGAGTCTGAGTGGGGAGAGGATCGGGCGGGATAGCAAGCAGGCCACAGTGGGGGAGAGAGAGAGAGAGAGAGAAACAGACAAAGCGCGTGTGTTAATAGGGGATGGTGCCGGAGACTCCAGCTCGGGGCGTGTCTCTTGGGAGGGTGTCTGTCTAGGGAGGGAAGCATGTCCCCCCACCGGAAGCTCCACCTCCCTCCCCCTCTGGGGGCACCCCACACACCGTCCGCACTGTCCTCATGGTGCAGGTTGAAGTTCTCGTAGGAGTCCCAGCGCACTGCGGGCTCTGCAGTGTTGTAGTCGACAGAGACGGAGGGCTCATTCCGTGGGGTGCTACCTATAGAAGGGCGCCCCGGGGGTGAGGAGCAGGGAGACAACCCCTGCCCCCTGCCCCCTGCCAGGCTTGGCTCTTACCTTTGATCTTCTCTGGGCTGGAGGAGAAGACGAACTCCACCGAGGCTTGGAAGGGGAACCTCTCGTCTGTGGGGAGTGGACAGTGAGGAGCAGGTGACCCCCTCCCTGCCCTTACCCACCTGCCTGCCTTCACCCGGGCTCCAGCCCCCAGGCCACTTGTCTCCAACTCACCGGCCCAGGCCTCATCCAACTGGTCCTTGGAGAAGATGAGCCGTGGTCCATGGATGGTGCATGTGTGGAACTGGACTCGGAATACGAGGGTCCGGTCAGTCCCTCGGCTACCCTTGTGATAGCATGTTACCTGGGGGAGGGGAGGGAGACCAGCATTCAGGCTCTGTGTCCACACATGTCTCCTCTGTGCTTCTACCCTGGGGACTATCTGGGTGCGGCTCTGCTCTGCCTCAACTCCAAGGTCACCTCCCCATCAGGAAGACAACCTCCTTGCCCTCCAACCTGCCTTGAATTGATGGCTCTCCAGAGACGGTGCAGCTGGCAGCGTTCACCACCACCCCGACCCCACCCCTAGGACTCTCCCTGTGGCTAAGGCCCCCTCACCATGACATCGCCTTTGAGGAGGAGGGCTGGCTCCAGGCTGATACAAAGCTGCTGGGGACCAGGGCCTGCAACATGACTGGGGAAGAGAGAGGGCAGAGCTGAATCAGGGGCACTTGGATGCACCGGAGGCTGTCAAGAGTCAGGAGAGAGTTGGGCGATCAGAGACTGAGCCCTCCCTGAGCGCGAGCCCTTTAAGCATCAGCTTCCCCATCTGTAAAACGGATTCTACGATGCTATTAGTTTTGGGGTGCAGTGGCCAGAGCTGGAGGCCCAGCTGTCCAGGAAAGGCTGGAAAAACAGGGATTCAGGGAGAAGGGGTCTGGTAACAGAGCACTCACTAGACTCCTGATGTGTAGACAAGTTGCATGGATTGGTAGATCTTGAGGAAGGGCTGGAAACCTAGAGGGCAAAAAAGAAAAGGTCCATGAAGGGCAGTGAGTGGAGGGGGTGGGGGACAGTGCCCCCCACAGAGCACATTCCAGGCAGACTCACCTGCACCAGGTTCAAAGGCTGGCAGCACGGGCACCAGCACATAGTGCAGGAAGAGAGGGCTGCTGTTCATGCGGATGGCCCCGGACAGCAGACCGCTGAAGTAGGTGATGTACCTGGTGGCGGGATTTAAGGGGGATGGAAGCCCCTTCCAGGTCTCGGCCTCACGTGATACAGCAATGGGCCCTGACTATCCCGTGAGTCCCTCTTTATCGCAAGACTTAGCTTTATTTTCTGTATAGCTCTGGCTAACATCCCAAACGATCTTGTCTATTTATTCATAGGTCTGTTGCCTTCTACCCCACCAGCATGTAAATAAGCCCCGTGAGAGCAGAGACCTTGGATTTGTTCTGCATTCTCAGCACCTGACACAAGCCCCGGGCACACAGGAGGTGCTCCCGAGCACACAGGAGGTGCTCCCAGAAGGTGCGCTGTATGAATGAGATAAGCTTAGCCTGGGCAGCCATGGAGGGACCTGCTCGCCTGGCCCATCCCCACCCAGGCTGCTCACCGGCGCTGGGAGGGCTGCAATTCTGCGGCAACCTTGTCTTCACAAAACTTCCGCATGGTAAGGGTCGCCAGTGCCTGGTCTGCCCTGGGGAGACAGGGGCCAGTGTGGGGGCTAAGGGGGTGGTTACATCCTGGTCTCCCTTTCCTAAGCTCCAGGGGAGGGAAGAGTGGTGTGATTCCCCGCAAGTCTAGAGGAAGTTCAGAGTGGTGGTGAAGAGAACTAGAAACCCCACAAGCAGTCACTTTACTAGTTGTTGGGCTGCAGGCAACCGTTTCCTGAGTTTTAGTTTCTTCTTCGGTAAAATGGGACAATAAGACCATGCTATGGGTTGAACTGGGGCTTCCCCGGTGGCTCAGTGGTAAAGAACCCACCTGCCAATGCAGGAGACATGGGTTTGATCCCTGGGTCGGGAAGATCCCCTGGAGAAGGAAATGGTCACCCACTCCAGTATTCTTGCCTGGGAAATCCCATGGCAGAGGAGCCTGGCGGGCTACAGTCCGCGGGGTGGCAGAAGAGTTGGACATGACTTAGCGACTAAACAACAAAAACGGGTTGAATTGTGTCCCCCCAGAAGATATGTACCTCAGAATGTGACCTTATTTGGACATAGGGTCGTTGCAGATGTAATTAATTAAGATGTTATACTGGAGTAGGGTGAGCCCTTAATCCAATGTGATTGGTGTCCTTAGAAGAAGAGAAGAAGAGACACAGACACACAGGAAGAAGGCCATGTGACGATGAAGGCAGAGACTGGAGCGATCCACCTATAAGCCAAGGGACACCAAGGACTGCTGGCCACCACCGGCAGCTGGGGAGAGGCCACTCCCAGAGTCTCAGCAGGAGTGTGGCCAAGCTGACACCTTGATTTTAGACTTCTAGCTTCCAGAACTGAGACAACAAAATTCTGTTGTCTTAAGCTACTTAGTCTGTGGCACTTTGTTATAGCAGCCCTAGGAAAGTGGTGAAGTACAAATGAGAAAAAGGAGGTGGAAAGCTCAAGTTTATAGTAAATGGCTCTGGACCCTGAGGTGGGCTTTAGAGGAGGGGGGGCTCATAAAGGGCCAGCTGGAGGGAGGGTCCCTGAGGAAGTGGGAACTTGGGGCTGGGGCACCTTACCCTGCAGAGATCTTGCTGTAGTGCATGTAGGCAGAGACGATGACACCGAGCTTGCCCTTGCTCCCCTGAGGACAAAGAGGGATAGAGGGCTTGCTGGGGCCCTTTGCTGAGGGCCCCCAGTCCTGTGAACCTGAAGTTCCAGCTCACCTTGCAGTACAATACGACCACGTGCTGCGGGTCAGCGCTGAGCCAGGTCTCCATGGCTTTGCAAATGGAGCACAGCTTGTCTAGGGGGGGTGCGTGCAGCTCAGGCCAGCCAAAGTCCTGGACCTGAGGGGTACAGGGGTGGAATTGGGGCTGGTGGCCACCAAAGAAGAGGTGAGTGGGGTGGAAGAGGGATAGGGTTTAGGTGCCTGGAGACAAGGTCAGGGGCCTGTTCTTGTATCGATGACAGCCTCAACTCTTTCCTCACCGAGATGATGGGTGGATACCTGCTGCACCATGCTTTGGGCTGTCCCAAGTGACAAACCATATGGGCAAGTGCTACTATTAATACTGAGAAGGCTGGGGGTGATGGTTTTAATTCCCTCCTACCTTCGGGTTTAGGCGGGTCAGGTCATGTCTTTTCTCTGAAAGGTTGAAGAGCTGCAAGAAAAGTGGGTTAGGGCATTAGGCGAAGTGACCCCAGGCAGCGAGGCGTGGTGATTCTTGGAGGTGTCAGCTGCTGTGACCCTAAGTAAGGGTCTTTCTCCAAAAGGAGGAAGTGACTAAGGCCCAGCCTAACTTTGACAGCCTCGTCAGTTGCCTTCTAGGTCTGCTCGGTGGAGCGTCCGGGGCCCCGCCCACTCGGGGCCCCGCCTCCACAGGTTTGACGTCAGGGAGCCGCCGGGCCCTGCTGGCCCTCCCAGCTCTCTCATTGGCTGACTGAAGCAGGTCCCGCCTCTCACCAGGTACTTGTCACGGTGCTTGGATTGCAGCACGTGAGCCAGCTCGCGCAGGTGGCCCCGGTGTCGCTGCTCGTCGGGCCGCGCGGGGAAAGAGGCGGCCAGGATCCGCTCCGTCACGTAGGTGAGGTCCAAGTCCCAGCGGCGCTCCATGAGCGGGTCCAGGCTGAAGCTCCTGGGGAGGAGGGGGCGAAGCTGTGTTAAGAGCGGGGCGGGGAGAGGGTGTGGGGCGGGCACCGGGAGGCTGGTGTGATGGAAAGGTGTCTGGCCGACTACAGGTGAGGCCTCCTGGGTCCTGACCTTTTGGGGGTGGGCTGTCCTAGAGAGCTTTGTTGGGGGGAACTGCCCTGGGCTGAGGTGTGGGGTATGAGGAAAGGGCTCATATGGGACCACAATCGGCACCCTACTTACCTGGGCAGAGTGCTGCGCTGCTTTGAGTGGTTCAGAGACTTGGTGGATCCCTGGTGGATGAGATGAGATTTTGCACACATCTTTTGTACCCCTCACTCTAGGCTTCCCCACTCCAGAGTTCCATGAATTTTGCTCCAGGAGAGACCTAGGTCCTTAGTCCCAGAGCTATCTGCTTCCGCCCCCGCAACGCCCCCTGCAGCTTCACCTTACCAGGTGCTCTATGCGCCTCACAGGGGCGGTGTTTCTCCGCTAGAGGGAGAGGGGGGAGGAAAAGGGAGAGGTTAGGCAAGGGGCAAGGACCAGTCTGGGCCTGGGGGCAGTGGGGAGGGCTTGTGTGTGTCCCTGTGAGGGATGTATTAGGTGGGGCAGGGAGAGAGGGAGGAGTCCTAAGCCAGAGCAGGCCCAAGACGCAAGAGCAGAGAGCTCAAAAAGTTTTCCACTGTCTCAGGATGGCCACTATGCACAGCAGTCCATTCAAGGGAACTTCTTGGGGCCCGTCTGTGGCCACCAGACCTCTGGACACTGCAGCCTGGTTCTCTGGATCCCCCACCCCATCCCAGAGCACACTCACCAGCTCCACGGGAGGCAAAGCCTGACAGGACGAAGTCACCTGGAAGGAGACTGGAGTGAGGAGCTGAGCTGCTGGTGAAATGGGCTCTCCTGGGCTTAAGGATGGGGCCACCCCTCAGCTTCAGCAAGAAAGTGGAGGGGCTGTCAGCAGATGGGCACAGGCTGCAACTGAGGTTCCTCTATTTAAGGGAGCCTCCCCTCTGGCCTCTCGGCCTCCCACCCCTGGGCCCCCAACATGTTACTCTTGGCTCCCAGCCCCCTGCCCACACAGACCCCCATTCATCCAGCTGCAGGGTAGGAGTTATATATAGAGCCATGCAGGCAGGCCACAGCCAGGGACAGACACTGGCCTCTTTCACTGGGAGACCCCGCCCCTGGGCACACAGCTCCCCAAAGCAAGCTCCAAGGGCCTAGGACCCCTCACACTGCAGGAGGAGGACTAGGGCACCTCAGAGACGGGGCTGCCAATGGATAGTGGGTGCTGCATACATCTTGCATCTTCTGCCCAGCCTTTCCAGGGCCCAGGATAAGACCCACTCACGCATCCTGAAGACCCTTCCCCAGAGGGAAGGCACAGCCCATCCGGCCACCAGTCTCTGCTTTGACCCCCACCCATCCCATCCTTCCTCCTCCTCATTCTCCTCCTCTTCCCTACACCTCCCCCCCCCCCAACCCCCGTCCTCGCGCCAGCTGCAGCCTGGGCACAGCACCAAGACAAACGTGCTGTCTTGCTGTCCACCCGCCTGGGCCAGTCCTCCAGGGGGTGGAATAGGGTGGTTCTTAAAGGGCCCAGTACAGTACCCTCTGTTACCCAGCAGGGGTTCCCCAATGATGAGAGGGGTAGAGGGGAGGAGAAGCCCATTTCAGAGGAGGAAGGGATCCCAAGCCCCCCTCCCCACATCAGATTACCCACCTTTGCTTCACATTTTCTGTGTGTTGCCACCTTGCAGACTAGAGGGGATGGAGGGGAGGAGAGTGTTAGCACGGGCCTGCTGGGGCAGTGGAAGGGGTGGCTCTCTTGTCTCCCCAGGTCCTGAAACTGCCCGGACTCCAGCTGTACTGAGCTGGCTGGAGTCCTGGAGCAGGGGCAGAGTTCAAGGGAAGCACATGGCAGGGGTGTGCTACTGCCCAGGCCAGGGAGTGGGGGACCCAGGGGCAATGTTCTAGGGTGGGTGCAGGTGAGGAGGAAGGCACGGAGGGAAGCCCCAGTTCCAGGTCAGGTGAGAGGGTAATTTAGAGTACTAGGCTTCCTGGGTGCTGGGGGTGCAAGGGCTGTTTGGAGGGGAGGCAGTTCCTCTTCACCCTCACGGTGCCCAGCCCATGCTCTGTTCTGGGGTCTGCCTGCTGGGGCTGTGCAGCCCAGGGGCGCCGGGCGATGCTCTCAGAGCCACAGCCTAGGGCGGGACGCCTCACCTCTGCATGAGACGCCCGTCCCATCGATGGCCGCCTTACACACGGCACACACTGGTGGTTTCTTCCGGAAGACCTTTTCCCGGAAGCTATGTGGCTCAGCTTTCCTAGGCTGACGGGTGGAGGGACAGACAGACAGCGGTGTCAGTTCCCACGGGTCCATCTCCAGGACGGGGCTGGGCCTGAGTACAACACTTTTTCTGTCTTCTTTTTCTATAGCCCCCAAACTTGTCAAATGCACTTGGCCACAGCTGTTTCCAACCAGTTATAGTGCTTGTCCTCGACAGTGCATAGAACCCGGCCCCTTGCGTCACCCTAGCTGGGTCAGCTCCTCCCCAAGGGATCACTTAGGCCCCTCACGTGGCCCTGGTGTGTGATACCCTTGTGGTCACTGTTACCCAAACCCTAGAGCTTCCGTTCTGGTGTAGGGGGTGGTGTTCCCGACTCCTCTATGAAAGCAACCTGTTTCTCCTCCCATCTTGCCCTCCCTAGCAGGAGGCGCCTGTAGGAAGTAAGCAGGGAGGGGGTCAGACATGAATGCAGGGTGTCAGTCACAAGCACCCAGATGACCCAGCAGGAGTGTCCTCAGCCAGGCCTGCTTCCCTGGCGCCCACTGTCCCTGTCCTCCCAGCAGCTGACACACCCTCCTCCCCCCCACTGTCAGAACAACATGTTTACTCATTGTGCACCAAGGCAGCAGGCAGCAATTGTGTAAGGAGGGGGCGGTCATGCTGGAGGGAGAGGCAGATGGAGGCACGACATGGAAATATTTAGCTGCCTTACTGCTCCAGGGTGTAGTAAGCACCCAGTCACTTGAGAAGGTTCAAGAGGGATTCCAGCACTGAAAGGGGAGAGGGTGTACCCGCTGCTCTCCGGCCTCTCCCCTCCCAGAGTGCAGTGAGCAAGGTGGCTGGGATGTCCCCCGCAGCCCAGGACTACCGTTCCCATCTGTCCATCCTCTGGGGACCGTTTACCTCCTTGTCTCCTCTCCTATTTTTCTTCTCCTCTGGCATTCAAGTTCCCGCCTCCCTCCCCCATACATAGTACTGTCTTATGTTGCCCTGAGATGCCTTTTTGAGGGGTAAGGCTGAAAAAAATGTGGGGAAAGGCAGTGATGGGGCCTCTAGGCCCCCCAGCCTGGGGATGCAGGCAGCACCTCTGGTGCCTTGGCTGTCCTTGAAGCTACTGGATTAAATTCAACTTGAACTCTTCTGGGCTGGACCAACTCTGCCAGACCCACTAGGAAACTTGGGTGCATTTTGGTATTAATGGCACAGGCAGATGATGTCAGTGGAAAGCAAGTCAAGCCCCCTTGTCTAAGGCACTTCTAAGACCTGGCCGCCTCCCTTCCTTCCTTCGCCACCCCTGCCCCATTTCCCCTATCTTCCTGGGCTCCAAAATAGTACCCGGAAAGGTCCTACCATAATGTATACCTGCCCGTGCAGGGCTGGCCTGGGCTAGGGCAGGGAAGGTGACAGGGGAGCTGATGAGGATTTGCTATCACCCAGGCTTCTGTTGCTCATGTCACAGCCCTGGCCGCTCCAAAGAGACAGAGTAACGAGGGGACACGGGACTAGGGAAGAAGGCTGAAACTGGGACGAAGCTCTGGCCGGAGTTCTGGCCCCCTCCCCCACTGCCCACTCCTCCACCCAGACCCCTCTGCCCAGTCAAGGGCACTCCTACCCTGCTGGTGGCCCGGCTGCTGTCCCTCCTCCCCAGGGCTCTGAGCAGCCTCTCCACAGGGCCGCTGGACTTCATGGTTGTCTGGCTGCCTGGGGTGCTGGCCTTGGGGCCCGAACAATGCTGGGGCCTGGCCCGGGGCTTCCTGGAAGCGGCCTGGCGGAGGCAGCCGCTTCCCTTGGGTGGAGAGTAGGCTGTCTGGCTGGTGTGAGGAGAAGCCCAGCCCTGGAAGTGGAGGGGAGTGCAGGCGGGAAGGGGGCAGGTCGCTGCTCCAGGAAGTGGGGGGTGGGGAGGATGTGGGGGAGGCCAGGAGATCAGATTCCCAGGATCTACCCTGCTGGGAGTGTCAGCCCAGGATCTTTTGCCCCCACCCCATCCTGCTCTGGAGCTGCCCCCTGGCCTGGGATCTACCCTATCCAGGGATCTGTGGGATCCTGAGGTCCAGCCCCCAGTGGGGCGGGGCAGGGGCGGGGTGGGAATTTAGGTCTCAGGGCCCTGGCTCAAGGGCCAGAGGGGAACACTGCGTCCCTGCCAGGCCAGCCTCCCTGCCTGAACTCTCAGGCTCTCTAGGGACCTTCTAGTGGGAGGGAGGGGGAGCTGGGAATTGTTGTCCCAGCCAGTTCAGGACCTGGACTGCATCCTGAGGGTCAGCGTTCTGCCTCAGTTTCACTAGTTGGAAGCAACGGGAAGAGGAAAACATGCACTGGCCCCTTGCCCCCACCATCTACATCGAAAGCCAAATTCCAGCTGAGACTGCTCTGCCCACAGGAGTCAGTTATTCTGCCCTAGCCCAAGGCATTTGAGGCCCTTCTCCTGAAAGCTCCCCAGCTGCCCTGCTCCAGACACAGTCCTTCACTCACCTCCTCCCTGGGTCCCTAGCTCCTCTTTGGAGCCTTGCCACTTGGGCCCTCCTCCTCCCCGTCCAGCCCTCCCCCCACCCCAAGCGTTAGTACTACCTTCATGGCTCCCCCAGCTCCGCTCTTCTTCCTCAGCAGCTGTCCCAGGGCTGGAGGACTGGACAGGAGGCCCCCCTCCCAACACATACTCCACCCCCCTCTGCGGGCCTCCTGCCTCCCTCCTGGGAACACAGCCAGCTTCCTGTCCCAGGAGTTAAGGGAAGGAGGTGGACTGGGGCATTGGAAGGGGGGGGGGGTGACAGTAATCTTCCAAAAAATGTTAGGGGTTAACAGCCTGGGGGTTCTCAGCCCTAAGTCTTGGATCACAGCCCCCCAGAGCAGTCCAGTGGAACAGTCCAGCTGCTTGAAAGAATGCGCAAATGTGTGTGTCCTGTCCCCCCCCAACATTTGCACGGTAGTTACTGAATGTCCCAGGGCTCTGGCAACTCCCCCAGCTCTGGCTTCTCCCACCAGGCCCTCAGCCTCCCCTCTCCCTCCCCCATGCCCATCAAGGTTGGTCTAACCCTGCCTCCTCTGTGATGAGCCCACTCAGGACACTTCCTTGGGCTGGGCCTAGCCTGAGATGTCTCCCTTGAAGCTCTAATTCCCCTTCCAGGTCAGGAAGTCTGTCCCCAGGGTACCTTGGCCAGAGGGAAGCCTAACCAGTAACTGGAGAGGGGCACTGGCTCTGCAACCCACTCCCACCTCCAGCTCTGGCTGGTTCCCAGGACATTCCGGGCCCCTGGCCAGTGTGGGCAATCGGGCCGGCCTGGTCCAGGCCCCAGCTCTGCTGGGAGCAGGTGAAGGTATTGTGGTGGTGCCGGTGTGGGTGGTCTTTCTCCCCTCCTACTGCAGTTACCCCGACCAGGACTCCTCCAGCAGGCTTGTCTCTACTTCTGCTGCCTCCACAGGGGCTGAAAAGTCCCCTAGCTTGGCAACAGGTCCCCAACCTCCTCGGACCCTCGTTCTTGACCTCGTGGGTGGCTCACTAGCCCCTGTGTTGGGTGGTCAGGGAAGATGGCTTTGAGTCCCTCCCCACCCTGCGCAGCGCCTCTCAAGTGAGAAAGAAGTGGGAGAGCGCTGAGCCCGCTGCTAGTGCTGACAGGAAAAGCAGCTCCCTGGGGCAAGCTTGGGAAAGCCAGGCCAGAGCTCTGGGACCCTGACCCTCTTCCAGCCCGCAACTTTCCCGAGCCTGTATCAGTCTCTCCCCCAGCCTGGGCCCCTCTCACTCCAAAGCCCTGGGTTTGTTTGGAGAAACCCCTCCACCCGCGCTCCCCCTTCCTGGAAATAGCTGTGGTTGGATGAGCAGCTGGGAGCCCAGCCGCGGAGGAGGGGTGAGGCCCAGGGAAGGAGACAGGGAGGAAAGGAGAGTGCCCAGGGTGATTTGGAAAACTGACGATGGAGGCCGCATTTGCCTCCGTTTCCCCAGATGTGAGGTGGAAAAGGAAAACCCTGATACACACTCTCCCCGGCCAGTTCCCGCCCAAGTCCCGGGCCTGCGGGGGCGGTGCGCGTGCGTGGCGGGACCGAGCGGCAGCGAGTGCTGTCCCGACGCGCGAAGGCAAGACGGCTGGCCGGGGAGTGGCCGTGGGCTGGCCCCGCCCCCTGGTCACCTTTCCGGCCTCTGTCGGCCGCGGCCCTCGGGCCTCGGGCTCCAGACCCCCGACCTGGCGCGCCCGCTCCGCTCCCCACGCCCATTCGCCCCGCGCAGCGGCCCCGCGCCCCCTGGCGACCACCAACGGCACTGCCCGCCGCGCCGTGACGTACAGGCCGCCGCCCTCCCGCCCGGCGCCTCGCGGCCACTCACCTGCGGGGGGCGCCCGGCGGGGCGGGGGCGCGGCGGGGCGGGGCAGCAACAGGGGGAGCCCCCGGGCCAGCCCATCCCGCCCCGGGCCCGCGCCGAGCGGACGCTGAGGCGGAGGAGGCGGGACGGGCGCGCCGCGCTCGCCCCCGCCGCTCCCCGCGCCGCCCTCTGCTCCCTCCCGCGCGCTCTCCTCCCTCCCTCTTTCCCTCCTTCCCGGGCTCCAATCCCCACGTGCCGCCCGCTCCCCGCCCCTCCTCCTCCGTCTCTCTCTTCTCCCCACCTTCTCCGGCGAGTCCACGCGCCCAGGAGCTGGGAAGGAGGCATGCGGGGACTGGCAGAGACCCTCGGAGACAGAAATTCGGGGAGAGAGGTGGACAAGGAGAACAGAGGGACAGGAAACAGAGCCCCGCAGAGACTGATCCAAAGAGAGACGGGAAAAGAAGCTTACGAGCCAGCAGAAGAAAAGGTGGACAGAAGGCACCAGAAGCAAGGGCGCAGAGGACTGCCTCAGCCTCTTTCAATCTGGCCCCTTCTCAGGAGTGTATTTGAGAGTGGGCTTGACCCCCAAATTAGGGGCCACCCGCGGCCTGGCCTACGAAGGCACCGGGTGTCACTTGTGTCCCAAGTCGCTGGGGACGCTTCCCTGGTCCTCTGCCCCACGGGAGACCTCTCTCGGATGCCACTTATGCTCCCCCAAAGGACTCAGAGCTGAGGACCTCCAGGTCAAGTTCAACTCCTCATCCCTAACCCTAAGCCCCTCCAGTGAGCCCAAACACCCCCGTGCTTTGAACCTGGCCTGTCCTGTTCCCTAGGAGAATTCTGTTTAAAAAGTCTTCACTTTTAACTCAAGTTTCTGGCTTCCCAGTGGACACGGAAATTCATTCTTATCTCATTCACTATTTTTGCAGTCTGGATCTGGTACTAGATCGGCACTTCTTGGAACTGAGGCTCTGGGGTTGGTTTGAGTCTTGCTGCCCTGGAGGGGAAGGTAGAAGGAAGGAAGAGATGTCTTTCTAGAAGCGCAATCTATTCCCATTCCCAGATTCCCCACTGTTCTTTAGCAGTGAGTGGTTCCTGAAAGTTTCTCCCTCTTTCCCCCTCCCCTTTGGATTTTCCATGATGAAAATTGGCGGGGGAGGGGGGGGGAAGGGGGTCAGGCGGATTCTGAGGAGCCAGTGCCCTGGCCTCAATGCCCAACACCAAGCACTAAGGCCCTCTGTTCCTCACTGGCTCATCTCTCATCTGGGTCTTTTCTGTGCTCATCTAGCCTTTGGCAAAGGCTGAGAAGTCTGGTTCTGATTACGAGAGAGTGGAGCACCTGATTCTAATCTGGCAGCAGGGAAGAGGTTGGGGAGTGGTGGATGGTGACAGTGCAGGGCCCCCAGAGACTGGCATTTGGGAGGGGTAGGTGTGGCTGGGACTCTTGAACTTACTGCTCTTGACTGAGTTGGTGTCCAATAGCCAGTCTCAGATTAGAGCGGCAGGAGTCACTGGGCTTTGGAGAAAGGAGTGAAGGATTGGAATGGAGCAGGGGAGGGAAGAGATCAGGAGGCACTAGGAGAAGGGGAGGGGCTAGAATTCGGAGGACAGGGAATCCGAACCTACTGGGGAGGGGTAGGGCTGAAGATCATTTAGTGTATTTTGGCCAGATCTGATTATGTAATCGAGATACTGAGATAGGAAAATTCACTCACTTCTTTCGAACCTCAGGCTAGCTCTTACAAAATCTTTCCTCTTCCAGAATTTGTTAAGGTCTTTGGCTGGGCCCTGGGATGCACACCAAAGGGGGTAGGTTGTAGAGGTACCAAAGGAGAGACTGGGACTCAGAGAAAACATCCTTGATTGGATCCCAGAACGGTGGGCAGGGCTAGAGCCTCACACTCATGCTGGTATTGCTACCCCTAAGAAACTTTTTTGGCAGGTGTGGTGGGGGTGGGGGGGCATGCTGCCTGGCTAGCAGGATCTTAGTTTCCCAACCACAGATCAAACCTGGCCCCTGGCAGTGAAAGTGCTAGGTCCTAACCACTGGACAACCAGGGAATTCCCACTAAAAGGAAATTTTGAGGTGCCAAAGAATTGAGGGAGGGTCATAAGATGGGTAGCTGAACTTACAGCTCAGGGGAAGGGGGCTGCAGGAGGGACGCTGAGGAAGGTGGAGAGTGAAAAAATAAAGGTGGCAGCTTGAAGAGGGTGAAATTATAATGGATGGCATGGGGGGCCAGCCAGGCATCCTGACTACCATACCAGCTGAGAGCAGAGGGAACTTTAGAAAGGAAGGGGAAAGGGAGGAGAAAAAAACCAGGATGGTTTCAGTGAAGGTGAATCAAGTCGAAGAACACCTTCTGACCCTTCTTGCAGGTTTTCCTTACCTTAACTATGCAGAGGGCAGCCCATCTTGGCACGGAAGGCTGAACCCCCTCTTCCGTGGTCTGGGGTGATCCCATGCTTGTGATGCAGTGTGCTCAGATCCTTGGGGTGTGGGATTACAGGAGGAGGGCATCGAAAGAGTAGGCTGTTCTGGCACAAAGAGGTCAGGGGGACTTGAGGGAAGGGTTTGGGCTCCGGGAACCAGGAAGGGCGGGGGAGGGGCAGAGCTATCTCCAGAGGCGGATCTCCTGGCTGAGGACAGAGGGTATATTGTCCAACTGGGAGGTTGCTGCTGCTGGGCGGGGAGCAGTGCAGCTTGCCTCTTCCAAATTTTTCTTTTTGGTGAGACTGGGGGTGAGAGAAGGCAAAGCCTGTCATCCACACTTGTGGCCCTGGGGGTTATGACGGTTACTGAGAAGGTTTTATTTGAGCAACAGCTTTCCAGAAGATGTATAGGTCTCCCACTTCCTGAGAAACCAAATGCTGGGCACTTACTGGGACCCTGCCTTGGGATCCGGAGCCTAATGCTTAATTCTGTTCAAGAGAAACTAGGCCATGTGGCCTGGAATACACGTGGGACCTGGCCAGACTCAAGCTGATGCCAAACCTGCAGCCTCCAGTTGCTCAAGACAACAGGTTGACAGGGCTGACCCGTCTTGAAACCCAGTTCAACGGTTGGACTTCTGAGAGTCCATACATTCTGACTGAGGATGGGGGGCAGACCAGTGAACTTAACCCTGTTGGGACATAGAACGGGGACTTCCTTTCTCCCTGCCTTTTCTGTGCACAACCAATGTGAACCTCTTGCCAGTCAGCCCTTTTCCCATCTTCATCCTTCTTTCTATCACTTTATTCAGACCTCAGTATTACAGTGAAGAGGGTGGCTTGAAATGAAGGCTTTGGAAGATGTGAGGCAGGCTATACAGGCAGCCTGGGTGGGAGCTTTTCCTCCCTGCCCACGGGGATCACAGCACAGCACACGCCCCTTAACCAACTTGGAAGTCATTATCCCTCAACTTGGAAGTCAACCCACCAGCCCTAAACTACATGAGCTGCTGCTGGAACTGGCCCAGGAAAGCCACCTGTTTAACTGTGCTCCCATCTCCCCCATCTCCCACCCCACACTTCCTCTTGGCTCCAAGTCCCCAAAATTGTCCACTGTGGTTTCTGTGCCTTTTATGCTCCACCCCCTTGTGACCTTAAGGATTCTCTGCCACTGTTCTAACCTCTTTCCTGCCTTGAAACAATGAACAGTCTGTCTCTAGCTGTTTGGAAAATTCCCACTGTTGGTGCTTTAAAAGTGGCCTCAGTTGTAACCTGGACCACCCTGTCAACTCCCCTCTGCCTGCACAGTGCAGCTAGGAGAGCAGACACAGCACCCGTCCAGACTGGAGTGCAGGTTTGCAGAGACAACACCTCAAGGACCTGCAGATGTAGCCCTAGAGTTCCTGCTTCATCTTACGATTAAAATAAACAGTACAGGAAATGGGATGCAGATACTCAGGTAAAGTTAACACCAGACACAAATGATGGAGGGGGAGTTGATACTATCATTTCCAGTTCTGAGGCCTTAGTCAACAGATTCTGCTTGTAGTCCCACACTTCAGCTGCATAAAGTGGTATTGAGTACTGAGAGAACTTCAGCAAGGTGTGTGTGTGGAGAGCACACTGTCAGTGGACAGAATGTGGTATGCGTATCAAGAAACTTAAGCATTAAAGTGAACTTTAAAGATCAGATTTATTTGGAGAAAACAAAAAACCCCCAAAACCCAAAGGATGGGATTTTACATTTCAAGACATCTCCCAGGTATTAAGTCTACAGATTACAAATCATTTTCATAGAAGATATTTTTGTACAAATTTTACATGTAATGAGGAGCGGGTCATAAATCCCTGTTTGTTCTAACAGGGTGACAGAGTAGAGGAACGGGGGGGAAAAAAACCAGCTTTTTTTGTATACATCTATTTGGAAGGAGTAGACATTTAGAGGGCAAACCCTACCTTTTCAACATCTATAGCAAATGGTTTAAAAAAATACCCTTTCAACCTTGGGTATCTCTAAAAGCCACTTCCTAGCTACTAGCCACTCCAAGCCAATTATTTAAAGTTACCTCACTTGGTATGTCCTTTATGTCCACTGGGTAAATGATTCATTACGCTCACTGCTGCAGCACTCATAAACCAACACCCTGCAAGGGTGGACAGGGTCTAACCTAGGACTGATGGGAAAAAAGTTTGCAAATAAGAGACCAAGGTGTCTTTTCTCTGTAGGTACCAGTACTGCCCATAAGGTCACCATCTAATGAGCTGACAGTACCAAGGTGCACATAAAAGTGGGCAAGTAAAGCTATTGTGTTGCAAGAGAAGCAAGAACCTTTTTAAATTGTTCTCCATTATCATTCATTCTCGCAAGGAATGCTAAAAAATAAAAAGAACCAACCCCCCCCAACACTGGTCTAGGCCACATTATAAACCCAAACATTTGTGTGGGATTTCAGTGCAGAGATGGAAACTTTTTGAAAAAGCACACCCCCCAACACCAATCAAGGTTGTAAGAAAGGTTTCCAACTTAACCACACACACCACTCAAGACTGGTAATTCTAAAGTTTTCTGAGGTGCAAAAGGGGTCAAAGCAGCAGGAGCAGGAATGGCTGGAGGGAAGGAGTGAGACTCGAGACAAGAAGGAGCCAAGAATCGCTTAAGAAAAGCAGTAGTGATTCCTCACGGGACAGCTCCCGGGGGCTCTAGCGGATGCCTAGGAGACCAAGAGTGTGACCGAAGTCCAAGCCGTCTGTGGGAAGGTAACAGGAAAGACTAGCACGAGGAACCTAAGATGATGACAAGAGTCTGAATTTTTAAAACGTCAAGATTTCAACAGAATGTGGATTTATCTGAACTTTCAGAAGGGATAGTATTTAAGAAAGGGTGAAACCAGGACACATAAAAGATCTGGGAATTCCCACGAACCCTAAGTGCTTCCTGCTCCAGGAAGTAAACCATTCATGTGTTTACTGGAGGTCATATACCATTTTCTCTATTACTGGTGCAAAATAATTCACCAAACCCCGAAGCTTCTTTTCAAACCACGATTTCCCCATTTATTTTGGTCACCAAACAGTCCTATTCTTCAGTGGCCTGTAGACTCACTTCCACCTACCCCCCTGGGGGGTACAAATGAAGGAACTCCCCGTAGGCTGGCCCCAGTAACTCAGAACTAAATGAGAGGAGGGGCTGGCAGCCTCCTGGAGACTAAAACATCAGAGACTAAACCTACCTTGCCGAGGATGGAGAATTTATTCAGGTAATATTTGAGAATTCATGTATGCCACAACAGGATAAGAAGTAAAGGCAGGAACCTCACTCTTCCTTATACCTGTCTACTGCCCAACTAGATTCCATACACGGCATCACCGTCACTGCATTCTGCTAAACGGAGGCCCCTAGGCACTAATCACACAGGCAACTGCACGTGTCATAAACACACACCACAACTTTCCCATTAGAAGCTGTGCGCCTCTTTCTCTGGCTACACTGGTGATTCTCCTGTTAGTTCAATACTTTAAAGGCTGCAGCAGCATGCAAGAGAATTTAATTTCATTTTGTGTTTTTTTAAAAAAAAGTTAAGAAAGGTCTCCAGGAGATGGTGAGTTTTATTTTGTCTTGTCTGGATAGAGGTTTGATTTGCTCTCGAATGTTCCAGGGTGGAGAGAGACTAGGAGAAAGCACAGAATGCAGAGGTCTATTCGGTGTAATCTCCCTCATTTTCATCTTCACCGTCAATGGCAAGAGCAGCGTATTTGCTTGCAGAACTGAACTTCTGTAACAGACAAGATAGATAAGGCCTTGAATTCTCACAGCAAAAACCAAGGTCCAGGATACTGCGGCAGATGGGAGGTGGATGTCCAGACCACACCCACTCGTTTGCTTATCGGGCTTCTCTGATGGAGCTGTAGCTGGGGAGAGTTGACTGGAGGCAGGTGTATTCTTATGGAAGGCATACACCACCTTTTATCTCGAAGACGGGATCAGAGTAGTGAAAGGCAGAATGAAGGAAAAGCTAGCCTAAGCTTCTTCCACTATTTCAAACAAGCAGCAACGCCCACTTTCAACCACTCCGTCTGCAGCATGTACAGAATTTCAATGGTAAAAGTGGGCTACAGGAAGTTGAGGAAGTCTGACACTCACCGAGGCTGGATTTTCTTCAGCTTTCTTTGGCTCAGGTGCAGATCTGGAGTCGTGATCCTTTTTGCCATCTTTCCTGCAAAGGCAGAAATACCTTTAGGAAAGGACTCTCCCAACACCAATAAGCAGTTTTCAGATACTGAATAGGCACACCCAGTCAACAATATTGGCTATCTGGACCTTTTGTAATTTCTAGATTCTCAGAACTGTAACTAACTATATTGGCTGACTTTAACAGGTTCACAGTGGGAACTAGCAATGCTTGAAGAACATAATTACAAAGTGGCAGCTATCAAGCACAGGGCAGAGACTAGAAAGAAGGACATGCATACCTGTCTGCCTCCTTCCAGTGGTCTTTGTTCCCTCCGTCTCCCGGACCACGGCTGGAGTTCCCACTTTGGCCTTTTGGGGCACTCACCCCATCTACTTTATTTTCATCTGTTTGAGGGACACAAAAATAAATGGAAGTCAAGTAAAATAAACACTCCCACTCTCTCAGGTTTCCCTTAAGCTGAAGAGAAGTGTGCCCAAAGGTACTGAGGGAAATGAAAACTACCCCTGATCCAGACTTCCTTCCTAGGCGTTTCTTCCGCATCCTCTGTATCAGTCACACACCCTAAATAAGATCCACTAAAAAATTCTGCCATGCGGTTAACGCCATCATGAAAAGCAAAGTGGAAATAAGGACTATGACGCCGTGTAATGACCTTGGCCTTGCAGATGGCAACATTGCTAATCTGGACCAAACATGTCAGTTTCCTCCCCACCCACTTTTCTTTCCCTTTTCAAAGAAATGTACTACCAGGAAAGGGCAGGGCTCAATGTTTTCTCCAAACAAGCCACTCCTGCCCTCTACTGGCAAGAAAAGGCAGACAATCAACTTTTAACAACAAAAAAGGTGCAAAATACAATGAAGTTCAGTATTTTTCAATTCCTCTACAGAATCTTTTTTTTAATTTAGGTCTCTATCTTGGCAAATGACCTACTTCGCTCTTGGCCTCACCTTTCCTTGCTGATCCTTCCTCAGATGGTTGAGCTGGAACTACTTTCCCTCCACCACTAGAAAGAAGACATATAATCACACTCATCAGCTTATCTTAGGAAAGGAACAGAAATGTCTATGTCAAGTGCAGTAAGTCTTACAGAAAACCAAAAACACATGCTTAATGCTTTTAAACATTAAAATATGGGAAAAGACAACAATCAGAGCAATCATGTGAACCTGACCAAGTGTCACATCCTCAGAATCGTCACAGTCATGTTAATCTTAACCCTCTACTTTACAAATGAGAACCCTAAGACTAAGGGAAGTGCGTGACCCCCAAGGCCATACTGCCAAAATGTGGCACTTGCAGGTTCCAATTTATAGTGTGTGCAGACTGAGTCACCAAAGTGGTGCCAACCAGCTGGCAAAGCTCCAGAAAACTGAACCGCCGGCACACCACAGAATCTGCACTACGAAAGCCAAGACGGCAGAGCTTAGCAGATGCCATCAGGCCAGCGCCCCAGAGGGCACCTTCCACCATGAGAAAACAGCACTGAAGAGTCTATAGCCAACCAACTGCTATGTTTCCAAGCTGACTCACCTTGTAGGGGACTGCTGCTCTGTGTCTGAGCTCTGAGATCGAGCAGGAGGGTTAGAACTTCGCTTCACCCAAGCATTCTCCTTTGGTGGAGGGGCTGGCATTACCTTTAGAGGCTGTTCAGGTTTGGGAGGCTTAGAAGTTGGAGACTGACAGTCTTCCTCTTTATTGGGGGTTTCATTTTCTAGAGACTTCTCACTCTCTCTTCTTCGTGCATCTGTGAGGTCAAAATGGGAAGGTCAAAGCATCAAAAAAAAAAAAAAATCTATTAGATTCAATCTATTAGAATCTCAAGAGTGGAAAATGGTCCACATCCAAGTATACTGCTTTCCATCATTATTCTTAAATACAGAGCTGACTTTGGCTCCCAGCAGATAAAATAGTATTGTTTTTTCTAAGATTATGAACTTTATTGTTCCCAGTGTTAAAATGTTGGTATTTGATACACATGTAGAAACACTCGCAACAGAAAGTGATCCAAGAGTCTGGACCTCACTCGTAGCACACTGGATAAGGATGTCTGTTATTGCAGGGGACACGGATTGGATTTCTGGTCTTGGAAGATTTCACATTCCGTGGAGAAACTAAGCCCGTGTGCCACAACTATGGAGCCTGTGTGCTGCAACTACCAGAGCCCATCGTCTAAACGTGGGCTCCACCACGAGAAGTGTTTATGCATCCTGACTGGAGAGCAGCCCCCGCTCTCTACAGCTGGAGAAAGCCCACCTGCAGCAGTGAAGACCCAGCACAACAACAACAGCGAAGTGACACAGGAACCCAAGAGGAGGACACAAGCCAACAGCCAACGGTACTCTTCAGTGGGAGGTTATTAAACTGATAACTAGGTCTCTTCTGGTGCCCATTACCCAGGTTTTTTCAGAGCAGATATTAAAGTCAGACCGATCCATGATAACCCAAATAGAGAGTCCGTGACTAAATTTCATATTCCAAAGTCTATGCATTATTTGGCTATAGATCCGTTAGGTTATGGAAAAGGGCAATAATGAGATACCCACCCTGGTCTGACTTACTTCTGCCAGATGTGGCTGAGGTCCCAGTCTGTGATGACTCACTTCCTGTCCTTGATCGTTCCCGTTCCTGAGTTTCTTCACTTCGCCAGCTTGGGTGTCTGGATAAAAGAGATTTAACAAAATACATCAGGTCCAGTTCAGTGATGGCTACCTTGGACCCATGCTGACCCCTCAAGAACTATCACTTTTTAAGTTTTATCGCATTGGCTTTATCTGTGGGGGTATAACCTGTCTCTCTTGCTCAAACCATTTGAAAGTGGCAGACATTTAACACACTTGGGTTCCAAATATAAGTATCACTTGCTTCAAAGTTACCTTTATGCCACTTTACTTTTACAAAAAGACTCATATATGCTGCTGCTACCGGAAAGAAATCCTAAGAGGGTTCTACTTTTACAAAAAAGATGAAAAGTGAAAACAGCTTTCAGTGTTGATTTTGCAGCAAGCTTTTTATCTGTTAGCAAAATGTGTCCTAAAATAATTGTTTGATTTACACCATTTTGGCTTATAAAGTTTTGTAGGAATGCTCTACTTCTGGACATTGGGGAAACCTGTACTTCACTAAGTGTTGGCTAGGGTTAAGAACATTCTCCTACAGAATCTGTAACTCTGTGCTCTGTTATTGACAACACAATTCTGCCAATCAATCAAAAAACCAGGCCTAGTTTTATTAGATTATTATAACTGGAAAATAATTTACAGCCTATACTTAGTACTAGTGAAAACATTCTTTCTATTCCATCTCCAATAACTCGAAGAGGTAAATCCATTCACCTCACTTTGGCTGGATTTTACTCTATACACTAAGGCAGGGTTTGGCAAATTTTTTTCTTAAAGGTCAGCCAAAATTTGCAGATGCTTGTGAGGGCCCAGGAAGCCTTTTGAAAATCATGAGGGACAGGTCACAACTCTTCCCTGACTAAAGAAACTGTCTCACTCACTGCTACTTGGCAGCTTTGGCCCATGAGCACTAAATGCTAGTAAGTGACAACCAGTAACACTCACACAAATTTCCCAAGAGTCCTAGAGACACAATGCCCCGTTAAGAATCATGGGCTTCGTGGATGGGAAATCTGTCCCTGAAGATCGTCTCACCTCTCCCGAGGCCGTCGTTCTAGTTTTGGCTCATCCAGCTGACGCTGCAGTTTCTCCTGTTCCTTCTGTAGCCGCTCTTCGACTTCTCGTTCTCTAGCAGCTGTGTCAACAGGCTTTGCCCCTCCAAAGATAGAGGCTGCGCGACTGGACTGGGAGGTGCTAGCGGAGGAATCATCTTCCTTAGGCGTACTCCGAGGCTTTAGGTTCAGTTTGGGTCTTTGGGGGGGACCTAAGTTAAAAAAAAAAAAGTAACAGTTTTTGGAAATCACCAGAAGCTGATGGCTAAAAGTCAGATTGCCAGATGTATCTCTTATGAAATGCTATTTAGTATTCAGATTAAAGAGTGGCCTAGCCAATCCAAAGGTAAGGAGGCAGATCATTAAACTGATCATTTACCATGATTACTATTATCTGGGGGGATTTTTAATTACGATAAAATATTGGATGAAAGTATCTTGTTAAAATATGTGGTCTGGAAGATGAATCATTTTAGTAGGCAGGTTAAGAAGAACTTGTAACACTATGCTGGGGAAGACTCCAGCTCTTATATTCTTTATCTCTGTGTATAATATATAAATTTGATAGGGATTCACAGGGCAAAGCATGCAACAGTGAATACCACAATGTCAACTTTTCTAAAGGGGTCTAATTTCTTCCTGGATCCAAGTTGTCAGAATTTCAGAATATTTCAAGGAGATTGTATTTCTCAAAAATCAGTGTTTATCCTAAACATTTCAAACATACAAAAGCTATAGGTTTTACATTAGTGGTTTCCGTTAACTTTTACGGTAACATTTTTCATCTGTTTAACTGTCAAGGGGCCACAACCAATGTGGACAGGATACAACTGGAGTCAGAAACAAGAACTCACTGAAGTCACACGCCTAATATAGGGTGGACCAGAAAATGAAATCCACATTATTGAAGCAACTCCACCACTCGTCCCACTGTGGTACACAGTGTCCCCTTCTTCCTCCTTTGATAATTGCATTACCTACTCAACAAATAATCTGAACACTTCTATTTCAGATACCATATCAACGCCAGGAACATGAAGAGGCAGAGCAGTGAAGGCCCTTGTCTATGTCAGAGGTACAAAGGGGTATGTTTTAGGCCATGAAGAGACAAAAGAAGGGTTTTAGAAGAAGAATAACCTAATTAGATATGGTTCCATAGACAATCCAAGCCACTGTGAAAACAGAGGGAAATGTAAGTAACATGGGCACAGCAACGACGTCTGAACAGTGACAGTGGCAGTGACCCTGGAGGAAAGGGGGCAGATCTTAGGAGTCGGGGGTGGGGGTGGGGGTGGGGTGGAAATCAACTATTGGGGGAGGAAAAGGCATGAAAGGCAAAGGTCAGTAGCCGACGAAGATTGCATCTGAGCCTCTATTTTTCAAAGTGGAGACAATACTTGTATAGTCTACCACATTGAATACTTAATCATTAACTCTAGGTGTGCTGTCTAAATAGAATTACAGAGAAGAATTCTGGACCAGATACCTTACTTAAATTTTAATTTTGGCTGTGTCACATTCGGAATCTCAGTTCCCCAACTGAGGTTGGGGACTGAATCCAAGCCAGGACAATGAAAGCCCAGAATCCCAACCACCAGGCCAACTAGGAAGCTCCCAGATATATTATTTTTAAAAATGACATCGCTGAAGTCAGAACAATAAATGGTGGCCATTTACAATATTTTTTGAGAGGTAGAGTTATAATACAACACGTTTTATGTAAGTGATCATAACGTTAGGGGCATTAATTTTACAATAGGTACACTGACATCTTACCATTAATGAATGAATAGCAACCATTTGGTATAATGGCATTGAAATAAGCAACACTTGGTTTTTAACCCATTCAGTTCAGTTCAGTCGCTCAGTCATGTCCGACTCTTTGTGACCCCATGAATCACAGCACGGCCAGGCCTCCCTGTCCATCACCAACTCCCAGAGTTCACTCAAACTCATGTCTATCGAGTTGGTGATGCCATCCAGCCATCTCATCCTCTGTCGTCCCCTTCTCCTCCTGCCCTCAATCCCTCCCAGCATCAGTCTTTTCCAATGAGTCAACTCTTCGCATGAGGTGGCCAAAGTACTGGAGTTTCAGCTTTAGCATCAGTCCTTCCAATGAACACCCAGGACTGATCTCCTTTAGGATGGACTGGCTGGATCTCCTTGCAGTCCAAGGGACTCTCAAGAGTCTTCTCCAACACCACGGTTCAAGAGCATCAATTCTTCGGCGCTCAGCTTTCTTCATAGTCCAACTCTCACATCCATACATGACCACTGGAAAAACCATGGCCTTGACTAGATGGACCTTTGTTGGCAAAATAATGTCTCTGCTTTTCAATATGCTATCTAGGTTGGTCATAACTTTTCTTCCAAGGAGTAAGTGTCTTTTAATTTCATGGCTGCAATCATCATCTGCAGTGATTTTGGAGCCCCCAAAAAATAAAGTCAGTCACTGTTTCCACCATCTCCCCATCTATTTCCCAGGAAGCGAAGAGACGAGATGCCATGATCTTAGTTTTCTGAACGCTGAGCTTTAAGCCAACTTTTTCACTCTCTTCTTTCATTTTCATCAAGAGGCTTAAGTTCCTCTTCACTTTCTGCCATAAGGGTGGTGTCATCTGCATATCTGAGGTTATTGATATTTCTCCTGGCAATCTTGATTCCAGCTTGTGCTTCCTCCAGCCCAGCGTTTCTCATGATGTACTCTGCATATAAGTTAAATAAGCAGGGTGACAATATACAGCCTTGACGTACTCCTTTTCCTATTTGGAACCAGTCTGTTGTTCCATGTCCAGTTCTAACTGTTGCTTCCTGACCAGCATATAGGTTTCTCAAGAGGCAGGTCAGGTGGTATGGTATTCCCATCTCTTTCAGAATTTTCCAGTTTATTGTGATCCACACAGTCAAAGGTTTTGGCATAGTCAATAAAGCAGTAGTAGATGTTTTTCTGGAACTCTCTTGCTTTTTCCATGATCCAGTGGATGTTGGCAATTTGATCTCTGGTTCCTCTGCCTTTTCTAAAACCAGCTTGAACATCTGGAAGTTCACGGTTCACGTATTGCTGAAGCCTGGCTTGGAGAATTTGAGCGTTACTTTACTAGCGTGTGGGATGAGTGCAATTGTGTGGTAGTTTGAACATTCTTTGGCATTGCCTTTCTTAGGGATTGGAATGAAAACTGACCTTTTCCAGTCCTGTGACCACTGCTGAGTTTTCCAAATTGGCTGGCATATTGAGTGCAGCACTTTCACAGGATCATCTTCCAGGATTTAAAATAGCTCAGCTGGAATTCCATCACCTCCACTAGCTTTGTTCATAGTGATGCTTTCTAAGGCCCACTTGACTTCACATTCCAGGATGTCTGGCTCTAGGTGAGTGATCACACCATCATGATTATCTGGGTCATGAAGATCTTTTTTGTACAGTTCTTCTGTGTATGCTTGCCACCTCTTCTTAATATCTTCTGCTTCTGTCAGGTCCATACCATTTCTGTCCTTTATCGAGCCCATCTTTGCATGAAATGTTCCCTTGGTATCTCTAATTTTCTTGAAGCGATCTCTAGTCTTTCGCATTCTGTTGTTTCCCTCTATTTCTTTGAATTGATCACTGAGGAAGGCTTTCTTATCTATTCTTGATATCCTTTGGAACTCTGCTTTCAGATGCTTATATCTTTCCTTTTCTCCTTCACAGCTATTTGTAAGGCCTCCCCAGACAGCCATTTTGCTTTTTTGCATTTCTTTTCCATGGCGATGGTCTTGATCACTGTCTCCTGTACAATGTCACGAACCTCTGTCCATAGTTCATCAGGCACTCTGTCTATCATGTCTAGTCCCTTAAATCTATTTCTCACTTCTACTGTATAATCATAAGGGATTTGATTTAGGTTATATCTGAATGGTCTAGTGGTTTTCCCTACTTTCTTCAATTGTAAGTCTGAATTTGCCAATAAGGAGTTCATGATCTGAGCCACAGTCAGCTCCTGGTCTTGTTTTTGCTGACTGTATAGAGCTTCTCCTTTGGCTGGAAAGAATATAATCAATCTGATTTGGGTGTTGACCCATACCGCCTACCAATTACTGGCTATGAGACCGTGACTGAGTTTCATTTCTTCACTTGAAAAGTGGGGCTAAAACAGCCTATTTTAAGTGAGACCTTACTGTAAGAGTCTGGCAAATAGTTTTTTCCTTTTTTGTCTGTTCAATTAAATTTTAATCTATATCCTAAGACAGATTGAAACTAGGCTTTATGTTCATCATGTTCATTTTAATCTAATGCTCTTTCTATCCTGTTCTGATGCATTTTTCTCTTTAACTATGTGCAGATTCTATTTGTGCCCATAACTGGAAATTTTCAACCAGTTACTACTCTAGTTGTAACACTCCATCAAGCAAGCAGACAAGATGATTACCTCTGTCATCCCGCCTATAATCATCCCGCGAGTAATCATCTCTGGAACTCCAGGACCGGTCATCTCGTCTGTCGTATCTGTCTTCATAGCGGTCCCCGCCTCCTCTGTAGTCGTCATCCCTACGGTACCCGCTACCGAACGCTCTTCTGCCACTGCCTATCCTGGAATCGTAGCCTGTGAACAGATCCCAAATTGTAATCATCACACTGGAGGGAAGAAGGAAGCTCTTAAAATAATTTGTGTTTTATAATGACCTCTGTCATAGTCTCTGCCACCTCGGTCATCATAGCGATCTCGGCCCCCGTATCGATCCATGTCCCGGCGTGGGCCATCACGGTAACTGTCCCGATACCCGTCACGATATCGGTCTGAATCGTAACGATCTCGATACTCTAGAGGAGAAGAGAGACAGGTAATGTCATTCCTTTTTCTTTGACGATACTAATAAAAACAGCCCAATAGGTCAGTTTGGTTTCGAGTTCATATTCACTGAGGTGTCTGTTTTTAATAACAAAAATACTATATCCAAGGCAGAATAATTTGTATTGAATTAAGTTTTCTCAGTAGTTATTTTCCTTATTTGTGGTTTAGCTTTTTGAAGTTTCAGTTACCTGTGGTCAACTACAGCCAAAAATTTTTACTGGAAAATTCCAGAAATACACAATTCTTAAGTTTTAAAATGTAACAACAGTTTGTGCTGTTCTGAACAGCATGGATGAAATCCTATGCTCTCTCCCTCCAACCTGTCCAGGATACAAATCATCCCTTTGGTCCGGCGTACCCACACAATATAGTACAGTAAGATATACTCTGAGAGAGACAACACATTCATTTAACTTTTATTACAGTATACTGTTACAATTGTTCTATTTTATTAGTAATCATTATTGTTAATCTCCAGTATACTTAATTTACAAATTAAGCTTCATTATAGCTATTTATGTATAGGGACAACACAGTGTAACACATAGGGTTCAGTAATATCCAAGGCTTCAGGCATCCATGTGGGGGTGGTGGTGTCTTGAAATGTATCCCCACAGATACGTGGTGGGGTGGGGGGGATATGGACTGCTATGTAGTCTGTAATAAACTTCCAGGATTAATGATTTAAACATTAAATAATATAAGCACAAAACACTAGAAGAAAATATAGCTGGAATCTTTCACACTTGATATCAAAGAATCAAAGACTACTTAAAAGTTTAGCATGGAGGGAACTCCCAGGTGGTCCAGTGGTTAGGACCCCAAGCTTTCATAGCAAGAGGCATGGGTTCGATCCCTGGTTAGGGAAAACAGGGTGTGGTGTGGCAGTGGGGAAAACAAAAATTTGGCATGGAAAAAAAATTACATATACCACAAATCAAAATGAGAAAAATACATGCAACATATGACAACTGGTTAATTCAAACACCTCAATGTCTCAATATGAACCAATTAATTAAAAAATGAAACAGCCAACTTAAAAGATGTTTTGAGTTTACACAAGTAGGTCAAAGAAAGATATTATTTTTGTGACAGCTTCATTTTAAACAATGGTTTCATTTTGCAAAGATCATCATTTTGTCTACATGAACATTCATCCACAGGTAGTTTAGATTTTATAAATTAAGGGGCTTCCCTGGCGGTCCAGTGGCTAAGACTGTGCTTCCAACGCAGGGGGGCACATGTTCAATCCCTGGATGGGGAACTAAGATCCCAAATATCTCGTGGCATGGGCAAAATAAAAAATTAAATAAACAAACTTTATAAATTATAAACTTGCACTAAGAGAGCAGGGATCCACAGTGAAGAAAAGCAGCACAGGAGTTATGCTATTATAAGATAGCATATTCTGGAAATATACAAAACATTTAGCATACTACTTTGCCCTACTCCCAAGGTGTCTTTTATGGGCTACTGGCTTGGGACAGGGGTCTCTACCCTTTGTGGCACAGTGTGGGGCCTACCTCTACCATGTTGGCAGGGCTAACTTTGGGGCCCTGGCCTAGTCTTTGTTATTATCCATCTTGCTTGCTCTAAATTTAATATCTGAGGTGACAAAACTGTCATGTTCCTGGGACCCCTTGGGTTGACTGTCTGCTTTTCCTTTCAAGAGCCATTTCTCCTCGTTATAATAAAACCTCTTGCATAGATACTGAAGTAAAAAGTACCTAAGTAGTTGTCCCAAGGCTCTGTTGAGTCATAAAGACTTCATCTAAAAATCAGATACAAACGTGACTTCGTCCTTCTACATCTTAACTATGTCAAGGACGCTCTTAAAATAGGACTGTATCTCTGCTTCCTCAACTGTACTTGGCACAGGGTTCACTAGTGTCTCACAAGAATCAAAATGTTTGTGGATTTAAGTTGCTCTTTCCATTGTTTAACTTAAAAAATATTCCAAACATACAAGAAACTATAGAAATGATAACTGACTTTGAATCTATTACTTAGGTTGAGTGGATATTTTGGCAATATTTTGCCATGTTTATTTCAGTTTTAAAATTTAAAAGTAGCATGTTACAAACGTAGTGAAAGAATTCCCTCCATCCTCTATCCATAATCATGAAGGTGGCTACATTACCATGCACATATCTTTACAAACTTACATGTTTACACTACATGATACTGCTCTAAAATTCCTCCACATTTTTGCTTTTCTTCCTCACCATAACAGGGTTTGGAAATTTCCTGGCGGTCTAGTGGTGAGGACTCAGCACTTTCACTGCCAGGACCCTGGGTTCAATTTCTAGTCAGGAGGATTAGGATCCCATAAGCCATGAAGCTTGGCCACACCAAACAGGTGTTGAATTTTATCCCTGTCATCACATGTACGTTATCAAGTATTCAATTATATCAACAAACCACTACTTAGTCACCTCTAAATAACACATTTTATTTGCATACTATTTCTCTCCCCTGTTAAAATAATGTCCAGAGAGCAGTATTTCATGTTTTGTTCACTGCTATATCCTGAGCTCACAAAAGTACCTAGTGTATGGGTAGACATTTAGGATTATTTGAAGGTAATGAATTTTCTTTTATTGTCTAATCACAAAACACCCCCAGAACACAGAAGAAACCAACTGGATGAAAATGAACTTACTGTCTCCAAAGCTATCATCACCCCTTCGAGGCGGGTAGTCATCAAAGCTGTCTGCAGCAGGACGGGCCCTCCAGTCTGTATCTGTTTTGTCAGAATCACGATTTCTATCTCGGCCAAAAGAACGATCATCCCTGTCTACAGATACATCAAATAAAAAAAACCACAGGTTAGCTCACAAAAACTGTTGCCAAATATTTCTCACATGCGTAGACAACCCCTGCTGCCTCACATGTGGAACCTGCTTATACCACAGCATTGTCATGAAGCCATCCCAACCCTGTAAGTGCACTCTTCAGCTCAACCAAGTGACTCCCTTCTTCACATTTATTCCTACTGGTTTAATGCTTACCTGTCTCATTTTCTATATAGGCCAGGAGCCTCTAAAACATACGTGAATCGGGCTCCTTTGGTGTCCAGAGTGCTAGGTATGTAATTTATTTAGCATATATTTAACGTTCATCTAAGTCAATCAGGGTTTCTCAGTCTCAACACAACCAACATTTTGTTGGACAATTCTTTGTTGTGGGGGGCCATCATACACACTATAGCACAGCCCCTGGATTCTTTTAGATGTCAGCCCTCCTCACACTTGTGACAACCCAAATGCCTCCCAATACTCCCAAATACTCCCAATACAAATGTCCCCTGCGAAGCAAAACCACCCTCAGGCAACAATTACTGACTGAGATTAAGGTAGGCCTCCACTAAAAATTTCTGGGGAAGAGCACCTCTGGTTTGTCATCCTAGGACCAGATGAAACAGAACACTCGAACACATTCAGTCAGCTTTCTCACCTTTATCCTGTGCTTGATCAGCAACGTCCACTCGAATTCTCCTGTTACCTAGAGACTGAGAGCATAGGACCATATTAACCAACCTTTTGCCCCATTATGCACAAATCCCATGAGTGACCTTGAACGTCTGGGCATAGCAGAAGCACTGGGGGAAGGAAGATAAAGGAAAAACACTGTAATCTAGCCAACACTACAATCTGTTGGCTAAAGAATCCTCTATAAAGACTTGAATATAAAATAACCTTGTAGAATTAACATTTAAGTCGGGCTTAAATAAATGTCAGTTCAATTATCTTACTATTTTTATAAAGTCAAATCTCACAGAATAGATTCAACTTTTTAACTATCACAGGCAATTTATTAAGTGTAATCCGTTTACATTATAGTCAATTCAGCAAACTTCAGACAATAACAGTTATATGGTATCCTTTTCTTATCCAGACCGAGGAATTAAAAATTAGGAATGCTATGAAACCTAAAAATGACATGAAAAGAAAAAACTTCCAACTTTTGTTTTTCATATATTAATATTTAACTAAACACACAAATTTTATTCCTGTTTGACATTTGCTTCAGATTATCATGGTGGTACTCAAGCCTGAAACAGGAAAAATATTTTAGGAGGAGCTGCTTTCAATCATGTCCAATGTCAGATTTGGACAACAGAATTATGCCACAAATGTCATTGGAAACTGTCTTCTCAACAATGAGAGGTTTCTGGAATTTAAAAAAGAGCCTTTCTTTTCCTTTTCAGATATAATCAGTTTGATTTCTAAAGTCACTAGAGGTAAAAAAGCAGTTCCTGGATTATAAACTTATTACTAATAAGCAACTAACTGTTTTAATATTCCTGCTTGGGCAAGCCTAACAATCCATACATGGCCTTAAATAACTGATTACATTTAATCTCCATTCCCCTTCATGTGTTGAGAGCTGCATTTCTTCCCCCTGCTGAACCTCTGGTGTGTCTAGACAGGAAAACATTTACAGGCAATAGTAGGAACGCAGGACTGGATGTTCACTGTCATTCCCAGGAGCAAGCATTACTGCTACAAATGACATTTTAGAAATGTTTCTGAGCCCTCTCAAAATTATTACTAGGCCCTGCTGAACTTGCTGAAGGGAAGTGCGACTTGCTAGATGTTGAAAGTGCAATACTGATAAATAATCCAGGCTTTTTTCTGTAGATATTGTGGGAATCTTTGAAATAGCTACAGACCCAGACTAAAAAATAATCAGTTTGCTAAACATAAAGAGTTGTTAGCTCCCAGCCCTCAACCCCACCCTTTTTATTTACCTCTTCGTTGAGGCTCAAGGCACTGAGCAAGGAATCCAGGTCCTCAAACTCAGCATAACCAAAACCTTTTAACCTCTCAGGATTGCTGGGCTCACGCGGTAAACGCACTGCACTGATCTAAAGAAGAAATAAGAAATAGTTCCCAAATTCAATGTTCTTGTTCACTTGCCTTCTTTTTTGACACTGTGTATGCAATAGATTTATCTGAAGAATACACAAGAACCTAGATGTCTCCAGGAGGAAAACTGGTACAGAGGGATACAAGAGAGACTTCACTATATACCTTGTTAAAATCTTTTCAACTTGAATAGTATGAATTTAACCCTTAGAAAACTTGGACAAGTTCAGTATATTTCTTGCACCCCTGACTTCTGCCTCATTTTGTATTTCTATTTTTTAGTTGTTTCTCAATTAAGAGGAATCGCCTATCCCACAATTAATTGATTTTCAATTTTTCTCTCTCAGATATTAGACTCAGTTTTTGCCAAAAGGCTTTCTGGGCAGTATATTTTATGACAAGCTGACTTATCTGAGAAACATTATTTACTGTTTTTACCTATTTATAGCTTGGCTGAATCAAACACTGGATTGTAAACTCTCACCATCCTTACCCGCTGCCAAATTCTGAGATGATAAAGCACTGAACCATACTTCTAACTACTTTCTTGTCACCTTCTGTGTCTGTTTTCTAATCCTTATTATGTATTTCTTCACTTCTCTAACATTGTGCATATATTCAAGTTATCTTTTGCATCACTGACTTGATACTTTATTCTGGCCTTCTGAGATATGGATTTTGTTAGTTGCTTTCAAATTCTATTTTAACTCCACTCATGAGTAGAGCAGGAAAAGGAATAAAATAAAGGGGAATAACGATGTCCTCTCATCAAAGTTTGGAAAAAGGACTTTTTACACACCTCATACTTTGTCTTTCTGGAAACTTTCCGATCAGTGTTTTTAAACATCTTGCCTTACGCTTTTTAAGCAAGCCTGTGAATCCCATTATATGTGAACAGATTCTGTTAACATAAACTACATATCTGTTCAGTTAAATGTATTCATATAAAATATTTAAATGTAGTTTTGCTATAAGCCTGAATGTAATTAACAAAATAGCTGAGTTTAGAGAAACTTTCTTCCCACTTTTCAACATTCAACTGGGTACATTACCTTTAGATTTCTTAATGAGAATGGTATATGTTCTTGACAGACTCTCCCTGTCTCAGTAAGGTATTAAATTTGTTGATAAGACTGTCCGACTGCTGCTGGATGAGAACATTCTCAGCCAGAGGGCCTAAATGCCACTTAATTATATGATTTTCTTTTCTAAGTCCATATATAACCTCAGAACTTTTCTCAACACAGGAATTCAAGAGACAATCACTATGCTACCCTCCCTATGTAGTTAATTACCTAAATCCTTTACACTTACATTTAATCCTCTAAAGAATTCCTTAATGGAGTCTTCTGTCACATCATAGGGCAGGTTCCCTAGGAAAGCAGTGTAGGGTGGAGATTTGGGAAGACGGCTCCGGTCGATATTGGGTTCCCGAGCAGCCCGTGGAGCAGTGGGCAGGATGGAACGGTCAATTGGAGGTGCCCGATACACATCATCATCATTACTATGCCAAGTGGTTGAAACTAGGGTAGAAAAGTAGACATTGAACAGCTGAGGCAACTTCCCTTGGTGCCACTGCAGAATGAGAGGACCTACACACGTGCCAAGTGCTAGACCATTTTATTCCATCTTACCTTTGTAGGAATCTTGTGTTTTACAGAAAAGGAAACCAAGATTTTGGGAAGGTTTTGTAACTTGCCTACCAAGGTCTCACAGGTGGTAGCCCAGCAGGATGGTGATCCTAGTGGAGCTAGGAGATACTGTCCCTACGGTACTGCCCATGAGTTTGTACTTCAGGTATCAACACTTACAGAAGGTACCATCCAGATGAAATTTCTTAATACAAAAAAAAATGATGGGTGATCAGATGTGTCAGGCCCAATGACTTTATAGCTCCTGCCTGTTGCCAGCTATTCTGTGAAGGCACGGAACTTCTTCAAATATTTCCCCACCATAATTACTATTCCCATTCCTTTCCCTCAGACCATTTTTGTTTACCCGGGAACACCATGCCTTCATACTAATAGCTCCTAGAACAAATTATTCCTTGACTGTTAAGTATAAACAGCTTACAGATTATACTGCTATCTTATTTTATGAGGACATTACAGAATTTTAGACCTAAAATGAAATCATCTAGTCCTTACTTTCCAAATGAAAACAAGGCTTAAAAGGACAGTACCCTGACAAAACTCTATTACTGTAATAGTCATACTTGGCATTAAGCCCTCTTGAATCACCACTTCAGTCCCTACTTCAAACTCACAGCCTTAACCTATTTTGTTATGTACAAATACATAAACATAAGATTTCAGGTTCTACAAAATTAGTAAGCGTCTTCCAAACTGCAAGTGTGAAGCATTATTATGGGATAGATTTTGTCCAGAAACTCCAGGCATGATGGAAAACAGAAGGAAACGCACCATCCCCTTCCAGATCGTCTGTTTCATCAGCCCAGCTGACTGGTTTGGGGACATAGGTGCTGCCTCCACCAGTCCCTCCATCCTCAGCCAGAAAGTCTGTTAGGGAGATAGTCTTCCCCTTCTTATTCTTCTTTTTCGCTGTTTCAAAAAGACAAGAGAAAGATTACTCATCAATACTTGGGCCTTTACAGAATTGTACACGGCACTATTGTTAAATGTACTTATAAGAAAGTAACAAAAAAGTCCCACCAAAGGTTTAGATTGTGGTACATTTATATGAAAGAATTTCATCCAGACATAAAGGAGAAAGCACAATGTACTGGGACAGAAAGCCCAATGAGAACTGAAAAATAAAATGCTGCTAAGTCACTTCAGTCGTGTCCAACTCTGTGTGACCCCATAGACGGCAGCCCACCAGACTCCCCCGTCCCTGAGATTCTCCAGGCAAGAACACTGGAGTGGGTTGCCATTTCCTTCTCCAATGCATGAAAGTGAGAAGTGAAAGTGAAGTCACTCAGTCGTGTCCGATTCTTAGCGACCTCATGGACTGCAGCCTACCAGGCTCCTCCATCCATGGGATTTTCCAGGCAAGAGTACTGGAGTGGGGTACCATTGCCAATGAGGTAGGGGCAAGCTTTTATTTCCTACTACATTCTCTTGTGTATCATTTGAGATTTTTAACTATTTGTGTTTAAGAAAGGTTACTACATTCATTGCTCCCGGGACACAAAGAAACAAAACAAAATCCTTACTCTTAATATTCTGACACTCCTTCCCTACCTTAACACCACATATGAAAACGAGATGTTATACTAAAGGAAAAACGTAAGAAAGCCCTGAGAACCAGCAATTTAAATGTTTTCCCTGGTTATGAAGTCTTTAGGAATCCTGACCATGGCTCTTTAACTCTCCAGTCCTTAGAACTTCTTCTGAGATGGCACCAGTCAGCAGCTAATGCAGAAGAACTGAAAGGACTAACTGAAGTTCTAGAATTGGCCCTTCAGAGCAGCTGTGACGCGGCTAAGGGAAACAAACAAACCCCCAAAACCGTAACAAGCAGCTCTGTTGTAACAAAGATCAGTTTCATGCCTTTTATAATGATGAGTTCCTTCTCCATGTTCTAATTTTCAACAAACTTTCAATTTTCAATCCAAAATGATGAAGAGTCTGTAACTTGATGCACCATTTACTTAACTGAACGAAGGCTATTCTCTCACCTGGTACTTACCTGTCCTTTAAAATACAATTTTCAAGAACTAAAGACCTGTTTGCTATGAATGTTATGAACCTTCTGGACACAAAATGAACCTCAAGAATTATGGTCTCGATGTGCAAAACAGACAAACTTGGCTACAATTACACAGGGAAAATATGGTCTTGAATGTGAAGTTTTCATGCTTCTCTCAAGTAACTTAATAGCAACCCTGTTCCAAAACTCATTTATGATCACCAGATTATATTGTGGATCTATCCTATGCTTTGGAAGAAAGTAGCTATGCAAAGTTTGATAATACCGATACTGCTCCTAGTTCATACGCAAAGGCCGGGGGAAATTTTAATTTGAATACATAAAACATACCTTTGTGGTAGAATGATAATGTATAGGCTTATTTTAGTTGTTTAATTAAAAAATGAGTGGGACTAGTATGATGCTAGCTAGAGAGCTTTACCTTCATGGGGCTTCATGATCTGTCTGGTCATTGAGAAAATAAAAATAGAACTGGTGGTCAGCCCATACAATAAGGTAAAGCCCAACGCGAGAATAATAGTTTGATTGAGGTATCGCTTTTCCCCCTTTGTTTTACATACAAGTGAAAGTGAAAGTGAAGTCACTCAGCCGTGTCCCCATGGACTGTAGCCTACCAGGCTCCTCAATCCGTGGAATTTTCCTGGCAGGAGTACTGGAGTGGGTTGCCATCTCCTTCTCCATGGGATCTTCCCAACCCAGGGATTGAACCCGGGTCTCCCGCATTGCAGGCAGATGCTTTACCATCTGAGTACAAATCTAATGCCAAAACAGCACAAGCTGGAAAACCAATCTGCCCTTTGTTTGATTTTGGCGTAAATCAATTTCCTAAATCAGGTTTTCTCAGTTTTTACCTCTTGACAAACTAATCTCACATTCTCCTTTAACGTCATTTGAAATTTCAAAATAGTGTGTCCAAAAAAGAAAATTAAAACACTGTTTTAGAATATCTTTTCAAACGATACATATCCCTTTCCCCTCTGATTCTGTGACTGGCCCCTCCAAAAACTTCCGGCTGAGAAATCACTGTTGGATGATGGATAGCATTCATATACAAACTAAAACTCTTCCTCAAGACCTCCAACTTCTTTAAAACTAGCAGCAGCACTGGCTCAATCATAATATAAGCAGCAGATTTAACAGAACAAGCCTTTAAAAAAGTAAAATTAACAAACCTAAATGCTCTCTCCACTCTTTTATTCTAACAATTGAGAAACAATGTTATCTAAATCCTTCATGCACCTTTTGCTCCAACAATATCTATGTCCATTCCATGTTTAGGACTTCACTGATGTTCTCTTCTTTACTAAGCAAAGCATCCTTTAATGCTCCAGCAATATCAAACCCTTGACACAATGACTGAGCTGATCCAACTCTTAAATGTCTTTAAATTTTTCATGAATTGGTGAAAGTCCAACCACGTAATAAAACACATCCCAATTACTTAAGACCAAATCCACTTGGACAAGAAGAAATTTTATTAAACCCTCTAACTGCCTGCTTGTCTCATTACAATTGTAATTTACTGACTAAATACTAGATACTTGTGAAGCTCTTTATATACTCATCTAGTTAAGCTTTGTTATGACAGGTATAAAAATAAATACTACAACTGATCAGCTTAACTCTTTCTCAATTTCTGCACTGTTGGCTGACATTTTAAGTTGGGTAATCCTTTGTGGGGGAAGGCGGGGAGACAATGTACCACGTATTACATGCTGCTGCTGCTAAGTCACTTCAGTCGTGTCCGGCTCTGCCCGACTCCACAGACGGCAGCCCACCAGGCTCCCCCGTCCCTGGGATTCTCCAGGCAAGAACACTGGAGTGGGTTGCCATTTCCCTCTCCAATGCATGAAAGTGAAAAGTGAAAGTCACTGAGTCGTGTACGACTCTTAGCGACTTCATGGACTGCAGCCTACCAGGCTCCTCCATCCATGGGATTTTCCAGGCAAGAGTACTGGAGTGGGATGCCACTGCCTTCTCCACCATGTACTGTATACTTAACAGCAATCTCCAAGCCTAGACTTAGTGTCCTGGGTGGGTGAGACAAAACTGCCCATGGTTGAGAACCAGCATTCTAAGTGGTATTTTCACATCAATAAATAAGTAGACAAACAAAAGGAAATGTTAGCCCTATACAAAGCACATTAGCAGAAAAGTGACTACAATAAACCAAATCTTCAGGATTATCAGGCTAATCAAAAGTAAAAATGCTTTAGTTTTCTTGGAATGTTTTCCTGTCCTAATTCCATTGTATTCGTAATAAAAAGCTCCAACTGACATATACTGGAGTGATAAAATCTATGGACAAGCTGTTAGTTCTTTAAATAAAACAGTAGACACCTTAAAGTACTTTAAGCAATAAACGCTTATTTGTTGTACAACGTAGCCCTACTTCTCCCTCTTTCTCAAACTAGTATCTCTTATTCAGGAAGGAGAATTCACATAGTTCTTAATAATTAAATGAGGCATTGTTAAAAAAAAATAAGTTTCTTGGACTTCCTTGGTGGTACATTGGATAAGTATCTGCCTGCCAATGCAGGAGACATGGGTTCAACCCCTGGTCAGGAAGATCCCACACTGCCACCGAGCAACTGAGCCTGTGTGTCACAACTACTGAGCCTGCGCTCCAGAGCCAGTGAGCTGCAACTACTTAAGCCCATACACCTAGAGCCTGTGCTCTGCAACTAGAGAAAGCCCTCTCAGGGTAACGAAGACACAATGCAGCCAATAACAATGGTAATAAAAAAATGCAACCCGCCCAAAGACCAGACTGCCTAGAATTAGACTTATGTACTGCTGTTTAGAGCACAGCATGAAAAGATGTTTCATACAGTGTGGCACAGTATCATAACATTAAGAGTTCTTGACCTTTACCATGCTACCGTTTTGCAGACCAGAGAATAAAGACCGAGTCAGGATCAACAAGCTTCAGCATCTTGCTCGTGCTAAGTCATATCCAACTCTTTGCGAAGTCATGGGCTGTAGCCTGCCAGGTTCCTCTCTCCACGGGATTTTCCAGGCAAGCATACTAGAGTGTCATTACTAGGGTTGTCATTTCCCTCTCCAGGGGATCTTCCTGAACCAGGGATTGAACCTGCATCTCCAGCACTGGCAGGTTGATTTTTTTTTTTTTAAACCACTGAGCCTTGACCCCTGTGTTTAATTGTTATGAGATCTCTTTGTCCAACTTCATCTTGACGCAATCTGAGGAAAATGCCACAATATTTTTTCCTTACCTCTCCACACATACTCAATTTTGATCACATATGGACCACAGCAATATCCGATACAAATCTAAGAAACTGACTTTGGTTGAGTGAACTTATAAATGTACACACATATATTTAACTACAACCAACCAGTTAAAACAAGAACACCCAAAACTCCAAAGGTAATCCCTTTCCCCATGATCAGGAAAACAAATTCTAGGATGTTTTGCAATGAATGCAATGTAGTAGGTTATTCTATCTCAAGTGATACATACATGGTATGTGACTTATACATTCTTTAAAAGTGACATTACTTAGAAATACAATGTTTTACCTTGATACTTCTCTTTGTATTTGTACTTAAATTTTCATAAGACATTTTAACTTTCACCTTCTGGGTATCTGGGTATCTTACTCCCAGAATAACAAACATATGGTACAGGAAGGGGTATGAAGATAGGTAATACATGAACTGCATATAATAGCAACCAGTGAAACCGTTTTTAACTATAGGAGTCAGCACTGTATGAAAACCACCACTGGACACTATCTTACCATAAAAAATAAACAAGATGCCACATATAATGGCATTCTGAAGTGTTATGCAAATGAAAGGCCTTGTGCGCACACAGGTACACTGTTAACAATCCCAAGGCAATCTAGTCTCACAAACTGCTAACCCATGTCAAATACATTTGATCCCCTATAGGTAAGGAAGGACACAGATGCAATAGTTAGCTTTGGGACACCTCCAGTTCTTGAAGTTCAGTAATTAGTCACACTGGATACTATATTATTGCAAAGAATTTTTGGTTTCATTTAAAAGTAAAAGGGAGTGGATATATGTACAGTTATAGCTGTTTCACCTGTGTACAGCAGAAACCAACACAACATTGTAAAGCAATTTTCCTCTAATTAAAAAAAAAAGTAAAAGGCCTGTTAAGTTTTATCATGTTTCTTCACAAAGAAAATATAAGATGTTTTTTCAGGGGCCATCAAGAAGTATATTGAAAATAGATTAATTTTATAGACCCATTAACACAGTGGGCCTGTATTAATATAATGGGTGTATACCCATTATACACCAAATCAATACGATGGGAAAAGATCCAAAGTGGGGAAAGAAATTTGATAATTTCTCAAGGGCTGTCAGATGTATTGTACCCGGATACCAGCATAAGTGTCCCTTATATGTATTACACAAGCTAAAAGATTCATGTAACTGTATTAAAGGAGATGAGGGCTTCCAATTGGGTAGAGTGGAAGAAGAGACCTCACTAAGCACATCTGTTTTACTAGTCTGGACTTTATTTACACAATGCTATCGGCGTCTTTCACCTATAAAAAAATTCCACACAAGTTATACAGAAAAGGAAAACAGGCTTTTCACTAATTATGACACTAAGACATCAAGACGGCAAATTCAGGCCAAAGTACTTCAGATGAAGCTCCTGGGCAGCATCCCAAACTTATGATGATAAACCAACCTTGTTAGTCCCAAGTTGATAATGGGAGAAGAACGAGAAGTTTCAAAGATTGCAACCTTACTCTGCCATCTGCAGATAGTGACCTTGAACGAGTAATTTTCATATTCCTCACACAGGAGATAACCAACATCTGCATTATCTCACAGAACATCAAATTAGACCACCGCAGAAAAGTGCCAGGTCAATTGTCAAGTGCTACACTAGTGAAAGATATTATGCTCAACTGCACGTCAATTTCCTCAATATTTTCCAAAGGCATACATCTCTATGTAAGAGAGAAGAGAAATTCTTGGTGAGAAATCAGTGTTCAGAGATAAGTCGTTCAATAAATGTTTTGTACAATGTAGGCTCATGCCAGGGAAAAGAGATCATATCCCCCATTCTAAAATCACTGTTAACAAAATGTTGGCACAACTCTCTACCAGGTCCATCAGAAGTGCAGGCAGACTTACATGAAAGTGATATTTCCTCTCAAATTCTAAACAATAAGTCAACTCCAGCCACTAGTATTCTTCTAAAAGGAACTCCTAGCAGTTGTGCAGTTACCCTAAAAAAAAACAGGCCCTACCCTACTGCTGCGGCTATCAAAACTCAACCAAAACGGAAGCTGTCAAGGGCTCTGATCTTGGTCACCACTGGATCTCCAATATCCAGAAGCATGCCTGACAAATATACAGTTCACACTCAAGTAAAACTGTGTTGACTGAGTAAGAAAAAGTCCAGAAGAAAGCTAGGTCTCCACCCTGTTTCCTCTCCTCCAACACGTGGGCGCATCACACCGGATTCCCTACCCCCGTCTTAACTCTAGTAGCGCCAACCTCCAAACCTAATACATTTACCCTTGGAAGAACATAGGGGCCGGATCACACTCTAGAAGGCGAAGAGCAAAAAGTGGAAGGACCTAAAGAGAAAGCAACAGAGGCCCGTAAAACCTTCCCATCTGGACTCTCGCGCGTGCTTTTCAGGCGCGCCAGTCTCCAGTACCCTAGGCTCTCCGACCGCGCACGCGCACCGCCACCTTCCTCCGCCCCTCCGGCGACTCGCGCTCGGGTTCTAACTGCCCCCCCTTTATTCCCTGCCCCCACTCCCGTCCGCAACGGCCTCGCGCCTTGGAGACCTAGTTCAGAGTGCACCCGTCCGCGCGCCAACCGCCTCCTTCCTTCCTCCACGCTTTCACGCGGGCACAGTGCTTCACGTCTATGAGAAGGCCTACATCTCCCGCTGATCTTTCTGCGCCTCCTCCTCACTCCAACTCAAGCCAGAGTCTACCATTACTCCCCAGTCCAACCTCGCGCAGATGGGGTGAAAAGGGTGTGAGGGGGGAGGGGAAGGACACCTTCCCCTCCCCCCAAACATCCCGAGGCAATAACCTAACATGGCCCAGCCGCCAGCCTGCCGCAGCCCTAAAATCCGAAGGGAAGAGGTGCCGCCCACCCCCCGACTCCGAAGAATCAGTGGATCTGGCTCGGAGAGTCGCTTCGGAGCCTGGTCCTTGGCCGCACTCGGCCGCTCACTCACCTGAGGCCGCCATGTTGGGAGAGGGAGAGAGAACGCAAAGGACCCGGATGAGGCAGTCACGTGATTAGAGCGAGCGCGTCGGGCTAGGAGACGCGAAACTGGGAGGGGTCGGGGAATTAAGGAGGGACACAGGAGGCGGGGCGGCGCTCCTCTAGGTTCGTAAAGCAGCGCGAGGAGGTGACGCGGCATCCGACGGGAAGACCTGCGCGACATGTGGCCAAAGGGGTGGGGCCTGCGCTGTCGCGAAACCCCTCACGCTTTACGTAGGGCGACGCGCGGACAAGGGGCAGGTCTCAGCCTGGGGCGGGGTCTCCTGATCCGCAGACTTCCTGCCTGTGCGGTAAACGGAAGGGGTGGTGCGGCGTTGTCAAGTTCCACCTCTCTGGCGCCGATTGGAGGCGGGCTGGAATCCAGAATGGGCGTGCCACAATTGGTTTCCTGGGAAGATTCTGAGTTTCTTTGTAAATCGCTTTTTGTTAAAGCAAAATAAACCACCATTCTGCTTAAGGATGGTTTTAATTGGGGATGTTTAGAAGGAAAAGAAGGTAACATTCATCACTTACTTGCCATGATCTTTTACTAAAAATCTTTTAATCCTTCGTTTTGCAAACTAAATTCAGTCAAACTCAGGCCCTTAGGATTTCACCGTCTAATGCTATCTGCGCTTCCTCTTGTTGCCAGGTTGTCCTTGAGACCCGGTGGACTGTAGCCCGCCAGTCGCCTCTGTCCATGAAATTTCCCAGGCAAGAATATTGGAGTAGGTTGACATTTCCTTCTCCAAGGGATCTTCCCCATCCAGGGATGGAATCCACGTCTCCTGCATGGGAAGAACGATCTTTTACCAATAAGCCACCAGGGAAACCCCATAGATAGTCATTCAATGAAAATTTGCTGTGCGCTCCTACCACGTGTCAGGCGCTTTTATTGGCATTTTGGGTACAACTGGAGAATAAAACTGCTCCAAAGCATGTTATATAGTTCAGTGAGGGAAAGACAGACAATAAGCAGTAATTAAATGAAATATTAGAAATGTTAAGCACTCTAGAGGTAATTAAGGTAATTTGATAAAGCTGATTTTGTGCAACTTAAATTGCATGGTCAGGGAAGGCCTCTGAGGAAGTGACATGTGAACTGAGATCTCAGTTACAGAGAGCCAACCCCCTGAGGAACTAGATCAAATGCTCCAGGACAGGAACATGTTGGCAAGTTTGAGTCTCAGTTTGGTGACGGGAAGGGGGGGCGCGGTAAAAGATGAGGTTTGAGAACTATGTTGGGGTTCAATCATGTGAGGCTCTGTAAATCAGGTTTAGGAGTTTGGATTTTATTCCAAGTGGACTGGGAAAGCGTGGAAAGATTTTATGCAGGGGAGTGTGAGGACTTGACATAGTTTTGTAAATGGTTACTTACTATCTTGATATGGGTGATGGTTACATAAGTGTATATTTAAGTACCTCAGATTGTACACTCAAGAACTGTGCACTTAGTGTATAGAGGTCATACTTTAAACAACAGTGATGACAACAACAGGATTACTCAGTTTACTGAATGGAGAGTGGGTTATACACCTGCACTGATGGGAAGAGAAAGATCAGTTAAAAGATTCTTGGTGCCAGGACCTCATAATGTCTTCATGGACCCTAAGCACTTTTGCCTTCATAGGCCCTTTTCTCCTTTAAAACAGTGTTAACATTATTCGCTGCACTGGGTCTTCCTTGCAGCCTGTAGGCTTTCTTTAGTTGCAGCACATGGTAGCTTCTCTTGTTGCAGAGCATGGGCTGAATTGCCCCATGGCCTGTGGGATCTTAGTTCCCCAACCAGGGATTGAACCTGTGCCCCCTACATTGGAAGGAGGATTCTTAGCCACCGGACCACCAGGGAAGTCCTAATATTAAAATTTGTATTTTATGATTATCCTGGTATAAAAACCAACATATTGATAAAATATATTTTCTTTGACCTAAATGTTTTTTTCTTATAATTTAAAAATAAGCTAAAATGTTTTTGTGGGGCCCTTAAAGTATGGTGGTGTCTAGGCACTGTGTCTGTTATGCCTGCTGAATAAGGCAACCCTGGCTGCTGTCATCCTAGTGAGAGAAGCTGGTGCTTTAGACATGAGTGTAGAGATGGAAAGAGATGGATGCAGATTTTGGAAGTGGACTAGATGTAAAAGGGCACAGGAGAAGGAACTCTCCCAAGCTTTTGGCATGAACACTTAGGTGATGCCATGCGTTTATAGTCTCTTTTCTCCGAGCATTGTTAGGGAATCCTGGAAAGAAGAGAGCCTGAATTCTGTTGTTGACTTTATCCAAACCGCTGACTGGTCATTGAAGCATGAATGCATGAACAATTCAGCTGAGGAAAGCAAAAAAAGAGTTGAATTGAGATCTGAGCTGATATCTGCCTCATGTGAGAAAGAGAGTTGGTAATTTGGGTCCAACCAGTCTAATTGCTTGCTAAAATGAAAACATAAACATTTTTGGAGGATACATTTGTTCCCTGTTCCTTCTGTAGGAAATTTCCACAAATTTAGTGGCTTAAAAAACATTTATTCTTTTATGACTCTGGGTCAGAAGCCTGAAATAGGTTTCACTGAGCTAAAATGAAAGTGTTGGCAAGACTGCATTCATTCTGGAGGTTCTGTGGGAGATTCTGTTTCCTTGCCTTATCCACCTTCTGTATAACTGGCTATGTTCCTTGGCTCATGGTCCGCTTCCTCTGTTTTCAGCCAGAAATGTTGGGTTGAATACTTCTTGTATTGATGAGTTTGATTCTGACTTCTCTTTCTGCCACCTTCTTTCACTGTTAAGGACCCCTGTGATACAATTGGGCCCACCTGGACAATCCAGTATAGTCTTCTTCTTGTTAAGGTCTTCCGGTGTGCCACCGTAATTCCATCTGCAGCCATAATTCCCTTTTGCTAGATAATATAACATATTCACAGGTTCCAGAGGTTTGGGTGTAGACATCTATTTGTTTGACTGCACTGGGTTTTAGTTGCAGCTGGAGGAATCTTTGAGTTTTGGGAACCCTTAGCTGTGGCATGCCTCAGAAGGATATGACAGAATCTAGAGTCTTCAAAACATAATATACATGATGTACTTGAATCAAAGTTGTTCAGCATGTGAGGAAAATGGAAAATGTGACGACAAGACAACAGAGACCAACCCTGAGATGAGCCAGATGTTGAAATGATCAGACAAGGACTTTAATGCAGCTATTATAACAGTGCTCAATGAGTTAAAGTAAAATATCCTTGTAATGAGTGAAAAGGTAGGAAATTTCAGCAGAGACATAGAAAATATGAAAAGAACCAAGAGGACATTAGAATAAAAAATACAGTGTCTGAAATAAGTTTCATGGATGACATTACAAGCAGAATAGAGATGATAGGAAAGAGTCTCTATACTTGAAGGTAGATCAATAGAAATGATCAAATCGGAAGAGAGGGAAAAGAGATTGGAGAAAAAGTGAACAGACTCTCTGGGACCTGTGGAGAATATAAAAAATAGAGCATGTTATTGAAGTCTCAAAAGGAGAGGAGAGAGTTGGGGTAGAAAATATTTGAAGAAATAGTACCCCTAAACTTTTCACATTTGGTTAAGATTCAGGAAGCTCAGCAAACCCTAAATAATAAAAAGAAAACTGCATTGGTGTATCATAGTCAAAATGCTGAACACACACCAATGATAACAGAAAAATCTTGGAAGCATTCAGAAAAAAAGTGACATTGTGTACAGGGGATTTGAATGGCCATGGGCTTTCCATGAACTGTAGAGGTCTAAAAACAGAGAAACAAGATTCTTAGCATGCCAGAAGAAGAAAGCTGAGAATAAATGACACCAGAGGAAATTCAGATGTTCAGGAAAGAATGGAGAGTTTCAGAAATAGTAGACTGATGCATAAAGAAGACTTTTTTCCCTTTAAATGTCTTTGAAATTCATCTCATTGTTAAGAGCAAAAGCAAATTTTAGAATATTGTCTTGTGGGATTTGTAATGTATTCAGGTGTAATGTCTGTGTTATTTACAACTATAGTGTAAAGGATGATGGTTCTTCTGTCTGAAGAAATACGGTATTAACTCTAAGTAGGCTATGAAAGGTTAAGGATAGATATTCTAAGCCTTAGAACAGGAACTTAAACAATAATGCAAAGAAATATAGTTAAAATTAATTAATATGGGATTTAAAGACATTTAATCAAAAAGAAGGCAAAAGAGGAATTGATGATAATTTTAAAAACTAGCTGGGGGAAAAATAAGATATGTAAAGCAAGCACTTGAAAGGGATGGCACATGAATTGTCTTCCTGAATAACAGTTTACATGGGGATTTGTACTTTCAAGAGCCTAGGAGTGCAGATTTTTGTTGCAATTCTGTTGCTACGCATCTGTGCAGAACAAAGGTAAACAAAAAAACACAATGCAAGGGGGAGTCAAATGGATAGAATATCGTACAGTATTCTTGACTATGAGGAATTTGAAGTATGCAGTGGCTCAGGCACATTTTGAATCATCTCTGGAGAAGAAGCAGGCATTCCTCAGTGGTGTACCCAGAAGAGTGGGAAAGAGATGGCTACGTGTGGGTGTGGATTCTCTTGGCAGCCAGCTACCTTGGGGAGGAGAGGAAAGGCTGGAAGACATCTGCCACTTTAGGATTCTGTTGTGAGCTAGCATTTGAGGAGGCTCTCTCCCAGCCCTTCTTTCTTTTTTTGCCCAAAGGCTAAGGATGCAGATACCTCCAGGAGCTAGGCAGCTAGTGGGAATGATTTAAGCAGCCTCATAGGCATTGTGGCAAACTTCATGCAGAGTACTTGCTCCATGCGGCAGAGATGTTTACTGCTCACCCCAATCCATGAACTCCCCATTTCTCAGCTCCCTGCTGAGGGGTGGGGAGGGAGACAGACTGGCAGTGGAGGAGCTGCGTCCCATCAAGTAGGAAGCATGTTAAAAGCTATGGAGCAGCTTGATCTGAACAGCTGCTGCTCCTTGCTGATCACGGAGAATATAAGTTGAAGTAGACGGAAAAGGTGTAAGCAATCTGGATCCCTGCGATATTGCCAGGAGGAGAGCTGCTCCAGAGAGTTGTCCGACTGACCCTGGACTTGGAGTGAACAAGAAACAAATCTTCATTCTAAGCTCCTTCCTCTAGTTTGTAGCCTAGCCTACCCCACACACTTTCTTTAAAGGCAGCAGTCACAGCTCAGTTCAGCCTCTTACTATCACGCCTAGTGTCGCCAGATCTTCCAGTTTCTGCAAGATAAACCAGAAATATGAGATTTTTTGGTGACAATGAATCAACATTTGAAAATAGATGTTAATTAGAAAAGTAAAACCTTGTATACCCCAAATAAGACTTTCCTGGGGGTCAGCTTAACCCACTCAGTTGGAACTTGAGCTCTGCATTTGGTGACTCATCAGTTCTCATCAGTGACTCAAAGCTTCTGTTGTCACTCCTGTTCAAATGGGGCAGAGATCAGTTCTTTAATTCACAGCACCTGATGAGCTCAATGATGCCTCCAACTCTGGGTTTCTTGCCCTGGTCTAAACTGTAGGGGGCAGCTGCTGATTGCTAAGTCACGAGTCTGACCTGGCTCCCTATAGCCAGCACTGATAAATGCAGCCTGTAAGAGTCCTAAATGGTTCTTCCTCATGGCCCTGACCTCGGTCACCTTTGCCTGACATATTCCATGCTCAACCTGAATGTTTCTTTATGCTTTCTGACCTAGTGATTTGCTTTCCCATATATGGCCTTGCCGTTTATGGTTGTGCCCTTTGTACCTAACTCAGTCCAGCTCCTTTCAACTTTTTCCTCTCAGTTGTTTTTTTTTTTTTTAACTATTTAGAGATTTGGATTCTGCCTTCTATTTCCCTGTGGGTTTGCTCTGGAATAGGTCTGGATTTTTTAATTAATTTCATATGTGCGTGCCTGGTAAGTCACTTCAGTTGTGTCTGACTCTTTGCGACCTTATGAACTGTATAGCCCGCCAGGCTCTTCTGTCCATGGAATTCTCCAGGCAAGAATACTGTAGTGAGTTGCCATGCCCTCCTCCAGGGGATCTTCCCAACCCAGGGATCGAGCCCACATCTCCTGTGGCTCCTGCACTGCAGACGGATTCTTTACCGCTGAACCGCCATGGAAGCCCAGTTAATCTCATAGATATCTCATGTTGAACAAATATTTTTCTATCCCAACTCTCCTATCTCCATTAAAGGTACTGCTGTCTTCCATGTCACAATCTCAAACTGTTGGTGTCAAGTTAACCTCCCCATCTAAAACCAACGCAGGTGTTAAGTATTCATACAGTGTGTCCTGATCTAGGCACTGAGGCTATGATGAACTAAAAAAGTCCATGTCTTCATGGAGCTTGCATCCATTTGGAAGTAGGCAGAAAATGAATATATATTAGGTCATAGGGTGATATGTGCCTTGAAGAAAATTGAAGAAAGTAAGAGATAAGGAGTGCCATGATGGGGGAAGGGGGTCAAGGGGACTTGAGTAGAAGTCAAGAAAAGAGGGAATGAGACTTAACGTACTTCAGGGCAAGAGTGTTGCAAAGGCAGAGACCCTGGGTGCAGGCATGCGTGGCATGTTTTGAGGTCCCTGGAGGGAGTTGCCCAACAGGGAGACTATTGTGGCTGGAGCTTGGTGGGCAGGGGAGAGGGTGATGGGGTGGCTACCCACCTCTCTCGTTTTTGCCTTCTGCTCCATTCCCACCACCTCTGTTCCAGCCTTGACTGTCCTTTCCCCTCTGGACTGGTTCAGGAATTGTCCCCACTTTGCCCAGTCTACCCAGTACAAGCTGCCCAGATGAGTCTTCTTAAACCTGGGTTCTATGATGGTTTTTTTTTTTTTTCCTTAGATTTTTGGCTGTGGTGGGTCTTTGTTGCTGCCTGGTCTTTTTTCAGATTTACTCTAGCTGTGGAGAGCAGAGGCTGCTCTCTAGTTGCAGTGCCAGGGCTTTACATTGCTGTGGCTTCTCTTGTGGTGGAGTGCAGACTCTTCCAGAGCACGCAGGCTTCAGTAGTTAACAGCACGTGGGCTCAGCAGTTGTGGCTCCTGGGCTCTGGAGCACAGGCTCAGAAATTGTGGCACTTGGGCTTAGTTACTCTGAGACGTGTGGGATTTTCTTGAACTAAGGATCAAAGCTGTGTCTCCTGCATTGGCAAGTGGACTCCTTAACACTGAGCCACCAGGGAAGCCTCTATGATGATTAATTTCATATGTCAACATGATTGAACTAAGGGATGCCCAGACAGCTGGTAAAACATCATTTCTTAGTATTTCTGTGAGGGTATCTCTGGAAGCCATGAGAGTTTGCCTCGCTAGACTGAGTAGAGATAACCTCCACCAATGATTCTGGTGGGTGTCATTCAATCCACTGAGGGCCTGAGTGGAACAAAAAGGCAGAGGAAGGACAAATTTGCTCTCTCTGCTTGTGCTGAGCATCTTCACCCCATCTCAGACATCTGTGCTTCTGGTACTCAGGCTTTTGAACTGAGTGAATGACACCACCAGCTTTCCTGGCTCTCCAGCTTGCACAGAGCAAATCGTGGGACTTCTCAACCTCCATAATAATGTGAGCCAATTCCTATAATAAGCCTCCTCTTATATTTACCTCTGTGTGTGCTGTTGTTTCCATTTTCTCTGAACTCTGACTAATACACAGTCCATTTCTTTCCAAGGCACTCTTCCCTAGCACTGAAAGCACCTCATAATCTGTCTTCAACTGGTTTCTCCAACTTAATGTTGCCCCCAACTTCTGTCTTGCTCAGAGCAGATGCTGGGCTTTCCTGCTGTTACTCGCAATTCTCTTCACCTAGAATAGCCTGTACCCTCTCAGTCTCGCAGGAGAAGCCCTACTCACTCCAAGACATTGTCCCAAGACTTCTTGGCCTGGCTCCTATTTAACTGTGTACTTGTTTGATTTTGTACTTCCTGGTGGTTCAGATGGTAAAAAATCTGCCTGCAATACAGAAGACCTGGGTTCAATCCCTGGGCTGGGAAGATCCCCGGGAGAAGAGGATGGCAACCCACTCTAGGATTCTTGCTGGAGAATTCCAGGGACAGAGGAGCCTGGCATGCTGTAGTCCATGGAGTTGCAAAGCATCAGACATGACTGAGCTACTAACACTTGGTTAATTTTATCCTCCTCATTAGATGATAAACTCCAGGAGCTATTTTACAGTCTCATTTTCCTCTCCTCCAAGGCCTTGTTGCCCAAATCCAACCTCTGACACCAAAGATGCCATAGTTTCACTTCCTGGGTTAGAAGTTGTTAGTCAGCAGAGGAGCATGTGAGGGCTTTGGCTAGAGATTTGCCATGAAGGGTTTCAAACCTGAAACTCACTGTGGCCTTTGGCAGGAAAGCAGTCAGGTTGCTCGTTAGGACAGGCTTGTTTGACAGCAGCAGGCTCAAATTCCCCTTCTTTTCCTTCTCACTTATCAGTGCAAGCTTTTTAATGCTGGAGAATGTTTGAGAAATAGCTAAAGGCCCAACCCTTGCTCCTGAGAAGTTTACAAAGCTGTAGTTAATTGTGTGCTCTTGACAGGTATTGGTAAGAATATAATTTGGCTGACTAATGTTTTTTATTGTATTTCTGTGGAGAAATGAATAGTGAAATGTTCTCTACTAGAGAAATCAAAGGTAAACACAACAGAATAAGGAGCTGAGGATGAGCTTGTCACAGATCCTGGCCATATTATACTTTTTCCCACGTTGACCTTGCCTGACCCGGGACCATTTCCTCCGCCTATCTTTCCTTCTCTAAATCTTGCCCATCCTTCAGGAAGCCTCCTGGATGACTCCAGAATCCATTAAGCTGTTTTGAATACCAGGGTTAATAACCTTTGCCCCAGAAGTTTAGAGCTTGAAGGTATCCTTAAACTCTTCGCTGCTGTTTTGTGCGAGTTCCCAACTAAATGGTTACTCCTCTGAATAATGGTAAGAATAACAACAATAGAGCAGTTAGTATTTATTAAGCATTTAATATGAGCTTGGTACTTTGCTAATATATCTATGTATTTAAGGTAATTTCATCTGCCCAACAACTCTATGAGGAAGTTCTATTATTATTGCTATTTTACAGTTGAGGAAGCTGTGTTATAGTATAAATTTTCAAAAAGGTAACATAATGACTCTCACACAAACATAAAGTGAATACACATCAAAGATATTATTTAACTCCCCTAATTAAGGAGAAAACCTGCAATTTGTTAAAAACCAACTGAAAGGAGATTCAAGAGCAGATAAATTTATGGGCAATCAAGAATACTGAAATGAAGTTGCCGTGTCCTATATATACTAAAATTTGGAATTATCTTTTCTGCTGGCCAGAAATCAATTTTATTATTTTTTTAATTTAAAAAAGTTTTGCTGCTGTGCTGGGTCTTCGTTGATGCGAGAACTTTTCTCTATTTGAGGCAAGCGGGGGCTAATCTATAGTTGTGGTGGGGTCTTCTCATTGTGGTGGCTTCTTCTGTGGAGCCGGCTCTAGAACGCAGGCTCAGTAGTTGTGGTACATGGGCTTAGTTGGTTTGCATCACGTGGGATCTTTACCATTGAGCCACCAGGGAAGCCCAGAAACCAATTTTATTTTAAAGTATATTTTATTATTATTATTTTTTAAATGAATAGTCTATTTATTTAGCAGAGGGAGGAGATGGCAACACTGGAAAGAATTGGTCTTCTGGCATGCAAGGCAGTAGAAGAGTCTGGCTATTAAAGGACTTGAGTAGCAAAACTGCCATCATTCAGCCTGGAGCTCCATTAATGCTGAATAGAAGCAGTGATGGTGTTTTCTCTACAGCTGCCCCAGCTGGGACCAGGTAGCACAGTGATAAAGAATCCACCTGCCAATGCAGGAGACATCAGAGACCCAAGTTTGATCCTGGGTTGAAAAGAACCTCAGGCTTCCCTTGTGGCTCAGCTGGTAAAGAATCTGCCTGCAATGCAGGAGACCTGGGTTCAATCCCTGGGTTGGGAAGATGCCCTGGAGAAGGGAAAGGCTACCCATTCCAGTATTCTGGCCTGGAGAATTCCATGGACTGTATAGTCGATGGGGTAGCAAAGAGTTGGACACGGCTGAGTGACTTGAACTGCACTGCAATGGAAGGATCTCCAGGAGAAGGAAACCCACTCCAGTTTTCTTGCCTGGAAAAGGCCATGGACAGAGGAGCCTAGCAGGCTACAGCCCATCGGGTGGCAAAGAGTCGGGTATAGCTGAGCACGCACCAGCAGCATGTCGTGTGCACCGGTGTGTGCTAACTCGCTTCAGTCGTGTTGGACTCTTTGCGACCTTATGGACTATAGCCCATCAGGCTCCTCTGTCCATGGGATTCTCCAGGCAAGAATACTGGAATAGATTGTTATTTCCTATTCCAGGAGAGCAGTGTATTCAGTTCAGTTCAGTTAAGTTCAGTCGCTCAGTCGTGTCCGACTCTTTGCGACCCATGAATCGCAGCACGCCAGGCCTCCCTGTCCATCACCATCTCCTGCAGTTCACTCAAACTCACGTCCATTGAGTTGGTGATGCCATCCAGCCATCTCATCCTCTGTCATCCCCTTCTCCTCCTGCCCCCAATCCCTCCCAGCGTCAGAGTCTTTTCCAATGAGTCAACTCTTCACATGAGGTGGCCAAAGTATTGGAGTTTCAGCTTTAGCATCATTCCTTCCAAAGAACAACCAGGACTGGTTGGATCTCCTTGCAGTCCAAGAGACTCTCAAGAGTCTTCTCCGACACCACAGTTCAAAAGCATCAGTTCTTCGGCACTCAGCCTTCTTCACAGTCCAACTCTCACATCCATACATGACTGCTGGAAAAACCATAGCCTTGACTAGATGGACCTTTGCTGGCAAAGTAACATCTCTGCTTTTCAATATGCTATCTAGGTTGGTCATAACTTTCCTTCCAAGGAGTAAGCGTCTTTTAATTTCATGGCTGCAATCACCATCTGCAGTGATTTTGGAGCCCCCCAAAATAAAATCTGACACTGTTTCCCCATCTATTTGCCATGAAATCAGCAAAGTCATGTATAAGCTACAGTCATGTATGACTCTTTGGCGACCTTACCCCTGGATATTTAGCCATAGAGTCTATCTCACTGTCCTTCTTAGAAATCTGTGAGCTACTTAAAAGCCTTTAACAAATGTGTCTTCTTCTTTAATTCAGAAAGCAATTTTATCTCACTGTTTATCTCAATGTTCATTTGCATTTCTGTGACCCCACATTGTCTGCATTACTGTCAGTTTTTCCAACTTGCAGAGCTATAAATGAATTTAATAAAAATCATCAAATGAAGTTCCCTGGTGGCACAATGGATGGGAAGCTGCTTGCCAATGCAGCAGACATGGGTTCAATTCCTGGTCTGGGAAGATTCCACATGCCTCGGAGCAACTAAGCCTGCGAGCCACAACTACTGAAACCTGCAGGCCCTACAGCCTCTGCTCTGCAATAAGAGAATCCATCCAGAAGCCCGTGCACCACAGCGAAGAGCAGCCCCCACTCGCCACATCTAGAGAAAGCCCGAGCCTAGCAACGGAGACTTAGTACAGACAGAAATAAAATAAGTTAAAAAAATCATAAAACAAAAGCAATCAAAGACTGTACTGAACACATTATCTTCTTGGCATATCATAGTTTTACAAACTTAAAAAACCAAAGGCGTAGTCATGAACAGAATCAAGTAACACTGAAAGGTCCCTAGACAAAGCCCAGCAGTCCTCTGAAAGGCACCCAGTAATCTCTTGCTCATTTTGGTCTATGATTTTTCCTACGTTGACTGTGTCTTAGAGTTCTTTCATACTTAGGTATTGAGCACAGCACCTAGTGCATGTTAGATTTTCCACGAGTGCTGATTGGTTGATAGATGAGAATTACTTTTTAAATTATTTGTTTATTGTTTTTGGTGGGGTTGGGGCTCTGTTGCTGCATGTGGCTTGCTCTAGTCGTGGAGGGCGGGGGCTGCTCCGCGTTGCAGTGCACGGGCTTCTCATTGCAGTGGCAGAAGTCGTGTTGCAGAGCCCAGGCTCTAGGTGTCCGGGCTTCGGTAGTTGTGGCAAATGGGCTTAGTTGCTCCACAGCATGTGGGATCTTCCTGGACCAGGGATGGAACTTGTGTCCCCTGCATTGGCAGGTGGATTCTTATCCACTGTGCCACCAGGGAAGTCCTGATGAGAATTATTAAATGATTGTAAAGCTTGTAGTAGATTGAACTTCATGACCAAAATATTTTGCATCTCTTTCATCAAGATGTAGAGTCTAATGTCCTGCTCCTTGAATCTGGAATTGTCTTGTGACTTGCTTTGGCCAGCAAAAAGTTAAAACTTCCAGAGAGCCCACAGCTTCCACTTTCAGTGTCTTGGGACCTGCTGTTACCCAGTAAGAAACCCAGGCTCTTCTTCTGGAGAGCCACATGGAGGAGAACCAAGGAGCCTTGACTGAGAGTCCCAGCCGACCCTAGTGTATGTAAGTGAGGCCAGCTTGGACCATCCTGGTCCTGGTGACTGTAGCCGCTTGAGCAACTTCAGGCGAGGCCAGCAGAACTGCCAAGCTGAACCCAGCGAAAACTGTGACCTAATAAATGATTGCTGTTTCAAGCCTCTAGTCTTGGGTGTTTTGTTTTGTGTTGTTATTCAGTCGCTCGGTCATGTCCGACTCTCTGCGACCCCATGGACTGCAGCACGTGAGGCTTCCTTGTCCTTCACCCTCCTTTGCTGTGTAGGGATGGCTACACCGATGGAGAGGTGTCTCTGCAGTCACAGAATGTCAGCAGGGGACAGGGGACAAGTAGCAGATATAGGCTACTGCCCGTGCTTGAATTTTCTTGGCTCAAATATCTTGCGCCCCAGCTGACTGGCACCCCTGTGCTGCTCCTTGACAGAAATATCACTACCTAAGTATGCTCTTTGGCTCCAAACCTTCTAGGTGTGCACAGGGCTGTTTAACAGGAGCGCTGTCTGCACTGGGTGGTGATGGGGGGCGCTGGTGACTCATTAGAGCAGCAGGAGTCCACCCTCTTCAAAAGAAGAGCAGCAGTGAGCAAGCAACTTTCTTCTAGGAACTTTACATCTAGTGAGGACATGTGTGTCCAAATTCAGGTGTAAAGTTAAACCTGTTGTCAGTATCGGCCTCCTCCCTTCCTCAGGTGTGTCATGTGACACTTTTACTTTCCAAACATCTTTCTGCTTAGCATGTGTCAGTCCCAGCATAGCCCAGTGAGTGAGAACAGGTGAGGAAATCCAGAGAAACCTCCAGAGCAGCTTAGCTGCGGACCAGATCGCAGGCCTGCTGCAGTTGCACTGACCCAGTGCTGGAGACTCCCTAGAGCCGGCCCCCTGGGCAGCCCAGTATCTCTGACAGCCCTCAGTCCAGGCTGTACATCCAGGACATGCGTGTGAACTCCTGAGATGATGTTGGTGGCAATATGGTGTCCAGGAAGATCTCTATTCCTTTCTACTAGCCCCTTTAGCTGTGTGATCTCAGGCAGTCACTCAACCATGCTCAGTCTCAGTTTGCTTACTTGTAAAATGAGATTTAAGTTATACTATGAAATTGCAGAAACTTAAAAAAACCTGTAAACAGTGGTTACATCTGGTATAAGGTAAGAGGCTGGGCATCTGGGATAGGATGAAGACTTACTCTTTTTTGCTGTTTTATTCTCTGGTTTGTTTTATCTTATTTTTAAAATTTATTTATTTTTTGGCTATGTCTTGTGGCATGTGGGATCTTAATTCTCTGACCAGGGATCGAACCTGTGCCCCCTACAGTGGAAGCTTGGAGTCTTAACCATTGGACCGTCAGGGAAGCCGCTTTATTTTTCAGATTCCACATATAAGTGGTGGCTCAGACAGTAAAGAATCTGACTGTAATGCAGAAGACTGGGGATTGATCCCTGGGTTGGGAAGATCCCCCTGGGGAAGGGAATAGTTACCCACTCCAGTATTCTTGTCTGGAGAATTCCATAGACAGAGGAGCCTGGTGGGCTATAGTCCATGGGGTTGCAAAGAGTCAGACACAACTGAGCAGCTAACGCATACGTAAATGGTAACATACAGTATTTGTGCTTCTCTGTCTGACTTGTTTCACTTAGCATAACGCCCTCCAAGTCCATCCATGTTGCGGCAAATGGCAACATTTCATTCTTTTTTTATGACTGAGTAGTATTCCGTGTGTGTGTGTGTGTGTGTGTGTGTGTGTGTGTGTGTACACCAAATCTTCTTTATCCATTTTTCTGTTTTATTTATTTTCAGCCATACCACATAGCTTTCAGGATCTTAGTTCCCTGACCGGGATGGAACCTGCGCTCTTGACAGTGAAAGCACTGAGACCTAACCACTGGGCCACCAGGGAGTTCCCTATCCATTCTTCTGTTGATGGATATCTTGGCTATTAAAAATAATGCTGCTATGAACATTGGGGTGCATGTATCTTTTGAGTTAGTATTTTTGTTTTCTTTGGATATATACCCAGGGGTGGAATTCCTGCATCATATATTAAGACATCCCTGGAGGAGGAAATGGCAACCCACTTCTTGATGGCAACCCCAGTATTCTTGACTGGAGAATCCCATGGACAGAGGAGCCTGGGAGGCTACAGTCCACAGGGTTGCAAAGAGTCAGACATGACTGAAGGGACTTAGCATGTACTCTTGTTAAGACATACTTTTCACTGTATATCTTTTTTACCATTCAAATTTGTGGTTGTGATGACTGAGTTTATGTGAACTTGACTAGGCTAAGACATGCCCAGATTGGTAATAAAATTATTTCTGAGTGTGTCTGTGAGGGTATCTTTGGAAGGTATTAGTATCTGAATCAGTAGATTGAGTGAAGAAGATCCTCCTCACCAGTTTGTATGAGAATCGTCCAGTCTGCTGAGGGCCTGAATAGAACAAAAAGGTGTAGGAAGGGTGAATTCACTCTCTCTACTTCAGCTGAGACGTCCACCTTCTGCCCTCAGACATTGGTGCTTCAGTGGGTCCTTGCATCAAACCAGGACTTATGGGCCCCATCAGACCACTGGGCCCCAATTCTCAGGGCTTTGGACTCCGATTGAATAACACCACTGACTTTCCTGGGTCTCCAACTTGCAGACAGTAGCCTGTGAGACTTCTTGGCCTCCATAACCATGTGAGCCAATTTCCATTATTCTTGTCTTGGGAATTCCCTGGTGGTCCAGTGGTTGAGACTCCATGCTTTCACTGCGTAGGGCCCAGGTTTAATCCCTAGTCAAGGAACTAAGATCCCACAGGCTGTGAGGAATGGCCAGATATAAATAAATAAATCTTGTCCTTCATATCTCTCTATATTTCCTATTGGTTCTGTTTCTCTGGAGAACTCTGACTGACAAGGTAATTGAAGGGCAAATGTTATTAATTCAATAACAATGCTAATTGACCAAGAAATAATTATTAGCTCATAATAATTCTAATTAGCCAATAAATGTGCATGAGTTCTAAGTAACTTCAGTCATGCCCAACTTTTGGCGACTCTGTGGACTCTAGCCTGCCAGGCTCCTCTGTCTATGGGATTCTCCAGGCAAGAATACTGGAGTGGGTTGCCATGCCCTCCTCCAGGGGATCCTCCTGACCTGGGGATCGAATCCAAGTCCCTTCTGTCTCCTGCATTGGCTGGCGGGCTCTTTACCACTAGTGCCACCTGGGAAGCCTCAGGCCAGTAAATAAATATATCTAAAAAATAAAAATAAAACTGTGTCTTTCTCCAGTGGCATACTTGAACACTCCTTCCTCTACAGGACAAAATTATTTTTAGAAAGAATCGTTTTTTTTCTTGATTCATTTTTTAGCTTCAGAATAATTAGAAATTTAAAAACATTTTTTAAGGGATTTCCCTGGCAGTCTAATGGTTAAGACTCATGACCCCCAGTATAGGGGTCATAGGTTAGATCCTTGGTTGGGGAAGTAAGATCCCACAAGCCATGAGGTACAGCCAATTTTACATATATATATATATATATATAATATACATATAATATATATATACACACAAGATATTCAAATTCAGTATAACATTTTATGTATGAACTAAAGTTTACAACTTACCAAGCAAAATATTCTACCTTGCAGTTTGTAGTCATTATTTTTAATTTTAAACACAAATAAAATTTTGAAATGTCCACACAGAATGATGAATTGGAGTAAGCCAAAGGTTGTTTCTTAATAATCACTGTGTGTGGTCATTGTCTATTTCTTGTCTACAGTCTAAATAAACCCAGAAGATGTATTATCACAAAGGCTGGCTGGGGAAGTTAGTTCAATTGCTCAGTTGAGCCCAACTCTTTGTGACCCCATGCACTGCAGCATGCCAGGCCTCCCTGTCCATCACCAACTCCCGGAGCTTGCTCAAACTCATGTTCTTCGAGTCGGTGATGCCATCCAACCATCTCATCCTCTGTTGTCCCCTTCTCCTCCTGCCTTCAGTCTTTCCCAGCATCAGGGTCTTTTCCAGTGAGTCAACTCTTCGCATGAGGTGGCCAAAGTATTGGAGTTTCAGCCTCGGCATCAATCCTTCCAATGTATATTCAGGACTGATTTCCTTTAGGATGGACTGGTTGGATCTCCTTGCAGTCCAAGGGACTCTCAAGAGTCTTCTCCAGCACCACAGTTCAAAAGCATCAGTTCTTTGGGCTCAGCTTTCTTTATAGTCCAACTCTCACATCCATACATAACCACTGGAAAAACCATAGCCTTGACTAGATGGACCTTTGTTGGCAAAGTAATGTCTCTGCTTTTTAATATGCTGTCTAGGTTGGTCATAACTTTCCTTCCAAGGAGTAAGCGTCTTTTAATTTCATGGCTGCAGTCACCATCTGCAGTGATTTTGGAGCCCCCCCAAATAAATTCTCTCACTGTTTCCAGTTTCCCCATCTATTTCCCATGAAGTGATGGGACTGGATGCCATGATCTTCGTTTATTGAATGTTGAGTTTTAAGCCTATTTTTTCTCTCTCCTCTTTCACTTTCATCCAGAGGCTCTTCATTTTCTGCCATAAGTTTGGTGTCATCTGCATATTTGAGGTTATTGATATTTCTCCCGGCAATCTTGATTCCAGCTTATGCTTCATCCAAAGGCTTGGAGAATTCTGAACTGTTACAAACTTCTCTCAAAATGAACAGGGTATTCGCTGGGTAAAGAATATTATGTTTATTGGTAGATAAATAATGAAAATGTTCATTTGAAGTTTATACATTTATTATCAAAACTCAACAGTCATCATGGCAATCATTTAACACTTGGACCAACAAAAGATTTCCTTATGAAATATTTGATCATTGACCTTATTTTTTACTTTTTGGCCAGGTGGCATGACTTGCAGATTCTTGCTAATAGTTCCCCGACCAGGGATGAAACCGGGGGCCCCTGGCAGTAAGGGCAAGGAATCCTAACCACTGTGCTGCTAAGTCACTTCGGTCGTGTCCGACTCTGTGCGACCCCATAGACGGCCGCCCACCAGGCTCCCCTGTCCCTGGGATTCTCCAGGGAAGAACACTGGAGTGGGTTGCCATTTCCTTCTCCAATGCATGAAAGTGAAAAGTGAAAGTGAAGTCGCTCAGTCGTATCTGACTCTTAGCGACCCCGTGGGCTGCAGCCTACCAGGCTCCTCTGTCCATAGGATTTTCCAGGCAAGAGTGCTGGAGTGAGGTGCCATTGCCTTCTCCGCCTAACCACTGTACCACCTGGGAATTCCCTTACTGACCTTGTTTAGAATTGTCTACACATGAAGATAAGAAAAAACAGGCTTTTAGTCAGTTTTATTTTTTTTTAATTTCTCTACTGACAACGAGCCCCCTTGATGCCTAATTCAGGGTGGACGGTTCCCACAGCTCTGCTCTCCTCACAAGGTCCTTGTTAAAGACCAAATGGGATAATATCCTCTTGGGTCTCAAATTCAACTGCTGCAGAGTGCAGAGGGGCACGTCTGTAAAGGGGTGTAAGTCACAGAGCGCTGTGCGGTCCGTGGAAGACCAGGAGGGCGCGCCCTGACTAGAGATGTTCACTATCAGTCTTCTTTCTTTCTTTCTTTTTTTTTTAAGTCATGTCAGTCCTGTGAGCTAGGCAGGAAGCACCTTTTAAAATTTTTTATTTCTTCTGGCTGTGCTGGGTCTTCGCTGCTGGGCGGGCTTTCCTCTAGCTGCGGTGCCCAGGCTTCTCATTGCAGAGGCTTCTCTTGTGGTTCCTGGGCTCTAGAGCGCAGGCTCAACAGGTGTAGTGCACAGATTTAGTGGCTCCCCGGCAGGTGGGATCTTCCCGGACTAGGGATCGAACCTGTGTCTCCTGCACTGGTAGGCAAACTCTCTACCACTGGACCACCAGGGAAGCCCTGTTTCCCTTTCTGAGGCAGGTCCAGTCTGCCCATGGGGTGGGCTGACAGTCTATGGCACCCACCACTAATAAACAATTCAGACTTAGGTCTGGGCTGACTTCAAAGGTCTTTCCACTATACCATAGTGAAATATCTCCTTACTTTTAATTCATAGGTAGGTACTGACGTATGTCCCAAGTCAGAAAAATAAACAAGGGAGCCCTGGAGAAGTGGAGAGCTGAAGCAGGTGGGAGTTATATGAGAAGTGCCTACTGGTCCCTATGATACAGAAGGAGAGAAGGGGATGGACCACAGGGACGGCAAGTGTGGCTCTGTATGAGGGGAAAGGTGCAGGGTTGTTCTATCTGTGGGGTCCTCACAGTGGAACAGAGAAAGCAGCCCACCAATGGGAACATTTACAATGCGAAGTTATTTTTTAAATGATCAGAGAGATGTTTGTTGCAATTCAGTTTATGATGGCAGAAAACCAAAGTCAATGTAAATATCCCAAACTAGGGGAATGGTTAAATAAATTGCTCTATATCCATTCAATGAGGGGATACTCTTCAATCCTTAAAAATATTATTAGAGGAAGAATGTTTGACAGGGAAAGAAATGTCCATTATATATGTGATATGTGAAGAGATTATAAAACAGTGGGTACAATCTAATCTCACTTTTGTGAAATTAAGACAAGTATGCGAAAGTCGCTCAGTTGTGTCTGACTTTTTGCGACCCATAGACTATACACATAGTCCATGGAATTCTCTAGGCCAGAGTACTGGAGTGGGTAGCCTTTCCCTTCTCCAGGGAATCTTCCCAACCCAGGGATTGAACCCAGGTCTCCCCTACTGCAAGTGGATTCTTTACCAGCTGAGCCACAAGGCTCAAGCCCTAATAGCCACAAGCCCTATAAAAGACCTTGAAAGCTACACATCAAGGTGTTAATAATAGTTATCTCTAGGTGGCGGTATTCTGAAGGTTTAAACTTTTTCTTATTTCTGTTCATCTGTGTTTTCTAATTTTCTACAGTGAACACATCTTACTTAGGTACAATAAGGAAAAACCACATTTATTTTTTAAAGCATGGTGAGAGTCACTGGATAGGAATCAAAGATTGTGTTAATAGGTTAATGAAAGTGAAAGTGAAAGTCACTCAGTCGAGTCTGAGTCTTTGCTACCCCATGGACTATAGCCCCCCAGGCTCTTCTGTCCATCGGAATTGTCCAGGCAGGAATACTGGAGTGGGTTGCCATTTCTTCCTCCAGGAGATCTTCCCAGCCCAGGGATCAAACCCAGGTTTCCCTCCTTGCAGGCGGATTCTTTACGGTCTGAGCCACCAGGGAAGCAACTGAGCTAATCTGGAAGAGAACCCAGTAAAGGGCCAATGACTTTCCACCCAGGATGAAGGAGAGTGATAGGTGTTTGTGTGTGAGGAGGGGCCGAGGTGGGGTGGGGAGGAGATGGAGGGCACGACCAGGAAAGCTGGGATAGCTTGGGTACAAAGAAGCTGTCAGGGATTGGGGCTCTGCACCTGCCGTTACCAGACCCTTGACTGCTGGACCATGGTCTTTGCGTCTCTGTCCTTATCTCTGGCAAGGCCCTGCAGGAATGAACTTCAAGCATAGATGAACTCTGGATGTGACTTTGTCCACTGAGGTCATTTGCATTCCAAGAAGCTGTGATTCTATGAACTCTGCCCAGTGAGAAGGTCGAAAAGAAATTGGAGGTGAATATGGGTGATGGTTGTTCAGTCGCTCAGTTGTGTTGGACTCTTTGTGACCTCATGGACTGCAGCACATCTGGCTTTCCTGTCCTTCACTATCTCCTGGAATTTGCTCAAACTCATGTCCATTGAGTTGGTGATGGCATCCAAGCATCTCATTCCCTGTTGCCCCCTTCTCCTCCTATGCTTGATCCTTCCCAGCATCAGGGTCTTTTCCAGTGAGTTGGCTCTTCACATCAGGTGGCCAAAGTATTGGAGCTTCAGGTTTAGCATCAGTCCTTCCAATGAATATTCAGGATTGATTTCCTTTAGGACTGACTGGTTTGATCTCCTTGCAGTCCAAGGGACTCTCAAGAGTCTTCTCCAGCACCACAGTTTGAGAGCATCAATTCTTCACTGCTCAGCCTTCTTGGCAACCCACTCCAGTATTCTTGCCTGGATAATCCCATGGACAGAGGAGCCCGGTGGGCTACCGTCCATAGGATTGCAAAGAGTTGGACATGACTGAAGGGACAGCATACACGTGCAGCCTTTTTTATGGTCCAACTCGCAAATCCGTACATGACTACTGGAAAAGCCATAGCTTTGACTAGATGGACTTTGTTGATGAAGTGATGTCTCTGCTTTTTAACATACTGTCTGGGTTTGTCATAGCTTTTCTTTCAAGGAGTAAGCGTCTTTTAATTTCTTTGAAATTGAAATTAAAAGAATGTGGGTGGAGCAGCCGACTGTTAATAGCTTTGGCCAGATGGTGGTGCTATAAGGCAGAGAATCAGAGCACAGCGCAGTAGTCCCGGGTTAGGCTGGAACAGCCATCTACTTCTGAAAAGCCACCAGAGGGCAGTCGAAGGTTAAGAGGATGCGGCTTCCCAAGGGCCTGCTGGAGCCAGCGGTGTACAATACCATTCAATAAAACGGATCATTATAACAATGAAGTGCCAGGGACAAAACAGAATAATTCAAACAGGTGCAGATCTTGAAGCTAAATGCTCAGAGGAAGCTCAGAGGACCTGCCCAGCCACTGCCCTTGCCCACCCCCTCTCCCCTACACGCTCCTGGCTGTGAGCCTCCTCCCTCACCAGGCCTCTTCCTTTCCCCTCTCTGTTCTCCCTCCCTACCCCACGTTCTCTGAGCACCTTCTGGGCACCAGAGCACTTGACCAGAGCCTGGAGTGGAAGCCAGAGCCTGACAGATCCCTTGAGGATGAGGTAGGAGGGAGCTAAGTGGGGGGCAACGCGTATGAGTAGCATGGGTGTGTGAAGTGTGACGGTCACTCTCAGGTCCTTGGGCTGGAAAGGGTTCCTGGTTACAAGAAGTGGGGGAAGCTCAGTGTCCCTGAAGGCTGGAGAAACTGTGTCAGTCGCTCAGTAGTGCCCAACTCTTTGCAACTCCATGGACTGCAGCCTGCCAGGCTCCTCTGTCCATGGGATTTTCCAGGCAAGGATACTGGAGTGGGTTGTCATTTCCTTCTCTAGGGGATCTTCCCGACCTAGGAATCAAACCCAGGTCTCCCGCATTGCAGGTGGATTCCTTACCATCTGAGCCACCAGGGAAGACCCTGGAGAGACCATGTAGTTTGCACATTTCTAAAACCACTGAAGGATTCCAGGTAGGTGACAGACATGATGAGATTTATTTATTTTTCGTTTCTTTGGCTGCACAGAGCAGCATGCGGGATCTTAGTTCCCTGACCAGAGATCGAACCCTCGCCCCCTGCAGTGGAAGCCTGGAATCTTAACCACTGTACTGCTGGGGAGGTTCCATAATATTTATTTTCAAAGAAGACAGTGCTGGCTGGCGTGTCAAAGAAGGCTAATGGGTCATAGGCGGCCCCAAGAAGGCCTTTACTTAGGGAGACCGTGTAATACAGAGACGAGATGGCTGCAGCCTGGATGCCAAGTGTAGAAGAAGAGAAGGGAATAGGTTTGGACTTATTTTGGAAGTAGACTTAGTAATTCATTAGGTGCAGAGGGATGGGGTAAGAGAGAAGAGGTCAAATATGATCCCCAGGTTTTGGGAGTGAGCAGTTGGATGTGTGTCACTTATTAAAGCTGAGCAATAATTAACAAGGAGCTGGTGAGGAGTTAAGATCAATAGTTCAGTTTTCAGTTTTGAATAGGTTAAGTCCAAGATGTCTAAGAGAAATTCAAAGGGATGCATCAAGTAGAAAGTTCCATTGACTAGTCAGGAGCTCAGAAGGAAGATGTGGATTGGACATCTAAGACTGGAAGCCTTTGGTCTATAGCGGATGGAGTTAAAGTCATGGCAACGGGTGAGACTACTCAAGGGAATAATACACAGGGATAAATGCAGAGGCATACCAATGTATATAGGGCAGATTAAAGGGATGAGCTGAGAAAAGAGGCTGAGGAGCTACATCTGGAGGAGAACCTGGAGTGAGGTTCAAGGAAATGAGGGAAAGAGAGCGTTCCAAAAAGGAGTGTTTATGTTCGGCAGCTGAAAGCTAAGAGGTCAAGGAATAGGAGTGTCAAGCATCCACTGATTTTGACAATGTGGAATTTCTTGGAGCCTTGACTGGTGCAGCCCTCATGGGAGCCCTGGCCAGCCTGGAGTGGGACGAGGAGTGGGTGGGGGCAAGGGAGGGGAGAGCCTGTGGAAAGGAGCGGAGAACTCAAAAAGGGGATGTGGTCCGGGGGCCTGTCTTAAGATGCGGACCACTAGGACATGTTTGAGAGTGAGAAAGAAATCTGATGGAGGAGGGAGAGGAAGGCCAGTTCATGCTGTTTAAGAACGGGATGGAGTCCAGACCGTGGCTCATGCTCTTCCCTAAACATGCAGTGCCCTATCTTAGCACCGCCTTGCCATTTTGGACGGATCCTTCAAGGACCAGCTCAAATGTCAGCGCTTTTGGGACATCTGCAAGACAAAGTTTTGTCTCCATGCACTCATAGTATATATATAGCTGGATTATAGCTTTTGTCATATATTATTGAAAACAGAGCGTCTGTGCCCCGGCACTGTGCCTGGCACATATATAACAGGCCTTAATAAATTACTTTGAATGGACAGCCAGATGGATGAATGGGTGAAGTGTCAGCACCCTATACCATGTGGTGAAGGAAGGGCGATGAGGGGGTTGGCACTGTTTTTTTTTTCCTGCAGGAGTGGAGTCCTGACAGTTCCCAGACCCCCTCATATTATCTCTCAAGGAGCTTAAAGGATCCACCCAATGTGGACGAAGAAACAGAAATGCAGGCAATGCCCGGCTCCCACCAGTCTATCCACACAGCAAGCCTGGAGGTCAGAGGTGAGGGGGGCCAGGCTGGGGTGGGGGTCAGGAGAGGTGCCTGAATTCCTTTCTCAGAGCACTTAGCAGGGATCCTCAGGTATTTTCTAATTAAGATGAAAAGCAGCAGCATGGGGCCTCTGGAATGTAAATGTCAGATAAGATCAGTACCCCCCTCCCCTCCAGGAAGCTCCCATTTTCTTTCTTCTAGGATGAATAACACATTCTTTCCCAGGAACTAGTTTCTGCCCCCTTTAGTCCCTGCAGTTTATCCTCTTTCCTGGGGAGAGTGAATCTTTGTTTCCCAAGTGCTTTCCTTGCCCCCAACTTCAGGCCTTGCCTCCAACTTTGGGTCTCTTTGCATCTCTATGGCTTCCTCGTCTTAAGTGGGGCCTGTGTCTCTGAGCCTGGAGGGGAACATCTCAAGTTCAGCATCATATGAACATCTCCTGGGTTTGGCCTGGGGATAACTGACCCCTGCTGTGGGCTCTTCTACACTCTCTCTTCTTGGGGAGTAGAGCAGATGGCATCATAGAGCCAAAACACATTCATTCAAAGAAGCAATTCCAGCCAACATACAGGAGCAGGCACCCCAGAACTAAAAGAACAATCTCAGCCAGAGGTCTTAATGAGAGGGCACCAGATATCCGGTGCCAGAGCTGTGGGGAAGGCTTCAGGGAGGAGGTGTCCTTAGTGCTGAGCCTTGATGGACGTGTGGACCAGGAAAGAGAAGAGTAGCGGGGACAGAGAAGCATCAGGAGGCAGCTGAGGAAGCATTGTGAGGGAGCAAAGAGTTTGAAGAGGAGACGGGCAGGCAAAGTAGGGAGACAAACACAGGGTCGCAGGAGAGATGGAATGCAAGGATAAGGAGGTCGGATTGTATGCTTTCAACAATGGGATGTCACTGAAGGTATCTGTTAGGGGAGGGAGCGATGATAGGGGACAGGTGTGGATTTACAGATTAGAGAAGTAAGGGTCCCAGAGTAGAGAGGTAAGGGTCCCATGCACTCTTATCTCCCCCACTCCTCAGCCTCTGCTGTTGCTGTTGTCCCAGCAGGCCCGGGAGTGTTTGGAGTAAAGGTCCAGGAGGCGTGGGGCTGAGACACGTGCCCCCATCTCTCGACCCAGGGATTCTCCAGACTACACTGTGTGAATGCTTCTGTCCACAGTGGAGCTTCCCTGCCTCCCGGGTGGCACAGGACAGGGTGAACAATTCTGGACCACAGGGCCTGGCATCTTACAGGGAAGGGTTTAGTTCCTTGGTACCACCTGACTTCTGCATAGCACACTGCGACCTCAGTCCACTGGGAGGGAGGTGGAAAAGTGGGGATGGGGAATGGAGAAATGGAGGGCAGAAATTCAAGAGCAAGGTGGTGGATGGTTTGGGGCTAGCTTACTGGGTTCAGGGGTATATCCCAGAGGCTCAGTCTAATCACAGAGGCTCCCCAGAATATCTCCTTTCTCTCTTGTGACCCCAGACCCATGCCTTGTTGACTTCTGGGGGTCAACTGCAATACACATGCTTTGCTCCTCTGGGAGTTACAAGTGAAGTGAAAGTAGCTCAGTCGTGTCCAACTCCTCTTTGCGAGGTCATGGACTAGTCCATGGAATTCTCTAGGCCAGAATACTGCAGTGAGTAGCCCTTCTCTTCTCCATGGGATCTTCCCAACCCAGGGATCGAACCCAGGCCTCCAGCATTGCAGGCGGATTCTTTACCGGCTGAGCCACAAGGGAAGACCATTCACAGCGAGTTACAAAGACCAGGTCTAATTTCTCTTCCCCTGAGTGACAGGCCCTCAGATCAAAGAAAGCAGAAGGGAACTCAGAGGACACTGAAGACTAACCTACATTTTGTCAGTGAGGAAAATGACCCAGAGGGGAAGAGCCACATTAGAGTTGCCTGGTGAGTCAGCCTGGCCCAACCCACATCTCCTGACACCGCCCGGGGCGCTTTTCTTACCTCCCAAGCTTTCTTTTCTCCACCCCAAACTCTCCTCTCCCTGGAGATCTTACTTTGATCTTCACTTTTAATTGTGTGTGTGTGCACATCCTATCTCTCCTTGAGTTCACCCTGTAACTTACACAGTTTTGCCCGCAGGGGCCTAGCAGTACAGGATGGTCCAGGAAGCCTTCACTGGGTGAAGGAACACTTTGAGTAGTCCTTACCCTCTGAGTTCCTTCAGTTTCAGTTCGTTTCGTCCCCAGCCGGAGCTCCTCCAAGGTGGGTTCACTTAAAGGATGAAGAAACCCAGGTGAGGAGATTGCATTGCTCAAGGTCAGACTGCTGAAAGGGTGAGGCCACGGCTGCTGGGCAGCAGGTATGCCCCCAGGCCGCCTCGTAGTTGTTGAAGTATGAAAACATTGCACTTGTGTCTCAGTTGGGAAATAGTCACTGCCTGAGCGGTCCCTGTCCCACCCCCCACTCTGTCTTGTCTTCCTGCAGTCCCTGCCCATCATCAGCTCTAAGGTGTTCAGGCTTGGAATCTGTTCGCTCTAAATTTAAGCCTGGGCTGATACAACAAGTCCACAACCACTGAACCCAACCCTGAGGTCCAGATGACTCCTGGAATTCAGAATCTTTTAGATTTTAGAAAGGAAATGGAGTGCATATAATGTTTAAAGAAAATCGCAGTGGGGGTTGAGATGGCCCCTGGAATCATGAAATCAGATACTTTACTATTTCATCAGGGAGATGTAGGAACATTCCTTCCAGGTGAGATATATAAAACCTAGACACAGCCTCATGTCAGGGTTTCAGGTAAGTAAATTACAAAAAAAACTTCTAGGGACTTCCTGGCAGTTCAGTGGTTAAGACTTCACACTTCTGCTGCAGGGAGTGTGGGTTTGATCCTAGGTCAAGGAACTAAGATCCCACATGCCACGCAGCCAAGCAAAACAAAACAGAATTCTGGTCTTCAGAGGTTTCTGGAATTTGAAACTGTTGGTTAAGGGCTTGAACATTATGATACTGCCTTTTAAGGATGATTTTTCATTACTTGGTAGGAGCTTGAACGAGCCAAAGAAGTTGCTAGGAAAGGCTAAGGAGATGTGATAGAGGCCTGGGAGGGGGTGGCAAACGAGAGATAGCTCCAGGGGACCCCAAGAAGACTGCTTTGACCAGGGCTGTCACAGTCCAGCCACCCTTAGCCCTGCCAATGGAGGGATCTGAGAGCTCTGAGAAGCAGAGAGATCTGAGAGCTCTGAGAAGCAGAGAGATCTGAGAGCCCTGAGAAGCTGGGGCTGGTGCCAGACAGGCCCAAGGAAGCACTAAGGTGGACAGCAGGCCTTGGCTGTCCCTTGCTCAGACCCTGGCTGAGCAGAGCCATGTTCAGCAGGCAGGATGTCACCTCCTTAGTTAGGTCTGAGATTTTGAGGCAGCTGAGGAGCTGGCATCCTAGATAGCAGCTGCAGGGACAAGACCTTTTTGTCTGTGCTTTTGGCTCAGCTCAGCCCTAAGGTATGCTCCTGTCAGCCTCAGGTTATCTCCCTAGAGATGGGCTGACTGCCTGACACCTGGCATTCGCCTACCCATGCTCTCTTGCCATTACCATAACCAAGAGCAGATGCAGGTTCTCTGGGACACTAGGAACAAGTGTTTATTGAATGCCTGTTATGAGGACACCTTCCCTGATGGCTTAGATGGTAAGGGATCTGCCTGCAGTGGGGGAGACCTGGGCTCGAGCCCTGGGGTGGGGAGAATGCCATGGACAGAGGAGCCGGGGGGCACTGTGTGCGGGTGTTAGTGTCGCTGTCATGGTTGACCTTGGGGACGGTGTTCTCAGTATTCTCTCATCTGGATTGCACACTGCTCCCAGTGTGCAAGCCCCGGCACCCCTCAGAGCCCACTTCTGCGTGAATCACAATCACCATCTTTGCTCCCAATGCCTGTCGCGTTTACTGCCCTGCCATTCCCTGGCTTTGAATTCAGCTCATGACCTTTCTCATATCCTCGTCTCATACTTTGTTGACTGAATTTTTATTTGAGCACTCTGTTGTTTTGAATCAGTTAGGGCTAAGGTCTCTACCAGGAGTTCAGGCTATCTGAAAAATAGGAACCTGCCCTTCCTTTCTTGAACACGTGTGGAATGCAGGATCGACCCCAGGGGAGCCCTTCAAAGGATAGGTGGAAAATGGTGCCTGGGGCCAATAAACATTTGCTCTGCGCATTCCTAAAAGACAGCAAGATTTATAGTTTTAGCACGTCCCATTATAAAGGCTATTTACCTGACTGGGGGAGGCTGTATAATTTCTGTACCTGGAAATTTAAAAATACGGTAACTATATTACATGAGCTAAGTATTCAACCCACATACTTTAATATTCATTCGATAGCTTTTGTAATACACAGGATTTTCTTCTGGCTAGAATGGCTTACGTTGGGGCCTGTTGGAAAGTCTGAGGTTTCCTAACAGTGTGCGGCTGTGAAGCGGGACCACAGACTGAGGAAGTTTAACCATTCTCCCAATGGGTTCTACTTCTTTGCACAAAGAGGGTTTACAGAGGGAGAAAGATGATTTTTTTTTTTTTTTTTTTGTGGCCATGCCACAAGGCTCCGTGAGGTCTTAGTTCCCCGACTAGGGATTCAACCCAGCCCTGGGCAGTGAGAGCACAGAGTCTTAACCACTGGACTGCCAAGAAATTCCCAAAAGATGACTGTGGACAACTTCAAAAATCTCCTTACTTGACTCCTGGGTCGGGAAGATCCCCTGGTGAAGGGAATGGCAAGCCACTCCAGTATTCTTGCCTGGAGAATTCCATGGACAGAGGAGCCTGGTGGGCTACAGTCCATGGGGTCTCACAGAGTTGGAGACGACTGAGGGACTAACACCTTCACTCTCCTTATTAATCCTTCCCTCAAGTGTTCTGCTTACAGCATCCCATCTTGATAGGTTATTCACTCATTTATTTGTTCATTCATTCACTCATTCATTCAAGCGCGAATGAGGGGGACTCTCCTGCTGATTCAGTGGCTAAGATTCTGAGCTCCCAGAGCAGGGAGCTGGGTTCCATCCCTGGTCTGGGAACTAGACCCCACATGTTGCAAATAAGACCAAGTGCAGTCAAATAAATTAATTTAAAAAAAACTAATGAGAGTTGAGCTTTAAGCCAACTTTTTCACTCTCCTCTTTCACTTTCATCAAGAGGCTTTTTAGTTCCTCTTCACTTTCTGCCATAAGGGTGGTGTCATCTGCATATCTGAGGTTATTGATATTTCTCCTGGCAATCTTGATTCCAGCTTGTGCTTCCTCCAGTCCAGCGCTTCTCATGATGTACTCTGCATAGAAGTTAAATAAGCAGGGTGACAATATACAGCCTGGACATACTCCTTTACCTATTTGGAACCAGTCTGTTGTTCCATGTCCAGTTCTAACTGTTGCTTCCTGACCTGTATATAGGTTTCTCAAGCGGCAGGTCAGGTGGTCTGGTATTCCCATCTCTTTCAGGATTTTTCAGTTTATTATGATCCACACAGTCAAAGGCTTTGGCATAGTCAATAAAGCAGAAATAGATGTTTTTCTGGAACTCTCTTGCTTTTTCCACGATCCAGTGGATGTTGGCAATTTGATCTCTGGTTCCTCTGCCTTTTCTAAAACCAGCTTGAACATCTGGAAGTTCACGGTTCACGTATTGCTGAGGCCTGGCTTGGAGAATTTTGAGCATTACTTTGCTAGCGTGTGAGATGAGTGCAATTGTGCGGTAGTTTGAACATTCTTTTGCATTGCCTTTCTTTGGATTGGAATGAAAACTGACCTTTTCCAGTCCTGTGACCGCTGCTAAGTTTTCCAAACTTGCTGGCATATTGAGTGCAGCACTTTCACAGCATCATCTTCCAGGATTTGAAATAGCTCAGCTGGAATTCCATCACCTACACTAGCTTTGTTCGTAGTGATGCTTTCTAAGGCCCACTTGACTTCACATTCCAGGATGTCCAGCTCTAGGTGAGTGATCACAGCATCATGATTATCCAGGTCATGAAGATCTTTTTGTACAATCTTCTCTGTATTCTTGCCACCTCTTCTTAATATCTTCTGCTTCTGTTAGGTCCATACCATTTCTGCCCTTTATCGAGCCCATCTTTGCATGAAATGTTCCCTTGGTATCTTTAATTTTCTTGAAGAGATCTCTAGTCTTTCCCATTCTGTTGTTTTCCTCTATTTCTTCGCATTGATCACTGAGGAAGGCTTTCTTATCTCTCCTCGTTATTCTTTGGAACTCTGCATTCAGATGCTTATATCTTTTCTTTTCTCCTTTGCTTTTCACTTCTCTTCTTTTCACAGCTATTTGTAAGGCCTCCTCAGACAGCCATTTTGCTTTTTGCATTTCTTTTCCATGGGGATGGTCTTGATCCCTGTCTCCTGTACAATGTCACGAACCTCTGTCCATAGTTCATCAGGCACTTTGTCTATCAGATCTAGTCCCTTAAATCTATTTCTCACTTCCACTGTCTAATCATAAGGGATTTGATTTAGGTCATACCTGAATGGTGTAGTGGTTTTCCCCACTTCATTCTGTCTCAAAAACAAAGACACCTGATTGTTTATAGGTGACTTACCGTCTGCTGGAACTCTGCCAAGTCTCAGGGGTACAAGAGTGAGCAAGACAGCCTAGTCTCTGCCCACAGGGAGCTTTCAGTGTAGAACTTCGCTGTGCAATACAGTAGTCTTAGCCACTAGCCACTACTATGACTATTTAAATTTAAATTAATCGAAATTAAATATAGTAAAAATAAATTTCCTCAGTCACATTAGCTATACTTCAAATGCTCAGTAGGCCCTATGGAGTTAATGACTAACATGCTGGACAGATATAGTATACTTCCTTTACTGCAGAAAGTAAAAGTTCTTTTGAATGCTATCTAGAGGCAGAAGGAGGAAGAGGGATGGGTAAGACAGATGGGTCATATATCCAGATCCAGATACATGTCATCAAAATGACAGAATGAAGTGCTTTAGATTGTGGCTTTTAAACTTTTTTTTTGATTAAAATCCACAGTAATATGTATACATACATACACACATATATATTTATAAAACAGATCTCTCTCCTCACGTTAAGAGTTTCATGAAACAGTATAACAGTATCCACCCTTACCACATGGGATGCACTCCAATTTAGTTTATTTTACTGTATTCTATGAATTTTGTTAAAAAATTATATGTATATGCTGGTTAGACAGCTCTTCTGCTCATACTCCTTCATTTGAAAAACTCTGCCTTAAACATTAGTGAGGGTAGGGTGAGGTGACGGGGAGAGAAGAGAAAACTGATGCAAGAGTGAAGAAGGCTTCCCGGAAGAGATTGTAGTGGCTTTGGAAGACGAGGGAAAGGAGGAATTAGTCTGGCAAAGTGAATTAACTTGGGGTGGAGGACTTGGGCCACAAGGGCTGTAGTTCATTCCCCAAACCTAGGTGGCTTCAAAGTCTCTTCCTGCTCTCCTCCCTCCCCTCGCGGGCTCCCAAGCCCTTTCATCTGGCCTTGAGTGTTAATCATTAGCTCTAGCAGGGGACACAAAACAGAACTCCAACACAGGTATGTGTGGGAAAGGCCTGGAGGAAAGTCAACAATATAAATGAGTGTCTTCAGATCCTGGGGGGTTGGCTGGTGGAGAGAGCTCAGCTACTTTGGTAGGGATCTGCTGACCCTACTGCCTGGGCTGGGGTAGGGGGGAATTCTGCCTGCTTTAGGCCCAGGGCATTGAATCCCTAGAAGTTTACCCTAAATCCCTTCTGTTGCAGCACCAGCCACTTCTTCATGTTCTGGTCAGGGCCTTTGGGAGAAGCAGCTTCCCAAGAGCTGAGGATCACTAAAACCATTCATTCATTCAAATTCTTTGTATGTTTTTAGGTAGAGCAGTGCTTTCCCAGCTTAGTTCCAAGCAGGGGGAGTCCAAGGCCAACAGTGGAGCTGAATCTGTACACAGTGCTTGGGGCTCCCTCTACACAGGTTAGGAGAAAAATAATCACTCACAGATGGCTCAGACAGTAAAGAATCTGCCTGTAATGCAGGAGACCCGGGTTCAATCCCTGGGTTGGGAAGATTCCCTGGAGAAGGAAATAGCAACCTATTCCAGTATTCTTGCCTAGATAATTCAATGGACAGAGGAGCTTGGTGGGATACAGTCCATGGGGTCGAAAAGAGTCGAATATGACTGAGCAACTAACACTTTCACTTTCACAGATAATATCTCACTGAGAAGGGAGTTCTGTGTAATTCTAGCGGGCAGAGCTGTGTCTTGAAGGTACAAGAAGGTAGATTTCAGCCCACTATCAGTGGCAATAATACTCTAGTAACTAGAGTGTCCAATGGGGGCACTATCTTCCTTTTAACTTTTTTTTTTTTAATATTAGAGTATAGCCAGGTAACAAAGTTGTGATAGTTTCAGGTGGACAGCAAAGCGACTCCGCCATACATATACGTGCATCCATTCTCCCCCAAACTCCCCTCCCATCCAGGCTGCCACACAACATTGAGCAGAGTTCCCTGTGCTATGCAGTAGATCCTTATTGCTTATCCATTTTAAATATAGTGATGTGTGCATGTCCATCCCAGACTCCCTAAATATCCCTTAAAGGGACACTATCTTAAGTCACTTACAGGCTAGCTTTAAAAATGTTTTTTTTTTTTAATTGAAGTATAGTTGATTTCTAATATTATATTAGTTTTAGGTATACAGCAAAGTGATTTCAGATACAGGCTATCTTTAAAAAGATTATTTATTTATTTTTGGCTGTTCAGTGTCTTCACTGATGCATGTAGGCTTTCTCTAATTGTGGTGAGCAGGGGCTACTGACTAGCTGTGGTCCTCGGGCACCTCACTGCAGTGACTTCTCTCGTTGCAGAGCTCGGGCTCTGGGGCACACAGGCTTCAGCAGCTGTAGGCCTCTGGCTCTGGAGTGCGGCTCAGTAGTTGTGGCATACAGGCTTAGTTGCCCCACTGAATGTGGGATCTTCCCGGACCAGGGATCGAACCCATGTCCCATGCACTGGCGGATTCTTAACCACTGGATGATGGGGGAAGTCCTTTACAGGCTATCTTAAAGTCTTCACACACAGGACAGATGTCAGGAGGGCCACAAGGAAGATTCCTGCCCTGAGAGACCAAATTTGAACCTTTGTTACTTCTGAGGACAAAGCAGACCCAAATCCCTAATCTCCTGGAGCCAACATGGCTGGGAGGTGGGAGGAATGGGAAGTCAAGCACTGAGTGGCCTGGGCCGCCTCCTAAAACTCCAGGACTGTGAAATGTGCGGAATTCTAGGGAACATCATGACTCACTTCCACCTGTATTATTTCAAGTAATCCTTACAGCCACCCATGAAGTAGTTAGGGCAGGGCAGGCCAGGCCGGTGTCTACACCTAATACATGTGTGCTCAAGAAAGCAATATCTTTATTTCACTCATGAAAAAACTAAGGCCCCGAGGGTGGCTGACTCAAGGTCACAGAGATAGTGACAGGCTGGGACAAGGATTTGGATTTCTTTTGCCATGGCTTGTGGGATTTCAGATTCCTGACTGGGTTCAGGGGTTGAACCTGGGCCCCTGCAGTAGGTGCGAAGTCCTTAACCTCTGGACCACCAGGGAAGTCCCAGGGATTCAGAGTTTAGAACTTCCCTGCTTTTCACACCCCAGTGGGTGACCCAGCCCAAGCGGAGCTGGAAAATCTTTCTCCTTACCCCTCTTCACCAAGGAGAGCTGAGACCTTCCCCGGGGTGGGGAGATGGGAGAGGGACCTGGGCCAGAGTGAGGAGACTCACTAGTTGGGAGGAGTCTGTGCACCACCCTTCTGATTCCTTGTGACCAGTTGGCATAAGCAGATTGTGGCAGAGAGGGAAAGAGCAAGGGAGGGCGATTATGGAAACTGAAGAGAAGAAGGGGGAATACTAGTGCTCACCTGCTAATCATAATATCCAGCCTTAGATAGCACTTACTATAGGTTAGACGTTGTACAGGAGGCAGTGACCAAAACCATCCCAAAGAAAAAGAAATGAAAGAAGGCAAAATGGTTGTCTGAGGAATCCTTCCAAATAGCTGAGAAAAGAAGAGAAGTGAAAGACAGTGGAGAAAGGGAAAGATACACCCATCTGAATGCAGAGTTCCAGAGACTAGCAAGGAGAAATAAGAAAGCCTTCTCAAGTGAACAATGCAAAGAAATAGAGGAAAACAATAGAATGGGAAAGACTAGAGATCTCTTCAAGAAAATTGGAGATACCAAGGGAACATTTCATGCCAAGATGGGCACAATAAAGGACAGAAACGGTATGGACCTAACAGAAGCAAAAGATATTAAGAAGAGGTGTCAACAATACACAGAAGAATATACACAAAAAGGTCTTAATGATCCGGACAAGGGCTTTCCTGGTGGCTCAGAGGTAAAGAATCTGACTGCAATGCAGGAGACCCGGATTCAATCCCTGGGTCAGGAAGATCCCTTGGAAAAGGGAATGGCTACCCACTGCAATATTCTTGCCTGGAGAGTCCCATGGACAGAGGAGCCGGGAAGGTTACAGTCCATGGGGTCAGATAACCATGATGGCGTGGTCATTCAACTATAGTCGAACATCCTGGAGTGTGAAGTCAAGTGAGCCTTAGGAAGCATCACTATGAACAAAGCTAGGGGAGGTGATGGAATTCCAGCATAGCTATTTCAAGTCCTAAAAGATAATGCTGTTAATGTACTGCACTCAATATGTCAGCAAATCTGGAAAACTCAGCATTGGCCACAGGACTGGAAAAGGTCAGTTTTCATTCCAATCCCAAAGAAAGACAATGCCAAAGAATGCTCAAACTACTGTACAATTGTGCTCATTTCACATGCAAGCAAAGTAATGCTGAAAATCCTTTAAGCTAGGCTTTAGCAGTACGTGAACTAAGAACTTGCAGATGTACAAAGCTGGATTTAGAAAAGGTAGAGGAACCAGAGATCAAACTGCCAACATCTTCTGGATCATAGGAAAAACAAGAGAATTCCAAAAAACATCTACTTCTGCTTCACTGACTATGCTAAAGACTTTGACTGTGTGGATCACAGCAAACTGTGGAAAATTCTACAAGAGATGGGAATACCGGACAACCTTACCTGCCTCCTGAGAAACCTGTATGCAAATCAAGAAGCTACAGTTAGACCTGGACATGGAACAATGGACTGGCTCAAAATTGGGAAAGGAATATGACAAGGCTGTATATTGTCACTCTGCTTATTTAACTTATATGCAGAGTACATCATGTGAAATGCTGGACTGGATGAATCACAAGCTGGGGAGAAATATCAACAACCTCAGATACAAAGATGACACCACTCTAATGGCAGAAAGGGAAGAGGAACTAAAGAACCTCTTGATGAGGGTGAAAGAGGAGAGTGAAAAACCTGGCTAAAAAATCAACATTCAAAAAACTAAGATCATGGCATCTGGTCCCATCATTTCATGGTAAATAGATGGGGAAAAAGTGGAAACAGTGGCAGATTTTATTTTCTTGGGCTCCAAAATCACTGCAGATGGTGACCACAGCCACGAAATAAAAGAAGCTTGCTCTTTGGAAGAAATGCTATGACAAACCTAGACAGCATATTAAAAAGCAGAGACATCACTTTGCTGGCAAAAGTCTAGAGAGCCAAAGCTATGGTTTTTCCAGTTGTCATGTATGGATGTGAGAGTTAGACTGTAAAGAAGGCTAAGCACTGAAGAATCGATGCTTTAAAACTGCACTGGAGAAGACTCTAGAGAGTCCCTTGGACAGCAAGGAAATCAAACCAGTCAATCCTAAAGGAAATCGACTCTGAATATTCATTGGAAGGACTGATGCTGAAGCTGAAGCTCCAATACTTTGGCCACCTGCTGCAAAGAGCTGACTGGGAAAAGACCCTGATGCTGGGAAAGATTGAGGGTATGACGAGAAGGGGGCGACAGAGGATGAGATGGTTGGATGGCATCACTCACCAACTCAGTGGACATGCTGCTAAGTCACTTCAGTCGTGTCCGACTCTGTGTGACCCCATAGATGGCAGCCCACCAGGCTCCCCCGTCCCTGGGATTCTCCAGGCAAGAACATTGGAGTGGGTTGCCATTTCCTTCTCCAATGCATGAAAGTGGAAAGTGAAAAGTGAAAGGGGTCGCTCAGTCATGTCTGACTCTTCGCGACCCCATGGACTGCAGCCTACCAGGCTCCTCCGTCCATGGGATCCTCCAGGCAAGAGTACAGGAGTCGGGTGCCATTGCCTTAGTCTGAGCAAACTCCTGGAGATAGTGAAGGACAGGGAAGCCAGGTGTACTGCAGTCCATGGGGTGGTAAAGAGTTGGACAAGACTTAGGGACTGAACAACAACATAGATTAGATGGGTCCAACAAGCTTTACATGTGTTAATTCATTTAATCCCCCCCAACATTGGAAGGACTGATGCTGAAGCTGAAACTCCAATACTTTGGCCACCTGATGTGGAGAGCTGACTCATTGGAAAAGACCCTGATGCTGGGAAAGATTGAGGGCAGGAGGAGAAGGGGACGATAGAAGATGAGATGGTTGGATGGCATCATTGACTCAACGGACATGAGTTTGGGTAAACTCCGGGAGTTGGTGATGGACAGGGAGGCCTGGCGTGCTGCGGTTCATGGGGTCGCAAAGAGTCGGACACGACTGAGCGACTGAACTGAACTGAACAACCCCAAGAAGCAGGCACTACCCTTAGCTCTATCTTAGGAACAAGAAAACTAAGGCACTGATAGGTAAGGAATCTGTCCCAGGGTCACCCAGTCTGTGAGCGGTTTTCCTAGGATTTGAGGCTGGGCTGTCTAGTGAGGGGTTGCCACCCCTGGGTCCAGAAGCCGTCTTCCCTTCCTAGTTCCCTCAGTGGGCACCTGGCCAACCCACTGCCCTGGCACCCAGCGGGCCCTACTCAAGCCAAATCACATCCAAGATCTCCTCCAGGGCTGCAGTCCTCGTGAGTGGAGCTGAAGGGCGAAGAGGAAATGTGAGAAATGTGAGAACAAAAAGAAGCTTTGTGTCGGGGTGGGATTCCCCTTAAAGCCACAGCCAAGGTGGAACGGATGGGGGTGCTGAGAAGGACGCAGAGACGGCGCCAGAGCGTGGAGCCGCGGGCAGGAGGGGGTGGGGACCGGCGGGCAGGAAGCCGGACCCTAAATCTCAAAAATTCTCCTTAAAGGACTCTGGAGCTGGCGGAGCTGCTTCTCAGCTCTGCGCTGCCCGTCTCGGCTCGTTTCCCGAGCAAACCGCGTGGGGAAGCTGCATTTCGGCCCGCACCCTTGTTTTCCCACTGCGTCCCCACACCCCTGCGTCTGCCTCTCCTATCCCCAGTCCCCAGTGGCGTCAGCAGGGGGCGCCTGGGTGTCTGCAGCCCCAGTTCCCTGTACCGTGGCCTCTGCAAATCTGGGTTCGCGCCCGGTGCAGGGCCTCTGTATCCCCAGAACTCCTCAGTTGGGTCTGCTGGTTTCCAGTTTGTTCTGGAACTTCAGGTAGCACCCAGGGCGAGTTCCGGGGCACCTGCAACGCCTCAGTCTCCTAAGATAAGAAGGAGGAGCACTTTCCTATCATAACACATAGAACTCAGGGGGAAAAATCTCACGTATGTGTGTGTTGAGCGCGTCTATGTTTAAGGTAAGGATCGAGTATTAAAAAGTAATCTTAAGGTTATTTTTTGAGAGAATAAATGAGAAACATTTTACAAACTTATTTTCAAGAAATTAATTTTTTATTTTGAGATAATTGTAGACACATGCAGTTGGAAATAACACAGAGAAATCCCACGCACTCTTTACCCAGTTTCCCCCAAGGGTAGCCTCTTGCAAAACTGTAGTACTATAGATCACAGACAAGGCTTTGATCTTGATGAAGTAAAGATACAAGACATTTCCGTCACCATAAGGATCTCTGGTGTTATCTTTGTATGGCCACACACTTTGCTCTGGCCCCATTTCCTTCTTAACACCCATGCCCCTCCCCCAACCACTAAATCACCAAGTTGTTCCCCATTTTTATAATTTTGTTATTTGGAGAATGAAATAGACATGGAATCATACAATTTGTGACATTTGGGACTGAGTTTTCTCAGCATAATTCCTTGGAGATTCACCTGGGCTATCGCATATAGCCGAGAAATATTCCACTGCAAGGATGTGGTACTGTTATTTAACCATTTACTTGTTGAAGGACATCTATATTGTTTCTAGTTTTTAGCTGTTTTAAGAATACAGTTGCAGAACTTCTCTGTGGTGGTTCCAACAACTAAGACTCTGCACTCCCAATGCAGGGGGCCTGGGTTCATTCTCTGGTCGGGGAACTAAACTCTATATGCCTCAACTAAAAGATCCTCTGTGTCACAACGAATAAATCAATCTTTACAGATAAGTTAATTAAAATTTTTTTTTACAAAGGATAAAGTTGCTTTTCCAGTACAGATTCTTTTTGTGAAGATAAAGTTTTTGTTTCTCTAGGATCAATGTCCAGGAGTGCAAGGCTGCATTGTGTGTGAGATTTTTAAGAAACTGCCAAACTGGATTTCAGAGTTGTGCTATTTTCCATCCCTGCCAGTGATGTATGAGTGTTCCAGTTTTTCCACATCCACTCCAGCATTTGGTGGTGTCCATTTAAAAATTTTTAGTCATCCTAATTGGTGTGTACTGATATCTTGTTGTGATTTTAGCTTGTATCTCCCCAGTAGTGATATTGAACATCTTTTCATATGCTTGTTTGCCATCTGTATATCCTCTTCAGGGAACTGTCTCCTCAAATTTTAACCCATTTTCTAATTGGATTGTTTATTTTTTACTGTTGAGTTTTAAGAATTCTTTATATGTTCTAGACAGTAGTACCTAGGAGATGTATGGTTTGCAACTAAGTTCTCCTAGTCTGTTGCTTGTCTTTTCATCCTCTGAACAGCTTTTTTCACAGAGCAAACATTTTTAATTTTGATGAAGTCCTATTTAACAATTTTTCCCTTCTATGGAGCTTGCTGTTAATGTCAAGTTTAAGAGCTCTGCCTAGCCCTGGATCTCAAATATTTTCTCCTATATTTTTTTTCCTTAGAGTTTTTTAGTATTATGTTTTACATTTAAGTTTGTGATCAATTTTGAGTTAATTCTTGTACAAGGTGTAAGACATAGGTTGAGATGGTGGTGGTTGTTTTTCATTTGTGATTGTCTAGTTGCCCCGATACTGCTTGTTGAAAAGGCCATTTTTTTCCTCCATTGAATTGCTCTTTTCCTTTTGTCAAAAAGTGGGGATATTTGTGTGAATCTATTCCTGGGTTCTGTATGTCATTCCAGTGATTTGCATGTCTGTCTCTCCACCAGTACTACACAGTCTTGATTACTCTAGTGAAATAATGTGTTCACATCATGTGGACTGATTTTTCCTACTTTCATGTAATTGTTTTAGCTATTCTTGTTTCTTTGCCTTTCCATATACATTATATTTTTATTTTAAAAAGCTTTTCTTACTTTACTATAGAGGAAAAAATAGTCTTGTGACTATAAAAAGATTGCAAAGACGTTAAAACTAATAATATCAGCTTCATTGGTTTGTTGTGAGGATTAAATATGTGGGTTGTTGTTGGGAAGTCGTATCTGAGTCTTTGAGAACCCCATGGACTGTAGCCCGCCAGGCTCCTCTGTCCGTGGGATTTCCCAGGCAAGAATATTTGGAGTGGGATGTAAATTTTAGAATAATCTTGTCTCTACACACACACACACACACACACACACACACACACACACATACACGCACACACACAATCCCATTTCATCGTTGATGTTGGCAATTTGTTTCTTCTCTCTTTTGATTTGTCGATTTTGTCCATCTTTTCAAAGAAGTTGTTCTTTTTAAAAAAATTTTATTTATGTACTTATTTTTGGCTGGCTCTTCATTGCTACAGGGAGGCCTGGCGTGCTGTGATTCATGGGGTTGCAAAGAGTCGGACATGACTGAGCGACTGAACTGAACTGAGCTGAACTCATTGCTACACATAGACTTTCTCTAGTTGCGGCGAACAGGGCTACTCTCTGGCTGCAGTGCTCACGCTTCTCATTGTGGCCTACAGGCTTCGGTGCTTCACAGCACGTGGGGTCTTCCCAGATCAAGGATCGAGCCTGTATCTCCTGCTTTGGCAGGTGGATTCTTTACTACTGAGCCACCAGGGAAGCCCCACAAAGAAGCAGTTCTTGGGACTTCACTGGTGATTCAGTAGATAAGAATCTTCCTGCCAGTGCAAGAGACGTGGGTTCGATACCTGGTTGGAAAGGATTCCACATGCCTTGGGGTGACTAAGCAACTACTGAAGCCTGTGTCCTTAAAGCCAGTGCTCTGCAACAGGACAAGCCGCTGCAATGAGAAGCCTGTGTATTGCAATGAAGAGGAGCTCCTGCCCCCACTACTAGGGAAAGCCCTAGTGTAGCCAGGAAGACCCAGAGCAGCCAAAAGAATGTCCTTTCTTCAATTATTTTCTCTGTTGCTTTTCTGTTTTCAGTGTCACTGTTTTCAAAATTTCTTCCTTTTAAATTTCCTTCTTTCTGCTTGCTTATGGTTTATGTTGCTGTTCTTTTTCTATATTCTTGAAATGGGAGCTGAGCATGAATTCCCCTCTCAACACTGCTTCATCTGTATCCTACCATTTTTGAGATAATGTATTCTAATTTTCATTCAGTTCATTGTGGTTTAAAATTTCTTTTGAGACTTTTTGGACTCATGGGTTACTTAGAAGTGTGTTTCATTTCTAAGTGTTTGGAGATTTTTCTCTTATCTTTACGTTGTTGTTTTCTAGTTTGATTCCATTGTGGTCAAAGGAAACATTTTATATGATTTAAATTCTTTTCAATTTTCTGAGGTTAGTGCTGTGGCCCAGGATATAGCCTGTCTCAGTATATGTCCAGTGGGCACTTGAAAAGAATGTGTATTCTGCTGTTGGTGGTGGTGAACTGTTTTATAAATGACAGTGAAGTTTTAGTGGTTGATAGTGTTTTTGAGTTCCTCTTTAGCTTTGCTGATTTTCTGTCTAGTTGTTCTATCAGTTAGTAAGAAAGAGGTGTTGAAATCTCCAACTATAATTGTAGATTTTTCTGTTTCTCCTTTCATTTCAATTTTTTTACTTCACATATTTTACAACTCTGTTGTTAAGTGCATACACGTTAGGATTGCTGTGTCTTCCTGGTGGATTGAATTCATATCATTATATAGTGTTTCTGCTGCTGCTGCTGCTAAGTCGCTTCAGTCGTGTCTGACTCTGTGCGACCCCATAGACGGCTGCCCACCAGGCTCCCCTGTCCCTGGGATTCTCCAGGGAAGAACACTGGAGTGGGTTGCCATTTCCTTCTCCAATGCATGAAAGTGAAAAGTGAAAGTGAAGTCACTCAGTCGTGTCCGACTCTTAGCGACCCCATGGACTACAGCCCACCAGGCTCCTCCGTCCATGGGATTTTCCAGGCAAGAGAACTGGAGTGGGGTGCCATTGCCTTCTCTGATATAGTGTCTCCATCTCTGGCAATTTTCTTTGCTCTTAAGTCTACTGTATCATATTTATACTGCCACTTCTGCTTTCTCTCGATTGATATTCCATTACATAGCTTCTTTTTTCATTCTTTCACTTTTTATACCCTTGATTTTTTAAAATTTGATACATTTTTCATGTCAATATTCTAAATAGATTTAACAACTCATTAGATTTAATAACCCATTAAACAATTGTTCAAAAATGTATTCAACCAAGTCCCTATGGTTGGGCATATAGATTATTTCCAAGTTCAGGACATTGTAAAATTTTGAAACATTTCTAATATTTTTATGTCCTTGATTTGAAGTGAATTTCTTTTTAAAATTTTTTATTTTTAATTAGACAATAATTACTTTACAATATCATGATGGTTTTTGCCATACATCAACATGGCTCAGCCATAGATACACATACATCCCCTGCCTCTTGAAGCCCCCTGTCCCACCACTCTAGGTTGTCACAGAGCCCTGGCTTTGGGTTCCCTGCTTCATACAGCAAACTGCCACTGGCTATCTGTTTCACATATGATAATGTATATGTTTCAATGCTCTTCTCTCAAATCATCCCACCCTCTCCTTCTTCCATTGTGTCCAAAGTCTGTTCTTTATATCTGTGTCTCTTTTGCTGCCCTGCACGTAGGATCATCAATACTATCTTTCTAGAGTTCATATATATGCATTAATATACCACACTTACCTTTCTCTTTCTGACTTACTTCACTCTGTTTAGAAATGAATTTCTTATAGACACATTTGTAACAGAAAAAGATGGTTTTTTGTTATAAAAACTGCCCAATTATTTTAGAACTGGAACCATGTGACAAGCTAATTACTGCCAAAGGTTCCTGAAAGTCAGACCATTTTGATTATTACAACTGACCTTGTTGCCTTTTAAGGTAACCACACCCACTTTGCCTCTGGTGGTCAGCTGCTGCCTCTGGCCTCTCCATACTGGTATCCATCATTGCTATGGAAATCAGGAAGCCCATTTCCATAGCAGCCTGTCCATCTTCATTCCTGAGTGCAGAGAAAAATCAGCACAGCCCTTTTAAAGACTGAGGTACTTCTCTCATCAGAATATTTCTCAGTGCCTCAGTGAAGGACGTTTCCCTTGGGCCCTCTTAGGGGAATTACTTAGGGGTGAGTGAATGGATTGTGCATGATAAACCCCCTTTAACATTCCTGTCTGAGTCTTTGGACTTCTTTTTCTGTGTTATACAACAGGCTTTCTCATATTACAGCTTCATTCCTTGTGTACCACTCCTGAACCCAGGTTTTAACAAATTAAGGAAAGAGATAAAAATCATTCCTAACTGCTGGAGTTAGCACACTGAGTTTGGAGTCTCTGAACCCATATTAAAAAATTCAGCCCAGGGAATCCCCCTGGCAGTCCACTGATTAGGACTCTATGCTTTCACTGCTGAAGGCCGGGTTCAATCCCTGGTTGGGAGCTAAGATCCTGCAAGCCATGCAGTGGGGAAAAAAACAAAACAAAACAACCCAATTCTAAACCTGTGCTCCTTCCTCTCTGCTTTAGGATCTTTAGAATCCTACTCTATACACTGTGCTTCATAAACTAGTGAATGTTTGCAATTTTTGTGAGTTTCCTCCTCTGGGGTCAGATTTTGTGTTGTCCCTCTAGTTGTGTGTCTGAGCTGTCCATGGCACATTGACTGCTGCAAGTGAGGCTTTTACAGAGTTTCCAAGTAAGACAAAACCAGCCTCATTAAACAGAGAAAGATGGGCTGCCTTTGCCAGCCAGTGAGATTTAGCAGGGCCTGGGCATTCAGCGTCCTCAAATATATCCCAAAGCCCCTTTGCCTATTCTTAGGATTCCTCCTTAATCTCTTGGCTTTTCCCATAAGACCTGGCAAGGTTGTGATTTCAACGTATGTAATCCAACAACCTGCAGAATCAGGCTTCAGTTGCATCAGCCCCATGGCTACAGGAGTTAAGAGATTCATTTAGGAAGTCTTTCTTAGGATCAGCCTGGTCCCTTTAAGCCAAGAATTTAAAAGGTCAAGCTTGCCATTTCCTTTCCTTAAGCTCATTAGTACAGCCAAAGCAGCCAGGCCACACCAGAGTCCTTGATCTCCTTTTCCTTTCCTGCATTAGGAGGGAAAGCCATGGTGCTGACCCTCTGTACAAACTGGGTCTGACTCTCAACCTTGCTTGCCCATTGGAATCACCTAAGGGCTCTTTGGGGCTTCCCAGGTGGCTCAATGGAAAAGAATCCATCTTCCAATGCAGTAGACTCAGGAGATGCGGGTTTGATCCCTGGGTTGGGAAGATAGCCTGGAGGAAGAAATGACAACCCATTCCAATATTCTTGCCTGGAGAATCCCATGGACAGAGGAGCCTGGTGGGCTACAGTTCAAAGGGTCCCAAAGAGTCAACACGACTTAGCGACTGAGCATGCACACCAGACTCCTAACATTTGCCTTGAGTCCTGTGCCCCAACCTCAGAACAACTGAGTCAGAATATCTGGAGATGGGACCTGGCCTTGGTATTGTTTATGAATCTCACCAGGTAATTCGAATGTGCGTCCAAGGGCTGGGACTCCAACCCCCACTCCCCACCCCCCAAACCCCAGGTTTAAGTTGTAATCCACAGAGGAAAGAGTCTGGGACTGGGAATCTGGAAATGTAGTTTCCTGTGTTAAGCTTCTTGCTCTGTGGCTTCAGACCTGTCGCATGATCTCTGTGAACCTCAGTGCCCACCCCTCTGGGCCAGAGCCAGTAATAACCGCTGCCTTGCATACCTCACAGGATTTTAATGAGGATCAAATGCGTGAGCGCCCTGGGAACTGTAAGACAGTGTCCAACGGGAGGGCTAGTCACACCAAATGTCTCATCTCAGGTTACTTCGATCATTTGCCTCAGTTGCAAGCACTGCTTGGGCTCTGCCAGGGACTTTCTGCTTCACCCTCGGGCAGGTGTGTGTGTGTGTATGTGTTTGTGTGTGTTAGTCACTCAGTCATGTCCAACTCTTTGTGACCTCTTGAAGTCTAGCCCACTAGGATCCTCTGTCCGTAGAATTCTCCAGGCAAGAATACTGGAGTGGGTTGCCATTCCTTTCTCCAGGGGATCTTCCCGATCCAGGGACTGAACCCAGGTCTCTCGCATTGCAGGTGGATTCTTTACCATCTGAGGCACCAGAGAACCAGGTACACATCCCATACTGTTTGCTGGGGTCAGTCTAGTCTCAGACCTGTCTCCTCACTGTCCCACATAAGTCTCTTTGTTTTAGAGGCCTGAGAAAAGCTAGATTCCTCTTGACTAAATTTCAGTGAGGTGACTTTGCTGGTGGTCTAGAGGTTAAGACTCTGTGCTTTTACTGCAAGGGCGCAGGTTTGACCCCTGGTGCGGGAACTCAGACCCCACATCCTGTGCAGCGGGGTCCCCCCGGAATTCCAGTGATGGCCCACCAGCGCAGTGGAACACGTTGTGGGGGCTCATCAGACTTCTGGGGCACCTGTGTGGTCAGAGGGGTCACTTGCCATGTGATACCTACACGTTTGGAAAACGGTGGAGAGGACCGCCCCAGAGTACTACCTCAATGACCTTCCTATAACAAATCTCAGAAAGTAAAGCTCAACCATCTTGCCCCAAGGTTTCATTTCCTGTAGACTCCTGCAAAGATTAGCGTGGGGGGATGATAGCGGTTGGGAAAGAAGAAGTCCGATAAGTGATTGCTATTTTATGCAGGGAAGGTAGGTTTAAGAAGGGTGAGAAACACCTCACTAGGGCACCTTGCTTTCAGGAAGGATGTTTTGAAGGACCCAGGTGACCTGCAGAAGCTCCCAGATGACCTCTCCTTGTGACTCAGGAAAAGTGACCCTTGCTGTGCTCACTTCACCCACCCTCTGACTCATCTTCTCTTGGGGAGCCTACTGCGGTAAAGATGCCCAGTCCCTTCCTCTGGGGGCTTCCCTGCGCCCTCGGGGCTGCCTGTCCTGGCGCCACTGTCCTCTGGGCCTCTCAAGGATGAAGGGGCTCCAACAGTACTATTTGTAGCTTTTCTTCAAGGACCTTCATGTTTTTAGAGATTGCAGAATAAACACACTATATTTCTTAAGTAAAAACTCAGTTTTCCATTTTAGTCAGAGATTCCTTATCCTGGGGTCATCACATTTGCACTTTCCTGACTACAGTCTTCCTGGCTTGTTCTTCCTGGCCTATAACACTTAACTTCTTGCTAACATGCTGTATTGCAATTAGTATCTGTTTCCTGTCACCAGAATATAAACTCCATGAGGACAGATATTTTGTCTATTTTGTTCACTGAAAATCCCTAGTGCCTAGAAGACAGGCTGGTACATGGTAGGTGCTCAGTAAGTACGTGTTGAAAGAATAAATAAAAATGCACATCCTTTTGATCATTAGGCTGTGAGCCCCACGAGGTAGGGGCAATACCCACTTTGTTTACCACATATAGGCTGACAGGGCCTGGCGCAAAGTAGGCACTGCATAAATGTTAATATTTGGTAATGTGGCAGTCCAAAATCTCATTTTTATGAATTTATAGATAAATTCCTAGATATGCTCACATCAACATATTAATTAGATATTAATTTCATAATAATCAACATTAATTGCAGCATTTTTGCAAAAACAAAACTACTGGAGACCAAGACATTCATTGCTAGAAGATTCAGGTTAAGTAAATTCATACTCCACACACTAAAATACCAAGCAGCTGTTAGAAATAATGAGACATATGATGTGAGATCAAATGTAATAGTCCCTTTCCCATCAAATGACAGTTTTTTTCTTAAATTACTGAGACCCGAGAGAAAATTACTGAGGATTCTTTTAAAATAATGATACCAGGGCTTCCCTGGTGTCTCACAGGGTAAAGCGTCTGCCTGCAATGCAGGAGACCTGGGTTTGATCCCTGAGTCGGGAAGATCCCCTGGAGAAGGAAATGGCAACCCACTCCAGTATTCTTGCCTGGAGAATCCCATGGACAGAGGAGCCTGGTGGGCTACAGTCCACAGGGTCGCAAAGAGTCAGATACGACTAAGTGATTTAAAAAAAAAAAAAATGATGCCAACATCATTCCTATACAGATGCACTAAGAAGTCTTATGTAAAATGGTATCGTATTTTGTATGATGTTTCTCAAACTAGATGGATGACAAATTACTAAGGCAAGGATCAAGAAAAATCTAAATATCATTTCTCGAATTGGTCTGTGGAGCATGATTGAACCCTATACAGAGCAAGGTTCTGATTTTTTGAAAGAATTTATAGAGTGTAGTAGTTACTCTGTATTGCAGATTAAAAGGAGATTTATGTGATATAAGGACTTCCCTGGTGGCTCAGATGGTAAAGCGTCTGTCTACAATGTGGGAGACCCGGGTTTGATTCCTGGGTTGGGAAGATCCCCTGGAGAAGGAAATGGCAATCCACTCCAGGACTATTGCCTGGAAAATCCCATGGACAGAGGAGCCTGGTAGGCTACAGCCCATGGGGTCACAAAGAGTCAGACACAACTGAGCGACTTCACTTTCACTTTCTTTCACTTCTGTGATATAAACATTCAACTGGACAACGGGTAGGAAAAATTAATTGGAACTGGCACCAAAGCAGGATGTGTGACAGAATGCATAATCATTGCAATTCTGTTTTTTCTTCCTCCCTCGATCCTGGACTAACAATTTTTTTAGTAAATAGAATATGCATATGGATTCCAAATGAAGGTAGAAGAGATTCCAAATTCACTTATCTGGGTAAAAGAAAATAGGTAGGTCTACATATATGGATTCAGAAAGGTATCCGAGATACACTGTGAAATTAAGAAAACAGAGTTTAAGAAATCGAGGTGCAGAACAGTATGATCCTACATATACAAAATAAAATGTGTTTGTATGTCTAGTTTAAGAACTTTTATAGTGGTTAACTGTGGGGGATGGAATGGGACATATTTAATTTTCTTTCCTTATTTCCTTTTGGATTTTGTGCATTTAAAAAATACTTTTTAATTAAAAAAATAAATTACCATTCCAATCAAGGCATGATTAATTTTAGCCATCCTTTTTTTTCACTACTAGATGACACACTTCCAATCAAAAGGACCAAATTGTGCAACCAGTCATATTAAATAAGTCAGAAGGAAAAGACAAACACCATATCACTTATATGTGCAACCTAAGATATGGCACAAATGAACCTATCTACAAAACAGAAAGACTCACAGACAGAGATCAGACTTGTGGTTGCTAAGGGAGGAGATGGGGGAGGGAGGAAGGACTGGGAATTTGGAATTATCAGATGTAAACTATTATATATAGGATGGATAAATAAGGTCCTACTGTACAGCACAGGGAACTATATTCAATCTCCTGTAATAAGCCATAATAGAAAAGAATAAAAAATAATAAAAAATGTTTCTATGAAGTAAAAGAAAGTGGGATAGTATCTACTCCATTGGGTTGATCATGAGCATTACATGAAACAGCCTGGTAGAGGACCAAGCAAGAAGCAAACTTTTGATAGTAGCAATTAACTATTACAGTTATTTACAAGAAACCCACTCACACACACACACACACACACATCTGTCCTTGGCACCACTTCTTCCTTAGGCTGAGATTTGTACCAAGGAGCACTTGTCAGGTGGGAACTTAATGATCACCAGTTTTCTTAACCTTAGATTCACAATTCTATTGCAATTTTTCCCACTGCCCTTGGACCATCTCATCTATTAGCTCCCTCTTATTTCTCTGAGAAGCTGTTTCCCAGAGCCCAGATACTTCCTCTGCCCATACCCCTACTCATATGAAACCCCTGAGCTTAGAGGTGATTTCTGCCTGATCAGACAGACAGGTCTATCAGGTCAGGGCATTCGTACGCTCATAGTATGGAAACAGCCACGGAAGACACAAAGGGATATGCAATAACGTCTCAACTTTTATTGACCTCCTGCCCCCCAGGGGACCCTGCTTCTGCTGCCTCAGTGCCTCAGAACTTTGGTGTCTGAGGTCTCAGACACCACTTTGCCATCCACGAGCCTGAGGGTGGTGGTCTTCTGGATGGTTTGCCTGGAGTTGCTACTGTCCAGAGCGTCGCCAAGACTGTAACAGAAGACAAAGCCCCAGTTATAAACAGCTCCGAAGAGAAAAGAGAAACAAAGAAACTGAAGAAAAATAAGCCTGGCCTTATTTCCTAATTCCCCTTTAGCTGCTTAAGCCAAATTCCACCTGTGCCTTAAGAACAGCTAGGGACAACACTTGGTCAATTCTCTTCTCGGGGCACGCACAGAGCTCCAGCCCAGTGCTCAGTGGGCCAATGAACAGGCATATGGGGGCTTAGGGATAAGTGGTAGCTTGATCCTAGCTTCTAGGGGTAGGAAGAGAGCCTCACTCACCTGAAATCCTCCCCATCTTCCAGCAGACGGCGGTAGGTATTGATCTCAGCCTCCAGCTTGACCTTGACATTCAGCAGGGCCTCGTACTCCTGGGTCTGGCGTTGCCCCTCTGCCCGGGTCTGGGCCAGCTCTGACTCCAGGTGCAGGAGGACTCCGTTGAGCTGCTCCATCTGCATGGCGTAGCGGGCCTCCACTTCCCTCAGGCTGTTCTCCAAGCTGGCCTTCTGCAGGGGCACAGGGAGAAGAGTGGGGTGAGACAGAGTGGAGAGAAAGACTCTGCAGCTTTCAGGCCTCTTTGAAACTGTGTTAAGTGCCTACTATTTGCCAGGCACTAGGCTAGTGGGTAGGAGCAGTGGGAAATGCAATGGGAGAAACAACTGTTTCCAGTGAAAGGAGCTGAGGGTTCTTACCAGATTTCTCATGGAGTCCAGGTCGATCTCCAGGGACTGGACGGTGCGCCTCAGCTCTGTGAGGGTCATCTCAGCAGCTCCTATCTCAGCGGTCTGCGAGGTGACCACTGTGGTGCTCTCCTCAATCTGCAGGGTGGATACAGTCCTCAGGTTCCTCCTTCTCCATCAGCCTCCCTCCCGCACCCTCACGCTTCTGTGCCGAGCCTGGCATCCATCACTGTCTTGTACCTGCTGGGACCAGTACTTGTCCAGCTCCTCTCGGTTCTTCTGAGCCAGCTCGTCATACTGGGCCCGGATGTCTGCCATGATCTTGCTAAGGTCCTGAGGTTTGGGGGCATCCAACTCCACGGTCAGCCCAGAGTTGGCAATCTGGTTTTGTAGACCCTTTACTTCCTAAAAGAGAGAGGGACAAATGTGAGGAAGGTCTCAGGGTCAGAGCACCAGGAAGCCTCTTTATCTGTGACTGCTTCTTCCAGGAGTCCTACAGGATCAGCTGGGGAACAGAACTGAGGAATCTTTTGACTTTGCTCTCTGGGCAATGCCAATTCTGGGCTTCTACTCCATATGGGTAAAATGCCCACTGTTAACCACCCATGCCTGTTGCTCACAGGTGGTGGTTTCTCTCTCCTTTCTTCACCCTGTCCCTCCATCTACAGAACTACTCCTTGCACCTTCCTCCCTCACCATCCTCTATCACATCTCACCTCTACTGCTAGCTGTTTCCATCTTGGTCCTCATCTCATCCTCTCACCCACGTCTTTTTGACCTCACCATGCTATAATTCCAGTTAACCACTGAGCATGGCAACAGTCTGATTAAGAAGTGCTTAGGCTGGTGGTTCTCAACTTCCCTGTAAGTCTTCTTGTACGTGGCTTGTTCCATCTACTCCCCGACCCTGACTTGTCTTGACCCCCTGGTGGCCAGGGGCCACTGCTTGCCTCCTCATGGTTCTTCTTCATGAAGAGCAGCTCCTCCTTGAGAGCCTCGATCTCAGTCTCCAGCTGCAGCCGGGTGACATTGGTATCATCGATGACCTTGCGGAGCCCGTGTATGTCACTCTCCACAGACTGGCGCATGGCCAGTTCCGTCTCATACCTAAGGGGAATGGAGGTGATCAGAAGGGCCATGCCTCTGGTCCCAAGCCTTCTCAACCCATGCCACCTCCTAAAAGCAGCCTCATGCCCACTGCACACCATCCACCTGAAGTCAGGAATCAAGCACTAAGCCTCTGAAAACCGTTCCTGGCACTTGGGGGGCAGAGTTCTTCACACTGAGTTACATGAAGAATAAATTGATGGTGCTTTACTCTCATCCACCCAGCTCCACCCACAACTGAACAAAATCCCCTTGACCCCAGCTTCCTAAACCCCCAGCCTTACTTGACTCTGAAGTCATCAGCAGCAAGACGGGCATTGTCAATTTGCAGAACGATGCGGGCGTTGTCCACAGAATTTGCAAAAATCTGGGGATATTGTAAACAGAGGTTGCTCCATGAATAGGAGTTCAGTGATGAGGTGGGCTGAGTGGAGGGTGTTAGGTGTCTCTGAAAAAACCTTCCTGGTCCCTGGAATAACCAGAGGCTCTCCTCGTATACCTAGGCCCTTCCACTTGTGCTCCTCATCCTGCTCCCTCCTTTCCTGGACTCCCAAATCCCACCTTTCCCAGTCTACCACTGCCTCTCTTTCTAGGCTTCTCCTGGCTGGCCTGCCTACTAAATGAGCAGCTACTGAAGAGTCCTCTCCCGGGTTCTCTCCTGATTTTTAGTGCACCTGCTCAGCGCCGGCCCCATTGGCCTCTTCCACAGGTAGGCCGTCTGTTTACTCCAGGATGACTCAGCCTTAGCCACATCCGCTTAACCCCTCCAACTGTCTTCCAGAAGCCAGAGTGTCTGGGTCCTCTGTGTGGGCCTGTTTCGCCTCCCTGCATGCTGTCCACTCCTCTGTGAAGCTCCCCCTCCTCTTCCCACTCTCCCCCGGGGAAGCTCTCCCGTGCCCTTTCAGCCACCCTTGGGGTCCCCGTGAAGCGGGGGTGGGGAGGCGGTGTGTATGGAAATCCAGGACATCCCTAATCCCGGCCGGGTGGAGTTGGGGGCGGGGCGGGAGATAGGGAGGGGAGAGGAGTGCATACACCTCCCCCTACTAAAATTCCTTTCCTTGGGGTAGGGGGAGGAGAGAGAAGGGAGTAGGTGACTGGAGGGTCACATTGGTTGGGAGTGGGAGCCACTCCCGCCGTGCCCGCTCACCTGAGCCCTCAGGTCCTCGATGATCTTCAGGTAGTGTCCCCAGTCTCTGACCTGGGGTCCCTTCTTCTCCAGGTGTTCCCGGATTTTGCTCTCCAGTCTCCGATTATCCGCCTCCAGGCTCCTCACCTTCTCCAGGTAGGAGGCCAGGCGGTCATTCAGGTCTTGCATGGTCTCCTTCTCGCCCTGGATGCCCCCTACCCCCACCAGACCCCCGGCCATCCCGGCGCCCAGGTTCCCGGACCCCCAGCCGCCCCGGACGCTGGTGGTGCGGGACACGGAGATCCGGGAGCCCGAGCCCCCGGCGCCTGCATAGACGCTGGCCGCGCTGCTGGCCGGTCGGACCCGGTGGCCCGACGACTGCACGGAGCCCAGGGACCGGTAGTTGGAGAAGGTGGATTGGGCGCTGAAGCTCATGATGTTTGTTCTCGAGGAAAGAGCGAGGCCAGGACTCTAGGTGCTGGACGGTGTAGTGTGTGAGGTCCGCAACTCAAGTTATAGCTCCCAGGGATGGGGGGGTGGGGTCCGGCCCGCAAGCCCCGCCCCCGCCATCAGAGTCGCCGCTGAAGCCTGGTCACAGGTGGGACCGCGGGGACTTGGCGCCCTTGGTTCCTCACCCTCCCGGCCTTTCCCCGCCCCCTCCGCACCGCCCCACCAAGGCCTCCCTCCACCCCCCAAGGGAGGGGGTGAGTGAGTGGGCCCGGGCCAGCCAAGGGCAGAAGGTGAAGTTGACTCTGGCAGCTGGGATTTCAGGGCAGGAAATGACGTTATTGTACCCCTCTCTCCCAGGTGGAGGAAGTACTGGCTTCGTAGAGAATTTGGGGGATGAGTGTCGAGCTGTGTGGGTCGTTGTCCTCAGCCTGCAGGCCAAGTTCTCGCCTGCAGGGGGCGTCTTGGGGGGGGTGGAAATCCCAAAGCCCCAGGAGTCCTGAGGAAGAAAAGCTGGGGGCTGGCGGAGAGGAAGAGAGACGCCATCCTGAGCCTCAAGTCCCGCTGGTTTACTCTCGCCCCTGCTGCCCGTTGTTCCCTAGCACACACTCAGACGTGTGCTGTCATTGCCCACAGACACACTCACTCACCAGTTACGTTCAGACTCCTGAAAACTCACCCTGAACCTCCCCTCCCCTGTGCCTCACCTCACTCCCATGGAGGCCTGGTCTTGGGAGTGCTTTGTGGTCTCAGCTGGAGTCTTCACTTCAACACACCTGTGTATCAGCCTTACCCACACCCTTGGGTAAACAAATAATTTCTGAGCACTCGCAGTTTAACAAATATTTGTTAGGCACCTACTGTGTGTCAGGCCCTGTTCTAATTGCCCGGACAGCAGCAGGGAGAAAAGACCAGTAATCCCTCATGGAGACTGTCTGAGAGGAGAAACATTCTAGCTGACACTCAGCCCTGGTGGCCAGCTCTCTCTCCCCCCTTACCAGGACTTTTCTGCAGGGCCCCTGCTTTTCCTCCAAAGGCTCCCTGCATCCCATGCCTGTCTCCAGGGGGCTGCCTCCTCCAGGAAGCTTATGTCAGGACATGGGTGAGACGATGGAAGTAGGGAAGTACCCCCTTTCCCCTTCACCCCAGAACCTGGATGGTGACCCCCTGTTGAATGAGCTGGAGGAATCCTGAGATACTGGGCCTTCAAGTCCGTCACCACTGGAAGCTCGTTTGTCTGGCAGGGCCTGGCATTACACCCCTGTCGGTACTCTTTGCTCTGGAGTGGACCTATTGATTCTTATCAAGCTGCCAGCTGAACTGAAGAGAAGGGGGCAGACAGGAAAGGAGGCCTGGGAAGAGAAGGGGTCCCAGGAATAATTAGGTCAGTGGACCAGGCAGGCACAGGTCAAATGAGGGACTTGGCCTTGGATCATCCCAGTCCTGGCATCTTCAGTTGGGGAGAGGCCCCTACCCAGCGCCCTGCACCCAGCAGGAGCTGGCTAGGGGAGGTCAGAGTAGGAAATGGCCAGGGGAGGGTTAGGGTCTGCTGAAGGCCAAGAGGCAAATGAGATGCAAATTTGCATACAAATGAATGACCACTAGGTTTGCCTGGAAGATTTCTGGGAGCTTAGAAGTCCCAGACAGTCAAAGAAGTTTCTCCTGCTTTCACCTTCACATTCTCCCACGAGGTTCCAGAATTGTCTCGTTGTGCAGAATTGCACAATAAGGTGTAGAGATTACATATATGATATATTATTGCCTTTGCTGTTTTTGCTTAACTTGAAGTCAGCCAATTTGGGTACATTGCCAGCTGTGTGACCTTGGGGAAGTCACTTGACTAGGCACTTCAGTTTCTTCTTTTGTAAAAGGAGAAGAAAGCGTGACCAGTCTAACTCCTGGGATGGCAGTGGATACTTATGTTAATTATCAGTCACGTATTCACTGAACAAATGCTGATTACTTACTGTGGGATAAATCTCCAAAAGGGCAGATGTCTCCAGGATATAAGGACTCTTTCTAAGTCACTTAAGACCCCTGGGGGACTTTGAATTCCAGCGGGGATCAGGTCCAGATCTAAGGATTCTTATCTAAGCTCTTTCCAGATCATTCTCTGACTGCTGCCTGACTCCAACAGCCTGGGACATTTTGGGGCCTGGGGAGGGAGGTGCTGTCTGGGGGTGGTGGAGGAGCGCAGCCAGCTGGGTCTTATCTCCCATAGCTGATGTTAGTGACCACATTCCTGACCTCTTGCAGCACTGGGGCAGATACTGACCTCAGGTTTCCAGCACCAGCCTGCCCTTTTCCACCACATCTAGATTCCTCTGTGGTTCAGAGCATTTTCACTTTTATCTGAGTGTCTCTGGGAGAGCTAGGGAGGGGGCATTTTTGAGCACCCTGCTTCCCAGCACTGAGGCTCTGAGTTGGGGGTGGGAGGCCAGGTGGGAAGGGGGATGGGTGATTTTGAGGCCAGTCCCCAGTGAAGGGGGAGCAGGAGGGGCCTTTGAGAGAGGCCAGAACAAAGACATTGAAGAGAAGGCTAGCTGAGTGAAGAGACTTGGCTGAGGGGGGGTTGGTCCTGAAGGAGGGAAAATGGTCCCCACCTCCATCCTGCCCTGGGTTCCGGCGTCCTGCTGAGGGGTCACTGGGGAGCTGGGGACCTGAGAGACAGGTTTAATTCCTGAGTAAAGTCTGAGATGACCCTGATAAGGAGGGGTCAGCTCTTTCCTCCCCCTCCCCGCACTCTCCCGGGGAGGGCAGGAGCCACAGCCCTGGGAGAACTAGATAGTGGGGGGATTAAGGGATTGGGGGATCATGAGGGCCTGGAGCCCCTTAGGCTTTGCTTTATCATTTAGGCTACAAATTTTGTACCCAACCCTGAGGAGGTGGCTGTTTAGAAAAGGAACTGAAATGTGAGGGTGGGGGTCTATAGCGGGGAGTTATGGGGTGGGGTGAGGGTTGGGCACGTGTCTGATTCTCCTCATCTTCTCCAACAACTGAAGGATAGAGAATGACTCCAGACAGGATTTCCAAAAGTGTGTGTGTTGCAGGCAGTGAGAGGTCCTTGTAGGGACAGTAGGGGGCAGTGAGGCGGGTGAGCCGTTGGCCTGGGAGGCTCCCTTCAGCTCCCCTCAGTGGAGGGCCTGGCTTGCAGGCTGCCCACAGGAGGACTGCAAGGGATCCTGAGTCAGGGGCAAAGCCTGAGAGGAAGAGAACAGACAGAGGTGGGGTGGGAGTGAAACCCGAGGGAAAAGAGTCTGGGGCTGTGTGAGAATTCTTGGCATGTAAGGGAAGCTCCGTAAATAACTTTGATTCAAACCATTAATGAAAAGGGGGCTCTAGGAGAGGCGGTGGCGGGGGTGGTCAGGAAATGTGGTTAGCTAGGCTGCGGAGGCCAGTGGGATGATGGGGATGGCGACTGGGTTGGGAGCAGGAACCCATGAGAGTCCCTCATGACTTTTGGGAATTTCTTTGAAAGTGTCCTTGTGCCCTGTGGAGGCCCTGGACCTACCTGTCCAGTGTCAGTAGAAGACGGCTTCTGGGGGTTCTATCCAGGCCCTGTCCCTAGGATTCGGAAGGTTAAAGAAGGCTCTGGTGCTTTTATATCATTACTTCAGTTGGATTTGTATCCTGGCTTATTTTCCAGGGATAAAGTTCAGCCCTGAGAAATATTTAGCTGTCCAGGAATTTCCAGTGATAAAGCTCAGAGAAATCGGGCCCTTCCAGAGTCCCCTCAGCTCCATGGGGTCCCCTGCGGTCTTCTCTGACAAAGGCAGCTCTCACCTACCAGGACAGGGGTGGCCGCTCCTATTCTTATAACCTCTTCCCCTTCCCTACTTCTGACCCTGGTGCTCCTGGTCACTCTCCAGGTACCTCAATGCCATCCCCCAGCCCATCACCTCCTTTCAGTCAGCCAAGAGGTGGGTGGGGCAGAGAGTGAGTGTGGCACTTGGTGTCCAAAGACCTGGGTTCAGGGTTCCACTGCTGGCTGGGTAAGCTTGGGCAAATTTACCTGCCTTGGTCTCCTCAGTTATAGAATAAGGATAGTAGTTATATCTACAACTAGAGCTGAAGAAGGAAATGGCAATCCACTCCAGTACTATTGCCTGGAAAATCCCATGGACAGAGGAGCCTGGTAAGCTACAGTCTATGGGGTGGCAAAGAGTCGGACACGACTGAGCGACTTCACTTTCACTTTCAGAGTTTTCATGAGGATCAAATGTGACAGGCTGCCTGGAAGAGCTTTGACAGCAGAATAAGCTAGTCAGTTTCCTTTCTTGTCTGGTTTGCCCACATTTATTCCTTTTCTTCCCAGACCCTTTATTTCACTCTCACTACCTTCTAGCCTTCTGCTCCCTGCTTGTCACTATTTCTTTTACTTTCATTTGAGCATGGGGCAGGGGTGACTAAAACTGAGTCTATGGAAAAGGGATGAAATGGAAAAGTAGAGTGTCTGAATACCCATTTCAAACTCATCCCATCAACGTCCACATCTCTATCAGCCTCTCTCGCTTTGGCTTGGAACCTGGCAGATCTACCAGCAATGTCTGGGGAAACTGTCCTGTGAGCAGCTAGACAAGCAACGCTACAGCTTGAGTGAGGCATGAGGTATGGAATGCAGCTTGTGGGGCCAAGGCTAGCCCTCAGGGCCTTTGCACAAACTGGAGGAAGTCAGCCTCCTCGTCTCTTTGGCCTGGTGCCCTTGTGTAATGACCGACTTGCACAGGCAGATGTGGTAGCCCTGTCTGAAGCCACCCCCCTTGGGGATTTGGGGAAAACCCTGGTGTGGATGAGCTGGCCCGTGATAAAAGATCAGACAAAAAAAGTGGGCAGAGTCTGCACAAAGGGACCCAAGGCAAGAAGAGAAGGAAGAGACAGAGGAAAAAGAGAGGAGAAAGGAGAGGAGGTCCAGACACCTGTCCGCTCCCAAAAGAGGCCAGGGGAGAGGGCTGTCATGAAAGCCAAAGAGAAGGAATTTCAAGGAAGGGCAGACACACACAGAGATCATGGGGGCCGAGGACAAACACAGCACTTCCAATAAAGCGATGGAGACCAAAGCCAGGTGCTGAAAGGACAAGGTGTAAGTGGCTAGTGCTAAGTGGAAGCAGAATGTAAACTTTTCTTTTTAATAAGTTTGGGGTAATTCCCTGGTAGTCCAGGGGTTAGGACTTTGAGCTTCCACTGCTGGGGTCCAGGTTCAATTCCTAGTCGGGGAGCTAAAATCCTGGACTGAGTGGTTGAGTGGCATTGCCAAAAACAATGTTTGTATATACATAAACATACATATGTATGTATTTACAAACTTTTTGCATATATATGTATATATAATATGTATGTGTGTAGATTTTGTTTGTTTAGCTGTTTAGTCTCTAAGTCATATCCAACTCTTTTGTGACCCCGTGGATCCCATAGACTGTAGCCCTCCAGGCTCCTCTGTCAGTGGGATTTCCCAGGCAAGAATACTGGAGTGGGTTGCCATTTCCTTCTCCTGGAGATATTCCCAACCCAGGGATCCAACCTGGGTCTCCTGCATTGCAGACAGATTCTTTACCATCTGAGCCACAGGGGAGCTCCGTGTGTGTATCTTTTTTTAAAAATAGTTGTATTTATTGTTGGCAGTGCTGGGTCTTCCTTGCTGCATGGCTTTCTCAAGTTGTAATTCGTGGCTTTTCATTGCATTGGCTTTTTTATTGCAGAGCACAGGCTCAGCAGTTGAGGCACCTAGGCTTAGCTGTCCAGCAATAAGTGGAACCTTTCCCAACCAGGGATCAAACCTGTGTCCCCTGCGTTGGCAGGCGGATGCTTTCCCACTGAGCCACCAGGGAAGCCTCCTGTGTGTGTATCTTTAAACAGTAAAGGATCTGCCTGCAATGTAGGAGACTGGGTTCAACTAAGTTTGTCAGGGATGGAAAGGAGAAAATGGGGTGATATCTTGTTGTAGGTAGCAAGGTTGATGAAAGGTGTCCTCAGGATGGTACTTGGTACTCTTTAGCCAGGCTAATCAACAATTAAACAAGCGAAGACAATGGAGTGAGGTTAGTGGCTGGAGGAAGTGACTTTTCAGCTGAACCCTAAAGAGGGCTAGTACTAGTAGGTGGCAGACCTGGGGTTTGTCTTATGTAACCTCTACATGTTTCGGCCTCCCTACCAATGTGAGGAGCAGGACAGAGACAAAAGGAGTCTGTATCTACATGCATGCGGTACACCAGGTTATGTGAAGGTCACATAACATGGCTATGATGAGGTCAGCCACATAAGAATCTGTATCCTCGGGGAATATCTTGCTGAGAGAGGGAGGGAGTGGTGGAGACTCAGAAGCAAGGGAATCTAGGCTTACCACATTGTTGAAATAGACTCTTGGGGTGGGTTGAGTGGGAAAGCTAAGGCAAAGAAGACCTCACAGGAAAAGGAGTTTAGGGCTTGGGAGCTGACATGACGGATGGCAGCAGCTGTCTGGAAAGCAAGGGAGCATACAGCGTGGCCTGTCAGAGAGGAGACTGTCAGAGTTTGAGGTCAGAGCAGATGATATCATTCTAGCGTGGCCGAAGGTGCTGAAAACCGAGTTAAGCATCTTAAGGAAAAGAAAGGATAGGGAAAAAAGCAGACATGTTAGAGTCAAACAGATCTAACGTTCTAGTTCTGTTGTTTGCCTGCTGAGTGACGTCGTTCAGGTCAGTGCCCAAGCCAGTGAACTTCTCTGTGTAACATTTTCCTCATCTGGTGTTGCAGGAATTAAATGAGCCTGGTAGGGCGTGGAGCATCACAGGTGCTCCCCTGCCTCCTTCTCCTGGAAGAATTATCAGCATGGAGGTTCAAGTCTCTCAGTTTGGTTCAGTTCCACAGTGAGCTGGGGATACAGAGATAAATAAGAATTAACAACAATAATCAAGGAGAAGACTATTATTAGAGGAGACAGATAACTGTATGATAGGTGCTATGAAACGTCCTAAAGTACTATCAGAGGATGGAATAATTCATCCATTCATTAACAATTTGTAAGGAAACTGTTTTGTGCCAGCCATGTTCTAGATACTGGGGGTATAGCAAAGAAAATTCAGATGAGGTTGTTGCTCTTACAGAGGTCACATTTTATGTGTTGAAGGATTGGGATCATGGAGAACCTCATGTAGGAGGGAATGTGCCGAACTTCAAAAAATGAGCAGGAACTTGCTAGAGAAAAAACGGGGTCAAGGAGAATTCTTTCCAGGTAAACCAACCAGCACTGAGACCTGTTACAGGATCCAACAGAGTCCCCTCCTCTGAGTTTCAGACCTGTATCTCCTGAACTTCACTGGCTATTGTAGCCAGTTGGCGATTTCCAATAAATCTTTTTTCATGTTTTTACTTTCTCATTTTTGGCCTCATCTGGAAGCTTGTAGGACCTTAGCTCCTAGACCAGGATTTGAACCCATGCCCTCGACAGTGAAAGCATGGCATCCTAAACACTGGAATTGCCAAAGAAATCTTAAAGCTATTAGATCTAAGGCATCTGTTTCTTTTTTTTTATTTCTTTAAAAGCATTCAGGAATAAAACCACCATATGACCCAGCAATCCCACTCCTAGGCATATACCCTGAGGAAACCAAAATTGAAAAAGACACATGTACCCCACTGTTCACTGTAGCGGTATTTACAACAGCTAGAACATGGAAGCAACCTAGATGTCCATCAACAGATGAATGGATAAAGAAGCTGTGGTACAAATACCCATGGAATATTACTCAGCCACTAAAAAGAACACAGTTGAGTCAGTTCTAATGAGGTGGGTGAACCTAGAACCTATTATACAGAGTGAAGTGAGTCAGAAAGAGAAAGATAAATATCATATTCTAATGCATATATATGGAATCTAGAAAAATGGTGCTGAAGAGTTTATTTATAGGGCAGCAATGGAGAAACAGACATACAGAACAGACTTCTGGCCATGGGGAGAGGGGTGGAGAGGGGAGGTGTATGGGAAGAGTAACATGGAAACTTACATTACCATACGTAAGATAGATAGCCAACGGGGAATTTGCTGTATGGCTAAGAAACTCAAAGAGGGGCTCTGTATCAACATAGAGAGGTGGGATGGGGAGGGAGATGGGAGGGAGTTCAAAAGGGAGGGGATTATATGCATACATATGGCTGATTCATGTTGAGGTTTGACAGGAAACAACGAAATTCTGTAGAGCAATCATCCTTCAATTAAAAAATAAATAAATTGAAAAATTCAGATTTATTGAGGTACAATCTGCATACAATAATGTTCACTCTTTTAGGGATATGGTTCGATGGGTTTTGACAAATAATACAGTTATAGATCTGCCACCGTAAATCAAGATATAAAACTTTTAATCACCTCAAAAAGTCCCATTGTACTCTTTCATAGTCAGTCTCCCTCACCCACCCCCAACTCCAGCAACCATCAGTTTGCTCCTATCATTTTTCCTGTTTCAAAATGCCATGTAAATTGAATCATACAATATGTAGCCATTTGTCTCTTATATCTTTCACTTAGCATGATGCTTTTGCGTTTCATCCATGTTATTGTGTGTATCAGTAGCTTGTTCCTTTTTATTGCTTATCTGTTATTTAGTGGACAAGTTGTGTCTGATTCTTTTTGCAACCCCATGGACTTAGCCCACCAGGCTTCTCTGTCCATGGGATGTTCCTGGCAAGAATACTGGAGTAGATTGCCGTACCCTACTCCAGGAGATCTTCCCGACCCAGGGATTGAACCCGTGTCTCATGCATTGTCAGGCAGGATCTTTACCACTGAGCCACCAGGGAATCTTGCTGTGTAGTATTCCATTTTTGTGGAAGTACACAACTTGTTTATTCATTCACCAGTACATGGATATTTGAGTTGTCTCGAGTTTTTAGTAGTTATGAATAAAGCTGCTATAAATATTTGTGTCCAGTTCCCTGTGTGGCTTTATGTTTTCATTTCTCCTGGATAAGAGAAATGGGATGGTGGGTTGTGTGATAGGAATGGGATGGTGGGTTGTATGATAAGTATATGTTTAACTTTATAAGAAACTGCCAAACTTTTTTTTTTTCAATTGAAATATAGTCAATTTACAATATTGTGTTCAAGCTATTTTCTTAAGTGGCTGTGCCATTTTGCATTGCCACTAGTAACGTATGAGCGTTCCATTTGCTCTGCACCCTCACCAGCTCTTTATTATCTTCTTTTTCTCTTCTTTTTAAGAAACTAACCTTCCCTGGTGATAATCTCTCATCAATTTTCTTTCTTTCTTAAAAAGATCATTATTATTTTTTATTTTTGGCTGTCCTGGGTCTTTATTGCTGCACTCAGGCTCTCTCTAGTTGTGACGAGTTGGGGCTACTCCCTCGTGGAGCACGGGCACCAGAACGCAGGCTTCAGTAGTTGTGGGCATGGGCTCAGTAGTTATGACACGCAGGCTTAGTTGCTCCACAGCATGTAGAATTGTCCTCAACCAGGGATCAAACCCATGTCGCCTGCCTGCACTGACACATGGCTTCTTAATCACTGGACCATCAGGGAAGTCCTATTATTATTATTATTATTTTTACTTTTTTTTTGCTGTGCCATATGGCATGTGGTATCTTCCCTGACCAGGGATTAAACCTGTGTTTCCTGCATTGGAATTGGAAACACAGAGTCTTAGCCACTGGACCACCATGAATGTTCTGTTTATCTTTTTTTAAATTATAGTTGTTTTTTTTTTTTTTTGTGGTGGGTGCATAGTAATATCCCATGGTAGCTTTAATTTGCCTGGAGAATCCCATGGACAGAGGAGCCTGATGGGCTAGAGTCCATGGGGTCGCAAAGAGTAGGACACGACTGAGCAACTACATTTCCTTACACTTCGTAATGACTAATGACATTTAGCGTCTTTTTTATGCACCTTTGGTGCCATGTATACCTCTTTGATGAGGTGTCTGTGCAAAAGATTCGGCTTAATCTCCAGAATACACAAATAGCTCACACATGTCAACAATAAAAGACCCAAACAACTCAATCGAAAACTGGACAGAAGACCTTAATAGACATTTCTCCAAAGAAGAAATACAAATGGCCGGTAGACATGTGAAAAAATGCTCAACATCACTAATTACTAGAGAAATGCAAATTAAAACTACAATGAGGTAATTCCTAACGCTGGTCAGAATGGCCATCTTAAAAAGTCTTCAAGGTTTCCCTAGTGGCTCAGGGGTAACGAATTCACCTGCCAATGCTGGAGACACGGGTTCGATCCCTGATTTGGGAAGATCCCACATGCCACAGAGCGACTAAGCCCGTGCACCACAGCCATTGAGCCTGTGCTTTAGAGGCTGGGAATTGCAACTCCTGAAGCCCTCCTGTGCGCTGGAGCCTGTGCTCCACAAGAGAAGCCATCACAATGAGAGGCCCTCGCACCACAGCTAGAGGGTAGCCCCTGCTTGCTGCAACTGGGGAAAAGCCCGTGGAGCAATGAAGACCCAGCTCAGCCATTAAATACATAAATAAAATTATCAAAAAATATTGAAAAAATCAAAAGTCTACAAATAACAAATGCTTCTGGAGAAGGTGTGGAGAGAAGGGAATCCTCTTACACTCTTGGTGGGAATATAAATTGGTGTAGCCACTATGGGCAACAGTGTGGAGGTTCCTAAGAAAACTAAAAATAGAATTGCCATATGATGCAGAGATCTCACTCCTGGGTTTACGCCCAGACAAAACTATAATTTAAAAAGACACATGCACACCTATGTTCATAGCAGTGCTATTCACAATAGCCAAAACATAGAAACAAATGTCCAGCGATAGATAAATGGATAAAGAAGACGTAATACATACGTACATATGATGGAATACTACTCAGTTATTAAAAAAAAACAAAACAATGCCATTTGCAGCAATATGGAGGCAACTAGAGATTATCACACTCAGTGAAGTAGGTCAGAATGAGACAAATACCGTATGACAGCACTTACATGTGGAATATAAAATACGGCACCAAAGAATCTACGAAATAGAAGCAGACCCACAGACTTCTGGCTGCCAAAGGGGTGGGAGTTGGGGAGGGCAGGACTAGATATGCGGGATCAGCAGATGTAAACTATTGTATATAGGATGGATAAACAACAAGGTTGTTAAACGAGCACAGGGGACTATGTTCAGTCTCCTTTGATAAACCATGGGCTTCCCTGGTGGCTCAGCTGGTAAAGAATCCGCCTGCAATGCAGGAGACCTGGGTTGGATCCCTGGGTTGGGAAGATCCCCTGGAGAAGGGAAAGGCTACCCACTCCAGTATTCTGGCCTGGAAAATTCCATGGACTGTATAGTCCATGGGATTGCAAACAGTCGGATATGACTGAGTGACTTTCACTTCACTTTGATAAACATAATGGAAAAAATATATATATATATAAAAAGCAAGTCTATATGTGTATAACTGAATCACTTTGCTGTACAGAAGAGCTTGGCACAACATTGTAAATCAATTGTACTTCAATAAAAAATTAAATTAAAAATATTGTGTTGTCTTTTTTATTATTTATTTTTGAGAGTAAAAAATATATCTAGATTCAAGTTCTTCATCATATATGTGATTTACAACTATTTTCTCCTTTTGTGTTTGTAATTCCATATTCTTCATGGTTTTTCTTTTGGAGCAGCTATTAATTAATTTTGAGGAAGTCCAGTTTATCAAGGTTTTACCTTAAAGGGTTATGCTCTGGTGCTGTATTTGAGAAATCTTTGCTTATCTGAAAGTCACAAAGATGTTTTTTCTGCTTATTCTAGAACATTTGTGATTCTAGATTTTATATTTTGGCCTAAGATTCACTTAAGTTAATGTGTTTGGCAAACATTTTCTTCCAATCTGTGGCTTATTTTTATATTTCCTTAATAGTGTCATCACAATAGGTGAAGTTTTTAATTTTGGTAAAATTACATTGCCAGATTTTCTTTTAATGGTTTATATTTTTGTGTGTTCTAAGAACTCTTTATCTAACCTGAGATCACTAAGGTTTTTCTTATGTTTTCTTCAGTTTTATATTTTTAGGTTTTTTGTTTTGAGATGATTCTTGTCACTGATAAGCAGAGCACTTGGGTTGAGGTTAATTTTTTTTTTTTTGGCACGAGGATGTCTAATTGTTCCAGCGCTATTTGTTGAAAAGGCTATGATCTACCTTGATACCACTGTGCCCATTGCGTGAGTCTATTTCTGGACTCCTTTGATGTATATATCTATACTTATGCTGATACCCCACTGTCTTGATTACTGTAGCTTTATGGTAAGACTTGAAATCAGGTGGCATGAATTCTCCAGCTTTCCTCTTCTTTTTCAAAATTGTTTTTACTAGTCTAGGCCCATTGTTTTGTTCCTGATCTTGTGAGGAAAGCATTAATTCTTTCAGTATTAAAAGGGATGTTAACCATGCTTTTTTGTAGATGCTCTTCATCAAATCATCTGATGAAGGTCATTTTTGCTGAGAGTTCTTAATCACAAGTGAATGTTGAACTTTGTTAAATGTTTTTCTGTGTTGATTGAGATGGACATACAATTTTTCTTATTTAGTCTATCAGTAAAATAAATTATATCAATTTTAAATATTTGGCCCATCTTCTGTATCTGGGAGAAATCCTATTTGATTACGATGTATTGTTCTTCTTATTTGTTCCTGGATTTGATTTGTTAATATTTTGGAAAAGATTTTGCATTAATGTTTCTGGAAGATATTGATCTATTCTTTTCTTGCAATGTTTTTGTCTGGCATTGGTATCAGAGTAAATCTGACTTTATAAAATGAGTTAGAAACAGGTTCCTCCTCTTCTATTTTCTGAAAGAATTGTGTAGAATTGATATTATTTTTTCTTTAAATGTTTGGTAGAATTCATTAATACAGCAATCTGAGTCCAGGCTTTACTTTGTGGAAGGTTTTTAATTAAGAACTTATTTTTTAAAATAGATATAGAACGGTTTAGGTTTTCTAATTCTTTTGCATGCTCTTTGGTATTTAACATTTTTAAAGGAATTAGTTCACTTCATCTAAGTTGTCGAGTTTATAGGCAGCAATATTCCCTTATTATGCTCTTGACATCTACAGGAGCTGAAATCCCTTCTTTCATTGCTGATATTGGTAGTTTATGTCTTCTCTCTCTTTTTTTCTTTCCCTGTTAGATGAATTTTACCAATAGTTTTCATTTTCCAAAGAATCAGCTTTTGGTGTCACTGGTTTCTTCTACTGTTTTTCTATTTTTAAGGTCATTGATTTCTGCTCTTAAATTTATTATTTCCTGCCTTCTGCTTGCTTCTTGCTTTGGTTTTAATTTGCTTTCTTTTCCAGTTTCTTAACTTGGAGGCTTAGGTTTTTATTTCAAGGGTTTCAGTTCAGTTCAGTTCAGTTCAGTCGCTCAATTGTGTCCGACTCTTTGCGACCCCATGAATCGCAGCACGCCAGGCCTCCCTGTCCATCACCATCTCCCGGAGTTCACTCAGACTCATGTCGACTGAGTCAGTGATGCCATCCAGCCATCTCATCCTCTGTCATCCCCTTCTCCTGCCCCCAATCCCTCCCAGCATCAAAGTCTTTTCCAATGAGTCAACTCTTCACATGAGGTGGCCAAAGTACTGGAGTTTCAGCTTTAGCATCATTCCTTCCAAAGAACACCTAGGGCTGATCTCCTTCAGAATGGACTGGTTGGATCTCCTTGCAGTCCAAGGGACTCTCAAGAGTCTTCTCCAACACCACAGTTCAAAAGCATCAATTCTTTGGCGCTCAGCCTTCTTCACAGTCCAACTCTCACATCCATACCTGACTACTGGAAAAACCATAGCCTTGACTAGATGGACCTTTGTGGGCAAAGTAATGTCTCTGCTTTTGAATATGCTATCTAGGTTGGTCATAACTTTTCTTCCAAGGAGTAAGTGTCTTTTAATTTCAAGGGTTTAAAAAAAAGTAAATATTTAATGCTATAAATTTCCCTCTGCTACTGCTGCTAAGTCGCTTCAGTCATGTCCGACTCTGTGAGACCCCATAGATGGCAGACCACCAGGCTCTCCCGTCCCTCGGATTCTCCAGGCAAGAACACTGGAGTGGGTTGTCATTTCCTTCTCCAGTGCACGACAGTGAAAAGTCAAAGTGAAGTCACTCTAGGCACTGCTTTATCTGTGTCCCAAAATGTTTAACTAATTTAAAATATTTTCTAAATTTCCTTGTGAGTTGTTTTAACCATGGATTATTTATACGTAGCTTAATTCACAAATATTTGGAGATTTTCCAGATATACTCTGCTATTAATTTCTATTTTTAAGCCTCTTATGGAAGAGAACATAGATTGTATGATTTCATTTCTTTTCAATTTGTTGAGATCTGTTTTTTTTTTTGACCCAGAATATAGACTATTCTTATAAATGTTCACTTGAAAAAAATATATATTCTGCTGTAGTTGGGTGAAATTTTTTATGTATCAATTAGATCACATTGGTTGATGATCTTTTACATCTTTACTGATTTTCTACTTATCTTATTAATTACTGGGAAAGGAGTATTGAAGCCTCCGAGTATAATTTTGGATTTATCTATTTCTCCTTTCAGTTCCTTCAATTTCTCTTTTATGTTTTTAAAAACTCTGTTGTTGAGTGCACACACATCTAGGATCACTGTAGCTTCTTGATGAACTGGCCTCTTCGTCATTCTGTAATGTCTTTCTTTATCCCAGATATATTCTTTGTTTTGAAGTCCCTTTTGTCTGATATTCGTGTGACTTTCTTCTAATGTTCCCCTTCTCATGGAATGGTATCACCATCCAAAGAGGTGCGTAGGGCAAAAACTGAGTTGTCATCCTTGACACTTCCCACCCTCCATCACCATATCAGCTTAGGGGCAAATCTTGTCCATTTTCCCTAAGTTTTTCCCTACTTTTTATTTATTTATATTAAAAACAACTTTATTTCTTTGCTTTTGGCTGTGCTGGGCCTTTGTTGCTGTGAGGGCATTTCTCCAGTTGCAGACAGTAGGGTCTACTCTTTGCTGCTGTCCTTGGGCTTCTCATTGCAGTTGCTTCTCTTGTCGCAGAGCGTGAGCTCTTGGTGTTCAGGCTTCAGTAGTTGGGATACACAGGCTCAGTAGTTGCAGTTCCCGGGCTCTTGAGCACAGAATCAGTGATGTGGCGGACAGCCTTAGTTGCTCCATGACATGTGGGATCTTCTTGGGCCAGGAACTGAACATGTGTCTCCTGCATTGGCAGGTGGATTCTTTACCCAGGAAGCCTCAATATTTACATGTTCATTAGTGTGAATATTAAGTTACTATCTTTCTCTCCAACTAAATTGTAAGGTCAGGGGCCATGTCTATTTCGCTTACCCTTGTGTCCTCAATGCCTGCATTTATTAGGTGCTCAAAAAATATTTGTTGACTATGGGGAGAGTCAATGTATGGTGGATAGAAGGAAGAGGCAGAAGATGAAATGGGAAAGGTTGCTGAGGGCCAAGTCAAGGAGGACCTTGCAGGCTTTGCAGAGTTTTTCCTTCTTTGCGTCTTAATTTTCCTTTACACCAGATACATCAGGGAACGTGTTATGAGTGCATGTGCCAAGGTACCCCCTAGGCTTGCGAAGGATTGGGGTCTGAACCCCTATTTATAACAAGCTCCCTAGGAGGGCACCGAAGGTTGGGGGCTACTGTTTTAGGATCTAGGAAGACAATGAAGATTAAGTAGGGAAGTGTCATGGTCAGAATTGCATTTTGGCAAGACCATTTTGGCTGTATAACTTGGGAAAATAGGAAGGAACAAGACTGGAGATTACTGCAGTCATCTAGGCACGTGATAATGAATGCCCAGATTAGGGGAGAATTAGTGTGGAAACAGTAGAAAATAGATTCAAGGGAAGTTTAGAAGTTAGAGCTGGCAGGTCTTGGTATCTAGTTAGATATAAGGGGGAAAAAAGATGAAAGAATGGCAACCATAATATTGAACAAATCACATTTAGTCTCATAACAACCATATTAGGCATGTTATAGAGTACCATCCCTGGGTTACTCCCAATTTTCTTGCTTTGGAGGCAGTAATGGTGTCTACCAGACAAGGATTTTGAAAGGAAGGAAGGCCAGGAGGGTGGTGTTAAGGCAATGACTTCAGTTTGGGAACATACTGACTTTGGGACTTGGGAGAGATATTCAGGTGGCAATCAGGAATATGGGTCTGAAACTTTCCTGAGAGTCCGGAGATGTGGGTCTACGAGCTGTCATCTTTGGGAGTGGATGGGATTGGCCAGAGGAGGTTGAGGTACCATCCTGGGGATCCTAACATCCAAGGCCGAGGCTCTCAGTCTGGCTTTTGTGACGGTTTCCTGAGTCCATGAGCCCCCTGAGTTGTATGGGAGATGCTGACAATCTGTGATTGTGCTTTAGAGTCTCAAAAGGGTGCAGTTCAGTTTACCTCAGTCGCTTGATCGTCACTCCAACCCTTTGCGACCCTATGGACTGCAGCATGCCAGGCTTCCCTGTCCATTACCAACTTCCAAAGCTTGCTCAAACTCATGTCCATTGAGTCAGTGATGCCATCCAACCATCTCATTCTCTGTCATCCCCTTCTCCTCCTGCCTTCAATCTTTCCCATCATCAGGGTCTTTCCCAAGGAGTCTATTCTTCGCATCAAGTGGCCAGAGTACTGGAGCTTCAGCTTCAGCATCAGTCCTTCCAATGAATAATCAGGACTGATTCCCTTTAGGATTTACTGGTTTGACCTCCTTGCAGGCCAAGGGACTCTCAAGAGTCTTCTCCAACATCATAGTTTAAAAGCATCAGTTCTTGAGTGCTCAGCTTTCTTTATAGTCCAACTCTCACATGACTACTGGAAAAACCACAGCTTTGACAAGATAGACTTTTGTAAGCAAAGTAACATCTCTGTTTTTTAATATGCTGTCTAGGTTGGTCATAGCTTTTCTTCCAAGGAGCAAGCATCTTTTAACTTCATGGCTGTAGTCACCATCTGCAGTGATTTTGAAGTCTCCCCAAATAAAATCTGTTACTGTTTCCATTGTTTCCCCATCTATATGCCATAAAGTGATGGAACTGGATGCCATGATCTTCATTTTTTAAATGTTGAGTTTTAAGCCAGCTTTTACACTCTCCTCTTTCACTTTCATCAAGAAGCTCTTTAGTTCTTCGCTTTCTGCCATAAAGGTGGTATGATCTATATATCTGAGGTTATTGATATCTCTACTGGCAATCTTGATTCCAGTTTGTGCTTCATCCAGCCCGGCATTTCACATGATGTACTCTGCATTTAAGTCAAATAACCAGGGTGACAATATACAGCCTTGATGTACTCCTTTCCCTATTTGGAACCAGTCTGTTGTTCCATATCCGGTTCTAACTGTTGCTTCTTGACCTGCATACAGATTTCTCAGAGGGCAGGTCAGGTGGTCTGGTATTCCCATCTATTGAAGAAATTTCCAGTTTGTTGTGGTATGGCCCACCAAAAAGATTAAGGGCTACAGATACAAATGGTGGGTAGATAAAGAGAATTCAGGAGTGCAAAGAAGTGGCCAGAGAGATAGTAAGAAATTCTGAAGGCGATGTCAGGAGGTTAAGGAAATCCTCTTTCAAAACAGAGGGAGTACCCGCTCTAATATTGCAGGAGGTCAGATAAGGAAAAGCTTGAAATGGTCTACCAGACTTGGCTCTCAGTTGAACACGGATGGCTTTAATAACTTCTGGGACTGGTGGCTGGGGTCAGAGTAGATAGGAAGAGATGAAAATGGAGAACGAATATGGCCTCTTTTTCAGAGGAAGAACAAAAAGAGGGGTCAAGGATAATTTCCCTCCCTCCTTCCCTCTTTCCCTTCTTCCTCACCTTTTTTTTTTGTCTATTCTATTTTTGTCTGCATGACATGTGAAATCTTAGTTCCCAACCAGGGATTGCACCTGTGCCCCCTCAGTGGAACTGTGGTGTCTTAACCACTGGGCTGCTAGGGAAGTCCCCTTCTTTGCATTTTTAAGGGCAGAAGGGTCTTGAGCAAGGATACAGATAGAGGGGAAAAATCCCTCCTAGGATGAAGGTGAGAGGAGCAGGACCAGAGAGAGAAGCCAGTTGATGTAGTGAGGTTCTAAGGGGTGGAGTTCGGAGTGCAGCTGAAGGGCCTGACTCAGAGCACAGCGAGGGCCATATCCCAGAGTGGGGAGGAAAGGATGGGAATGGATACAGGCAGCGGGTGAGGGGATGTTGTTAAGGATGGTAGTGGCAGCCATGGTGGTCCCTTTGGGCACCAGGAGTTTATGATTCTGACGAGTAGCCGAGGAGAGTGATGGTGCATCCGGCCTCACGTCAGCTAAGAGGACACTGCTTCTTCCTTAGCCTGGATCACTCTCCTCCTTATATGGGACCTTGGAAGCCTTCCTTGATGGCCACCTCCACTCTGCCCTTTCCCAGTACGTACCTCAGCTCCCCGTTCCCTTTTTGCCTCAGCGCAGAGGCCAAGAGCTCCCCTTGGCTCAGTGTCTGTCTGTCTGTCTGTCTCTTGTCATCAGAGAGAAGGCTCAAGGAAGGAGGTGAGGAGGCAGTGGGAACACATGTGGATCTGTAAAATGGGTGGATTCTCCCTCAGGACTATCCCCCCAGCTCTCAGGACAGGCTGTGCCCACAAGGGGGTGCTCGGCCAGAGAAGGCCCGCGTGGCATCATCTGGGCAAGTGGCCCAGTTGGCAGGCTGGTAGCAGGGCCCTCACTCTTGTCAAGACCTTTGCTCCCTGCCCAGATGGCCCTGGCCTCCGTTGCCATGGCTACTTTTTAGTTTGAGGTAAACAGAGCTCTTCCTCCTCCTGTCCAGACACCTAAGTGTCTCTCTGGGGAAGGGTTGGAATTTCAAGCGTCCAGGTGTCCCTCACTCCCCTTCCTGGAAGGCACAAGGGCGGTGAGTCATGCGTTTAGGCCCCTCTCCACCCCCTCACTGCTCTCAGGCTGCCCTGCTTCCCCCTCCTGCCCCAGCTGGCTCTGGAGAGAAATTGGGGAGGATGGGGTGAGGGCTGGGTCCTTGCTATCAAGCTGGGTGTGGGGTGGAGGGCAGAGCCTTCTTGTCCTCCCATCTAGGGGCCTGGATCCTGGGGCCTGAATCCAATCCCTGGAATCAGTGAGAACAATTACAGCTTCTTTCCTCCTTATCTGCTGGATCCTTAGGGCCTAGGGTGAGAGAGAGGAGAGGACAGAAAAAACAAATGCGGAGGAGAAGAATAGGAGAGCGGAGAAAATGATTCACCTGGATAGAATTGACTCTTGGAACCACTCATTCATTCATTCTCTCATTCTGTGAATCAAACAAATTCCTGTGCTGGGTGCTGAGGGAAATGGAAACTTGTAAGACAGAACCCTGTTATTATTTTTTTTTTTTTTCTGATGTGGTCCATTTTTAAAGTCTTTATTGATTTTGTTACAATATTGCTTCTTTTTTTATGTTCTGGTTTTCTGGCCATTAGGCATGTGGCATCTTAGCTCCCTGACCAAGGATTGGAACTGCCCCCCATGCACTGGAAGGCAAAGCCTTATTAACCACTGGACTGTCAGGGAAGTCCCACCACCCTGATTTTGAGGGAGTGCCTTAGAGAGCAGGTGTGAAGGCCCTGGATTGGAATCTGGGGGCCCTGGCTTGAGCCCCAGATATCACTGAATGGGCAAATCACTTCTCTAAGCCTTGGGTCCCTCGTCTGTGAATGAGGATAAAGGTACTGAACTCCCAAGGTTACTGTGCAGATCAGATGAGACGAATATGGACGACTGCTTCATTCGCCCTTGTCCACTGCCTGTCAGATGCCTGTGGCTCGGATTTACAATCAGGGAGGGGTGCTCAGATAGGTATAACCCAGCCCAGAGTGTAACAAAGGTCGGTTCTTGGGGTCTCTGTGGGAGGGGCCATTTCCTACTGTGCTGACTGTGGCGGGTGGCGTGGGGAGGTACCTGGTGTGTGATTTTCATTCAGTAAATGTTTGCAGAGTGCCCGGGGTGTGCTGCAGCCAGGGCCTGCAGCAAGGATAAGGTTTCAGCTGGTGCAGGTGCCAAGGATGGCGGCAGGAGGGACAGGCAGAGCCCTGGGGCTGGGACAGGAGGCAGCTAGAGCCAGGCAGGAAGGACCCAGCTCCATCCTTCATGAGGAGCTTGACCTTTACTCTGAAGGCAAAGGAAGTTCTGAGCTGGGGAGTGACAGGATCAAAGTGGTGTTTGTAGAACAGTCTTCCTGGGCCCTGGGCCCTTGGAGAGGACGACCTGGAGCAAAGCAAAGCAAGCGCAGTGCGGAGGTGGAGGGGGGCTGGGTCTCAGGGAAAAAGCCTACGTGTCTAGGAGCCTCAGACGGGCAGTGAGGTCACCTCTCCCCCAACTCTGCGAGGAGGAGTGCATTCGCGGTTGCACGTCTTTGTCCCTGGGGCCCCTTCTCACCTGCCTGAGAGAAGGCGGGAGGGAACATGGCAGGGAGCTGGAGAATTTCTCAGGGACACAGACAGCAAGGAACACTGCCTCTTCTCTCCTCCTTCCTCCACGGAAGCCAGGGCTCTGCTCAGGGGGGAAGGGGGACAGACTGGAATTAGGATTGGGCTCCCTTCTGGGTCCTGCTCCAATCCCCCAAGAAAGAAGGTGAGCCAACTGCCATTTTTGAAGCTGGAGAAGTAGTTGATGGTGGCAGAGAGAGGGAAAACTCACAGGCCACAAGAAATTCACTGTCCTGAATGTCCAAAGCTGCCGCCTGCAATACAGTGCTGTCCAGCCCCGGGACCTAACTTTCTTGGGAGGGAAATTTCTGGCTAAGGGCTGGCTGATAGGAATCCAAGACACTTAGCCTTTGTTGGCATCAGCGATCCTGGCCATTCTTTGCTTCCACTTCATTTCCGGATGGACCACCCATGCTGGGGTGACTCAGGTGTATGGCCCAGGCCTCCCAACCCCCAGGGCTGACTCAGCCTGAATTCCGGGGAATGCAGAGATAGCTCTCCCCAGCTCTCCGGGGGTGGAGAGATAAGGTTTATGGCTAATTCTCTGCAAGGTGGTGGGCTGTGCGGACATACCTCCAATTGCATTCTTCTTGGGCCTGACCTTGCTACGCAGACTTTTTCAGGAATTTCAGGCGTCTCAGCACCATATTCAGAAATCTGCTCCTTGGCACCTCCTCCCCCAGGAGGTCTCCTCACCACCCAGGCTGTGGCTTGCTCTTGTCCCCTCGAGGCATGCTGTTCCCACTGTCCTCTGGGCCTGGGACTCTGGGCCCCATGTCCCACTGTAGGTCTGAGTGAAAAGAGACACCCCCTGCCCCCCCCCCATCGCTACACCGCTCCTTTTGCAAAGGAACATCCCTTCTTTTCCTTTTCCCTCATTCTACTCCTCCTTGCTTTAGCCGGTCCTTGCTTCAGTCTAGCCTTGTCTCCCTTTCAATACTTAAACTTCCACTTAATTTAATATTTATTTTCATTTTATCTCCATGTCACATTTTCTGTATTAAAAAATAGTCATATAATAACAATAGATGGAGTATGACCTTTCAAAATTGTGACTATATTGTATATGCCTTTAACTCGTATGATATTGTACAGCACTAAAAAAGACTTCGTGAGTATTGGGACTTCCTTGGTGGTTCAGCGGCTATGACTTCAGGCTCCCAATGCAGGGGGCCTGAGTTCCATCCCTAGTTGAGGAACTAGATCCCACATACCCCAACTAAAGATCCCAGGTGCCACAACTAATTCCTGATGCAGCCAAATAAATAAATAAATAAATAAATAAATATATATATATATATAGACTTGGTAGATATTGAAAAAATTTGTATTTGGGGAAAAATTATATATAATCATACTCACTTCCTGCATCTCCTACACCATCAGAGAGAAAAGTGAACTTTACACACTTTTAAAGATGGGGTGCACAGAGAAAAATACACCCGAGTAACAAAGAACACAGAGGCCAAACAGCAGACATATCAGAAGCACAGACGAGACAGCTCAGGGCTCACAGCAGAGAGGAGGAGTCACAAAAAGTCTCAAGCTTTGAAATACCATCGCTGGGACCTTATTGAAAGGGAGAAAAGACCAGACTGAAAGGAGGACTGGCTAATTCAAGGAATAGCAGGAGCAGAAATCAGTGAAGTAGGGCAGTGATGCTCCTTTGAAAGGGAGGAAGGCATTACTTTGGAGAAGGAAATGGCAACCCGCTCCAGTATTGATGCCTGGAGAATCCCATGGACAGAGAAGCCTGGCAGGCTACAGTCCATGGGGTCGCAAGAGTCAGATATGACTTAGCAATTAAATCATCACATCAAGGCATTTACTTAAAGGAGCTGATGCTGTTTTGGTCAAGGGTTGGTATTGCAGGGATGTAGCACTGGAGAAGGAAATGGCAACCCACTCCAGTGTTCTTGCCTGGAGAATCCCAGGGACGGGGGAGCCTGGTGGGCTGCCGTCTATGGGGTCGCACAGAGTCGAACACGACTGAAGCGACTTAGCAGCAGCAGCAGCAGACTCTGGAGGGCAGGTGAGAGTGGACGTACCACAGGAGCCCCTTAACGGAGGAGAAGGAGGCAACAGACAGGGGGTGGGTGAATTCTTGGAGGAGAGTTTATAGTTTTCACCCATCAGAGTGGTAGGTTTTTTTTTTTTTAACTTAAAAAAAACTTTTTCTTTTATATGGGAGGATAGCCAATTAACAATGCTGTGATAGTTTCAGGTGGACAGCAAAGGGACTCAGCCATGCATATATATATACACATGTCTCCATTCTCCCCCAAACTCCCCTCCCACCAGGGTGCCACATAACAGTGAGCAGAGTTCCCTGTGCTACACCGTAGGTCCTTCTTGGTTATCCATTTTAAATAGAGCAATGTGTACATGTTGATCTTCAACTCCCTAACTATCCTGTGCCCCATCCTTCCCAGCAGTAGTTCTATATGGGGACTGCACAGGGGTAAAGAAAATCTCTTGCCAACATTAGCATTATAGAATTGATTTTATATAGGAGAGAACAAGAGCTGAGTGCCCAAATCAGGTGTGATTTCAAGCTTAATGTTTTCCCCGAGACATTGCAATCACTTTGGGAAGATCAAAGTTCTAAAAACGAAACGAATTTAAATGTCACTAACAATAACATGTAATTTCAAGGAATTTTAAAAAGAAATGGGATTGCTCCTTCATTGAACAGATGCAACAACTGTAGGTCTGAGAGGGGAAGTGACCTGTCTAAGATCACACAGCAATTCAGAGACTGAGTTGAGACTGGTTATTTGATTTCCCAGTTTAATCGGCTGCGGCTGTATATGTTGTTTCAAGAACTGTTGAAAACAATTCTTAAGATGAAAATGAAAAAAAAAAAAAAAAAGAATTCTCATGACAAAGCCTAGAGCACTTTGGAGGTGGTGGAGGAATTTGCAGAAGTGAAAGGTCTTGAGGGTGTGTCAGCTCACAGGATTTGTGGGCTGGGCAGGGAATGGGAGCAGGAGGTCAGCTAGCGCTCTCAGCTATCCTGGGGTTCCTACGCCCCCACAGATCAGCAGGGCAACGTCTGCAGGCCTTCTGGAAGTCATCTTCCTTTGTCAGAGGCGCTGGCTGATGACTGAACGCTTTCATGCTGGCCTGGAGGATCTGTACCCTATCCCCTGTGTCTCTGTGTCTGGTTAGACTCAGGACTGGGGAAACCCAGCGGGGCTGGGAAACCTAACTGGGTTTCGGAGCCAGAAGAGTTGGGCTGGATTCTGATCCTGACACCTAGGACCTTACAGAATGGATCTAAAGTTCCTAAACTTCTGCATGTTAATGTATAAATAAGACTAACTGTACTTTCCTCATAGGTTTAATTGTGAGGATTAAATGGAGTTATAAAAAGTCTATGATTCAGGGAGTGCCTGGCATATGGTAAGACCCTGAAGGGATGGGGAGAGAGGGAGGGGTAAGGCAGGGAGGCAGACAGGGCCCAGTTCTCCTGTTAGAGCACAAGCTATTCTCAACCTTGATGCTCAGTTTCCTCAGCTGTAAAATGGAGACAGTGCTGATTTTATAGTTTCTCTAAGGATTAAAAGCTGTCATTATTGCCTTAAGGAAACTCCTAACTCATGGGTACTTACACCCATGCCCAACTCTGGGAGACCAGATCAGAGTCCTGGATGGGAAACCAGGGGAGAAGTCTGAGAGGGAAAGTCTGGGAGGGCTTCCTGTAGGAAGGAGTGGAGCCAGAGAGAGGAAAGTCTGGTGAAGAAACCAGGTGGAGAGGGAGTTTGTGCAGGAGCTGGCTGTCATGTGAAACAGAGTCAGGCTGTGGGTGGGGAGGGGTGGTTGCATGTGGAGGGTTCTTGTGGCTGCAAATGTGGGGGTCATGGGAGCCATGGGCCCATGGGACTAGGAGGAGGCCTGGGGACTCTGACTTCTGCAGCGGGACACTCCTGAGCCAGAAGCTCTGATCTGGTAGGGAAATGGCCCTCTTGTAGGGAAATGGCCTCCCTTGAGGCTCAGCTGGCAAAGAATCTGCGGGCAATGTGGGAGACCTGGGTTCGATCCCTGGGTGGGGAAGATCCTCAGAGAAGGGGAAAGGCTACCCACTCCAGTATTCTGGCCTGGAGAATTCCATGGACTGTATAGTTCATGGCCTCGCAAAGAGTCGGACATGACTGAGCCACTTTCACTTTTGTCTCCCATGTCATGGAGGCTGTTTCTGTGGCTTGTGCTTCTCCCAGCTTTCCAAGATGATCCCCTGGGAAACCAAGGAAGGAGAGAGAGGGCAGTACAGGAGCAACGCCTTGGGGAATCCTGGCCTCAGGCTGGAATTCTGTTGGGAATGCAAAAACACAGACTGAGTTGTGTTGCCATAGAAGCCTGCCTAACACTCCTTGGGGCTAAACAGGTTCCAGCTGGCTGGGCTGGCTGGGACCAAGCCCAATCCCACCTTCCAGGTCAGCAGCTTTGTCACTAGACCTAGGGTGGTGTCACTGTGATCTGTTTTGGAGTTGTCTTAGCCCTTAGAGACCAAGGAATCCCGGAAGGTATGTTGGATATTGGGTGGTAGGTAGTACCGACCAGATCTGCCCTGAGCTGCTCTCCTACCCTCTCTAATACACACATTTACACACACACACAATGGCCTAGACTGAGCAGTGATTAGTGAATTCATTCATCATATGTTGGAAGGTGCTTTCTAAGCACTTTCTAAGGCTGCAGATATAGTAGTCAGTAAAGCAGTCAAGGTCTCTGCTCTCATGGGCTTTCTTTTTTGGGGGAGGTGTCCCCTAGGTCTGTCTGGATTACTAAGTAAGAGAGGTCATTTAGATGTTCAGCGATTGAATATAATATATGTATTTTGGATTGCTAAATAAAAGAAGACAAATTTTGGGGGGACATTTCTTCTGGGTTATTCACACAGACTCTATAAGAAAGCATCACTGAAAACAGCATGCCCAGGCTTTGGACTTATCCCAGACTTGAGGTCAAATCTTGAAGGACCTTTAGACTCCTTATCTGTAAAGTGGGGTAATGTTTCCTTCCTCCTGGGTTATTTTATGATTATAAATATGTAAGAGATCTGACACTTTGACCATTAGTGCTGCTGCTGCTGCTGCTAAGTCGCTTCAGTCGTGTCTGACTTTGTGCGACCTGATAGACGGGGGCCCACAGTCTCTGGGATTCTCCAGGCAAGAACACTGGAGTGGGTTGCCATTTCCTTCTCCAATGCATGAAAGTGAGAAGTGAAAGTGAAGTCGCTCAGTCGCGTCCGACTCTTAGTGACCCCATGGATTGCAGCCTACCAGGCTTCTCCATCCATGGGATTTTCCAGGCAAGAGTACTGGAGTTGGGTGCCATTGCCTTTTCTGACCATTAGTGGGAACCCAGCAAATGAAAGCTGACATCATTATCACCATCATTTATTTCCCACATCACCACCTTCATCATCATGAAGGATGGCAGGGAAAAGAGCCCTGGGTTGGGAGCTGGGGAAGCAGAGTGGGTGTCACAGGCAGAGCTCAGTTTGCATGGCTGGCTTCCTTGGAATTGGATTTGCAAGCTTCTGTTTTGCATTGCAGCAGAGTTTTGCATGTTATCCCTTTATTACAATCCCAGAGACTCCTTCTTATACTCGCAACCACCACCTCTCTCCAGTTACCCTCAACCCTTCTGAACGATTGCTCTCTGCCTTGTGAACACCTCCCATGGGCTGAGTGGACACTGCAGAGGACACAGAGATGCATGAGGCATGGTCCCATCCTTCAAGGACTTCATTTTCACCAGGCAAATGAGTCAAAGTGTGTGTGAACACAAGTTCCATGGGCTGCTGGTCCTGAAGATGGTGAAGGAATGGGGAGGCTGCACATGGGGGAGAGGTGATGAGAGTCGAGCTAAACTGATTGAAAATCTACAACTGTCAACTTACCTGATCGTCAGCCCAGTCCTTAGGTAGCTCCATTTTCAGCTGCGGAAAAGGAACCTCAGAGGGATTAAGTAGTGTGCCCAGCTTCACACAGTTGGGAAGTGGTTACAAAATTCTTCTGATCGCATTCAGTATCCTCTGGCCTTCAGTCACACTGGCTGCAGTAGGACATGCATCAGCAGGCTTGGTCAGGCCTACAAGTGAGGAGTCCACTGCGCTCAGCCCAGGCTTCTTCAGAGCCGTGTGGACTTGAGCACTTACCCATCCTTGCCTGGATGGATAAACTTACAAACTCTTCACAAGTTTCCATGAGGAGAAGTTCACAGTGCACATAGTAGGTCTCAGAACGTGTGTCTGGGGCCCTGCCAACCCATCTGTTGAACTTGAACTTCTGCCACCACTTCCCAGGTGACAATGTAGGCTGCACTTGTCCAAAGCTTGAGCTTTGGGGAGTCTTTTCTCATAGCCAGCAGAAGTCTCTCTCTGGGGGCTCCTTCCTGCTGGTGCTGGTCATATCCCAGGGGCCATACAGATGAACTGGAGAAGGAAATGGCAATCCACTCCAGTATTCTTGCCTGGAGAATCCCACGGGCAGAGGAGCCTGGCAGGCTACAGTCCATGGGGTCACAAGGGTCGGACACGACTTAGCGACTAAACCGCAATCGCCACCACACAGATGAACACCCCTTCTTCCTCTGGCAGTCTGTGCCTCTTCTCCAGGGAGCATACTCTCAGTGCCAGCTACCTAAGAGGTCTGCAGAATGTGGTTTGCATTCATCTTCTTATCCCAGACATCTCTTTGCATTTGCTCCCATTTGTCCAGGTCCCTCGTCAGAGTCAGACAAGAGCCAAACCCTGTTCTCCAAGCATGGCATGATGGGAGGGGAGAAAACAGGTTCTCCCAGATTTGGATCTCCTGTTGAGGACCACAGAGGATGTCATGGTGCCCTCATCACCCTGTTGCTGGTGTGAGGGTGTGTGGGTGCGTGCATGTGATGAACAAAGGTAAGGTGACGGGTGTAAACTGTGTGTATTCACGGGGAGAGTCTACACATTCCCTCTGCGGCATCTTCTCTGGATGGATGCCCTGCCAGACAGAGGTTGGTGCAGGGATGGGAACCAGACATAGATACTAGTGGATGCTGTCCTGTCTGCAAGAAGCTGTGCCCTGACTCTAAGGTCCAGCAGCTCGTGGTGAGTGTGAGGTGCAGTCTGCTAGAACAAAAGGTGCTAGGGTCAGAAGGGAGCTACTGGAAGTGCCTCTGAGTCACCTTCTCGCTTCCCTTCACGTTGGACTCGGCCAGGCAATCAACTGCCATATCCTGTTGGTTCTTTCTTCTTACCATCCTCTCACCGCCCTGCTCCTGGCACCCCACAAGCCTTCTCACTTGTGCTGCAGTTCACAAGTGAGAAGCCTAGTCTAGTGTCCTGCCAGTTTTAGCCCCTACCATCTAACCTACACATTGCAGCCCCCTGAATCTTCCTAGAGCACTGCTTTAACTGTGTCTTCCTCCCTGCCCACATCTTCCCTGGCCCCTGTGACCTATAGGATAAACTGTCTGGCCTTCAAACCCCTCAATCCCATCCCCTCCTCCCCACCTGGCCTTGCTCTTTCATAGGAAACCTATCTTATCCAATGACTCACTGCATTTCATAGATTTCTTTTCTAAACTCACTTCCATCAAGCCCAAACCCATTTTGTTTTTCTTTTTTTAAACTCATTAAAAACAGCTCTTCTATTCCTCTGAATTCCTATATCCTGTGTCTGAATCACTCATTTATCTGAGATCAATATTTCCTTGATAAGTAGAAAAGGTAGACTTTGACCAGGCAGGATTTATATTTATACAACGGCTGGGTACACCAATATCTTTATATCCCTACAGCCCCTATATTTCCACATCTCCTTTGTGTACATTGGGATTACAGTGAGTAGCGAACACCTGTTGTTTTTACCTGCCCAGCATCTCTTCTTCTTCTTTTGGTGAATTACCTTCTTCTGCCCTTCTTCTATAGAGTTTGGGAAGGGGTGACCACCTTGTCCTCTGCCTGGCCCACAGTCTGGTATCCCAGTCTCCCCGCTACTCTGATTGGTTCCAGGAGGAGCACGTGACCTCAGTCAACCCAGTGGGAGTCAGCTTTGGAACTTCAGCCATACAGACTGGGAAAGTGGCTCTCCGTTGGTTGCCATCCTCGCTGCAGCGTGGACATGGTCAGCTGAGAAGGAAGCCCACACAGAAGGAAACAGTCGAGGGAAGGAGAGAAAATCCGATGCCATGATCAAGTCCCTCATCTGGCTATACCAAAGCCAAATACACATCTCGAACCTCTCAATTATGTAAGCAAATACATGCTGTCTCATGCTTAAGCCCATTCGACTTGGGTCTCAGTCACTTGCAGTCGGGAGTCCTCAGCAATAATGAATACCTGGGTGTCTCGGTTTGGATGACTTAGCTGTGCATGTACAGGGACTTGTGTGATGTGCATTCAAGGGTGGCGTGCACGTGCTGTGATGGGTGGCAGAGGTGGCACTACTCACCCTTGGACGATGAGTGTGTGTCTAAGCGGGGAGTGTAAGGGGCTGACTAGCTGTTAGGATCAGAGGGGATGTACGCACACAGGGTGGGCATGTGAGTGGCTGTTTGTCCTTGACTCCTGTGTGTCCTGAGGGCAGGGGCTGAGTTTGAATTACATGTATCCAGGGAGAACTTAGCAGGTGTTCAGAAAATACCTGCTTATCATCATTAGGCCTCTACCCTCTGGAGAAAATCCCCATTGTTTTCAGATTGAAGCCAAATTCCTTGGACTCCTTGAGTGATATATAGAATCATAAAACTTGTGTTAATGTTGACGGCTGACTATCCCCACCCCTAATAATAGGAGAGGAAACAGATCCATATAGGAGTCATTTGTCGAGGCATAGCCAGATGTCACCAGGTGGAGTCTTTACTTCCTTCTTCTCCAGGAGGTGGGAACAGAGGTGGGCAGGGCTGGCCTTGGGCACTTTTGAGGAGACCCCCCCCCTACCCCGCCCCCAGTCCTGCTTCTCCATGATCTGTGGTTAAGTTTATGGTAGGTGATTAACCTCACGCTGGATGTTTATGGTAGAATTTCTGGGAATTTATTGCCAGCTCCCATGAATCTTGATCTCTGAGCCCTTTCTCCAAGGTGGGCTGGGCCATAGCTGCTTGCATCTCATTTCTTTCTGCTCCTCCCTCAGCTCCTCACTTCACCAGAACAGAATGGCCTCCCCAAGCCAGAGCTTCCCTGCCAGGGTGTCTGGTCACACCAGGTGTGCCAAGAGTGAGCTATACCTGAGTGATGCACTGGGCCCACCAGCTCTCTGAGCGTCAGAGGGAGGCTCTGCGTGGCCAGAGCACACCTATTCCCAAGCATTCACCCCAGCTTACCATGCACAAATGATCACTTCCTGTGGGTCATGACTCTTGACTGGGGAGACGGTTTGGAATGGCCTAAGAAGTGGCTGTTTCCCGGGATGAAGCGGTGAGATCTGGAGACCGGGAGAGCTCTCAGAAGATCACGCCTTGCCCATGACTTTTCACCACCCCACCTGCATTGTGCAACTTTCTCTTCTGAACCACATGTGGAAGGGTCACAGCTCCTGTGTATCAGGAGAGCAAGAAGGGGCCCTTCTTCTTAACCCAGGGCTGGACTGGGTGCCTGAGCTAGTGTATCAGAATGTGCCCTACCCTGGGACTCCGATGAGTGTGAAGTATCAAGGCATTCAAAGGCTGTTTTTTTCAAATTGAAGTATAGTTGATTCGTAGTGTTGTGTTAGTTTCAGTTATACAGCAAAGTGATTCAGTTATACATGGACATATGTATATGCTTTTTCAGATTCTTTTCCAATATAGGAAAGATATTGAATATACTACAAGATATTGAATACAGTTCCCGCTGCTATACAGAACATTCTTGTTGTTTAGCTATCTTATATACAGTAGTAGTATGTGTCTGTGATTTTGAAGTGTAGAGCTGGAGAAGACTTGAGAGTCCCTTGGACAGCAAGGAGATCAAATCAGTCAATCCTAAATGAAACTCACCCTGAATATTCATTGGAAGGACTAATACTGATGGTGAAGCTCCAATACCTTGGCCACCTGATGAGAAGAGCTGACTCATTGGAAGAGACCCTGACGCTGGGAAAGGTTGAGGAGAAAGGCAAGAGAAGAAGGGAGCGATGGATGATGAAATGGTTAGATAACATCACTGATTCAATGGACATGAATTTGAACAAACTCTGGGAGGGAGTGGAGGACAGAGGAGCCTGGCATGCTGCAGTCCATGGGATCGCAGAGTGGGACACGACTCAGTGACTGGACAACAACAGTGTGTATTTGTTGATCCCAAACTCCTAATTTATTCCTCTCCAAAGGTTCCTATTCAACCCCACTAGTTGTGGGTTTTTAAAGGGGTATCTGGGGGATGTTTTTCAGACCACAAGGGGCTCTTTTCAAGCAGATCCCTAGATTTCTCTGAGGCCGGGGGATGTAGGCTGAAAAATGAATACTCAGAAGTCCGTCACAGCCTGAAACTTCAGGCAATGTTTTGGTAAGGGAGCTCACCTCAGCATCCTTCCCCACCAGACCTCCTGCCTCCCCAGAGGGCACTTGGACTCAGTGCTGACACTCGGTTCTTCTTCCCATCAAAGTACGCTGCTGTCCTCAGCCCCCCTCTCTCAGGCCCTGCCCCTGGGAGTGTCAGTTTGCTGATCTGAAGGTGGTCTCCAGGCTGCTAAACCATCAATATACCAAGTTAGCGACTAAGGACTCCTAATATTCACCTTTCAATAGAAACCTTCAGGCTATACCTTGCTTAATTCACAGGAGGCTCCTACCTGCACTGAACTGGTATGAAAGGAACCAAAAAGCTATTTCTCCACACTGTTTTGGAGCTTCCCCGGTGGCTCACTAGTAAAGAATCCACCTGCAACGCAGGAGATGCAGGGGACTGGGATTTGATCCCTGGGTCAGGAAGATTCCCTGGAGGAGGGCATTGCAACCCCCTCCAGTATTCTTGCCTGGAAAATCCCATGGACAGAGGAGCCTGGCGGGCTATAGTCTGTGAGGTAGGAACACCACACTGTTTAGGGTATTGTCTGATGAGCAAATACCCTAAGTGGACGAGTGAATGAATGTGTGAATAAAAACAGGAGGGAATAAAGGCCTGGAGTCCCTTCCCCTAACTCCCCGCCTTGGTCTTCAGGTTGCTGGGCAGGAAATTCAAAACAAAAGACCACTGGGCAATAGCTCCATTGCCAAGCAACACAGGCCACAGGTGGCTCAGATGGTAAAGTGTCTGCCTGCAATGCAGGAGACCCAGGGCTAGGAGTGAGGGTAGGCGTGGGGGCTGTAGCGGGGACCAAGGTCCTTGCAGTTCCTTTCCCCCTCCTGCACTCCTGTCTGGTTACCTGGATCACCCTTAGGAATGCTTTTTTCTGGCAGTGGAGGTATGTAGGCAGGTGGGCTGTGCAACTCCTTCCTTAGGGGCCCATCCTCCTGGGGAGCCAGTGACTCCGTCTCCCCCTTCCCATCACTCAGACCTCCTACACGTTGTCCTCACCTCACCCCATCTGGGTCCTCTCTCAGTCTCTGTGTGTGTCCCTGGAGTGTCAGGCTCTGGGGACTGGTCACTATCTTCTTTCCTGAAGGGCAGGTATCTCATTCTTTCTGACCAGGGACCCTGAAGTGCTCTGGACTTGGGCTGTAGCCTACATCCTCTTGGGAGAGGAGAAGGGTGTGTTTCTGGAGGTCTTCATGTGAGAGCAGAGCCAAGGCCAAGAGCTCAGCCCTGGCTGCTGCAAGGAAGCTTTTAAAGTGTGCAGGTGGGCTTCCCTGGTCGCTCAGTGGTAAAGAATCCACCTGCCAATGCAAGAGACACGGGTTCAAGCCCTGGTCGGGGAAGGTCCCACATGCCTCGGATCAACTGAGCCCGTGTGCCACACCTGTTGAGGCTGCACTCTAGAAGCAGAGAGCTGCAGCTACTGAGCCCACAGGCCACAACTGCTGAAGCCCGTGGCTCCCAGAGGCTGTGCTCTGCAACCAGAGAAACCACTGCAACGAGAAGCCCGCACACCGCAACTGGAGAAGCCCCTGCTCTCCGTAACTTGAGAAAAGTCCGCAAAGCAATGAAGACCCAGTGCACTCAAAAATAAATTAGTAAAATCATTTAAAAATTAAAAGAGTTCTTGTATTAAAAAGAAATACAGGGGCAGCCTGGGCGATCTTGGTGTGCATGCTCCAGACAGAGAACCAGAATTAAGAGGAAGGACGACGATGACTGAGCTACGGTTGGCTGTCTGTCCAGTAGACGGCTGCGTCCAGTTTGGCATCAGTGGAGACCAGGGTATAACGAAGGGAGAGCAGGCTGGAGACCTCATCACCTCCAGGCTGTAGGCTTGTCTCCTTTCTTCCATTAGGAGGCTTACCTTCCTACTTGTCTCCCCGTGCCTGTTCTAATAATTTCTGACTACATCTTCTGTCAAAATAAAAAGTTTGGTTTGGAGGACATTCGTGGTTGTCCAATCAAAGCATGTACGTTCTGTGACAGCAGCACATGGATCAAGGCTCTCAGAGTGGGGAAGATCGGGAAGTTCTGGTCCAAACCCCTACCTGAGTTAAGAACCCCACAGTGAACCCAGAGAACAGCTGGTTAGCACACCTTGTTCTCCAGACTTCTAGGGACAGGAGCTCGTTGCCTCTCTAGGCAGTCTATTCCCATTCGGACTGGCTTGGATCATCAGAGCTGTGTTTATCACAGTGACAAATAGTCACCATTTACCGAGCACTGACTACGAACAATTTTGGCCTTGAGGCACAGGGCACAAAAATGAACAATCAGATCAACTTTATTATTCATGACGTGGCTTCCTGATGGGTTTTCCCACCATCTGTGGCTTTCCACTTAAATTGTTGTTGCTGCCTCAGCACTAAACTCAGATATTTCCATGTCAACAGGAAGACTCGAATGCTCATCTTTTAAAGTGACTTCAGTTCTTTGGATACTCTGCTCCACCTACCTTCAGCATCTAAACAAAATCTTCCCTTCTGTCCCCTGGATCCTATGCTGGTCTGCAAAGTCCCTAGTTTATATATGTGGCTGATTTATGCTTTTGTGGATTGCCTGTTTTTGTGACAGCTTTGTTAAGCTATAATTCACATACCACACAATTCAACCATTTAAAATGTACAATTCAATGATTTTTACTATTTTCACAGGCTTGCACAATGATCACCATAATTGAATTTAGAACATTTTCTGAAGTCCTAAAAGAAACTCAGATTTTCACCAGTCACTTCCATTCCCCCCAGCCCGAAGGCAGTTTGGCAATCATGGATCTGCTTTCTGTTTCTATAGATTTGCTGCTTCTGGACATTTCATACAAGTAGAATCATGCAATACGTGATCCTGTGTGACTGGCTTCCTTCACTCAGCATAACGTTTTTCAAGGTTCATCTGAATTGTAGCAGGCGTGGGTGATTCATTCATTTTTACTGAGAATGGTATGCCATTGTAGGGGGATGTCGCCTTTTGTCTCTCCATTCATCAGCTGGTGGATGTTCGCGTTGTTCGCATTTTGGCTTCTGTGAGGAGTGCTGCTTTGAGTGAGGTGTTTCTGTGTCACCAGTCCTGATCCCTGAGAAGAATGTGTTCAGACCATCTTTTCGAAGGATTGTGAGTGATGTATGATAAGAGCTACCCTGCTCACCCATCTCTGCCCTCAGCCTTGACCTGAGGCCTCCGGACCTCCTTGGTGCCAGCCTGCGCCATCACCATCAGGGTGAAGGGGGGTGAGCATCTCCTCCTTCCTTCTTCTGATTTCCAGGAAAGGCAGTTTGGAACAGAATCTGGGTCTGGGTTGGGCAGTCACCAAAAACACTTTCCCTTTTGTTGGGTAGGAAGCACTGTGCAGACCTCAGTGGCCGGAGATGGCTTTGCAAGTTGTCCCCTCAGGCCACCTCGGTTCCATTTTCTGCTCCCTCGTAACTTGGCCCTAGTCCTGAAAGTGAAGTGAAGTGAAAGTTGCTAAGGTATGTCCGACTCTTTATGACCCCACGGACTGTGTAGCCCACCAGGATCCTCTGTCCATGGAAATCTCCAGTCAAGAAGACTGGATTGGGTTGCCATTCCCTTCTCCAGGAGATCTTCCTGACCCAGGGATTAAACCTAGGTCTTCCACATTGCAGGCGGATTCTTTACCGGCTGAGCCACCAGGGCTTCCCTCTATCGCTTCTAAGCTGGAATCCCAGGCAGGGGCCGCAGGAGTGGGCAGCTCTGGCCTCTTCTCTTGCACCCTAAGCTGGGTTTCAGGCATGGGGGAGGGGTTGGCTGGGGCTCTGGGCAATAGGGAGCTGACAAGAAAGATGCAAGCACTTTCCACCCTGGATCGTTCTGGGCTGCCCCAGCAAAGAGGAACTTCCCCTGGGTGAGATCTGGGCCTTCTTACAGCCTGAAAACCACACGGTCCTTGTAGGCCGCTTGTCTTCATCTTAAACAAAAGACAGTCCTGCAACCAGGGGACCAGGTGGCTTGGGCTGGGGGTGGGAGGGCTGAGATTTCAGGGGAGGGCTCTGGGCTGCAGTTCTGTGCTCAGGACTTCAGGTAAGGCCTCTCCCCTCTGAGTGTGCCCAGGTTCGCTGTGTGGACCACAGCGTGGGGGAGGAGAAGCAGGGAGCTGCCCGGTCGTCCCTCCCCTAGGCTGCCATACCTGTCTGACCAGCCCCTCCCTCTCTCCTTCCGCCTTCTCTGGGCCTGGTTTGGCACCGGGCCCATACCTCTCCTTTTGGTCTCAGGAAAGCGAAGTCTCTTAGCTCTGCTAGGTGTGGGTGTTTGTTGGGGAGGGGGGAGCTTCCATTCAAATCACTCCTTGGAAAACTAAGAATTGTTTAAAGGGGCTGAGAGAGGGCCTGGTACAAACAGGTACTGCCTGGTTCTGTGTGGCAGGAGGCCAGGCCTGGGGAGAGAGGGAAGAGAAAAGAGGGGAGGGAAGAAAGGGATGTGGTCATTGTGTCCCCTCTGAGAGACTCTGGGTTTGTCTTTCCAGAAGGGACTTCAAAGTTCGTTCCTGTGTGTGTGTGTGCGTGGCCTGGAATGTGTGATCTGAGGGGAGCTTATCTGCATGTCTGTCTTTGGGGACTTGTCCGACTCCCAGGGAGAGGGTTTCTGGGTCTCGCTGTCCCTCTGTAAGGGCCTCTGTGCCTGTGCTCTGGTGCCAGAGAAGGACGGAGAGTCATCCACTCACCTGCCCTGGGGACAGGCATGGCAGCAGTAACCTCGGTTGGGGCTTGGGGGCTATGGGCCGCCGGTCCCTCTCCTCCAGGGAATCTGTTGGTTTCTAGTGAACAGCCACCCACTCCTCTCTATTTCATGCCCTGCAGGATCTATCAGAGAATCCAGCCCCAGCCATTAGGTAATTGCTACTGGAATCTCTGCCTTGGGGACCCAAAACTTGTGCTTTCCACCCACAGCCTGCCTCACCCTGCCCCACCCAGGCCCTGGGTGCCTTATTCAGCTCCCATTCTCCAGCCTTCTGCAGGTGCATGCGGTGCCCCAACCTGCTCTCCTGACTCATTTTCTTAATGGGTTTGGGGAGACAGGTGCAGGGACTCTTTTCTTTCTCCTATGGCCAGCGGGGGACAGGGGGGTGGCTGGGGAAGAGAAAGAGAAGCTGCTGGTTGACTCACCATCGGGGCTCCCCACTCCACCCCCACCTCACAGTCCTGCCTCTTTCCTGTGATTCACCCCCTGGGGGCTATGGGAATGACTCCTGCAAGCAGTGGTGAGCAATGAGATGATCCCCCGACAGCCACCTTCTCTCCTGACCTCCCCCAGCCTGCCCTTTAGCTCTTGTTCATCCTTCGCTCTGCCTTTCAGGCCCAAGAATCCTGCGATCTTGGGAGGAGAGAAAGACGCCACAGCGTTGTGTCCTGGAAAAGCACTGTGTTGGATCTCACTTTAACTTTCACATACAGCCCCATAGCTAAGACAGTGAATGTTCATTCATTCATTCATTCCATGAATATTTTCCCAGTGCCTCCTGGCACTGCACCAGGGGCTGAGGGCACAGCAGTAACTGAGGAAAGACCAGGCAAATGGTTGACCTCAGGTTCAATGATTTGGAACCCGTGTCCAGCCTGGGCAGACCTTCGTAATCACACGAAGTGGAGGAACGAACACAGGCTGGTGTCTCTGGAGTATCGGCTGCTCAGAGGAGACTCAAATGCCAGGGGTCCCTTGCTGGCCGTGTTCCCCAGTGTGTGCGTTTATTTCCCACGGGAGGGAAGGAGATAAGACCCAGGATTTGGGGCTGCAGTGGCTGGGCATCCCTGGGCAAGCTCTGTTACAGGGAGCTTGTAGAGGCTGGCAGAGTCCTTGCACTTTCACATTAACAGAATTGCCTTTTCCTGGGTTCCAGGGTGGTGCAGGCGTGGGCTCCGGGGTGGGAGCAGCTCTCTGCTGCCCCCACCTGAGTCCGGCCTGTAGGTGGCAGGTGTCAGGTTAGGCCCTGCCCCCTCAGGGCCTAGCCACTCAGCTACAAGGCCAATCCCCTCCTCCTGGGCTGGGCTCTGTTTTATAAAAGGCCATCGGGGAGCTGTACCCCACCGAGAATCAGCTTCTCGACTCCTCGACTCTTACTCAGCTTCGGCCTCCTCGCCTCCTCTCCAGCCTCCACCATGTCCATCAGGGTGACCCAGAAGTCCTACAAGGTGTCCACCTCTGCCCCCAGGTCCTTCAGCAGCCGCTCCTACACCAGCGGGCCCGGCTCCCGCATTAGCTCCTCGGCCTTTTCCCGAGTGGGCAGCGGCAGCAGCTTTCGGGGTGGCCTGGGCACCAGCATGAGTATGGCTGGAAGCTATGGCGGGGCCCCAGGTTTGGGGGGCATTACAGCTGTCACCGTGAACCAGAGCCTGCTGAGCCCCCTCAAGCTGGAGGTGGACCCCAACATCCAGGCCGTCCGAACCCAGGAGAAGGAGCAGATCAAGACCCTCAACAACAAATTTGCCTCCTTCATCGACAAGGTGAGGGCTCCCCTCTGCGTGGCTGGCAGTGCCTGGGGCTGGACCAGGATCCCAGCCCTTTCTCTTGGTCACCCCACCCTCCATGGGCACATCTCCAGCCCCTCACTAGTGTCCTGCTGGGCCCCACCCACTCTGGGAACATTCTGCCTTCCAACCAGTAACTTGGCCCCTCTGCGCACTTGGGTTTGGGCAGGGGAAGGGATAGGGAGGGATCTTGGAGGCTTCTGACTGTAAATCTTGGGGGCCCCTGACTCACTCGCCCATCTCACCCCAAGGCTATAAAGCTCTCAGCCTCGAAGTGTTCCAGATGTTTAGCTGTCGGGTGGGAGGGGAGTTCCTCCCTCAGGGTCAACCTTCTCTTTATCCCGGCCCCAAGGGCCTTTCCAGTAGTGCTCCTGTGCTTAAAAAAAAATTGTGTTTTTAAAAATAGGAATTTGATAGGATTCTAGGAGAAGGAAGCAGCAGTCCTGATTCAAGCAGGCAAATATTGATCCAGGCCTTTGGCGTCCCAGGGATCTGAGAGTGGGGGGCATCAAGATGAGTCATAACTTGGCCAGGGCCCCGGGAGCTGACCTTGTGGGCGGGGCCGGGCGGGGCAGAGACCCGCCCCCACGGAGGGGTGAGGGGCAGAGGCTTCGTGCTGGAGACCCGCTCCTAGTCTCCTGGGGAGCACTTAGCACCTGGGGTTTCGGCGGTGGGGGTGGGGGTGTGTGTCAGGGTGGAGTTGGGTAGGGGTGGGGTGGAGTGGGGTGGGGTGGGGTGGGACGCCAGAGACCGGCTTCAGGAAAGCCGATGCAGGATTCAAAGTCTGCGGGCGTTGGACACCCTACCCGCGTTTCATGTCCTTTTAAATCCCAGGATTTATGGTTTCAGATAAGGCGCCTATCCGCCAACGCCCCTCTTCCCCCGCCTCGGCCCTTGTCCCCTCACTCGGCTCCGCCCCAATAACCTGGCTCCACTTTCTCAGGGAAGGCGCCAGGCCAGGTTTTGCAGCCTGGGGTTGGGAGGGGGTTGTTGCTCCCTTAAGGCCCCAGGGCCCCCAGCGCTGGAGGACGAGTTCCTCTCTGCTGACTGGCTCCTGGGAGGCATTGTGGGAGCGGAAGGAGGGAAATCCCGGGGCAGATTGGCGTCTTTAAGAATTGGAGTCCCCTGGGAAACGGGACCTCCCCTGTTTTGGGGGAAGGCTTGGTGGTTCCTTGGTCTTAAGGACCCTTGACTTGACTTCTTGATTGCCTTTTGCTAGCTCTGGGGTCTTCCCAGTGAGTAGTTAAGCAGAGGCTGAAGGTCCCCAGTGCTCTCTACCCTTTCCTTCGGTGGACTAACTTGCTAAATCTGATTTCCTCATCTACAAAATAGGCTCTCTAATCTCCTAAATCCAAGAGGTTTTGCCTATTCAGGCATATAATGTATGTAAGAGCTTAGCAGTGCTTGGCCTACATTAAGCACTCTAATAAGGGTAAATGTTATAATCACTTATTTTTTATAATTTTGGGACAGAATGAGCTGGGGAAGAAAGGGATTTACAGAGTTGGATTTGCTGGATCTGAACCAAACCCTTAAGACAAACTTCTTTTCCAAGTCCTCCTAATTTAAAAGAAGTTCCAACTTTGGGTCAATTAAAAAAAAAAAAAGCATTCTTCCTTTTGGGACCAGTTTATTATTCTTTCTTTAAAAAAATTTCTCTTCCAACATGGTTTAATTTCATCCTAAAATCTGGATTCCTTGAACCCAAGGAACCTAGGACCTTTGTGTTTTGGACAAGAAAACAGGATTGTGGATTCAGGGTGGAGTAGGGTGGGGTTGGATGTTGGAGAACTCAGAGAGAGGGCTGTGGGGAGGACGGTCTTCAGTTTGCAGACAGATTTACCTAGTTTCTTGCTCTTAGAGATGGGGTTCGGATAGGGCTTGCCTGAGATCTTCTAGGCCATTGCAGGGTTGAGGAGACCTGGGCTCAGAGAGGGGAAGCAACTCAAGATCAGTAGCAGCATTAGGCTAAAACCTAGGTCTTCTGGCCAGTGCTTTCTGGATTGTAGGGCTGAAATTTCCCTGTAATCTATGAGTCTCTCAAAGCCACTCCAAATAATAATCATGATTGTTTGATATGAACCATCTATATTTCTTTCAATCATGAAAAGTGTTAATCAAAACTTGGCTACTTTTACTGACGTATAATATACAATCTCAGTCAATAATGCCAATTTTTTTTCCTGAAAGTATAACCAACATAATTCCTAGATATCTACTTCCAACCATGTACCCCCTTGTCTCCCCGCAGCCCAACACTAATGCAGTTCTGGAGACCCAACTGCTTGGGGAGTAGATTAAGGGAAAACACAGTGCTTGCTTTGTGCCAGACTTGCGCCCTGGCCTGATGTGACTGTGGACTTTTCTGCCCCATCATACAGGTGCGGCACCTGGAGCAGCAGAACAAGGTTCTGGAGACCAAATGGAACCTTCTGCAGCAGCAGAAGACTGCCCGGAGCAACATAGACAACATGTTTGAGAGCTACATCAACAGCCTCCGTCGGCAGCTGGAAACTCTGGCCCAGGATAAGCTGAAGCTGGAAGTGGAGCTTGGCAACATGCAGGGGCTGGTGGAGGACTTCAAGACCAAGTGAGCCTCCGTCCTCCCCAGCTGAAATCATCTCCCCCTGCCTGGCCCCTTGGGACCAGAGGTTTCAGACCCCAAGGCCCTCTGCTTTTTGGGCAGTGCAGTCCTATATAATTAGGGTGACCCCAGGACAGTCTAGGTGTATGTCCATTGTTAATAGCACTTCCCCTCCTCCTTCAGTTGCAGAACTGTCTTGATTTGGACAACAAATTATCTTCTAGAGTTTACATAGTAAATCTAGGATGGGAGCAGAAGTAGCCAACAGGCCTCTGTTGTATATTAACAGCCCTGGCCCTTATTCCTTTCTTATCCCTGATTTCCGGCATATTCCAGAAAGTTCTGTCAAAGGTCTCCTGTCAGTCACTGTTGCTAAACCTCCTCCTATGCCTAATCCAATATATCTTCATGGATTTGGGGAGACACTTCCTGCTCTAGGCTTCCTCACTGACTGGGGATGGCGTGGGGTAAGGCTGGGGAGACAGTAGCTGGTTGGGGCAGAATGACCAGACCAACTATCTCATATCTTTTTACATTTCCTTTAACTGAATTTTCTAGATATTCTTGCCCCCCTCAAAAGATCCATGGCAACCTCATCTTTCCCTTTCATCCTCTCATTCTATGTCTCTTCCTTATCAGGTATGAGGATGAAATCCAAAAGCGCACAGACATGGAGAATGAATTTGTCATCATCAAGAAGGTGAGGGAGCACCCCTACCCCCACCCAGACACAGAAGGCTGGTGCTTAGAGACTCAGGCTAGACTCAGGCTTTCTGTTCTTAAATGTTTCTAAGTCATGGGACAACATTTGGGTGCCTCCTAGGTACTGAACATGGAAGGACAGAGTTAGGTGCATGTGGACAGAACTATGGGTGTTGGGACATGGCTAAGAAAATGGAGCAGTGGAACTGGAGGTCCAGCTATAGGAGGCTTCCAGGACGAGGGGGAGAGGAGGCGGGAGGAGGCGGAATGGGCAGGAAGCGGAGGTAAAGGGGCTGGGAATGCAGGTGTGGTGGGGCAGAGACCGCACTGGATCACTGAGGTGGGAAGGCGGTTAGCAGGTTCCAAGGATAGGCCACTGGGTGTCCCCGGCTTGGAATCAGGAGTGGGCACTCAGCTCTGGCTCCCCTTGCCCCACCCCACAGGATGTGGATGAAGCTTACATGAACAAGGTAGAGCTGGAGTCCCGCCTGGAGGGGCTGACTGATGAGATCAACTTCTACAGGCAACTGTATGAAGAGGTACGTTCCTAGTTGCCGGAGACTGGAGGTCCCTGGCCCCGTCAGAGGCTCCTTCCAGCCCCGCCAGTGCACCAACAGACAAGGGCCCAACCCGGAATAATTCCGACTGCCAGTAGTAACCTGGCATGGATGTCCTTTATGTTCTGTCTCCCTGAATGAGCGAGGGTTTATTACCCCATTTCACAGATGAGAAAACAGGCTCGGAGAACTGAGAGAGACTGTCCAAGGTCATCATACATACTGCAGAGTGGTGACCCGGCTACCTCAGACCGGCTCTGTCCCTAGGGTTTAGATAGATCCTTTGGGCCTTGTGGGAGCCCTCTGGGGGCGCCATACTGGTAGCTGAGAGCGTGGAAGGGCTCTGCCCCTCTGGTCTCTCACCCAAAGCCGGATTTCCTTTTATCCTGGCCTCATTTCATCTTTGCTTCTCTCCAAGTTCCAGGTCTTCGACCCATCTCCCTTCTTTAGGAACTTTGCCTTCTCTCCCGCCCTAACTGTCATGTCCCCTGTGGAAGGCCCTTCTCCAGAAGGGGACTCCTTGTGTGCAGGGCCAGGGCCTCACCACCTCCCCTTCCTGCCACAGGAGATCCGTGAGATGCAGTCTCAGATTTCTGACACGTCCGTGGTCCTGTCCATGGACAACAACCGCAACCTGGACCTAGACGGCATCATCGCTGAGGTCAAGGCCCAGTATGAGGAGATCGCCAACCGCAGCCGGGCGGAGGCCGAGACCATGTACCAAATCAAGGTAAAGGGCAGGGGCTCAACCTGGTGCTCCCCTTTTGGGTAGTTCTGGGTGCTAGTCCTTCCTTGAGGGAGAAGCGAGATTTCAAACTCTGCCTGCTGGGAGCGGGGCTGCCGAATCGTGCCGGGGGACAGGGATGGGATGTTCCAGGCCCAGAGGTACGGAGCCGGGTGGGCGTGAGAGGACCTGGGCTCTGGTGACTTGGCTGAGGGTACTCTTTCCTTGGAGGGATCAGGAGTCCCCTCTCAACCTCACTCCTCGTCTCACCTCTGCAGTATGAGGAGCTGCAGATACTGGCTGGGAAGCACGGGGATGACCTTCGTCGCACGAAGACGGAGATTTCTGAGATGAACCGGAACATCAGCCGTCTCCAGGCTGAGATCGAGGGTCTCAAAGGCCAGGTATGGGCTGGGCTGGAGGTGGAAGAGGGTCCTGGGACACCTCTGGGGTGGAGGAGATAGTACAGAAAGGAGTGAGGTGTCTGGGGGTTGGGGAAATGATCCTGGGAGTTGGAGGGGTAGCTACAGTACAGACTGTTCTGGGAGGCTGAGGGGTCAGAACAGGGGTCACGGGGCTGGGCAGATAGGTTGGTGGTCCAGGATGGGTTCCCCAAGCTTGCTTTATCTGTCTTGTAAATCAGGGTGCTTATATATCAGATGCCTTAAGGGGGTTTAGAAAGCAGAGATCCAGTCCCGTTGGGAGTGGGGATAATACTGTACAGCATCCCAGGTGAGACCTGTGTGCAGGGGGATCTGGAAGCTGCTCATATTCCCCCATTTCACTTCCTGAAGCTCACCCGCCAGTAACATTTTCTTCCTTTTTTAAAAAATTATTTACTTGGCTGCTTTGAGTCTTAGTTATGGCACATGCACTCTGTTTTGTGGGCTCCAGAGCACACGGGCTCAGTAGCTGACATGTGGGATCTTAGTTCCCTGATCAGGGATCGATCCCCTGCATTGCAAGGCAGATTTTTAATCACTGGACCGTGAGGAAAGTCCCCTCTAACATTTTCTTGGAATAAGGCAGGTGGAGTTGGTTAGTCCAGGTCGTGGAGCCGGGGTCCCCAAAGGAGGGGAAAGGGAGAGTGGGTGCAGGTGGAGAAGGAGAGGAGGCAACCAGACTCTGCTTTACCTGCTTGCCTGTCCCCTCCCTCTACAGAGGGCTTCCCTGGAGGCTGCCATCGCTGACGCTGAGCAGCGTGGTGAGATGGCTGTCAAGGATGCTCAGGCCAAGCTGGCTGAGCTCGAGGCCGCTCTGAGGAACGCCAAGCAGGACATGGCGCGGCAGCTGCGCGAGTACCAGGAGCTCATGAATGTCAAGCTGGCCCTGGACGTGGAAATTGCCACCTACAGGAAGCTGCTGGAGGGCGAGGAGAGCCGGTAGGTGTGGGGGTTCCCTGACCACCCTTGGTGCACCATCCCTGGAGTGCAGGATATGGGACCTGGGTCCTCAGGGCCAAGGGTTGGTCCTGACATTCCATGTGTCCTCTGGGTACAGGCTGGAGTCTGGGATGCAGAACATGAGTATCCACACCAAGACCACCAGTGGCTACGCAGGTGAGTGTCCGCGTCTTGGGGGCCAGGGCCGGAGGGCAGCCTCTACGGGTCCTTCTGGTGCAGCTGAGGAAGCTGGGGCCCAGCAAGGTCACAAGCCTGCGTGCTTTTGTGCTCTGTCACTCAGTTGTGTCCGAGTCTTTGTGACCCTACGGTCTGTAGCCCACCAGGCTGCTCTGTCCATGGGGTTCTCCAGGCAAGAATACTGGAGTGGGTTGCTATGCCCTCCAACAGGGGATTTTCCTGACCCAGGACTCTAACCCAAGTCTCTAACATCTCCCCAAGGTCACATAGCTAATAGCAAAGCCCTGTCCCACCCTGCTCCTGGTTTTCACCCAGTCATCTTGGAGAAGTGAACCAGGGCAGTTCCCCCTCCTTGGGGACCACTTCTGGGGTGTCAGGGAGACAGGGGGAACAGCGCCTGATGAGAGCATAGCCTCCCATACTCACGTGGCTGTCTCTCCCTGACCAGGTGGACTGACTTCGGCCTACGGGACCCCTGGCTTCAACTACAGCCTGAGCCTGGCCTCTGGTGGGGGCCCCGGCTCCTTTAGCCGCACCAGTTCCAAGGCTGTGGTTGTGAAGAAGATTGAGACCCGCGATGGGAAGCTGGTGTCTGAGTCCTCTGATGTCCTGTCCAAGTGAAAGGCTCCTGCGGTCCCTCCCAGCCTTCCCCCGCTCACTGGCTCCTGCAGATGGGGCTGTGCGGGGGAGCATCTGCATGGGAGACCTGAGGTTTTACCCCTGTCCTCCACCCACACCTGGGGGGGGTCGACTGCCTGGGGTTGCCCCTTTTGCCCACGACCCCACCTAAAAGCCAATGTAAGCGTCTTTTTCAGAATAAATCCAATTCGAGTTATCTTTTTTTCAGAATAAAGCTTCAGTTGGCTCTGCCAACCTGCTATGCTATGTGCAGCCCTTGTTTGTGAGGTGGGAGAGAGGTTGTCAGGAGGCCTCTCTCGGGGATCAGAAGCTGGGGTGGGGGGCCACGTGGAGGAGAGTCTGGCCTCCTCCACGCTGTTCCCAGAGAGACTATTTTTGCTGAAAAACTCATTGATGCCTTGGTCTCAAATGCCCCACTTGACTTTTATCTGTGCAGCAAACCCTGTTGGGGAGCAGAGCAGATTTTGGGTGCGAATATCAGGAGGGTTTCCTTTCTGTAGGCCTCACAATTGATTGGCATCAGGATCAGGCCCAGAGAGACCAAGTAGGCCAAGGTATTCGAACCCCACACCATCCAGTTCTCAGGCCTGTACTCCTCAACCAGGCACATGGTGTTTTCTTGGTGGCCAGAGATGCCTTTGTACCATCTTCATTCCTTAGCACCTGGGGACAAGGAATCCCTAGGGACACAAGAAGTTCCTGCAGAGTCCATTTTCAGCAGCTGGGTGTGTCACACCCACAGTTTCTAGAAGCCAAGATGGTGTAGGGACTTGGCATGCACTGATGCCCCCTTCCCTGCTCCACTCAGTCACAACCACCCTCCCCGCCCCCTGCCCATGGTTCCTCCGTGCTCTTTCCCACCCAGTTACATGCAGTGTTTGTGTGATATACAGCGGAGTGTGTAAAGGGCGTGTGTGTTCTGTTTGCACGTGGAGGGTGTGTTGTGTGTATAGGGTGTGGATGGGTTCTGTGGAGTGTGTATAGGGGATTTGCTTTATCTCGTAGGAACACGGTCTCCAAGGTTCAGGGCAGGAGCAGGGCTGGTGAAGCAGGGCGTCTCTGGTAGTTGGCTCCGCAACCACTACCACCGCTCCTGGAGTTCTGGGCAGATTCCCTGGCCCCTCAGTGCTGGACAAAGTGAGTCCTTACTTAGCACGGCTGAGATGGGGGCCATTTTCAGATTTTCCCAAACACCAGGGGAGAACGAACAGGTGGGGGCTATCTCACTATCAACCTGCTGCCCACCTCCATGGAGCTGCTTCCAGACCCAGCTGAGACGCTCTGCCTCCGCCCCCGCCACCCAGCCCGGGACCAGGGCCAGAGCTCCGTCCTCTGTCACGAGAGGACTTCACTCTTTGATGACAAAACTTAACAGCATTATTATCCGGAGCAGTGACTCTTAACTACTGTGGCAGCAGCTCTCAGTATGAAATTCATTTTTATCAAGACCTGCAGACGTTTATATCTATATAAATGAAAGAAAAATTTCATAAGACAGTATCAGCCATCTGCCTCCTGTTCACATGTGACTGGCCGTATTACTGGGAGCCCAGAAGATGGTGTTGGAACCCAAACAGGCGCAGCAAGCGCCCAGTGAGAGAGATCTCCCCCCACTGAGGCCGCAAGTCAGTATTTCCAACTGTGCCCCACAGGTGGAAGCCAACCACCTGTCTTATCAGGCCTTGGCCCTGGAGCGGTGGGCACCTGGTGGTGCTGGGGGTGGGTGGGCAGCCATCAAAGGTCCCATCAAAGCTATCCTGGAGTTTCCACCCCTCCCTCCACTTCCCCTGCTGTTTGGCTATAGAAGAAATCTCCAGGGAGAATTCCCTTTCTCTCTCCCACTCCTCCTTCCTTTCCTGGTTATTGTATATCTAAGACACCACCTTCTCTGGCTTTCTGTATTTAATCCCGTAAAAGAGCCGGGTCCTCCAGTTCTTGTTAGCTGAGACACCGCTGAAGGACGGACGCTCACATTTCCCTCATACCTGCCTGGTGGTAGATCTTGTGCTTCATCGCATTTCAAGCCTCCGAGGATCCAGGGAGGCAGGTATTAGAAACCCCCGCTTCTTTCAGGAGCTGTTTTCCCAGCTCCAACCCCATGGTTCTGGTGGCCTGCCCCTAACAGCACCTCTGCTCTGGGGCCAGAAAGGTGGAGGGAGCCAGGCTTGGCCAATCACAGGCCCCTTTGTGAGGTTAACAGTAAATGCAATAAAATGCAGACAGTGTTCAGTGGGTTTCTTTTGACATTCACACTGTAATGGAGAACACTGCCTGTGTCACAGAAGATTCCCCTGGGCCCCTTGCGAGGGTGCAGCTTTTCTTTTAATTGAAGTATAGTTGACTGACAATGTTGTGTTTGTTTCTGGTATACAGGAAAGTGATTCAGTTTATCTATATACTCACATATATACACATATATATTCTTTTCTAGATTCTTTTCCATTACAGGTTATTGTTATCGGTCAATCGCTAAGTTGTGTCTGACTCTTTGCGACCTCAGGGTCCTCTGTCCATGGGGATTCTCCAGGCAAGAATACTGGAGTGGGTTGCCATTTCCTTCTTCACGGGATCTTCCCAGACCAGGGATCGAACCCGTATTTCCTGCTTTGGTGGGTGGATTCTTTATCACTGAGCTTCCCAGGTGGTAAAAGAAGCTGCCTATCAGTGTATGCGACTTAAGAGAGGAGGGTTGAATCCCTGGGAAGACCCCCCTGGAGGAGGAAATGGCAACGCACTCCAATATTCTTGCCTGGAGAATCCCAGGGACAGAGGAGCCTGGCGGGCTACAGTCCGTAAGGGGTTGCTAAGAGTTGGACAGGACTGAAGCAACTTGGCACATGTGTAGCATACAGTGGGAAACTGTTGTTTATCTATTTTATATACAGTTGTGTGTATTTGTTAATCCCAAACTCCTAATTTATTCCTTCCTCCGCCCTCCCCCCTTCCCATTCGGTAATCATTAAGTTTATTTTCCATGTCTGCAGAGTACACTTAAAAAAATGCAAATCAAAACAAAATGCAAATCAGATTCAGATACTCTCCTACTTAACCCCCAGAATGTTGACCCCCAGGATAAAACCCCGAGTCCCTTCTGCCTTGGCCCACAGCCTGGGCCAGCTCAGCCTCCATCCCCCCTTAGCACCTCCCCAGGCACACCTCCCCCATCACCCCCTGGTACCAACTCCCTTCCCCCCACCGTCCCCCTCCCCCCATGGTTGTGCAGCTCTTCAGCATTCACATCACATTCCTTCCACCCTGGGCCACTGCACATGCTGTTCTCTGCTTGGAATGGGATGGCTTTTCTCAGTGTAGGAGCTTCCTAGGCAGGTAGAACCTTCCTGGACCAGGGATCGAACTTGTGTCTCCTGCATTGGCCGATGGAGTCTTTACCACTCAACTGCCAGGAAAGCCATATTTTCAGCCATATTAACCTTCTGTAAAACTCTTTCCTTTTGGGAGAAAAAATCCACTTGCTCTGGCCTAGTCCATGAGCAGCTTATGTATTGATTTTTAAAAGTGTCTCCCTGCCAAGCGGACTTAGCCCCATGTGAGCAATAGCCAGTCCTTTGTAATGGTTTGGGCAGGAGTGGAAAAAACAGAGTTAGGCCTGCTGCTGCTGCTGCTGCTGCTGCGAAGTCGCTTCAGTTGTGTCCAACTCTGTGTGACCCCATAGACGGCAGCCCACCAGGCTCCGCCGTCCCTGAGATTCTCCAGGCAAGAACACTGGAGTGGGTTGCTATTTCCTTCTCCAATGCATGAAAGTGAAAAGTGAAAGTGAAGTCACTGAGTCGTGTCCAACTCTCAGCCACCCCATGGACTGCAGCCTACCAGACTCCTCTGTCCATGGGATTTTCCAGGCAAGAGTACTGGAGTGGGGTGCCAGAGTTAGGCCTGGGTTGGCCTAAATGTGCCTAGCAGTGTGCCTGGTACCTGGAGGGTGGGGAGGCGGATGGCAGAGGTGAATGCGAAAGAACTAAGTTAGATTTTAGTCTATTTCCAGCTTACTTGGGAAAACACAATACATATCTCAGAGTATCTTCAGTTCAGTCATGCAAACATCTATTGGTGATCTGGGGTGAGCCAGACACTGGAAAAAGGTCCAAATGCTTGGCACATGGCAAGGTGAGGCGCTGCTCTGCATGGTGGTCTCAGCAGTGATTTAGTGCCCTTCCCTGCTGGTGGCTCCCAAATCCCTGTTCCTCCTCTTTTCCTCAGTAGATAGAACTCTGCTTTTTAGCTGGACACATGGCTACCAGGGAAAAAAGACTAATTTTTTGCTCGCTTTGCAGTTAGTTGTGGCCATGTGAGAAAGGGATAGAAGTGGCAGTGGAGGGTGCAAGTTCTGGGAAGTGTTCTTAGAGGCAGACAGCATGAGCTGTTTCAGCTCTGTTTTCTCCTGGCAGGAATGCATGCATAGTGGCTGCAATTCAGGGGCCATATAGGACCATGAGGCGATCTGGGGAATGGAAGCCACCCTTGGTAGAGCAGAAGAGGGATGGGACCTGGGTCCATGGCACCACGAAATGTCATTCCTGCATTGGACAGAATATTTCCATGTGTCTGGAAAACTGAAAGAGAAACAAGCTTCTGTCTGAATTAAACACTGTTATTTTATTTTATTTTTTTCTGTTACTCCCAGCTAAGCTAATTCTAATACAGTGAGCATATCTGCCTGTCTCAGGTGGGTAGCTGCTAGAGGAGTCCCAAGGATGAACGCAGAGCACACTGCAATAAGCAAACTGGCTTCTAGCCCTGGCCTGCTTCCTGCCCTTGACTTGCTCTGGGATGTTTGGGGAAGCCCTCACCTCTCTGGGCCTCAATTTCCTGTTCTTGAACAAAGAGGGCTGGACTCCTGGGTTGCTATGATATCTTCTAGCTCTGCCATCTTGTCTTCTGGACATCTTGGTGAGTCATGGAGACCTGGAATGCTGAACTGAGAAATTTGTACTCGATCTCAGAAGCACGAATATCACTAAAGATTTTTTTTTTTTGGTGGAGAGCAAGGAAGTGAATTGATAGAGGCAGTGCTTTAGGAAGATGAACCTGGCAGTTCCCCACAGGGACACGTGACTAAGTGGGACAGGGCACTGGGTGAGGATCAGAAGACCTGGGTGGACACCCTGGCTCTGACCTTGGGCATATGACCATACGGTGTCTATGACCTTGGGCATAGTGCTTCCTCTCTCCGAACCTCAGCTTGCAGTCAGTTTCATGGACAATCAACACTGCCCAGAGTGGCTGTGAGGCTGGAACTGGTCAGCCATGTGAAAGTGTCCTGTAAATGGAGACGCTTGCTCTTTCCCCATCCCACTCAGGATGAATGCTCTCTGTCCCCCTTCTGCATCTCCCCCGCCCCGTGCACTATACTACTCCCCATAGGACGAGGGAGACAAGAAGCAGCCTGGGGCTGAGAAGCAGGCAAAGGGGTCCCAAGGCATATCTCTGCTCCCCACTCCCTCCCTGCTTTCCTTAGGTTTCTCCTCCTCACTTTTGTGTGTATTTGGCTTTGCAATTTTCAAAGTGGCTTCATTTGGTTTGGGTTTGGTTCACTCACCTCTCTGTGAGGAAGGTTCAAGTCTTACTTTATGTTTTTATACTACAAATCCTAAATTTTTTGCTAATAAAAATATCCACTATTACATGAAGTAATAACTCCAACTCACTATAATAGAACTGTATTGTGCAGGATGCACCTTTTATTTAATACAGTTGTGAGTCTCTAAACTCAGTCTACAGTGACCCCTTTCATTCAGAAATATACTTGGAATATTGTCAAGTCTCATTTTATAGGTGAAGGACAAGACCCAAGATCAGGGAGGGGAAGACACTTGCTCAGGGTTGCTTGGCTGTTTGGGGGCAAAACTTGGATCAGAACAAGGACCTCAACCTATTTTTCCCAGATTATTCTATTAATACTTGCCCAGACTGTTATCCTAGGGGGAAGTTGCAGGATTAGAGGAGAGGGCTGAGGAAAGGACCACCCTAGTGGATGCGCCTAGGGTGAGGGGAGAGGTGGTGCTGGCGGTTTAGTTGCTAAGTCGTGTCCGACTCTTGCGACTGTAGCCTGCCAGGCTCCTCCGTCCATGTCCATGGGATTCTCCAGGCAAGAATACTGGAGTGGGAGAGGAGGGCAGTACAACCTCCGGTTGGCGAGGTCCATAGGTAACTTTACTCAGGCTTCTGGCGCCACCTGGGGGAAGATTTGGGACGTGCAACCAGACTAGCCTTCCCCACTAGCCGTGCTCCTGGCTTCTGGATGCTTCCTCTAAACACCCTTCTCCTTCTAGATGCTGGTCTATTTGGGGGGCTTATTGGAACAGATGTAGGTAACTTGGAGTTTTTTGTTTTTTTTTTTTTTTGGTTTAGGGGGTCAAAATTCAAATGCTTACAGGGGTCAGACCACTAATGTGAAAGGGGAAAGTGGGTCTGGGATAAGGAACTGTGGATAAACACTCGCTGTTTACACACAAAAAAACGCTGGAATATCCTTCTGCTCACAAAGAATTGTGTTTTACATTGTCTTGTTTTGAAACTTGCTGGCCTTACATTCTCCCACTGGCGACTGAAAGACGGACTCAGGGATGGGTTAATTTCTTTTTATCTCTATTATAAGGTGCTCCAAGTGTAGAAAAGACATCTGCCATTTCTTTGGAGTCACTGTTGGGACAGTAAGAGGGAATGGTGGACTTCCATGATGGTTCAGTGCTTCTGGGTGGACACAGGTTCGATCCCTAGTACAGGAAGGTTCCACCTGCCATGGGGCCACTAAGTTCAAGTGACACCTGCTGAGCCGGCACTCCAGAACCCCACACTGAAGCTACTGAGCAGAAGTGCCTAGAGCCAGCACACTGCAACAAGAGAAAGCCTGCCTGCAGCATCGAAGACCCAGCACAGACAAAAAAGAAAAAGGGAATAGTGAGGACTCTGCCAGCTAGAACTGCTGATAATCTCTGGGCCAGAGGCATCCCTGCTATGGGGCTCTTGTTTTATCAGGCAATCCTCTGTTACCCTCTGGCCGTGACTCTCGACCCTTGGTGAGGAGTCTGAGGCACCAAGGAAGTGCCCACCCAGACAGAGCTGTGTCTTCCTGTTCCTACCCAGACGCCCTTGAGCGCACTTCCAGGAAGTGGGCATCTTCCTTGGGCTCTGTCTGCTGCCGAACCTCTGGCTCTGACAGTGGCTGTGGGATGGCTGAGTTGGGGGTGGAGGGGTGTCCAGAGCTGCCACATCCCATCAGGCACCACGTGTGGCGATGGAGGACTTGAAGTGTGGTCTGGCTGAACTGGGATGCACCGTAAGCATAAAATGCAAGGCACATCTTGAAGGCAGTATGAGAAAAAATGAATATAAACTATTTATGATTCAAACTGTTGATTATATGTTGAAATAATATGTTGGGTATATTAAATTAGAAAGATGCTTGCTCCTTGGAAAAAAAGCTATGACCAACCTAGACAGCATATTAAAAGGCAGAGACAGTACTTTGTCAGCAAAGGTCCATCTAGTCAAAACTATGGTTTTTCCAATAGTCATGTATGGATGTGAGAGTTGGACTATAAAGAAAGCTAAGCGCCAAAGAATTGATGCTTTTGAACTGTGGTGTTGGAGAAGACTCTTGAGAGTCCCTTGGATTGCAAGGAGATCAAACCAGTCAATCCTTAAGGAAATCAGTCCTGAATATTCATTGGAAGGACTGATGCTGAAGCTGAAACTTCAATATTTTGGCCATCTGATACAAAGAACTGACTCATTTGAAAAGACCCTGATGCTGGGAAAGATTGAAGGCAGGAGGAGAAGGGGACAACAGAGGATGAGATGGTTGGATGGCATCACCAACTCGATGGTCATGAGTCTGAGTAAGCTCCGGGAATTGGTGATGGACAGGGAAGCCTGGTGTGCTGCAGTCCATGGAGTGGCAAAGAGTCGGACATGACTGAGCGACTGGACTGAAACTGAAGTTAAATATGTGTGTGCTCTGTGCTCACTCACTCAGTTGTGTCTGACTGTTTATGGCCCCAAGGACTGTACCTGCCAGGTTCTCTGCTCATGGAATTTTCCAGTCAAGAATACTGGAGTCGGGTGCTATTTTCTACTTCAAAGTTAAATATATGTGCTATTAAGATGAATCCCCCTATTCCTTTTTACTATATGAGTGTAGCTACTAGAAAATTTAATATTCCATATGCGGTTGGCATTTGTAGTTCACCCTGTATTTCTTGCGGCTCAGCTGGTAAAGAATCTGCTCGCAGTGTGGGAGAGCTGGGTTCGATCCCTGGGTTGGGAAAATCCCCTGGAGAAGGGAAAGGCTACCTACTCCAGTATTCTGGCCTGGAGAATCCCATGGACTATATTCTATGGGGCCACAAAGAGTCGGACACGACTGAGTGACTTTCACTTCACTTCATTTATATTTCTTTCTTTTTTTAAGCATTAAAAGATCTATCCATCATTATTCCTTTTTAGCTTTCCTTTATTTAGTATTCCTTTTTTATTGAAAAGTTTAATTAATGAATGTGAAACAAGGCATATCTCAATGTGAAATTATCATCATCAATCAAATGTTGGCTTTTTATCATCACTGAGTCAATCTTGAGCATTTGCAAATAAAGGTCATAATTTTTAAAATGGGCAAAGGAAAGTCAAGGTAAAAAGAACAAAAATACAGAATCATAAATTAAAAAATAATTTAAAGATGAAATCAAACTGTATTTTTCTTGACCATCAAAAGCATCAAACTGAAGAGAGAGCCAAGTATGTCTGTGACCACATAATAGCATCTTCTGTTTTACATCAGTGCTGCTTAGCTGGGCGGTTGAGAGGGTATTTGCCCTTGAGAGGGTATTTGGTATCATGGTTGAAGACAATGTTGGCTGTTAGGTTTCACATTATATTTCTACTGGGCTGGCACATAGGGCTTTTGGAAGAGTTTTTAGGGTGTTCACAGGTCTGTGCATGAGGGCCTCTCAAATGCAGGGTGAGATTCAGGGTGCAGCTGGGTTAGAAGAACAGGGGGTGGTGGGCCGCTCTCTGTGCCCTGTCCTACCTCCCCAAACAATTGGGCCAGGCCCAGGGCAGCCTCTTTCCTCAGCGTCTGCCTGATACAGCCACTCAGGGATTCCAGAATTTTCAGTTTTGCAACAAAAATCGGAAATCTGGATTTTTACAGAAACTCTCTTGATTTAAAAATGTTAACAACCGGAACTTCCCTGGTGCTCCAGTGGTTGAGACTCCGTGTTTCCAATGCAGGAGAAGTCGATTCGACCCCTGGTCAGGGATTTAAGGTCCCACATGCTGCATGGGTGATCAAAAATTAAAAAAAAAAATGTTAACAACTAACTCAAATTTTTGGAAAAAACACTGTCCAGGCCAAGACCACACAAGCCACAGAAAACATATTTCTGGGCTCTGGTTCAAAAGAGGGAGACTGAGGTACTTGCCTGGTGGTCCAGTAGTTAAGATTCTGAGTTTCCAATGAAGCAGGTATGGTTGGATCCCTGGTCAGAAACTAAAATCTGAGGTATGGTGAAAAAAAGAGAGAGAGAGAGAGAGAAAGAGAGACAGAAAGAGAGACAGGCAAAAGAAAAAAAAAAAAAGAAGTAGGGAGACTGAGGTCAGAGAGACAAAACTTAACTTTGTTTCCAAAGCATAGGAGCCGGAACCAACACAGAAAGACTGGGCCGGGGGGTGGCTTCCCCAGTGGTTCAGTGGTAAAGAATCCACCTGGCAATGCAGGAGACACGGACTCAATCCCTGGGTCCGGAAGATCCCACATGATGCAGGGCAACTAAGCCCGTGAGCCACAACTATCGAGTCTGTGCTCTAGAGCCTGGGAGACACAACTACTGATCCCGTGCACACCTGAGCCCATGCTCTACAGCAGGAGGGTAGCCTTCGCCTGCTGCAACTAGAAAAAGCCCATGCAGCAACAAAGATCTAGCACAGCCAAAAAGAAAGAAGTAAATAAAATTATACACATATTTTAAAAGGACTGAGGGGAAGCAGATGAAATGGGCTGTAAAATCTCCATGACCAGCTCCCACCTCAGTCCAGCATCTGTTTTATGGGGAACTGAAGTGGTGGAGACCCAAGGGACCCAGGGAGCTCTAAAATTTCCTCTTTCCCTGCAGCCTGTTGCTCAGCCTGTCTGAACTTCCGAAGAATGGGAAAAAAGTTGGGGCTGTGCTCAGAGGAAGAAGGTTCAGGTCAGTTCAGTTCAGTTGCTCAGTCGTGTCCGACTCTTCGCAACCCCACGAACTGCAGCACGCCAGGCCTCCCTGTCTCACACCAACTCCTGGAATTCACCCAAACTCATGTCCATCGAGTTGGTGATGCCATCCAGCCATCTCATCCTCTGTCGTCCCCTTCTCCTCCTGCCCCCAATCCCTCCCAGCATCAAAGTCTTTTCCAATGAGTCAACTCTTCACATGAGGTGGTCAAAGTATTGGAGTTTCAGCTTTAGCATCAGTCCTTCCAAAGAACACCCAGGACTATTCTCCTTTAGAATGGACTGGTTGGATCTCCTTGCAGTCCAAGGGACTCTCAAGAGTCTTCTCCAACACCACAGTTCAAAAGCATCAATTCTTTGGCGCTTAGCTTTCTTCACAGTCCAACTCTCACATCGATACCTGACCACTGGAAAAACCATAGCCTTGACTAGACGGACCTTTGTGGGCAAAGTAATGTCTCTGCTTTTGAATATGCTATCTAGGTTGGTCATAACTTTCCTTCCAAGGAGTAAGCGTCTTTTAATTTCATGGCTGCAGTCACCATCTGCAGTGGTTATAGGTTGTGCTTGGGCAAAAAGGAAGTTCATCAGGTGTCCACAGCGGGGCAGCAGAGGAGCAGGGAAGTAGCAGCTCTATGTGTTAGAGCAGAGCTGGCCTGCCCGTGGCATCCTCCCCGTTCCAGGAGGCAGCGCTGGGAGGTGGGTTGCAGGCCACCACAAGCCCACCTCCCAGGTCAAATCAAGCCCACCACCATGATTTGATTCATGCAGATCAAAGGAAGCTCCTGTCCTCCGGGGGGTTGCAGTCCTTGGGCAGGCTCTTGCTTACTAAGTGAATAGAGCTGGGGGTGGATTTTGGTCTGCATCCGCCTATGTGCTATGGGATTCCCTGGTGGCTCAGATGGTAAAGAACCTGCCTGCAATGCAAGAAACCTGGGTTCGATCCCTGGGTCGGGAAGATCCCCTGGAGAAGGGAATGGCTACCCACTCTGGTATTCTTGCCTGGAGAATTCTATGGACAGAGAGAGGAGCGTGGTGGGCTACAGTTTTTGGGGTTGCACAGTCACACATGACTGAGTGACTCACACACACACACACACACACACACACACACACACACACACACACACCTATGTCCTACATGGCTGGCAATCCAGAGGCCATGGTTGCAGTGGTTGTGGTGTGGTTTTGGCAGTGGAGGAGTGGAGGAGCTGGGGGCTGAGGGCAGCCCAGTTCTGGTGGATGAGTGTCCTCTCCTCTGCTGCTTGAAAACTTTGAGTTCCAGGTGAGGGGTGGCAGGGGTTCCCCAAGAGGGCGCCACACTGTTAGATGCCAGCTGCTGGCTCCTGCCTCTCCTAGCAGTTGGCAGGCTCCAGGCTCCAAGCTCCATAGGCAAAGCCAGACAAGCTGGGGCAGGAAGCTCTGCTGTGGAAGGATCAGGGGCTGGCAGGTGAAGCTGGGGAGGCAGATGAGGTTGGCATGATCCAGGAGGAGCAGGTATTGGAGGCAGGTGGGATTCCTGGCCCTGGAAAAGGGATACCTGCCCCATTGATCCAGCTGGCACCTGGCACCACAACCCCACCACCTCCCCCATGAAAAGCAGCCCCCACCACCCCCAGCAGCTCAGCTCCTTGCAGGTTCCCAGAGTAAGCGCAGTCTCACACTCCTGGCTCTTCACTTGAGCTTTCCCCTGTGGCAGTGTGCCGACATGGGGCTCCTGTCTTAAGTACTCCTGAGGCTTCTGAATCCTGACTTGTCTGAGACTGGGCTCTAGGCTCCCCTGCATTCCAACCCATGGCTCTTTTCTTTGCATTGAATTCTGCCCCCCTAGCCTCTATGCCCCAGCAGATGGTGAGCTTGGTGAGTCTGCCTGGAATGCCTCTCGTATCCCTCTTCCTGGCAGGAAGGCCTGACTAGCATTCCTCTCCCTGCTCCCAGCGGCAGCCTCACCATCACAGAAGACCTGCAGGGAGCTGGCCATGTGTGTGCATATGTATGCATGTGTGTGTGCGTGTGTGTGTGCACGCTCATGTGTGTGCACGCTCATATGTGTGCATGGTAAATGCATATACAGAGGGCCTCAGGCGGCAGAGGCCAGACTAATCCACATGGGAGGTAACGTGCGCAGGCGCAGACAGGCACAGACAGGCCTTTCACATCAACCCAGAGAGACAGAGCTCTGTATGCAGTGTATGGGGGTCTACTTAAAAAAAAAAATTCTTTCATTGACATACATAAACACATACACACAAGAAGCACTCACATCAAAAGATCCCATGGGCCACAACTGAGGCCTGGTACAGCCAAATAAATAAATAATAAGACACAATTTTTAGAAGTGTACAGCTTGACGGGTTTTCACAGGCTGAACACACCATGCTACCAGCGCCAGATGAGGAAAGTGCAGGGCAAGCACTGGAGGCCACGTGGGGCCTTTGTAGAGGCCTGCGCCTTGACTCTGAAGATGGGGTCTCCAGAGGGCGGAGGAGGAGAGAATCTGGGGGGAGGTTCTGACTTTTGCCTCTCTCCCCAAGGGGCCAGACTTGGGAGGGCATGGCTGCTGGGGTGACATCCACCCCAGACAGGCTTGTCATAGCTCCAACATACAGACAGAACAAGAATTAATGAAATCCACCTCAATGTCCTAGAACTGCAAACACAAGGAGGGTACAAAGACCTGCCCCCTAAAACCAGCAGTCCCAGGATGGAACTGGCTTGATTGTGTCTGGGATGATTATAAACGCCCAGGGACGCTGTGCAGGTCTGAGTGACTGGACATGCACAGGGACACCGTTTCCCACTGCATATTTTACGGAGACTGCATGGAACCCTGTGTGTGGTGGGGGTTTGCTGTGTCTGGTAATGTTGCGGCACTGGGTGTGACAGGCTGGGAGTGGGTGGCTGGGTGGCTGTGCGTGCAGGGCTGCGTATGTGGGGCTGTGAGAAGGGCTGGTTGTGTCTGCATGCTGGGGAGCCTGTGTTTGGGCACACATGTCTATGGGTGAGGGGACAGCGCCGGGAGAGCTGTAACTCTACCCAGAGGTCGATCTGGAGAAGAAGAAGGGACAGTGGGTGGTGGTGGTGGAAGGCTGTCAGTGGACTGTTCCTTTTCCCGAGGGTCTTGCCAGTGGGCCCCTTCTCCTGGCTCCCAGCTCTGGGGGTCAGTCGCCCTGCCCACCGCCTGCAGTAACAAGTTAGGTGGAACCCAGGCTGCGGCCCAGATGCTGAGGTGGCAGGCAGGCCTGGGAGGAGGGGGTGGGGCCAGCGACATGCCAGAGCGGCAGCCAGCAGCATGGGGCACCCTGCCCTGTGCTGAGCTGGCAGCTGGCGCTGGGAGCAGGCGGGGCCCCACCCAAGCAGGCCAGGGCAGGCAGGGCAGGGTCTGTCTTGGGCCAGGGAGGGGATAGAGCTGATGGGGCAAGCCTGGACCTTGTCTGGCCAAGAAGGAAGGTTGAGGGGCAGCTGAGAGGATTCCTTTTGTGCTGAGGGCAGGGTGTCCGTGCCTGCTTAGTCTTATGGGTGCCTGTGTGACTGATTTGCTTATGCATCTGTTTTTCTCTCTTTAAAAAAATACTTATTTTTAATTGAAGGATCATTGCTTTGGTTTCTGCCATACATCAGCATGAATCAGCCATAGGTATACATATGTCCCCTCCGTCTTGAACCTCCCTCCAGCCTCCCATCTTTTCCCACTCCTCTAGGTTGTTACAGAGCCTGAGTTTCCTGATTCAGCAAATTTCTCTCTTGTATGCATGGATCCATGGACCTGTGTGAGGGCCACAGGTGGTTCTGTGTGTGTGACTGGCACCCAGGCATGTTCGTGTGAGGGTCTTGCACAGATGTGTTTATGGGAAGGCTGTGGCCCCTTTTGGAAAGATGCACGTGACTTCTGTAGGTCACGTCTGTGGCAGACAACTGCCTCAGTCAATGCAGGCTTTCTCCAAGGCTACATGTGTGTGCAGGTCTCTGTGTGTGTATGTGAGTAGTTCAGGTCTTGGGTCTGGAGAGCAGAGGGCCAGTGGTTGGTAGTGGCCTGTCCAGGGTAGGTGGTGTGGGGACGGGGAGGGTCTGGGTTTCCTGAACTGGAGCTTGGCTAGGCTCTGGGACCAATCTGTTCCTGCAACAAATTCATGTGTTCTTCCCACTCCACCATTACTCCTGCTTTAAAGGTTCTGATAGTGTGTGTGTGACGACCCACAAACCAATGCAACTCTGTGTAACCAGTCCACTGATCCATTACAATATGCTTGTGTTTGTAACAATCCTAAAGACCATGTGTGCACCATGTGAAACATGCATGTGTAAGTGTGATACACTCCTACGTGTGTCTGTGTTTCTGTGTGTGACGACCTCACAAGCCACTGGATATGTGCCTTGGTGTGTGTGGGTCCCACGGTCACCGTGCACGTACGGTCTCTTCTCAGCCCTGGGACCTGGCACATACCTCCTGTTGCCTCCTGAAAAGCCCACATGTGCTGACACTCAGCTTCTTTCTGCTCCTCACCCCACCCCTTCTCAGCCCTCAGGGATCCTTCCTGGAGACAGGAACCCTGGGTGGTGAAGTTGAGAACTGGGCCTCCTGCAGAGTCGGCTGTTTGCCTCCCAAGTGTGCTTTAGTGTCATGGGGCCAAACAGAGGCCATACCAGCTAGGAGCTCAGGGGGCGGCCACGGCCAGGGCCAGTGGGAAGAGCACATGGTTAGAGCCAGGCAGAACTGGGTTCAAATTCAGACTCACACACCACACCTGTAGGACCTTGGGCAAGCCATGCTCTATGCCTCAGTTTCTCCTGTTTATTTCTGGAGTTGCTCTGACAAGCAACAGGTGAACAGGATGCTCCCGGCAGTAGGTAAACAGACACAGGAGTCTCTGGACAAATGTGGATCCTCTTCAGTGTAAGGGATCACTTTGAGAACACTTGAAGATCACCCTGATATCTTGCAGGAAAGAGCCACAGGGGTTGGAGAAGGTGTCTGGAGCCTGGTCTCGAGGTAGCATCTGAGATCTGACCGTCAGGGGCCCTGCAGTGTGGGGGTGAGCAAAGCCATGGCTGGAGAACTTTGGAAACATGCAGCCCCCGCCAGGGCCCCCACGGCCCCGCCTGTCTGAGAGCGCCTTGGGCCTTGCACCCCCTCTCCGAGAGTTGCATTGAGGGGGCACCGATAAGCTGTGTGGAGGGGCCTGTGGAGATGATCTTGAAATGGTGGTCATAGAATGATACCCACAAAAAGTCAACTTGCAGGCTCCAAAGACCACCGTCCATTAGCTGAATCCACAAAGATCCAGGTGAGGAAGACACCCTCAAAAAGAGAGGACATAGCCTCCCATTTCAGAGGGACAGAAATCCCCAGCACCCCAACGACGACCCTTGAAGACCGCACACCAGACACCCTTCCCCTCCAGAGGGCCCCGATTCTTCCAGAAGGGTGGACACGCATTCCCCACCCCCTCACCCCTGGGGGGGACGCGCAGAGGGCGGCAGGCAGGCCCCGCGCCCCCTGCTGAGTCAGGCTGTCCCAGCTTAGCCGGCGGGTGTTCGGTGGCAGCCGCTGGGCGCCAGTCCAGCTCCAGGGGTGGGGCGGAGGGTGAGTCACAGAGCGGCCTCCGGAGCCGCCCAGGCCGCCCCCCCCCACCTCTCCCGTGGGAGCGCGAGGGCTCAGCCAATCGGCGGCCGCCACCCGGCCTAGCGCTCTGGCCCCGCCCCCCGCCGTGGGCCGCCGGCCTCTAGGTTCCCAGGCCCCCCTCGCAGGTGGCCCGATGGAGCCCCCGACCTGGCACCCGGCCAGAAGGAGCCCGTGGTCCCTGCCTGGGGAACCAGGTGCAGAAGACGGAGCACGGGGCTCCCAGGGAACAGAGCTCCCAGCCAGGAAGTCTCAGTCCCTCCCCTGGGGTCCCCCTCTCTGCCATTTCCACCTGCTGGTTAGGGGCAGGAGTGACTCTGTCAGTGATGGCGATGGGGTGGGAGTTGTTTTTCAGTCGCTCAGTCGTGTTCTTTTTGAGACCCCATGAGGTGGGGATGGGGTGGCGAAATGGCCTCCTCTGGCGGCCCTGTGAGCTCTCCCCAGATTGTCCCCTCCTCGAAGGGACTAGATTGGCTTTGTGTTCAGGGTCTGGGACTGTGCTGGCCCACACTGGCACAGTCTTGATGGCAAAAGTTCTCTGGCCAGAGTCAGCCACATCACAAGCTCTGTTTTCTGCTTCAGACATGACAGTCACTGTTCTCAGGTTGTCCTTCCTAAGACTCTGGTGATCCCAGCTACTGAGCCCCTCCTGGCCAGGGCCCAGGCTTGATCCAGACACACAGGCTGGTATGCACAGACTGCCCTGAGCACTTAGAGGTTATGTGGACACACAGACAGACCTGTCCAGATCCTCACGTACATGTAACACAGAGACATTTTCAGCACAATAGGCAAGCATCACAGCTCTGTTCCTTACTACTTTTCTGACTTTGAGTCTGTCATCAGATTTTTCCAACTGTTTACCTGTAAAATGGGGATAGCTAGAATCCCTTCCTTACAGGGAGGATTCAAGGAAAAAAAAAAACAAACACCTAGAGAGTGCCTGATACATTGTAATAACTCAATAAACATAGCTATAATGATCTCCCAGACCCACAAGAATATATCCTCACAAGCACACTCATAGACCCACACCAATATACACACACACACACACCAAACTTCAGACATCAATACATAGGCAAGCACCAGGTGTGTTTGCATATAGAAACACAAACAGCCACCCCCTCGCCCCCACTGCCGCCCCCAGAAAAACAGCAACCTCCGCAACAACCATAAAAGCAAGTTTTACTGCCCAGGGTGTGATGGGAACAGCCAGCCCAGCTGGGCGGGGGGCGGAGGCCTCAGCGTCGGGCGGTGCCCGCCCTGCTCAGGCTCCCACTCAGCCCCAGGGAGAGGACGCTTTCATTCTTCCAACACGCCCCTCTCTGTCCTGAGAACAGTCACCTCATCCTGTCTCCACTGTCACCTGAAATCAGGCTCCACTTTCTGGCAACACTCTGAGCCCCAGGGTGGGGGACCCCAAGGATTTGTGGGGTCGGTGGGGGTCATGGTGGCCTGGCTCTCTGGGGAGGGGTTGAGGGCCGGCAGGGTGGCCCTGTCCCCACCACTTCTCTGGGTTGGTGGACCCTGGAGGGTAGTGGTTGTGAGCATTTGGCTGCTGGGCCCTGGAAGCAGCCAGAAGGGGACCATCTGGAGCTGGGACTACCCCTCTGGGCTTAGATTCCCCTGGACTCTGGACAGCTCTCAGGAAGCTTCTACTATTTATTTTTGTTGTGATAAGAATGCTTAACCTGAGATCTACCCTCTTACATTTTACCTGTACAACATAGTATTGCTGCATGCTCCATGTTGAAGCATCTAGAACTTACTCGTCTAGAAATTGGACCACCTTCTACTTCGTCTGTGCTCCGCATCCCCAGCTCTTGCTGGACCCTCAGCTGTCCCCAGAGGTGGGGACATTCGTGAGTGGTTCTTCGGGTCTCAGGGAAAGCTAGAGGGAATGCTGCCTCCAGCTCTCTTCCGAGAAGCCATGGCCACAGCAAACTGGCCTTCTACTTTAAGCAGGTTCTCTTTGCCTTCCAGTCCCCTCTCTCCATTAACACACAAGGATACCGGATACTCCTGGTAGCATAAGCTGTCAGAGCTGAAAGGGCACCCCAAGGTTACTGACACAGACCCAAGACGGAGGGCCCCGGGTCTGAGGTCGCACTGTGAGTGTGTAGAGGCAGCAGCGGGACTGACCCAGGGCTCCTGTCTCCTCGTGCAGAAAGGCCCGAGTCTCAATGCTGGTGGTACCCCTCCTTCGCAGTCTCCCTTGTTTCACAGGGCTGTGCCCCTCCTGCATGCCATCTGATCCCAGGAGCTGGGAAGGGGACTCAGGCTGTGTCCTCAGGGACTCCAGCCTGATGGGGAGGAGGGTGTCAGATCCAGGGAACAGAGAGGCTCATGCTATACATGGGACCTGAACACACCAGACCAGAAGGTCTCACAGACTTGGGGAGGTTATCAGGCAGTTGCCCAGAGGAGGGTTTTGAGGGAGAAGAAGAATGTGGGCAGGTCCAGCGGGGGTGTCCTCTGGACCGTGGGAGTGGGGGTCTTGAGGGAGGTTGGACAGGCTTGCTCTGTCACCTGCATGGAGTAAACCTCTGTTTCCCACTGTGGGGACTAGATTGTGGGGGTTGCCATGAGATACCAGGTGACTCTGCTTTAATGTTGCAAATGACCAAAGGGAGGCCAGAAAGTCTTGCAAGGACCGGATGTGGTTGTAATGACCTGTAATGTAACCTCCAGGGCGGGGACACTGGTCACCCTCAGAGACTGGTCTCCCTTGAAGGGGGGATTGGGGGGGAAGAGGATGATTTCAATAATGTCTTGCCAACCTTCACTTGCCCACAACCCAGCCCAAGCTTCCTAGAGACCAGCTGGCCCTCGAGTGTGGCCCTGTCCTGACAATGGGTGCCCAGAGGACTAGGAAGACTTCTCAAATGCCCTGGCCTGCAACAGACCCTTTTCTTTCCTGCTTTCAGATTTCCTGCCCCCTTTTGCCCTCCAGGGCCGGGATGAGCCAGAAGGGTGGGGATCCCAGTTGCCAAGATCCAATTTTGCTGGCTGGGAGTTTTTCAGGTGCTAATTAAAAGGAGCCACCCAGAGAGAATGACTTCACTTGTTCACACACACACCCTGTGCCCTGCCCTTTCTTCTGCCCCCATTCACACGCCCAGCCAAGGCCAGGGCGGCCGGCAAGGGAGCCCCACAGGGAAAGCAGGATTGTGAGCCTGTGTGGCTGTCAACAAGCAAACTGCAGGCTCAGAGCATTTTTGACATTTTTTTCCTCCTAGTCAAATGGTGCAGTCTCAGCATTTCCCCTGTTCCCCTCCCAGATGAACTGGGTGGGGAGGGGCCCGTGAGGGCACCACTGTGGGGAAACACTGAGGCCTAGCTTCAGTCCAGCTAGCTGCAGCCCTGGTGGGTGGGGGGCAATGGGGCTCTTGGTGGGCTCACCTTCAGTACAGGCAGTGAAGGCTTCTCCCTTCACAGTCCTCTCTGCTCTCTAACTTCTTCCAAAGATAAAACCACAATCCCTTCCATTCTGGGCTGCAGGATGGGAGCATCATGCCCGAGGTGGGCACTGGCACAGAAACAGCGGTATCTTAGGAGAGGTATTGGAGTGTTGCCGAGAACTCCCAAAGGTTCCTGCGTTGGTGCTTGCTACAATCCCCATGGACTCCTTGGTCTCAGCTAGTTGGGAGGAGGCATGCGAGTTTCTGGATTCTGTCAGGATCGGGGCATGGTGCGGGGGTCTGCCCCCGACTCCAGGTGCCGGGGAGCGGCGCTGCACGTGGGAGGCCAAGGGGCTGGGTGGCCGCGCCCCGCGAGGAGCTGGGCGGAGCCGGCGCAGGCCCGTTCCCTCGCCTCTGTTCTGGGAACGTCCTGCAGGGGTCGCCCTAAGCCAGGCTCCTGGGCGCCGGGGACGGTGCGGGCTCTCTCCCGAAGCCGGGTCCCAGGTCAGACCCCAGGTCCCAGACTTGGGCTCTCTTCTCCCTTCGGGGTCCTCCAGCCCTCAGGAGTCTGGGAAAAGCCACGAGGGAGGGACAGAGACAACGTGGGGTCCAATGGCTCTGAAGCGACAGGAGTGACAAGTGTCGTTGGCTCGACAGGGCTCATGCAAATGACATGCAAATGAGCCCAGCTAATCCGCCTTGGCCAGAGCCCGGCATATTTTTGACTCGGCAGGGGAGATCTTGTCTCCAGTTTTCCTCCGGTTAGGATCCCATCCCTCCCTCCAAGTAACTGTGCCAGTGCTGTGCTAAATGCTTTGGCTACTTCACTTAGCTGTCGTGATAAGCCACTGGTAGGGACCATCATCCTCATTTATATATGGTTCCCATGGGTTTGGAGTAATGTGTCCCAGTTTTTCCTCTTTTCCCTCACAAATCACCAGGAATCAAATGAGCTTGAACAGAATATAACAGGACCCATCCCCCATCCCCAGGGAAAGCAGGGTCCTTCTGAGAGGTCCCTGAGAATGGAGATCTTGGTCTGATTTGGCACAAAAGGACTCCCTGAGGATTAGGTCAGGACTTTGAAGAGGTCATCTGGAACAGTCCCGGCCTCTGTGGGGCAGCCTTTCCCTGCAGGACCTGGGTCAAGGGGACCTTGAGCATTAGTGACCCACACTGCTCATGTCCTTTGTCCTTTCCTTAATGGTGTCAGAGGTCTGACTCCATCCCCCTCTCTGCAGCACTGGCCCATTCCTCTGGTGATGGGCCAGGCTTCCCAAGGGGCTTTTAAAGGGGGGGAGGTTCGCTGCAGTTTCTGTGCACTTTTCTTACGAAAGGCCTTCATGGAGCTGGGGGCCTGTGGGTGACACTGATCACTTTCCCAGAGTAGAGTCCTGGAGAAAGCAGAACTGAAGCCTTCTTCCCCAGGAGGTAGGCACAGTTCTTCTTGGCACTTGGCTGGTCCTGGGGCTGGGGCCAGGGGATTTGTGCCCCTCCTCCTCCTCCTCCAAGTGCCTGACAGCATCCTGGTCTCAGGATAGAATCTCCCCTCTCTACACCCAATTCCTCCCCAACATCTTCATTTACCCTGCCCTGCTATCTCCCCCACCTCCTACTCCTCCGTGGCCCCCGCCCATCTTCTCTCTCCTGGATCTTCTGCCAGGCGTCCCTCCTCTGTCGCTGACCATTTGGGAACCTTGGAGACCTCCTGTGTTTCTCTTTCTTGCAGGCCTGGGGCCTTGGGTGCTTCTCCCAGTTGCTGGGAATGAGGTGGTTTGAGGAATGAAGGTCTGGCACATTCCAGAGTTTGGAGGTGCTCAGATGCCCAGCACCTGGGTTCTTTGGCGTCTGAGACGCCTGGCCCTGCAGAAGCCACGCGGCAGATGGCCCAGGCCTCCTTGGGGTACTTTGGGGGGCTCAGAAACCAGGCCTCAATTTCTGCCATTTCCATTCCCCACTCTGCCACACTGCGTGCAACCATGTGCTGCCCTCCCCAGCTGGCCGTCACAGAGGTCTGGGTCCCCCTTCTTATCCCCTCACTCAACAATCTCTCCCTCTTGCTTCCTGAGGCCCTCCATACTCCCCTCTTCTGCAAGGTGCTGCCGACTGCCCCAGCCCACTGTTCCTAGAGTTGTTCCATCTGGTCTGAGCAGGTTTCTATCTTTCTTTAGATTCCCCATCTCCCCAGGTAGATGGGGAAGAACAGAGGTGCTCATTCAGGTTGAGAACAGGTAGATACAGGCACAGACCTGAGAAAGGGTTCAGGATTTATAGACAGACCTGGTTCAAATATTGACTCCACCACCACTGGTTGTATGAGCTAAGACAAGTAATTTAACTGGACTGACCCTCAGTTTCCCCATCTATACAGTAGGGTTAATTAGAAGCACAATATGGAAAGCACCTGGTATGTAGTAGTTGTGCATTAAATGATAATTCTTCTTCTTCTTCTTTTGATCATGTTATGTGGCTTGCAGGATCCCAGTTCCCCAACCAGAGATTGAACCCTGGGCCATGGCAGTGAAAACCCAGAATCCTAACCACTAGACCATTAGGAATCCTCTAATTATTCTGGATACATATAATAGTATTAGAAATTGAGACAACTTCCTGGAAGAGAGGGCTTCTCTGGAACCCCTAAATGTAAGGAAAGACCCTTCTTGATGTCGAATCCCTGCCCCCTAGTAGCCTTTCTCTCTGAGACACCCTTCTCATCCAGTTCTTTATTGGGATTTTGTCTTCTTAGGAGAGGCATGGTGGGGTGGAGTGCCTGCCTCCTGGGAAGGGGTTTGGTTGTGGGCTTGAAGATGATGCCTTGCTCTCCTCCAGCCCCAGTTCCCCTCTTCATGAAGTTGCCAGCTGCCCCTGGTTGGGCCTGCCTGGGCAGGTAGGCAGAGTGCTCTCAAAGCCAGCAGAGGGGTTTAAGCGATCTCATCAATGCCTGGGAGCTGCCCCGGGCACCCTCGGAGGGGCTGGGGAGAGCAGGGAGAGGGTGCGGCCTGAGCAGCCAGTGGGAGGTGGGGGTGCAGGGTGGGGACGGCTGGTGCTGGTTTCCTTCCCAAGTTTCGATCAGTGGGGCGGGTTTAAGGCTGGGCTCTGATGAGCTAGCAGCTTTTCTTTAGGAAACCCGAGAGCTTTGAAGAGAGAAAAACAAGTTTGTTCCACATCAAGTCAGGGGAGCTGGGGAACTTTTTTTTTCTGATGAAGCACCATCTCCAAGAAATGTGTGCCTTGGGTGGGGCTCGGGACTGGGGACATTCACACACAACCCTCATACACACACATCTCACACACAACCTCACCACACAGTCACACTCCTCTCTCCCTTCTTTGCACACCTTTATACGTTGATGTACACAACGTCACAGTGTCTACCATGCATATTCACAGAAGCTGTGTATTCACACTCTTACCTTACACACACTGCTAGCTTACACATTCACTCCCAAACTGCTTTCACAGCTCCCTACACTTTTACTCGTATGCACACACGTGTGGCCTTGCATGATCATGTCCCATCCCTTTGTATGTTCATGCTAACTCCCTCACATCTTATCAGCTCCTGATGATACACTCCCCGTGTGTATTCACATGCTTGTCCCTGCTCTCTTTTACCCTGGGAGGTCAGAAGGGCAGTTGTCCTTGGACAGCAGTGAGAGCAGGGGGAATCCTGGGAAAGTCAGCCTTTATTTAGTAGGCTAGGCCTGGTTGGTGAGTGGAGGCTCAGAAAATGATTAAAAAAAAAAAAATCCTAATAGTTGATGGGTACCACCCTGTGCTAAGTACTGTTCTGAGCATTCCTCGTGTATCAGTTGTTTGACATAATGCAGCAATCCTAGGATTGGATTGATTGAAATAGGAATGATTATCCTCTTATTAGAGTCGGGGATGCAGAGACACAGAGAGGTTAAGTCACTTGCCTGAGGTCACACAGCTAGTCAGTAGTGGAGACAGTATCTGAACCCAAGCAAGGTTGGGCTAGTTGGGACTTCTTAAAAGTTCAGAAAAATGCCCAGAAATCACCAGGGCTTAGGTCTCCATTAGGGGGCCTGTTTGGGGCCTCTATTTCTTTGCATTGACCGCTGAGGAAGGCTTTCTTATCTCCTTGCTATTCTTTGGAACTCTGCATTCAAATGGGTATATCTTTCCTTTTCTCCTTTGCCTTTAGCTTCTCCTTTTCTCAACTATTTGTAAGGCCTTGTCAGACAACCGTTTTGCCTTTTTGTATTTCAGTTTCTTTGGGATGGTCTTGATCACTGCAAAGAAATAGAGGAGAACAATAGAATGGGAAAGACTAGAGATCTCTTCAAGAAAATTAGAGATACCAAGGGAACATTTCATGCAAAAATGAGCACATTGAAAGACAGAAATGGTATGGACCTAGCAGAAGCAGAAGACATTAAGAAGAGTTGGCAAGAAAACACAGAAGAAATGTACAAAAAAGATCTTCACGACCCAGATAATCATGATGGTGTGATCACTCACCTAGAGCCAGACATCCTGGAATGTGAAGTCAAGTGGGACTTGGGAAACATCACTATGAACAAAGCCAGTGGAGGTGATAGAATTCCAGCAGATCTATTTCAAATCCTAAAAGATGATGCTGTGAAAGTGCTGCAGTCAATATGCCAGAAAATCTGGAAAACTCAGCAGTGGCCACAGGACTGGAAAAGGTCAGTTTTCATTCCAATCCCAAAGAAAGGCAATGCCAAAGAATGTTGAAACTACTGCACAATTGCACTCATCTCACACACTAGCAAAGTAATGCTCAAAATTCTCCAAGCCAGGCTTCAACAGTACGTGAACTGTGAACTTCCAGGTGTACAAGCTGGATTTAGAAAAGGCAGAGGAACCAGAGATCAACTTGCCAACATCTGCTGGATCATCAAAAAAGGAAGAGAGTTCCAGAAACACATCTACTTTTGCTTTATTGACTATGCCAAAGCCTTTGACTTTGTGGATCACAGCAAATTGTGGAAAACTCTGAAAGAGATGGGAATATCAGACCACCTGACCTGCCTCCTGAGAAATCTGTATGCAGGTCAAGAAGCAACAGTTAGAACTGGACATGGAACAACAGACTGGTTCCAAATCGGGAAAGGAGTACATCAAGGCTGTATATTGTCACCCTGCTCATTTAACTTATATGCAGAGTACATCATGTGAAATGCTGGGCTGGATGAAACGCAAGCTGGAATAAAGATTGCTGGGGGAAACATCAATAACCTCAGATACGCAGATGACACCACACTTATGGCAGAAAGTGAAGAACTAAAGAGCCTTTAAAAAAAATTTTTTTTTAAAGAGCCTCTTAATGAAAGTGAAAGAAGAGAGTGAAAAAGTTGGCTTAAATCTCAACATTCAGAAAACTAAGATCATGGCATCTGGTCCCATCACTTCACGGCAAATAGATGGGGAAACAATGAAAACAGTGAGAGATTTTATTTTCTTGGGCTCCAAAATCACTGCAGATGGTGACTGCAGCCATGAAATTGAAAGATGCTTGCTCCTTGGAAGAAAAACTATGACCCAACCTAGACAGCATATTAAAAAGCAGAGACGTTACTTTACCAACAAAGGTCCATCTAGTCAAAGTTATAGTTTTTCCAGGAGTCATGTATGGATGTGAGAGTTGGACTATAAAGAAAGCTGAGCACCAAAGAACTGATGCTTTTGAACTGTGGTGTTGGAGAAGACTCCGAGTCCCTTGGACTGCAAGGAGATCAAACCAGTTAATCCTTAAGGAAATCAATCCTGAATATTCATTGGAAGGACTGATGGTGAAGCTGAAACTCCGATACTGTGGCCACCTAATGCAAAGAACCGACTCATTGGAAAAGACCCTGATGCTGAGAGGGATTGGGGGCAGGAGGAGAAGGGGACAACAGAGGATGAGATGGTTTGATGGCATCACTGACGTGATGGACAGGAGTTTGAGTAAGCTCTGGGTATTGGTGTTGGACAGGGAAGCTTGGCATGCTGCACTCCATGGGATCACAAAGAGTTGGACACGATTGAGTGACTGAACTGAACTGAACTTGGGGCCTCTGGCCTTCCATTGCCATCAGGCACTATGGAGGCAGTGGCAGAGAAGGGATTCAGGGAAGTCAGGATCAGCCTCCCCGTCTGTTCTTTCCACTGCTGCAGGACTGGTTCCTGCCTAACTCCTAGGCCTGGCTCCAGGTGTTCAGGTAGCCTGCAGGGGGAGTCAAGACTGGGAAAAGCCGGGCTCCAGCTCCTGCCCAAAAAGGAAAGCTGGGAATGGGTCTGTGCCCTGGAGAATCATGGAAACAGGTCTGGGACCAGGATTAGTTTAGACCTCACAGTCAGCTGAAGAGAGAGCTGTCTTCCATGTCTGCAGTGTGCAGGCACAGGCTCCTGTATGTGTGTGTGTGCGTGTGCGCGTGCACGTGCGTGTGTGTGTGTGTGTGCGTGTATAGACTGGGTTTCCAGAGCAAGATTCAGATTTCCTGTGGGAAAGAAATCAGACAGTGGACCTGGTGAAAAATTCTGAGACTTCTTGCAAGGGAATACTTCTGAGCCATTCATGATAATCTAAGTGTATATTTACTGACACAGATGGGGCGAGGGTGGGAACTGGCTAGAAATCTGTGTGTGTAATATGATCCCACTTCTGGGAAATACATATTTGCATGAATAAATGGTGCTTACAGTAGCTATAATACAACCCTATACTAGGCATAGGAATACACATATGAATACACACATACACGTATATGTCATCATGAGATGCAAACTCCATAAGGGCTTGGATATTTAAAAACATATTTATTTTTAATTTACTTGGCTGCATTGGGTTTTTAGTTGAGGTGTGTGAACTCTTGGTTGTAGCATGTGGGATCTAGTTCCCTGACCAGGGAAAGAACCTGGCCCAGCTGCATTGGGAGTGTGGAGTCTCATCCACTGAGCCACCAGGGAAGTTCCCAGGGCATGGGATTTTTATCTGTTTCATTTACTACTTTATCCTTAGCACTAGAAAAATATCTGGCACATAGAAGTGTCCAATAAACATAGATTGAATGCATAATGAGAGATATCTACATATGGAAAAGTCTGGAAGATTATACACCAAAATATTAATAGTGACTGCTTCTAGGAGGTAGCAGAAGAGTTTTATTTTTCCTAATTTTATGATGTGCTGCTTTGAAATTTTCAACAATAAATTTGTAATATTTGTATAAAGAAAAGGAAGTGCTACCAGCTCTGAACTCTTCTTCCTCCACATCTTGAGACTTTAAGAAGCCAGGCAGTGGGTGGGATCTGCCTTTTCTTCCCCTTCCACCTGCCCACCCACCGTCTTCCTGCCCTTCCTCTCCTCTTTCTGCCCCTTCTCCACCCACCAGCTTCTGCTGGCACAGCTACCCAGGCTTTTCTGTGCTACCTTAGCATAAGAAGGTTTAGGTAAAGTCACTGGAACAATGGGCAGGCTGACTCAGGAGCCAGGAGAGGGCTCTGTGCAGCATCAGCCTTCTCCCTCCCTTCCAGGCCAGGCTAGCAAGCAGGTGCTTCTGGGGCCAAGCGGGACAGGCTGAAGTTGCAGCAGGAAGGAGTGAGGTTAGACCCGAGACCTTCCTGACAGTAATAAGAGTCTGGAGCAGGTCAGAGAGGTCTTAGAGCCAGTCTCCTTTCCTGGAGGGCAGGAGGGGCACTTCCTTTTTACCTGGAGGAGATTAGTTGGCGTATCTCCGCATACCAAGCACAGTGCTTGGTGCTGAGAAGTGCCCAGGAAGTCTTATGGGTCGATGATAGTGTGTGTGAGCTTGTTGGGATGGTGGGGGCTTGGGGTTCTCTTCTACGGTCTCTCTCCTAGTCGCATGACTGTCCGTAGTGCAGGATGAAATGAGTCCTGGCTTAGTGGACTCTAGTCCTATCCTTGCTGTGTGCCGTGGGCAGATTGCTTGCCCTCTCTGGACCTCAGTTTCTTGTGCTATGAAAGAAGGGTGTAGGATAAGATGACCTCTCAGATCTCTCTGCTCTGACACCCTATAATAACAGGCAGGTACTATGCACGTGTAGGGGGTTTTGCTGTCTGGTCATTCTCCAGCTGTGAGTATTCTGGTCTTAACAAGACTCTACGATCCTCGAGACCTGGTCTGTGTGGCTGCGGCATACACAGGCTGGCCTGCCTTGCCTTGCTTTGTTGGCAGTCAGCACGCTGCTGTCTGCACTCCCCAGTTATGCTAACTTTCCCTTCCCTGGACCCAACCAGTGGTTCTTGTCCTTGTCACTGTTGTGACTCAGAGGTTACGTGGAGCAGGGGGCTATGATTCTTCCTTTTGGAGAGTGGGTGGGCTGCAGCGCAGAGCAGGCATCAATGAACTGAGGGATTAGATTGGGTCTTAGGAGAATTTCCTAACTTTCAGGATAGATTGAGAGAGCTTCGCTCTCTGAGTCCCTGCTCCTAATCCTGCTTTCAGTACTGTCGTCCATCTATAAAAGCTTCCCAGACTAAACCTCTCTTTTCCCATCCCCCAGTCCTGACAACTGATGCCACTCCAGGTTCTGGTCTTATTTCTTGGGTTGTGTGTGTCTGGGGGTGGGACCACTTCCTCTATCAGAGGGTTATTCAGCTTTTTGGGACCATGATCCCTGGTAAGAAATGCATTTTATATCACAGTTCTGTATATATTTATACGGACATAACGCACACTGAACACAATTTTTTTTTTGAACACAATTTTATGGTGATACACTCTGATATGCTGGTTGACATCCATTAAATTAACCCTACTGAACCCAAGTTCACAACCCTAGTGAACTGTAACTTGCAGTTGTTTTTTTCTGGTTGCCCTGGGTCTTCACTGGAGTGTGTGGGTTTCTCTAGTTGCCGTCTGTAGACTTCTCTTGTCATGGGACATGGGCTCGAGAGAGCATGGGCTCAGTAGTTGGGGTGCTCAGGCTTAGTTGCCCCATGCGGGATCTTAGTTCCCTGTTCAGTTCAGTTCAGTTGCTCAGTCGTGTCTGACTCTTTGTGACCCCATGCACTGCAGCACACCAGGCTTCCCTGTCCGTCACCAACTCCCGGATCTTGCTCAAACTCATGTCCATTGAATTGGTGATGCCATCCAGCCATCTCATCCTGACCAGGGATCGAATCTGCATCCCCTGCATTGGAAGGTGGATTCTTAATCTCTGGACCACCATGGAAGTCCTGTAACTTGCAGTTTTGAAAATACTATTCTCTCAGGCTGAAGTCTGAAAGCAAGGAGACCAAAGCAGTCAGTCCTAAAGGAAATCAAGCCTGAATATTGATTGGAAGGACTGAGGCTGAAGCTGAAGCTCCATTACTTTGGCCACCCGATGTGAAGAGCTGACCTGTTGGAAAAGGCCCTGATTCTTCGAAAGATTAAGAGCAGGAGGAGGAAGGGGCAACAAAGGATGAGGTGGCTGGATGGCATCACTGACTCAATGGACAATGAGTTAGAGCAAATTCTGGGAGATAGTGAAGGCTGGCATACTGCAGTCCATGGGGTTGCAAAGAGTTGGACACAACTTGGTGACTGAACAAGAGGCTGAAGTTCCTTGGGGATGGAGGCAGAAGATTCAACCCCCTCCCGAGGGCTTGTTGCTTCACATGGCCATGAGAGGGATGCTGGTGAGAGGGGCTGAGGAGGGGCAGGGAGCTGGTCCAGGTAAATCCCCAACTTCATCTCCTAGTCTAGCAGTTCCTACTGGGCCCTGGACCTTATTTTCCCAGGGTTGTAGGAATCCTGGGACCTTTCCCCTAGAAGTTGCCTCATGGGCCTTTCACCCTCGGGTGTTGGGAGGCCGTCCTTAGTAACATGCCACATAAATATTTGCCAAATCAGGAGTGGTTGCTAGAAGCAGGACACCCAACTGGCTGAACCTGATTGGGTCTGAGTGGCAGTGACTGTGTGCTGGGCCCTGATGGGCAAGTCTGGACTCAACTCGTGTTTTCTCATCTGTACTCTTCCGCTTCCCTCTCAGCCCAGCCCTCTTTCCTCTCCAGATACCATCAGCTTGCTCCTAAAGGGGTGTCCGTGGCTCCCGTAGTCTGGGACAAGTTGTGCTCCACAGAAGGGCTTCCTCCTTCCTCACCCTGGGCCAGTGGTGTGCAGGAGCCAGTTTGTGCAAACTCGCGAGAGCTGATTGTGTTCACTTCTTCCCAGCTCTGCAGTCAGTGGCATAATGCTGGTAGCTTGAAATCAGCCATGGTGGGAGCGTTTATGCCCTAGAAAATGATGGCAAACACCACAAAGCAGAGATGTGTTCTCACAACCCTGCACACAGCCAGCTGTTATCCTGCAGCACCCGCTGTTCAGCCAGTCCCCTCGCTGGCTCCTCTCCCCAGCTCCTAGCAGAGGGGAGGTTTCTGGTTCTCTGTTGACTAGGGAAACACGTGCACTGGCCTGTTCTCAGTGGAGGCTGTGGCCTTCCTGAGAAGACTACAGGATCCTTAGAAGAGCTGGGTTCTCCTCCTGGCTGGACATGTTCCTCGCTTCAGGATCTCTTGGGTAGTTGCTTTTGTTTCTGTGTCTGTGAACAAGAACAATACCCGGTTTTCAGACTGTGGTGAAGACCAAAGAAGGTTAAATTTCTACAGGGCCTGGTACAGTGATTGGCACTCAGAGGGTCTGCAATAAAACTTATTTTGTAATCAAATTAATTTTTTAATTAAAGTATAGTTGATTTACAATGTTGTGCTAGTTTAAGGTGTAAAACACGGTGATTCAGTTATACACACACACACACGTATATATGTATATGTATTTATTTTCCTTTATAGATATTACAGAATGTTGATATATTTCCCTGTGTTATACAGTAGGTCCTTGTTGATTATTTTATTTATTCTAATTAATTAAATTGGAAGATAATTACTTTACACTCTCATGATGGTGTTTTGCCATACATCAACAAGAATCAGCCACTCTAGTTTATATCTAGTAGTGTGGAGAAGGAAATGGCAACCGACTCCAGTAGTCTTGCCTAGAGAATCCCGTGGACAGAGGAGCCTGGTGGGCTGCTGTCCATAGGGTCGTACAGATTCGGACACGACTGAAGCGACTTAGCATGTGTGCATGCATTGGAGAAGGCAATGGCAACCCATTCCAGTATTCTTACCTGGAGAATCTCAGGGATGGAGGAGCCTGGTGGGCTGCCGTCTATGGGGTCGCAGAGAGTCGGACACGACTGACGCGACTTAGCATGTGTGCATGCATTGGAGAAGGCAATGGCAACGCATTCCAGTATTCTTACCTGGAGAATCTCAAGGATGGAGGAGCCTGGTGGGCTGCCGTCTATGGGGTCGCAGAGAGTCGGACACGACTGACGCGACTTAGCATGTGTGCATGCATTGGAGAAGGCAATGGCAACCCATTCCAGTATTCTTACCTGGAGAATCTCAGGGATGGAGGAGCCTGGTGGGCTGCCGTCTATGGGGTCGCAGAGAGTCGGACACGACTGACGCGACTTAGCATGTGTGCATGCATTGGAGAAGGCAATGGCAACCCACTCCAGTGTTCTTACCTGGAGAATCTCAGGGATGGAGGAGCCTGGTGGGCTGCCGTCTATGGGGTCGCAGAGAGTCGGACACGACTGAAGCGACTCAGCAGCAGCAGCAGCAGCAGTGTATGTCTGTTAACCTCAAACTCCTAATTATCCCTTCCCCCCCATTCCCCTTTGGTAACCATTTTTTTTTCTATGTCTGTGGGTTTCTGTTTTGTAAATAAATTTATTTGTAACTTTTTTCAGAAAAGAGATTCCATGTGTAAAAGATATCTCATGGTGTTTGTCTTTCTCTGTTTGGCTTACCTCACTGAGTATGACAAGCTCTAGGTCCACCCATGTTATTGCAAACTCTTTTTTGTGGCTGAGTAATATTCCATTGTGCATCTGTACCACATTTTCTTCATCCATTGCTTTGTCACTGGACCTTTAGTTTGCTTCCACATCTTGGCCATTGTAAATAGTGCTGCAGTGAACGCTTGGATGCCTCAACAGAATTTTAAAAACATGAGCACATTGTCCATGGAAAATGGAGATCACTTCAAAGTCAGCGTTTGGTGTTGTCCCCCCACTCCCACCGTCAACCTGGAAATTGGAGACACACATTTAAATTCTGAGCTCCCAGGAAATCTTAGAAAACGGTTCCTTTCCACATTCTTGGGGATGTGCTCCCTGTGGGTTTTGGGGGCTCACTACCTGGGCACAGAGGGCCCACAGAGGCAGTAGCTTGGCTCACCTTGGGGGCACCCTTCCCTGTCACGGGAAGCCCATCCCTGGGTGGGTATCCCCTTCCTTCATCACCAGTGTGGTGAGGAGGGCAGGGGCTACTCACCCCAGCCCAGCAGGCAGAGTCGGCTGGTGTGAGGGTGCGCTCTCTGGCCTGGGGGAGCGTGAAGGGCAGGCCTTTCATCTCCCCGCGGCTCCTGCCCCGACAGGCCGGGAGAGCTGTCAGCTGTCTTGCAGGTGAGATAGAAATCAGCCGCTCCCACGGGTGCTGCTCCTCCCTCCCTTGCTGGCTTTAGGAAACTTCGAATAGGGTTGAGGTTGACCTGTGTTCTGTGTAAACCAAAGCACACAGAAGAATGTTTTACATTTTAATAGTTAGGCCTCATGTGAATATGAATTAGAAAAAGACTAGAACTAGCACACAAAAGCTACATTTATGGATATTATGGTTTAGGGTCAGGATAAGAAAGAGGTGAATCCATTTAAATTCCATTTTAAGAATATATTAAGGACATACCAGTATGTCTGGCATTACACAATGGCATGATGTTGGAGGTTGAATGTGAGTGCCTGATATTTGGGCGACTTGAGAGATTCTGGGTTAGAATTTGGGATGTATTTCTCAGTTGCAAAGGCTGAGCTGAGGGAGGGGCCCATGGTGCCTAGACTGAGGAAGTCATGGGCTGTCTGTTGTCGGGAAAGGGAGACTGATTAAAGGCAGGCACAAGACATTTGAGCCTTTCTGGTCCAGCTCCCCTCAAACAGGATGGGACAGGAACCAACTCCTTTGTTGAATTTTGAAAGCCAGGAAGACCTAAATGGGTGTGGATAGCCGTGCCTCACCTTGACCCTAGGCGATGACTTCTGTTCTTTGGGGATGTGCCCAAAATAAGCACACCTGCTTTTTCAAGAGGATGCCAGAACCACAAGAATTGTACCTGCATCTATAGTGGTATCTCCAGCACTTATTGCATTTTCAGTTTAGTTCAGTTCAGTCACTCAGTCGTGTCCGACTCTTTGTAACCCCACGGACTGCAGCATGCCAGGCCTCCCTGTCCATCACCAACTCCTGGAATTTACCCAAACTCATGTCCATTGAGTCGGTGATGCCACCCAACTATCTCATCCTCTGTTGTCCCCTCCTCCTCCTGCCTTCAATCTTTCCAGCATCAGGGTCTTTTCAAATGAGTCAGCTGTTCGCATCATGTGGCCAAAGTATTGGAGTTTCAGCTTCAAAATCAGTCCTTCCAGTGAACACCCAGGACTGATCTCCTTTAGGATGGATGGGTTGGATCTCCTTGCAATGCAAGGGACTTTTACTGGTCTTCAAAATATATTCCCCATGTCTTCCCTACTCCCCTTCCAGACTGCAAACACCTTGAAGGCAAGAACTTTCATTAAATTTTGTTTAACTTGGGCTGGCATATTGTCTGGCACCAGGTAGTGTTTAATTAGTGTTGATCAGGGATGAATGTGGAGGAATGAGTTTCACTTTTGGATCTGCTATGTGATCTTGGGCAAGTCATTCTACCTGTCTGGACTTTAGTTGGTTGAGGTGTCCTTCAACATGGACGTTCCTAGGTCTCCTAGAGGAGCGCAGTGAGGTTGTTAAGGGCAAAGACTCTGGAGTCTGTCTATGTACGTGTGTGCTCAGTTGCTTCTGTCATATCTGACTCTGCAGCTCTATGGACTGTAGCCCACCGGGCTCCTCTGTCCAGGGGATTGTCCAGGCAAGAAGACGGGAATGGGTTGCCATTGCTTCCTCCAAGGGATCTTCCCGACCCAGGGGTCGAGTCGGAGTCTCCTGCATCTCCTGTACATTGCAGGCAGATTCTTTACTGCTGAGCCGCTGGGGAAGCCCTCTAGTCTATCTCCCTTTGTTCAAACCTTGGCTCCATTCCTACCAGCTGCGTGGCCTTGAGAAAATTATTTTTTCTCTCTGTGCCTCCCTTTGTAAGGTGGTGATAATCCTCATACCTACTTCATAGGGTTGGGTTGTTAGGATCACATGGTTGCTATATGTAAATGGCTGGGTAGATTCCCAAACAGCTGAGCATAGAGCCACAGCTGACTTGTAGCTATATGGGGATCTGTGAAGGAGCATGCTAGAAGGAGGGAACAGCAAGTGCAAAGGCTCTGAGGCAAGAGTGTTCCTGGCATGCTTGTGAAAAAATTAGGGGATAAACTAGGTTAGGCCTCTTTCATGCCCTGTACTTTCCCCAAAAGACGTACACTGAGAGGATGTAAAATGGCAGAGGAAGGGTTTCTAGTGGCATGCCGCAAGGCTCTGCCCTTGTTTTCCTTCAAGACAAAAGAAGAATCCCTCACTATCATAACAACACGTCTACTTGCACCCCAGGCCAGTCTCTCTCCGATTTTCCTCCCCATTCTGCATTCGTATGTGTGTTCTCCATGGCGCTGTATAACATTATATTCTTTTCAGATGGGAATGGGGCCTTATCCATCTTATGTCTCCTGTATCATTTAGCTCAGTGCCCAGCCCACAGCAGGAGCTCAATAACACACACACACACCACACTTGTGCACATGCACACACACGCACACACACACGCACATGCACGTACACGTGCACACACACGCACACATGCACACACACATGCACACACATGACTACGTTTGCTTGCTCCCAACCTTGTCAGGGAGTGAGGTGCTTTGGAGAACAGAATTGAGAGTTACAAGAATATCCAGAGGTTGAAAGATGAAGGCGATCAACAAGATGAAATTGAATGGGGAGTCATTTATTTAACAAGTGTTTACTGAGCACCTACTGTATTAGGCAGAGTTCTAAGCACAGAGGAGATAGAAGTCAGCAAAGAGACCAAATCCTCGCATTCGTAGAATGATATTCTAGAGCAGGAAGACGGACAAACAAAATGAATAAGTGAAATATATGGCGTGTTAGAAAGTGCCAAGTGTTGAGTGGAAGGAGATAGAACTGGGAAGGGGGTAAGAAGTGTCAGTGCATCTCGGCGTTTCAGTTTTGGTTTGGGGCAGCCAGAGATGGTGACTTGTAGCTATACGGGGTTCTGTGAAGGAGCATTCTAGAAAGAGGGAATAGCAAGGGCAAAGGCTCTGAGGCAGGAGTGTTCCTGGCATGTTCGAGAAAAAAATACGGGATAAACTAGGTTAGAACTCTTTCATGCCCTGTACTTTTCTCTCCTTAGTATAATTGCAATTAAATACATGTTTAATTGCCTGTTCAATGTCTCTTTCTCTACTGGACTCTAAGTTTTCTCAGTGCTAGGGCTGGGCCTTGTTCTCGGCTAAATTCCTAACTCTCAGCATAGGTCCTGGCACACAGGAGGTGCTTTATCATAATTTTTCAAGTCAATAAGTAAATGTGGTCCAGTGGTTAGGAATCCCAATAAGTAAGTGTAGGGACTTCCTTGGTGGTCCAGTGGTTAAGAATCCACCTTCCAATGCAGGGGTTGCGGGTTCAATCCCCGGTCAGGGAACAAAGATCCCACAAGTCTCAGGGCAGCTATGTCTGCAGGCCACAGCTAGGGAAGCCCAAGCACTGCAATGAGAAGCCCTTGTGCTGCAACAAGGATCCAGTGCAGCCAAGGTTAAAAAAATAAGCTCAGTGTGAATAACTGGCTATTGGGTAAAAACATCCACTGCACAAGCAGAACAGGCTTGAATGCAATTAGAGGGAAAGAGGTTGAGGAGTGGTAGCTGCAGCCAGAGGTGAACTCAGGGTGGAGCAGTAAGAAAAGGGGCCGCTGGGGAGTGGTTAATACAAGGAGCTGCCCTGTCTGGGTATCCTCGAAGGCAGGGCTGGGGTAGGCAGGGATTGTAGGGCTTGAGGTGTGGTTGAGGCTGGTTGACTTGGAGCAGGAGATTTAACCCAATGGGTAAAACCCACTGGAACTGTCACATGCTGGGTTTAACGTTAAGTCCACAATTTGAGCCATTTGCACTTTGCTGCCCCGTAAATGGGACCCCTTTGTGTACCTTTGTGTGTAACACTTAGGCTTCCCAGGTGGTGCTAGTGGTAAAGAACCCACCTGCCAATGCAGGTTAGGCATAAGACTCGCAGGTTCAGTCCCTGCATCGGGAAGATGCCCTGGAGGAGGGCGTGGCAACCCACTCCAGGATTCTTGCCTGAAGAATCCCCATGGAACAGAGGAGTCTGGCAGGCTGCAGTCCATGGGGTCGGAAAAAGAAGGATATTAGTGAAGTGACTTAGCACCTGTGTACCACTTAGCCTCTGAGGGGCCTAGTATTCAAATCTCCAAATCACTTTGTCATTCTCTCCATCATGGCATGATTTTTTTTTTTTAATGGAGGAAAACATGTTACAGTAGTGTCTGAGAATTTAAGGGGATTCAAGAAGGTCCCTAGGTATAACTGTCATGGGTAAGAATTCATCTCTTAGACAAGTGCTTTGAATGCCTAGTGTAAGCCAGACCCTGAGCTTGATGGAGGGGTGGACAAGGCAGACATGGTGGAGTCATGATCAAAGGTCTATTTATGGGCTGTTCCTGGGTCAGTGGTCTGAGCTGGGTGGGGGCTCAGGCTCCAACCCAATCAGCTGTGTGGGTGGCCTTGAGCAAGTCGCTCAAACCAGAGTGATGGGTCAAAGTAGGCTTAGAGGTCATCTGGTGCAATCTCTTGGATTACTCAAGGTTGCACAGTCTCTGCGCCTACCCTAAACCCTATGGGGCCTCAGAGTCCTTAACTGAAAAACAAGGGCTTTGGACCAGAGGACCCTGAAGCTCCCTAGCTTCAATACTCTGTCACGTGCTCAGTCGCTTCAGTTGTGTCCGACTCTCTGTGACCCCCTGGACTGTACCAGGCCAGGCCCCTCTGTCCATGGATTTTCCAGGCAAGTATACAGGAGTCAGTTGCCATGCCCTCTTCCAGGGTATCTTCCCAATGAAGGATTGAACCCTCATCTCCTGCGGTTCCTGCATTGCAGGTGGGTTCTGTAGTGCTGGGGAAGCCCTTCTAATACTCTGAAACATTACAAATATGGGGAAGTTTCAAGTGTGACCTCTGCCTTTCACCCTCAATACTGGTGGGGGGGAGTGGTTGAATCCAGCCTGCAGAGATCTTTCTCCAGAATGTTTGTGGGAGGAACGTGCCTCTGTGGAGTGGTCCCAGGGGGCAGGGTTTGGAGGTGGGTCCTCAGTGGGATTCAGTCCATTCCCCAGATTCCCTTTCTAGACTCCAAGTCCAGCCGCACTGCCTCCTCTCTTCTCGGTGTGCCTAAATCGCTTCTTGGATCGTTTTCCTTCCTTCTCTTTCTTACCTGAGTCCTCAGTCCCTCGATCTCCTTTGTTTTCCCCAGAGGAGGCCTGGCCTCTTCCTCCCCTTGAGGTCATCCGTCATTCATTTCTTTCCGGGTTGTCTGCTGGATGGGGCTATAGGGGAAGGAGGAAGGGACTTTAATCCTCTAGAGGGAGGGGAGACACGCTCACCGTTGTCTGGGCCCAGGGGTGGAGTGTCTACGGGATTGTTTGCATTGCTAGGACTGACTTCCTCATAGCACATCTCTTGCGTGTTCGTTATTCTGTGGGTCTCTGTACTGGCTTTGAGTTGCATTACCAAAGACCCCAGTACCCCAGCTTCAGGGTGCATCAGGCTCTAAGAAGTGGGGAGAGGAAGAGGGAGAAATAGCCCTCCAATCCTGGAAAGTAGACATTTTGGAAATTTCTGAAAATCAGAGCTGCCAGCCCTCCCTGCCTGCAGTGGGAGGGCAACAGGGGAGGCAGCTGCTGCCTGGGTCCTCCACCAGGTGGGAGAGTCGCTGAGTGATGAACCCTGGGGCTCCTCCAGTTAGCAAACTCTCAGGGCAGGGATTGAATCTATCCAGCGGCTGCCCCAAAGCTGCTATGTTTGTTCCCAGTCCCCAGGGGAAGGGTGTTTCTAAATGCACATTTTATTTTATAGCCTGGGAGCTCTGATGAGTAACTCGACAAAGGCAGTATGAGACCCAGGTTGATGGGGCTGGTGCTGTGTGTTTGTGGAAGGGACACAGGCTGGGCTTAGGAATGCTTTATCTGCCTCCATCCCAGGTGGAGAGGCCTGGTTTGAGTGGGGTGGTGCCTTGTCGATGATTGCTGGGTTGGGCAAGAGGAGGGACTTGGATACCCTGTTTTTCAGTTTCATTTCCAAACCTTGCAGTGTCTTTGAGCCAACGATGACAGTAACACCTCTGTTAGCCTCCCGGCTTCTCTTGTGCTGCAAAGTGCCTTCCTTCTCCTGCTCTTGGATGTGGATCCTCCTTTGAGAAGTTGTGCTCCCCTGTCCAGCATCCGCAGGGCACTCAGGTGCTCCACTTGAAACCCCTCCATCTTCTCCCCTTGAATGTGCCTCCCTTCTTACCCATCTCCTCCTCCAGGAAGCCTTCCCTGAATGACTCTCAGTGACTTTGCTCAGGGCCTTCTCTCCCCATCCCCCAGCACTGAAGTCCCAGTCTCTGGCTGCTTCCTGGTCTTCAGAATGTGCCCACACTTCCTGTAGCCTGGGAGCTCAGGGGGCAGGCTCTGGGTCTCTTCCTTGGGCACTGCACGTGCCGGGCATCTATTCTCAGGTGTGTCAGAAGAGGTCAGCTGGAGCCAGTGACAGACACAGTCAGGCCAAGAGCATCTTGCTCTCCAAGGCCCAGCCCAGGCACGGGAGGGGATAAAAGTCTCGTGCCGGGCCTCAGGGCAGGAACTTGCTCTTGACGATCTTTGCAGCCCTGAGACCTTCAGTCACTGCCATGTCTCTCTCTCCCTGCCGGGCCCGGAGGGGCTTCAGCGCTCGCTCAGCCTGTTCTGCCCAATCGGTGGGCCGAGGCAGGGCTGGCTTCAGCAGCAGGAGCCTCAGTTCCTTTGGGGGGTGCCGAGGAAGCTCTCGTGGAAGGACCTGGGGTTCATGGGGAAGGCTAGGGGTGCGGCTTGGGGAGGGGAGTGGTGGGCCTGGGCTTTCCCTGTGCCCTCCGGGAGGCATCCAGCAAGTGACCATCAACCAGAGTCTTCTGACCCCACCGAAGATTGAGATCGACCCCCAGTTCCAGGTGGTTCGGACTCAGGAGACCCAACAGATCAGAGTCCTCAACAACCAGTTTGCTTCTTTCATTGACAAGGTGAGGGTCCACTCAGCTAAGCCCCGTCTCTGTGCCTGCCTCCGAGGAACTGTTTTCGATGGGCTTGGGAATGGGGCAGTCAAGCCTCCTACTCCTTTTCTAATCACTTCTACAGCAAGGAAGTCCCTCTTGTGGTCTAACTGGAGTCTCTCTGGTTATGCTGAGGCTATGTTTAATTGGTGTTTTGAAATTCCCTTTATAGAAATGTCATTATAATTCATTGAGTGTGTGGGCAAATATTTATCAAAGGCCTCAAAGGCTCCAGGCCGGCCAGAGGGTTGCTCAGGCTAGAGAGTTGTCCCGGAGGCTGTGCCCAGGCAGGGATTCTGGCAGGAGCCTCGGGATCTCTGCTTGTGCGGCAGGTGCGGTTCCTGGAGCAGCAGAACAAGGTCCTGGAGACCAAGTGGCGCTTGCTGCAGCAGCAGGGGCTGAGTGACGGGCCCCAGGGCCTGGAGTCTTTCTTCGAGGCCTATCTGGTCCGGCTCAGGACACAGCTGGAGCAGCTGCAGAGGGAACGAGGGTCTCTGGATGCTGAGCTGAAGTCCTGCCAGGGCCAGGAGGAGGAGTACAAAGCTAAGTATGTGAACCACAGCATCCCCATGGGGCCTGGGGGCAGCTGGGAGGGCTTGAATCAGGCTGTCTGCTGGAAGTTGTCCCTCCTCTGAGCTCCTGGAGTCACAGGACGGCCCTCCCCTCTGGCCCCTCTGCATCCCCACTCTCTCTGATTCTCAGGGGGCCCCATCTGCTGCAGGTAAGAGGCCCCCCAGCCCCTGATACCCAGGACTGGAGAGCCTCGATTCTAGCAGGCCCTGACTATGAGGGCCATGTTTCTGGTCAAGGTGGGGAGGGGCTTATTTAAAGAATGTTCCTGCTGGTTTTTTTCCTTGAGAAATTCCTGTTGAGCAGGCTGTGGGCTAAAGTGACTCAGATATTCTCTGGTCTCAGAGGTAGAAGGGAATTCACTTAGTGGGACCATCCCTGGTCCTGTGGCATGATTCACGGCTGGCTGCAGTTCTGGGTTCCCCACAAGGTCACCTGGTGGTAATGGGGAGAGCCCTGAAGCCACAGAAGGCTCATGTTTGGTGACTGTGAGCAAGGAATAGCTGTGTGGCCTTGAACAAAGAATCTCACCTTTCCCAGCTTCAGTCTCCATATCTGTAGACTGGGATAATGCCTTTCTCGTGTTCCAAAGCCATTGGGAGGTTGGCTCCAGGGCCCAGGTGGAGGGTCCTAGAAAGACTGGGGACAGGAGACCTGGATTTTAGATCTGCATGGGCCACCTAATTATCTGTAACCTGGGCATAATCTCTTTGATAAAATCCAAAATGCCTGCTTCAGGTGATGATTGTGAGTGGTAAGTGAGAAGTGTTTGAAAGCGCCTTCCAGACATGGAGGTAAGTGACCCGATGTCATAGTGGACCTGGGCCGAGAGTGAAGAGGGACATAGGACATGACAAAACTTCCTGACGGAAGAACGGAGGTGCAGGCTGCTGGTGGGTCCTGCTTTGGAGCATCTAAACGGGGTGACCTTCTCTTGGGGACTGTGCTTGGAGACAGTCCTTGGCTCTGATGCCAGCACCCTAGGCAGTGTCTTTCTGTGCTTAATTGGCAGGTATGAGTGCGAGGCCTACAGGCGTGCCACTCTGGAGAATGACTTTGTGGTCCTCAAAAAGGTGAGTGGGTTCAACTGCTCTACCTGAATCCTTTTTTTAAAAAAAATTCATTTATTAAGCTTCACTGGGCCTTAATTGTGGCATGTAGGATATTTAGTTATGGCAGGCAAACTCTTAGTTGTGGCATATGGAATCTAGTTCCCTCATCAGGGATTGAACCCCAGCCCCCTGCTTTGGGAGCACGGAGTCTTAGCCACTGGACCACCAGGGAAGTCCCTCTACCTGAATCCTGAGCCATTCATTGTGCACAGAATCTGGGCTGCGAGAGCCGTGTGTGTGTGTGTGTGTGTGTGTGTGTGTGTGTGTGTGTGTGTGAGTGTATCGGGGGGATTCTCACACACAACATGCTGTCAAATGTCTACTGGGACCCTGTGGGGAAATGGAACACACACACAGACACAGGGACCCTTGGACAGGATCTGATTGAGGGACTATGGGATGAGCTCTGGGAGTCACTGTGGGAGAGGGTGGAGAGGGAGTGGAAGAAGCCCAACTGGTTGGGATGAATGAGGGAAGGCTTCCTGGAGGCGATGTGGGTCAATGTCAGACAAAAGAGAGCAGGGCAAGGCGGGGCTGAAAGAGGAAGGAATGGGAGCCGGAGAGGGCCATGGGGGTGTGTGTGCTGGGCAGTGTGTGAACAGAACTCCTGGGTCAGAGTGGGACCCCCAAAGAGGGAGTGGGGGCACATTGCTTTTGTCTCTCTGTCCCTAGGATGCAGACGGGGTTTTCCTGAGCAAGATGGAGATGGAAAGCAAGGTGAAGGATCTGAAAGAGTACATCTGCTTCCTGAAGCATCTCTATGAAGAAGTGAGGATTCTCCATGGGCAGAAGCAATGGTTTGCCTAGGGCAGGCGGGATGAGGGAGGGGGACAGCACAGGCAGGCTCCCTGTGGCCACAGCATAGTGAGAATGGCCAGGAGGTGAAGCCTGGTTAGCGTGCCTTAGACACTGGCCATTCAGTCCTTTGACAAACAATTACTGAGAATGTACCAGGTGAATTGCTAGGTATTGAGAATACACCCGTGAATGACCAGACAGAAATCACGAGGCTAGGAGATAATAAAGACAATAAGCAGCAGACCTGGTAAATAAGTAAATTACATAGCATGTTAGAAAGTGATAAATGCTATGGAAAAAGGAAAACCAGAACAGGGAGAGGAGGATTGGGAACGTGGAGGGGTAGGGCAGGTGGCAGTTTCAAATAGAGTGGTCAGATGGCCTTATTTAGAAGATGAGATTGGAGCAAAGATCTGACAGAGGTGAGGAAGTTAGCCACATGGTGGGGGGCGGTGCGAGGGATTCCAGGCAGAGGGAGCCGGGAGCCTCCTGGTCTTTGAGGAAATGCAAGGAGGAAGAGGGAGCGGCTGTGATAGGAGGTCAGGGAGGGACTGGGCCAGGTGATGTGGGGCCCTGAGGACGTGTTGCTTTGAGGTCCAGGAGTCCTCGGGCTGCCCTCACTTCCAGATAAGAGGGCAGGGCACGCTCGGTGGCAGCCGGCATGAATGAGGGCTGCCTCTGAAGGAGGCAGGAAGTCAGCCACTCTGCCCACTTTCCTCGGGGCTCCAAGGGGAAGGGGAACCGGGAAGACTTGGGACACTGAGTCAGTCCTGCCCGCAGGAGCTGGCCCAGCTGCAGACCCAGGCCACTGACATGTCCGTGGTGTTGTCCATGGACAACAACCGCTGCCTGGACTTCAGAGACCTCATCGCCGAGGTCCGAGCCCGGTACGAGGAGATCACCCGGACCAGCAAAGCTGAAGCTGAGCTGCTGTACCAGACCAAGGTGCCGGGGCTGGGGGGCTAGCACTGAGCTGGAAAAGACTGGGTCTCCCTGCCTGCCCCCCTGGGGCAGTCGTCTACCTCAGTCTGGCTGGGGCAGTTCTGATGACCTGTCTGGAGCACCCGGGCTGGGTGGGTACCATGTTCCCCCTCTCCGGGAAGGAGGCAATGCAGGGGAACCATGAGAGATGAGCCTGGAATTCCACAACCTCATCCCACCACGTCCTGGTCTCAGCGCTTCACCTGCATTCTGGATGAGGATGTGAGGAGGCAGAGAGCCGGGCCATGGTCAAAGGTGAGGGTCAAAGGTCAAAGGTGGGGTGCTCTCCACTCACGGTGCCACCTCTGTTCCCCCGACCAGTACCGGGAGCTTCAGGCATGTGCCCAGCTTCATGGGAACAGCATGAAGGAGACCAAAGTCCAGATCACTCAGCTGCAGCAGACAATTAAGAAGCTGCAGAGTCAGATTGAGACCGTCAAGAATCAGGTAAGGGTCCTGAGCCCCCAAGCCCTCCGTCTTACCACCTTTGTTCAGAGGTCACTGCGGGGTTGGTGTGAAACTTTGATAACTCATTGGAACTTCGTATAATTTGGGATTGAGAGCACTTTGAGCCCCACATCAGAGGGGTTCGGCTGTCCTCCAGGGGATTCTAGCTGCATGGGCTCTGCACAGCCAGCCCTGGCCCAGCCTTCTCACTGTATTCCATGCCCACATGCGCTTGGTGCTTTCAGCTCCTAGGGGAGAGGGTTAATTCATCTTTTCTAATCTCTTCTTTTGGCACTTAGTCCTCAAGTCCAGCAAGGACTCTGAGGCCATGCACTGAATTTCCTGGTCCCCTGTTGGGGAGGGACAGAACCAGGATCTCAGGGAGCGGGGGACTCCAGCAGGATGGTGGGGTGCCGAGGCCCCACTAGGGTCAGGTGATGCTGTGGATGGGAGGAGCGGGGAGAGGTAGATGGAAGGATGGCAAGGGCAGGGAGGTGGTTTCCTGCTCCTCTTCGAGACCTCAGTTTCAGATGTGAGGATTACAGATTCTTAAGTTTGCAAGTGTCTTTGCTCTCACTTTCCCCAAGCCCAAAGAATCACTCTTTTGGGATCAACAGAGGGTTGAGAGCTGAGACCACAGAGTCAGAGGGTTTCCTCAAGCACTTCAGCCTGATTCCCAAGTCACTTGTGGCCCGTGCACGTGTGAGCAGGGCACAGATCCTGGAGAAAGTTCTTGGAGTACAGATCATTCAGAGGCCATCCTCAGTCTCCAGATGTCCTGACCTGCTCTCCTTTGAAGTGCAAGGCAGGACCTGAGGTGAAGGTGACCAGGTCCTATTACTCAATTTGCTGCCACTTTGTTTTGCCCATCGTTTTGGACTTTTTGCTTTGGAAGCCTGGGGATTCTCTGGGGTGTCTGATAAGATACAGATTCCTGGGCTTCCCACTGGCAACAGGGAATCAGAGTCTCTAAGCATGGAGCCCAGAAACCTGCTTTCTCAACAAAGCTCACCCAGGTAATGACGAAGCATGTGGAGTCTGAGTCCAGTGGCGAGCACCTAGGAGAGTCACTATGTGCTCACGTCTGGGAACCACAGTCCTCCCGTACAGCGAGGTGTCTTTCCTGGGAGACTCCCTCCTGGGGACCCACCCCCTTTTACTTCTCCTTTGCATGCACAAGCCTGATGAACAGGGACTGCAGTTAGAGCAGTGGACTGGACCTCAGATGTCCTGGGCTGGGGTCCCAGCTCCACCTCTCACCTCCTTTCCAGGGCTCAGTTTCTTCATGAGGAGAATGGAGACAGTGTCCCCATCCACGGGGTGCTTTGTGGAAAATGAATAATGAGAGCCTTTAGGGAATGCCTTCCTTCCTGACCCGAATGTGAGGGTAAATCAGCTAGATGGCTGATTAGACAGGGATGCAGTCTTTCCTCTAGGAGTTTTCTATCGGATTGGAGAGGTGAACACAGAGAAAGTGTTTTTCAAATTGAGGCCCATGATTTGATAGACTCTGACAGCATCAGGACAAAGTATTTGAAATGGGGCTGTTCTAAAAAACAGATGGATAATGAACCCATCCAGGACAGGAGGAGCTGTAAGTACCCTGGGAGAGAGAAGCTATTTGAAGGATGGTGCTGAGGGTTAGGGCTAGGGGAAAAAATACGGAAAATCACTGGGGAAAGTGGCAAAGGAGATGGATTCATTTCCTGTGCTGCTGTGACAAAGTATCACAAACTTGATGGTTTGAAAGAACAGAAAACTGTTCTGTCTGGTCCAGAGGCTGGAAGTCTGAACTCAGGTGTCAGCAGCTGTGCCCTCTGAAGGAGCTGGGGGAATCCTTCTTGGTGGCTGGTGGCTCCAGGAATTCCTTGCCTGGTGGCTGCCTCACTCTCATCTCTGCCTCCATCTATTTCAGTGTCTGTATCCCCTCATCTTTTTCTTGGACATCGGTCACTGGATTTAGGGCTCATCCTAAATACAGTATGATAGCATCTTGAGATCCTTAACTCATTACATCTGCAAAGACCGTATCTTTCCAAATAAGGTCATGCTCTGAAGTTCTTGGTGGACCTGACATTTTTGAGAACGCTATTTAACCCGCTCTAGGACTTAAAGAAGCAGAAGAGGGAACCCTTCCTTTTAGAACGAGAAGAGCTGGGCAAGGCCAAGAATAATTTAGGGCTCATGAAATTATGGTCCATCTCAGCTTTTAAGTTATAGTTGGTACTTTGGGGGCCTGTGCCATGCTGATAGTCACTTTCTCCCTTATCTCCACGCTTTGCTAGAATGCCAGCCTGCAGGTCGCCATTGCTGATGCTGAGCAGCGTGGGGAACTGACCCTCAAGGATGCTCAGACCAAGCTGGCTGAGCTGGAGGCCGCCCTGAGAACTGCCAAGCAGGACATCGCGCGGCTGCTGCGTGACTACCAGGAGCTGATGAGTGCAAAGCTGTCCCTGGATGTGGAGATTGCCACCTACCGCCGGCTGCTGGAGGGTGAAGAGTGCAGGTGAGGGGCTGGTCAGGGTCATGGGGATGTGTGAGAAGTGGGGGTGGGGGATGCCAGGCCAACACAGGATGCTGAGAGATTTCTCCATACTCTGAACTGCTGAGGGCTACCCGTTCTGCTGGGAGGGATTTAAAATTGGGGGATTTTATCTGCTCAGAGGGTGCTGCTCCAAGAGGCTGAAAGCATCCTGGGGCACATTCTCTGCAGTCTTTCTTAGTGTTTCTTTCTCTTGTCTTTTCTCCCCCAGGATGTCTGGGGAATGCGCCAGCCAGGTCACTATCTGTGAGTATCAGGGGACTTTGGGAGAGGGGTTCCCACGGAGAATCGAGGACTCTGCTGTGACCCTGGCCCCTTTCTTGGCAGCTGTTGGAGGAGGCAGCACCGTTGTGTCTGGAGGAGCAGATGGTGGCCTGGCGGGCTCTTGTGGACTTGGAGGCGTGAAAGGCAGCTTTGGGTCTAGCTGCTCCAGCGTCGTGAAGGGAGGCTCCAGCGTTGTGAAGGGAGGCTCCAGCGTCGTGAAGGGAGGCTCCAGCATCATCCTGGGCTCTGGGCAGGGCCCCGTTGTGGGCTCTAGCTCTGTGTCCGGCTCTTCCTCCAGCTCCACCAGCCACACTATCCTAAAGAAGACAGTTGAGTCAAGTCTGAAAAAGTCTGTCACATACTGAGTGACCCAGAGGCCACCTACTCACCCCTGCTTTCCTGAGCCCTCTTAGGTCTTCTCTCATCCTCATCATTCCCATCCCTGCACTGCCAACTCTGCGTCCACTGCCCACAGCCTGAGCCGGCCACAGGGAACTCTGCAGAAGTCAGCGGGTCCTGCCTGCTTGCTGTTCTGAATGCTCGTCCAGTCTAGCCTTGCTCTGCATACTAATTTGCATCTTACTTGTCTGCTGCCAGCCCCAACCAAGGAGCACAGTGCCCAGCCTCAGCCCACCAGCCAGCCTCGTCCTCCCCTCTCTCTGCAGCCTTCGACCGAGATGGGAAAACTCCTGATTGGGCTTGGCCAGATTGCATCTCCATCCCAAGGGAGAGGCTCGAGGCCCACTGACCAGAATCTGAGGGCTGGAACCAAGGGCCACACCTGCCTCTGGGCCACCATTTCTGTATTTCTGTCCATTTATTTTCCGTGAAATAAAGCAGCACCCAGTTATCCCTGCAGTGGGTCTTCCTTTCTTTCTCCCTCCTGCTTCCCCACTCCTTCCTTCCCATACATTTTTTTTTTTCATGGTAAAGACTGCTTTATTGGTGGCAGCTAATACAAGTCAATAAGTATTGATCCCCAAAGATCTCAGTTATGTATCAGATTACTGGTCCACAGAGAGCTGAATGGAATTGAACCAACTGATTGCTAGGAGGATAAGCTGAAGTCAATCCTGCTCCTTGGGAAATGAAGCCAGAGCCAGTTCATACATGGCGTATGCCGTTCCACCAACTTTAAGAATCATGGTGGTTCTATACAGGACGGCATCAGCTATCCCACACTTCGGATGCACTGGAACTCCATTATCCTCCTGAAACAGCTTTTGTTTCTCTGGAACCCTATTTTCAAACTGCCTGCGTGAAGCAGTACTTGTGGTCCTCTGAGCAATCTGACGGAGAGCCAGAAGATTCCGTAGCATCTTGGCTCAGGTACTGCCCACCAACCGCGACAACTGACCACCAGCAACGAGAACGCCCCACGCTGGAACCGGAACTACCTCCTCCATAAGTTTTTTTGAGTGTCAGGACTAGGGTTACTCTGGTAGTAAGATCAGCCCTGCCGTGCTCTCCTAATGTGTCTCTCTTACCCCTTCCGTCTCCAGTAAAACCCTCTCATTCATGAGAGCCAGACCTTCCTTCTTGGAGCCCTTGATTTCCAGGGACAGAGTGTGGTTTAGTCGCTTAATCATGTTTGACTCTTGCAACCCCATGGACTGTATGTAGCCTACCAGGCTCCTCTGTCCATGGGATTTTCCAGGCAGGAATACTGGAGTGGGTTGCCATTTCCTGGTAACTGGCCCTTTACAGCTAATTCACATACCTGGGTTGGGAGATCAGGATTTGTGCTGAGGTCCTTTTGTGTCCTCTTGCTTCTTCCAGTCTCCTCCCAGTGATGTGCTGGTTCTAGCTCCACCCAGGGTGGTAAGCTTGGGTCTTGTTATCTCACTTCCGTCTCTCACCTCAGAACTTTAACCTGCCGCTTCTCCTGGGCAGGTTAATTCAGCACCGAAGCTAAGCCATAGCCTTATACATGTGTTCCAAGGGCATTTAGAGGACAGGCTGCAAGGCAGAGACAAAAGTTCCTTTCGGCAAAGTGCAGCTTCTCTGCCACTCATTCCAGCAATTCTCAGCCATTCTGCTCTGCCCCAGGCTTGCACAGCTCACCTCCCCCACCCCCACCCCACAAAACAAAAGCTATGCACGTACCCAGCTCACTCTCCTCAGAAGGCAATTAATGGAGTATCTGCATTGTTTGAGTGGGTCCTGTGGGCATCTCACACCTCACATCAATCAGATTATTCAGGGATTCCTTCCAACCCTCCACTATGCTCCCTGGTATGCCCTCCATCTCCTCCATCCCCACTGATGTTTAAGTAGCTCTCATAGCTTGCTCCCTAGTTAATTGCCTACAGTAGGCTCTGTTCCCAACCAAGGACAGCTCCATTCATCCCTGCTTTTCCTTCTTCCCAAGATTGCCACTCCCATCACCCCCCTCTTTCCCCTCTGGCAAGGGTGGCAAAACTCTGATTTGTCCAGGGCATAGAGGTTTTCTGGGGTGTGGGATTTTCAGTGCTAAAGGAGGATGTTCAAGCATGTTAGTTGCTCAGTCATGTCTGGTTCTTTGCGACACCATGGGCTATAGCCCTCCAGTCTCCTCTGTCCATGGAGATTCTCCAGGCAAGAATACTGGAGTGGGTTGCCATTCCGTTCTTCAGGGAAACTCCTCAACCCAGGGGTTGAACTGGGGTCTCCTGCATTGCAGGCAGATTCCTTACCATCTGAGCCACCAGGGAAGGGGCTCAAGTGGGATAGTCCCAGGAAAATCAGGAGGGGATGGTGACTCGGTGTAGAGCTGAAGAGATGAGGAAAAGAGTGGATGACTGGTTGGGTGGTAGAGATGTAGGAATAGGTAGAAGCTGTAAGCATGGAGGAAGGCAGCCACCCCTGGAGCAGGGAGGGGGCTGGGAGGAAGTACCTCCCACGTCTCCCAGATCTCATGCTAATGTCCCCCCTCCTGGGCCAACCCACCCACCTCTGGAAGCCAGAGAGCCAGGGAGTGGCCTGCAGGGATCAGGGAGGTCGGGGAATCAACTGGAGCAGAAAGGATGCTTATGGAGAACCTCCAGTGCGGGGACTGGATGTTTTTGTTTCGAAGGTGTTTTTGTATTGAAAGTATCTGCCCTGTAGTGAGTGCTCAATAAGTGCTGACTATAATAATTGTTCCTATTAGATGAGAAAACCCTGCCCTGGGCAGTGACCGTTTTCTTCACCGCTGCATCTTTCCTATCGTTCAGCCCATGTTGGGTGCCAGGTTGATGCCATCAGCTGTCTCGCCTCATCCCTTTTATATCAGCAGCAGCATTCTGTCCCCTCTGCTCCTGTGTCCTGTGCAGGGAGGGGCCCTGGACAGGAGAGGGTCTCTAAAGATGGAGGCCCTTGGTTCAAGCAGCAGAGGTGGGGAGGGAGCCATGCCTCCTCAGCTATGGAAGAAAGGTCTGAATTGGGGTGTCCTGTATAAAGATGAGTGGAGAGCCAGACTGGAGAAGGCGGAGTGGCTCCCACACTGTCTGGGCTGGGGCTGGTGAGACTGTCTCCGATAGTAACTGTGGGCTTCCTCTGTGGCTGTCACCAGCCCCCGGCACACACCTTGGCACTGAGTGCCAGGTAAACACAGGAGGGTGTCAGTCCCTGGGGAGGGCTGGAGGGTGTGTTTGCGGCCAAGTCTGCTCCCACCACCCTGCTGTGCCTACTCAGATGGCTGACATCACTCCTTTCCCCACTTGCCACTGTCTCCCCTCCCATGCTCCCTGGGGAAGAGATAAGGGAGCTGAAGAAGGGGTTACAGCCTCAGGGACAGGACACAGAGCTCAGCAGGAAGTGATGGTTCAGTCTTGGGATGGAGGGCCAGTGCTTTTGAAAGGACTTCCCTGACAGGCCCTGGTCATAAGCAGAGGCCGGGGGGCCCAGAGAAGTTGAATGTTGCCCAAGGACACACAGCTCAGTGGGGGTTCACCTTCCCAGCTCAGCTCCCCCAAATGCCTGGTGTCCTGACTCCAAGCAGGGAGGAAAAAACCCTTTCCTGGCCACTGAGGGACTAGTTCTGGGAGCATCTTCACCCCCATCCGGTGTGGGAATGTGAAAGTGTGAGTTGCCCTACTGTGTCTGACTCTTTGCAACTCCATGGAAACTGCCAGGCTCCTCTGTCCATGGAATTCACCAGACAAGAATACTGGAGTGGGTAGCCATTCCCTTCTCCAAGGGATCTTCCTGACCCAGGGTTGAACACAGGTCTTCTGCATCACAGGCAGATTCTTTATCATCTGAGCCACCAGAGAAGCCCTAGGAGGCTGGATTCAACTCCTTCAGGCAACTGGGAGCCTCCCAGCCGCCTAGAAACCATCCCACAGCCTCCTCTGGGCCCAGAGCACCTGCTCTCTGCCTGTTTCCTGGGGCAGGAGGGGTGGTCCCTTGTCCTCTCCTTTGGAACCCCGATCCCGGCCCTGGCAGCTGTGTGGGGGCCCCAGCAAGAGCTGTCCCTGCTCCTTTCTTCGGGCAAGTCTCTCTCCTTCTGGGATCACTTCCTTGCCGAGAGTTGAGGTGGGTAGTCAGTGGCACATCCTCACCACTTCTTTGTCCTAACAGCTGGCTAACATTACATCTCCATGTCCTTCCTCAGGGATGTGTTTGGTCCCAGCCGCCCAAGGTGGTAGGTACGGACGAGACCCTGTGAAGTGATTTGAGGAGCCCTCCGGCCTCTTCTGGATCGAGACCCTGGGCTCTGTGGCTGGGAAGATGGGATGTTGGGGGTATCTATAGACTTCATGGGGCTTTTGTTGGAGACATCTTATTTTTTTCAGCTGTACCTTGCAGCATGTAGGATTTTAGTTCCCCGACCAGGGTTTGAACCTGTGTCCCCTGTAGTAGAAGCATGGAGTCTTAACTAATGGGCAACCAGGGAAGTTCCAACGCTTTTTGAATCTGTACTATGTCCAGCCAGGGTGGGGTGTGTGCTCCACCCACTTTCAACTCCTCCCGAAATGGCTGGGCCTTTCTGAAGGAATGCTGCCAAGGGGGACTCAGGTGGCTGTTGAAACCCCCAGTCTTTGTCTCCCTCATCTCCTGGCTTTGGCCCTTCTACCTCCTTACTATCAAGTGCCCAGGCCTCTGAGTCAGGCAGGGACCCTCTCTGTCCTGTGTCCCCTCTGCCCAGCATAGGCTCTCTACCGGGCAGACAGTCTGCCAGCGTACAATTAAAGAACCAGCTATCCCCAACCCAGACTGGCACCTGTGGCCCCAGCCTGGACCTGCCAGAAGTCTCCGAGGCTGTGGGCTGGGACGGCAGGACTGGAGCAGGCCCGGGCACCCTCTCCACAGCCCATTGCCCAATGCTTCCGCCCCCACCACCCGCACAGCCTGGGCCCTGGGGCCTTGGCTTACCACAGGGGCTGGGACCAACCCTAGACAGAGCCCCAAAGACTCAGAGCGGCCACCAGGGCTGGGTGGGAGGAGATCAGTCAGCCACTGGGTGGTGGGGGTGGCCCTGGGAGCCCGTATCATCCTGTTTCAAGTCAGGAGCACCCTAGTGGGGGAGAAGGAGGTGGCATGCGGCCCCAGACAGTTGGCTCAGCCCCAGCTCTGGAGCTCAGGTGATGACTGGGAGCAGCCCCTCCCTCCTGCAGTGGGAGAGGAACACCCCCGGCCCTCAGGCCCCTCCCTCTCTTCCTGGGGCGATGGGGCAGGAGTGTCTGTGGAGCCCAGGAGCCAGCCCAGCTGGGAAAAGATAAAAAGCCCACCAGTGGCCCAGCAGCTCACTGTGCCCCCTCCCAGCTCTCCTGTCTGATCTGGCCCCGCTGCAGCGATGAGATCCTCCGTGTCTCGGCAGACATACTCCACCAAAGGGGCCTTCAGCTCCAGCTCAGCCAGTGGTGCGGGTGGTTCCCGGGCCCGCACCAGCTTCAGTTCGGTGACTGTGTCCCGGAACAGTGGCAGTGGCGGGGGGCCCCGCTGTGGCCCCAGCATGGGTGGCTTTGGGAGCCGGAGCCTCTATAACTTGGGGGGCAGCAAGAGCATCTCGGTCAGCATGGCTGGAGGGGCCTCGGCAGGGCGGGTGCTCGGAGGCTTTGGCCTTGGCGGTGGGGCCTACATGGGCCTGGGGGCTGGCAGGCCGATGCTGGGGCCCGTCTGTCCTCCTGGTGGCATCCAGCAGGTCACCGTCAACCAAAGCCTGTTGACCCCCCTCCACGTGGAGATCGACCCGGAGATCCAGCGGGTGCGCACGGAGGAGCGGGAGCAGATCAAGACCCTCAATAACAAGTTTGCCTCGTTCATCGACAAGGTGGGCCCAGGTGGAAGGAGGCAGGAAGGGGCTGAGGAGTGCAAGCTGGGCCCCTGAGAGAGGGTGGGCAGGGCGGAGGCTGTTGCAACCCATGTGCACTGGGGCGGGGATGGATGGAGTGACTTTTGAAGCCCTTCTGGGATGCCTGGACCTGAGTGGCTGGATGGTCTTTAGTTGCAAGTGATGATGACTCTCGAGTTGCACTCACGAGGCCTTTTGGCCCAGCCCAGCTTGATGGTGTTGCAGTCATCATTAATGGGGCTACACAGCAGCCTTATTGTACAATTCAATAGTGGATTGTCCTCATTATTCCTCTTAGTGGGGTGGCCCTTCCTGCTTCCTGTCATTTTTTTAACTGGGAAAATTGGCCTGAGTGTCAAGTCCCCAAGAACCCCATATTGCCTGTTCTGTTAGTTTTGGAGGAGTTCTAAGGACAAAAACGTTATCAGGACACAGTGCAGCGGTGGGGAGTTCCAGAGGAAGTCTCCTTTTGGCTTCTCCAATTCTTCCTTTCTGTTCCACCCAAGAAGCTCAGGGTGGGGTGGACGTGAGTTCACTGGTCACAGGCCGCCATGACTCAGGAATATGCAGTTTGACCTGCCTCAGATCAGGGGTATCCTGACCCCTTCTCTGGCCCCCAGGCCAACAAGGCAAGCTCCTGTGCTAATGTCTGGCATTTCCAGGCCCACTTGGCCGCATAGTCTACCACTCCCCCAAGGCCCCCAGGCAGTGGGCCCATGATGAGGAGAATCCTGGTGGATGACCATACCTTGGTTCAGTGATCTGTGGGTTTCCAAAGGACCCTGATGCCCCCTTTCCCATCTGATACCCACAGTGTTTCATGAGAAGCCAGTCTGGCTGACAGTGTGTCTATTTTTAAAAAGAGAAATCTGAGGTCTGGAGAGACGAAGTGATTTGCCCAGGATCACCTGGAGGCAGTGGGGGGCCCGGGACTCAAGTTCATGGCTTTAAGAGGTCACTGCTCCTGGCAGGTACACCTGCTGCATGGTGCCCTGGGGCCACGGACCCATGGGCCTGGGGTGCTGTGGAGGTGGGATCCGGAGAGGCCAGATGGCAAAGGATGAAGCAAGCTGTTTCGCCCAACCCCTCACCGTCTCCCCGAGTGACTTTTGGTTCTTCTGTGGGACTGTCCCAGAGGTCAAAGAAGCAAACCCTCTCAGGCTCTCAGAATCACGGCCTAGGACCTGGGGGCCTGACAGTTTGTCAGTGTCTGGTGTCTTAGAAGCCTGGTTGGGCAGAGAATCCCCCTGGGGGCTCTCACCATGAGCACACTTCTAAGTCTATAGAGATAGGGCTGGACATTCGTATTTTAAAAACTTAAAAAATGTCAAGTTTTCAGAAAAGATTCAATGATAGTACAATATATTCCTATATTTCTTTTCACCCAGGTTTACCAGTTTTTAGCATTTTGTCACTTTTGCTTTCTTTTTCCCTCCTTGGAGGTATATTTGTATATATCCATATGTACATATATATCCACACATATACTATAGATGTATCTGCATTTAAAAGTTTTGATCTTAATGCAGAATTAGGGTTCAGAAACATTGATTTAGTGTGATTTACCCAGGATACATGAGAAGAGGAGACCCAGGGAGAAGTGACTTGATTGTCACCAACCAGTAAATGGCCGAATTGGACCTTTTATGTTCATTAACCCTTTAGAGTCCTTGTCATTGGATCGAACTGTCTTTTTCAGCAAAGATGGTTCCCTCAGGAACTCCTCCCCAAAGCAAGGCATAGACCCTGCACTGCCCCATGGTGTGTCCTGGTCAGGATGGATGGTGACAATGAGCCTGGTCTTGGTTCCTTCTGGGGCTGGGGGAGGCCCCAGCCCACCCTTCTTGTTCTGGCTCAGGTGCGGTTCCTGGAGCAGCAGAACAAGGTGCTGGAGACCAAGTGGGCGTTGCTGCAAGAGCAGGGTCAGAAATCAGGCGTCACCAGGAACAATCTGGAGCCCCTCTTCGAGAGCTTCATCAACAACCTGCGGGGGAAGCTGGACAACCTCCAGAGCGAGCGGGGGAGGCTGGACTCAGAGTTGAGGAATGTGCAAGATCTTGCTGAGGACTTCAAGACCAAGTGAGGCGGGCTGGACCAACTGTGGCCACGTGTGGACGGGGAGGGGCAGCATGGGGAATCTCCCTGGAGAGGGCCACCCCATTCCTGGGTCCTAGGACCCAGCTGGGTGGGTGCTCAGACAGAGCTGTTTCCCATGGGGACTCAGGCTCTGGACCCATGGCCTCCTGGAGGGCTGTCACAGTGTGTCGTAATTTTACAAACTATTATAAGATAGGGAGAAAAGTGTAATGAGCCTTTGTAGTCTCATTACCCAGCTTTTATAATTATAACTCACAGCCAATCTTGTTTTGTCTATACCCCTACTCACTCCCTTTCCCTCTTCCCTTATTGTCTTGAAGCAAATCTCATTCATCCAAGTCATTTCACTCACAAGCATTTTTACTGGATGTATTCATAGGTTCATCTGTGTAACTTGACTTCATAATATATAAACACAATGCCATAAGGACACCTAAATCTTTCAAAACAGTAATCCTCAGTATCATCAACCATCTAATCAATGATTGAATTTGCCCTTGTTCCATTAGCGTCATAAATTTTAAAAATACAGTTTATTTGAATCAAGATGCAAATAATGTACTACGTAAATTCACATATTATGACTGGTTGAGCTGTATATTTATGAGTTTAAGGTATAAACTTTCATAACTTTCCCCACTGCTTGACACTGGCAATTTAAAAATCTTAAAAGTCTCAGTGAAAGCAACTGGACAGAAGTTGGCGTTTTCAATGACATCCTGTTGTAGAAGGTGAATGCAGAGGTTAGCCACTGTTGACACGTCTTTACCTGTTCCCATAAAGCTTCCCAAGAGCTCTGATTCAAAGAGATGGCCGCTCTCAGTTGCCATATTATTGCACAAATACTGTGTTCAGTTTCTCAAAAAGGGTGGGTGGATTATTTACAGACTGTATCCCAGTTTCTCCATTGGTTGGCTGCATTACAGAACTGCTCCCCAAAGGTGTTTTTGGCCTTTGTGGGACCCATTAGGGACTCCTTAAAGCCAACTAGGTTCAGTGTCTTAAAAGGTGAACTGGGCTGAGTCTTCCTTGTGTAACAGGTATGAGGATGAAATCAACAAGCGCACTGCGGCAGAGAATGAGTTTGTGGTCCTCAAGAAGGTGAGCAGGGTGGCGGGGAGTGGGGGCAGGTGGTCTTTATCTGCCAGGGTGCTGGGCTGACTTGGAGAGGGGCAAGAGTCCTGGCGGCTGAGCCCACTGCCCTCCTCTCTCTCTCCCCAGGATGTAGATGCCTCATACATGGGCCGAATGGATCTGCATGGCACGGTGGATCGCCTGGTGGAGGAGATGGACTTCCTGAGGCATCTCTATGAAGAGGTGAGATAGCCAATGGACAGGGATACTTACATTCTGATACAGTTTTGGGGATTCCTCCTGGAAGTCTGATCAGAATTCAGTAGCGCAACTTCACTGATAGAATATAGCATCTGGACACTTAATCAATACTAGCATCCATGTCTTATGTGCTTATGATGGGCCAGGAACTGGGCTAAGTTTTTTATATAATCCTCTCAACAACTCTGTAATATAGGTACTGTTATTGTCTCCATTTTATAGTCTTGGACTCTGAGGCTCTGAGTAAGTTGTCCATGCTCTCATAGCTAGCTAGAGGCAGTTGTGGAGTTAAAACTTCGTCCTTGGACTGTTTGTTATACTGTGTTCTTTATTGCCCAGTTTGTAACAGAGCAAAGGATGGAGGATTTCAGATGGGTAGAGAGTGGGGATTGAAATTCCAAGTTAGGGCAGGAGGTGAGGAGTGGGTAGCAGGTAAACTGCAGAATTTAGGAGGGATTCCAGGAAACAAAGGGGCTTTGAAGACTAAGGTGAAAGCATTTCCAAAGACGATGTCTTCCAAAAAAAAAAAAAAAAAAAAGAGTCTTGGTCAAATACATCCATGGGATCTTTCGTGGTTTGGTAATACAGGCATAAAAGAAAATCTATTTGGCTTGACTTTTCCTTAGGGGTGTCTTCTTGGCTCCATGCCTTTCACACACAGTTTAGAGTTCATTCTAGAGGCTCATGGGAGATTTATGTCAAGTTTAACTTGGAGAAGTCTAAATGTCTCCCCTTCGAAAACGAGGATATTTCCATGTCTCAGGTTCTGGAATCTCTTCTACCGTATTTCTCACGGATCTCCAGGGGTATTTGTTTCCCTAGCCATGGCCATGAGGTCCTAGGATTTGTTCCCCTGGCCTGGACCACTGATGTTGTCAGCAAGGCCAAGGCCTTTCCTACTCTCGGTATCTGTCTTGGCTTCCATTTCTTCCCAAGCATCCTGCCCTTTTCAGTTTACTGACTGTTTCCCTTGATAGGAAAGAGCAAACGATGTAGGAGTAGAGTTGTTGGCTTTGCCTGGTTGTCTGTAGGGTTAGCCCAATGCTGCCTTCTTGTTCTTCTTGCCTAGAGCTTATCTAAAGGCCGCTATCCATTGACCTTTGCATTTCCTTGAGGATGAACTCCCCATGTTCATCCTTGGCTGTGCTGCTCTCCTTCAAACATCTCTGTGTGTCCTTCAGGATGAGCTTGCTGGGGAGTGTTCTGTGTCATACTGCTGATTTCTTAGGTGTCTCCCTAGCTTTTTCTTTACTGGGATCATTGATGGTCATTCACCATCTGGGATTTCCTCATTCCCTTCTCTTAGGATGGTCTCTCTTTTAGGACAGGTCAAGGGTGCCCAGGCCCTTTTCTCTCAATGGGAAGGAATTGGCTTTCCTAGTGTCTTAAAAGCTTTCCTTTCCTCTGCGGTTCCCTGTCCACTTGCTGCATATTGCTGAGTGCCTTCTGCACAGCTATGGCCGGACAGTCTGCCTCTGCAGGCTTCCATATCATATGCTGGGAGCCATGTTGGGACAGGTGAGCTGCATGGGACAGGCTGTGGCTGGCTCTTCCTGGGAGGGCTGGGAGAGTTTCAGAGGAGACAGCAGTTTGGATTTTGAAGGAAGGACGGGATTTGTAAAGAAGGGGCAAGTAGAATCTGCCAACTGGGGCCCCAGCCTGCACCATGATACTGAGGTGCCAAAGAGCAGTGTGTTTGGGGAGCAGCCGGTGAACCAGGCATCAAGTGTGTGGGAGAACGAGGTGAGGAGGTGAGCAAGGAAGGCGAGCTGACCAAGTGACCAAGCCAGGGCCACTTCCGGTGGCTCCTGGGGAGGTAAGAGTGAAGACCAGAGCAGTTGTTCCCTTGCTTGCATACCAGCTGTGATGGCTAACACAGCACTCAGTAATCGATTTTATGGCCTGGTTTTGGTGAAGCTAGATCTTAAGGAAATTCAGAAGGCCAACCACCAATCCCTGGCATGTCATACAGGGCAGAAGTTACTTGTGGCTTCCCTCTGGCCTGGGGGGGGGGTGTCCCTGTGGGATCCAGCCCTTGCTTCGATGCCATCACTTCATCTCTCTGGCTCCTTTCCCCATGCATAGATAAAAAGCTCACACCTTAACGCCACAGAGTTCTTCTCTCTCCACTTGCATTCGCTCTTTCTTTGGAAAGCCTGCCCTTTTTATCCTCTAGTCCTAGCAAGAACATCCTTATCCACTCTTGGTGCTGTTTGGTAGATAGTGTTTGCCTCTTGTCTGAAAAATTCCAGGTTAATTTTCCTCAGGACCACACTCTGGCATGGGGCTGTGGAGGGACCCTGAGCCAGGGACGGTGATGAGTGATGCTGCGAGATAATGCTGGCAACGCACGACTGCGACAATGATTTCATCTGTGGCACATGCTTCATGGGCATATTGACTGACCTTTGGAGAAGACTGGTCAAATAATGCATTTTACTGAGCACCCACCATGGGTCATGTATGAATCTGAATCCTCAGATCAACTACATTATGAAGGTATTATCATGACCATTTTACAGAAAAAGAGACTGAGGCCTTGTAAGGCTTAGTGAGGACCTCAGTACCACAGCTGGTGAATGTCAGACAGGCATTTGAACTTAGCTTTGTCTGTCTTCAAAGCTTGTGTCTTTTCTGCCTGGCCCCCACCTCCAACCCATTCCACCTTTTAAAAGCCAGTCTAATCTGACCATTTAAATCTATTTCTACACAGATATCAGTTTTGGCTTTGGTAGTCCTTTCTTTCTTATTTTTTAAATTGAAATATAGTTGATTTACAATATTGTGTTAGTTTCAGTTATACGGTGAGGCGATTTGATTATACACACACATGTATGTACATATATAGGCTTCCAGGTGACGCCAGTGGTAAAGAACCCACCACTAATGCAGGACACGCAGGTGACGTGGGTTCAATCCCTGGGTCGGGAAGATCCCCTGGAGGAGGAAATGGAAACCCACTCCAGTATTCTTGCCTGGAGAATCCCATGGACAGAGAGGCATGGTGGGTTATAGTCCATGGGGTCGCAAAGAGTTGGACACGACTGAAGAGACTTAGCCCAGCACAGCACAACCTCCTGTGGGCCAGCTGTGGCCCTGCCTGCCTCCCAGGGGTTCTGAGGATTAAAGGTGAGCCTGCTGGCTCAGGGCCTGGTAACAGCTAGAATGCACTCCTTCCTTCCTTAGGCTCTTGGAAGCCTGCAAATCCATACCAAGAAAGGGGTCTATTCAACTGGGAGCCCTGTTTCCAGCTGGAAAGACTGAAACTCTGCTGGCAACCATAGATTCCTTTTAGGGTGGATCCTGGAGGGGCGGGAGCACGTCCTTCTGATGCCAAAATCACTCCCCTACCCCTGCTCCCCTGGCCTGGGACAGGGGTGCTGGAGACAGCTACATCCGTTTCTGCAGGAGCTGAGCCAAGTGCAGACTCACGTGTCTGACACCAGTGTCATCCTCTCCATGGACAACAACCGCAACCTCGACCTGGACAGCATCATCGCTGAGGTGAAGGCCCAGTATGAGCAGATTGCCCAGAGGAGCAGGGCTGAGGCTGAGTCCTGGTACCAGACCAAGGTGAGAGAATGGCTGGCTCAGGGGTGTGGGTTGGGCCTGCACCCAGACCTTTCCCCTTGGTGAGGTGCCTGGGCCCCTGGACTCCTCGGAGGTTGCGGCCAGACACATCCAGCCTACTCATCCAGCCGTGAGGGTGGGTCCAGGGGCCAGTTACCCAGGTGGGCCTGGAATGATTTGACAGCTCACTGCCATTTCTTTGGTCTCTAGTATGAGGAACTGCAGGTGACCGCTGGGAAGCATGGGGACAACCTGAGGGACACCAAGAATGAAATCGCTGAGCTCACCCGCACTGTGCAGAGGCTGCAGGGGGAGGCAGATGCAGTCAAGAAGCAGGTGAGCCTCTGGTGGGGGCCTGAGGGTCAGGCCTGGGTGTTGGCAGAGATGTGCTCAAGGGTAAGGACTGTTCTTCTCCCCATGGATGGGATACGCTGGAAACAAATGCTGGAACAATAAGATCAAGAAGCTCCTCTTACAGGAGAGGAAACTGAGGCTCAGAGAGGGACAGGGACTTGCCCAAGATCACACAGCATATTGGTGGTAGAGTAGCCCCCTCCAAGAAGCTTGATCCTATCTCCAAAAGGTCAGAGCAGGAGTCTGAGCATTCAAGAGTCCAGGTCACAGTTGCTAACTCCATCTAAGGCATGGGCTCCTCCAAAGAGCAGAGCGAAGCATTTGGTTAATGGTGAGCTTGTATGATTTGTTTTATCTCTTTTGTGGCACTGGGGTGCGTTGCAGCAGGAAGGTTTTTTTTTTTTTTTTTTTTTTTTTTTAAGATTTCTTTCATTCTTTTGTTGTTTGACTGTGGTGGGTCTTTGTTGCTGCATTCGGGCTTTCTCTAGTTGTAGAGAGCAGGGACTACTCTTCATTGCGGTGCACGGGCTTCTCATTGCGGTGGCTTCTCTTGTGAAACATGGGTTCTAGAGTGCTCGGACTCGGTAACTGTGGCACATGGGCTTAGCTGTTCCTCAGCACGTGCGATTTTCCCAGACTGGGGATCAAACCCATGTCCTCTGCATTGCAAGGCAGACTCTTAACCACTGAACCACCAGGAAAGCCCCCAGGAGGGCCTTAAGATTAGACTTCAGTAAGAACTTTCCCAGTTTGGGCTACATGACCTTGTTCGTATAGTATCACCTCCTCTCTTAGAGGGATGTTTCTCTTTTCCTTTCTTCTCAGTTGGGGCGGCAGTCAGGGGAGCTGGGGATGGTGATGTCTAGTTTAAGGGCAGAGAGATGGATGCAATGACCCTGGAGGGTGTGCCCAATACCTCTCATGCCCTCGGCAGTGCCAGCAGCTGCAGACTGCCATCATGGATGCAGAACAGCATGGGGAGCTGGCATTAAAAGATGCTCAGAAGAAACTTGGGGACCTGGATGCTGCCCTGTATCAGGCCAAGGAAGACCTGGCCCGGCTGCTGCGTGACTACCAGGCGCTCATGAACGTCAAGCTGGCCCTGGATGTGGAAATCGCTACCTACCGCAAGCTGCTGGAGAGTGAGGAGGGCAGGTGGGTGCCCCCCCACCCCGTTCCCCATCCTGATTCTGAGGTCTTCCGGCTCTGCCCTGTGGGAGATCCCATGTAGTTGGTTCTTGTGTCAGGGGAGGAGGGTAAGGGAGCAACCGTGGAGCTGGGCTCGTAGCTCGTCACCTGAGACTCTCCTGCTTGTGTTCAGGGCCTCGCTGTGTGTCTCCCTGGCTGGCACTACCATCAGTAATCCTCATGGTGTCTGGCAGGCCAACAGGGGACAGGGTTTTCTTTTCCAACACCAGATTCTGACCCTGGCAGAAGCTTCGAAAACAAATTCATCATCTCTGTTCTTGTGGAGGGCATGAGATGCAGAGAAAGTCACCTTAGCCAGGAAACGGGCAGCTCTGTTGTGGAGTGGGTTTTGTTTCCCATCCCATTGGAGCAGGGGCTGCTGCTTATGGTCCAAGTGTGGAGGGAGGAGAGGGCAGAAGAAGGATGGAGCTGCCTGGCCTACTGAATCTCTGCTTTCTCTGCTACACTGGCTTTAGGACCTGGCAGAAGGGTGCCAGGGCAGCCCTGGGCCAAGCTTTGGTGCCCTGGTTTTGTCATGTGGCTCCGGCTCCTGAGAGTCTCAAGGCCCACTGAGTTGATTTATTGTAAAGACAATGAGAGGGAGAGACAGGGTTTTTACTTGGGCTCCTGGGACCACTGATCCTTCACCTGGCCTGTCTGTTTCCCCCAGGATGTCTGGAGAATGTCCCAGTGCCGTCAGCATTTGTGAGTATTTTGCCGCCCCGGCCCCGGCCCCAGTCCTCTGCTCAGTCCATTCAATCTGTCCTTGAGCCCTGGAGACAGGTTCGGGGGGTCCCAGAGAATGAGCCCCCTGCCCCCGGTTTCCCAGGGCACCACTGTCTGAGTTCATTCCGGTCACTCATTGATGTCAGGAAGCCCTAGATCCTCTCCTGACACAGCTGCCCCGCCTCACCCAGACCCTTTCTCTTGCAGCGGTGATAGGCAACTCCACCACTGTATGCGGAGGCGGTGTGGCTGGCTTCGGGGGTGGCATCACCCTGGGTGGGGGTGGGGGGGCCAGCAAGGGCAGATTCAGCACCAGTGCAGGCTACAGCACTGTCAAGGGAGGGCCTGTCTCTGGGGGCACCTCCATCCTGCGGAAGACCACCACGGTCAAGACGTCCAGCCGGAGGTATTAGCTGCTGTCTTGCAAGCTGGGGCCCCTGCACTTCTCTCCCCGCTCCCCATCCTCAGGAGCAGGAATAGCCCCAGGACCACTGACCCAGGGTACAGGCATGCCAGACTGCGCATGGGATCTGCATTTTGGGAAGGGCTCAAATCTACCCAGATTTCCTCCTTGGTTCTGTAACAGGATGGGAGGGGTGGTTAAGGCCACCAGTTTGCGGATGTGTTTAGATGATTTGGGGACGATATTTTGACCACGGAGAGGAGGTTGGATTTCCCCAGGCCATTTCAGCTTCTCTCACCTCTGCTGCTCGTCTGCTCTGGGCTCAGGTCAGGCTGAGGGAGGATAAAGTCAGAAGTGGTCTCCCGTCTCCCACCAGGCCACCCCCTCCCTGAATCTACCTACATTCCCCTCCCCTGTCTGTGCTGTGATGTATCTCAATAAATGGCAATTGCAGCTAGCTGTCTGGGGCTTGTCTGTTCTGCCCAGAAAACAGAAACTGTCAACTGATTAACTCAGTGATGGTTAGGCAGCAACAACCGCATGCTCACAATATCTCAATCTTACTAAGAGCACATTAGTTCAGTACCATCACCACTGTAGGCTTTGGCTCTTACTCTCCTCCTGGAGAAAGTTGGAGGGACTATGTAAGTAGCTCCCAGCAGGACCCAGCTCCCAGCAGCTGTCTATTGCCCAGCCCCTCCCCTAATGCTACTGTGCCCCCTGCCAACTCTCAGGGCAGGCAGCATGTGTTCAGTGGAGAGGTCTTGGGCTTCACAATAGGTTTAAATCCCGACTCTACGACTTACTAGCTGACCTTGGGCAAATTACTTAGCCTCTTTGGGCCTCACTTTCCTCCTTTGTAAGGGGACAACAGAGGGTGAGACAGAGGATGGTTGGAGGGCATCACCGACTCGATGGACATGAGTTTGAGAAAGCTCTGGGAGTTGGTGATGGACAGGGAAGCCTGGTGTGTTGCAGTCCATGGGGTCTTAGAGTCGGACATGACTGAGCGACTGAACTTCCTCCTTTGTTAAAACGGGTGTGATGGAAACGTGTGTAAAGCATCTGGCTTAGAAGAGCCTTGGCAGGAACTACTTCCCTTACGTCTGGCTTCTGGTCCCCAGCTCATCATCTTGGAGTGAGATGATTTCTCTTTCAGCCCTCACATCCAGTCATCCATAAAACCCCGCATGTTCCTGCCAATAAGAGAATGTATATTCTTCTCAAGTGCACATGGAGCACTTTCTGGGATAAATCCTGTGTTAGGCCACAAAATAAATCTTGGAAGGCAGCTATGCTCACCGCTATATCACCGATGCTGCACATAAAACAAGTCTTGGCAAATTTAAAAGTCTTAAATAATATAGAGCGTCTTTGCTGACCACAATAGTATGAAACTGGAAACCAATAACAGAAGGAAAAGTGGAAAATTCATGAATACATGGCAATTAAACAGTACACTCCAAACAACTCCAATAACCAACAGATCAAAGAAGAAATTTTAAAATGGAAATAAAAAGATATCTGGAGACAAATGAAAATGGAAACACAACACACCAAAACTTATGAGAGGCAGCAAGAGCAGTTCTAAGAGGGAAATTGATAGCTATAAACACAGGTATTGAGAAAATAGAAAGAACCCAAATAAACATCTTAACTTTACACCTCAGGGAACTGGGAAAAGAACAGAGTGAGTCCAAATTTAGAAGAAAGGAGGAAATAATAAAGATTAGAGCAGAAGTAAATTAAATAGGAAACAGGAAAATAGTGGAAAAGACAAAACCCCCTAAGTGTTGGATTTTTGAAAAGGTAAACAAAATTGACAACCTTTAGCTAGACTAACCAAGGGAGAAAGAGACGGCCCGAATCAATGAAATTATTCAAGAAAGAGGAGACAGTGCAACTGATACCACAAAAACACGTAGGATCAGACTTCCTGGTGGAACAGTGTGTGAGAATCTGCCTGCCAATGCAGGGGACATGGGTTCGATCCCTGCTCTGGGTAGGTTCCACACGCTGCAGAGCAACTAAGCGTGTGTGCCACAACTCCTGAGCCCACGTGCTGCAACTTCTGAGGCCCATGCATCTAGAGCCTGCGCTCCACAAGAGGAGAAGCCATTGCAATGGGAAGCTCAGTGCAATGAGAGCAGCCCCAGCTTGTCACAACTCGAGAAATCCCGGGCAAAGCAGCGGAGACCCAGCTCAGCCACAAATAAACCAATGAAATTATAAAAAATACATGGGATCATAAGAGGTTGTTATGAACAACTATATGCCAATAAATTAGACAACCTAGAAGAAAGGGATAAATTCTTGGATATATATCACTTACCAAGACTGAATCAGGAACAAACTGGAAATCTGAACCAATCAACTACCAGTAAGGATATTGAATCAGTAATTAAAAGTCTCCCAACAAGGAAAATTCCAGGACCAGATGGCTTCATTGGCAAATTTTTTTTTTTTTACCAAATATTAAAGAAGAATTCATGTCAACCTTTCTCAAACTTCTCCAAACCCCAAAGAGAATGGAAAACTCCCGAACCCATTTCATGGGATTAGCATCAAAGCCAGATAAGCACACTACAAGGAAAGAAAACTACAGACCAATATCTCTGATGACTATAGATACAAAAAAATTCCCAACAAGATACTAGAAAATGGAATTCCACAGCACATTAAAAGGATAACACACCATAATCAAGTGGTATTCATCCCTGGGATGCAAGGTTGGCTCAACATACACAAATCAGTGTGTGATACATTAACAGAATAAAAAATAAAAAAAAATCATATGATTATCTCAATGTGCATGCTTCGAGCTAAGTCTCTTCAGTCATGCCTGACTCTGCAACCCTATGGACTGTACCCCGCCAGGCTCCTTTGTCCATGAGATTCTCTAGGCAAGAATACTGGAGTGTGCTGCCATGCCCTCCTCCAGGGAATCTTTCTGACCCAGGGATCTGCGTCATCTGAATACATGCAGAAAAATCATCTGAAGAAATTCAACACCCACTCATGATAAGAATTATCAACAAACTAGGTATGGAAGGAACATACCTCAACATTTATCACAAGCCCACAGCTAACATCACACTCAAGGTAGAAGGTCACGAGCTTTTCCTCCAAAATCAGGAACAAGGCAAGGGTGCTCACTCTCACAGTTTCAATTCAGCCAACTGGAAGTGGTAATCAGATAATTAACAAAAAAAAAGGAAGCATAGTTAATTTGCAGTGCTGTGTAGTTTCAAGTATAAATCAAAGTGATTCAGTTATACACATACACATATGTATATAACCTAAGCTTCCCTGGTGGCTCAGACGGTACTGCAATGTGGGAGACCCAGGTTCGATCCCTGGGTTGGGAAGATCCCCTGGAGAAGGAAATGGCAATCCACTCTATCACTCTTGCCTGGAAAATCCTATGGACAGAGGAGCCTGATAGGCTACTGTCCATGGGGTCGCAAAGGGTTGGATATGACTGAGTGACTTCACTTTATGTATATATCCTAACAGAGAAACAGTTTTATTGAAATTATATTTCACTTCAGTTCAGTTCAGTTGCTCAGTTGTGTCCGACTCTTTGTGACCCCGTGGACTGCAGTATCCCAGGCTTCCTTGTCCGTCACCAACTCTCGGCGTTTGCTCAAACTCATGTCCATCGAGTCGGTGATGCCATCAAGCCATCTTACTCTCTGTTGTCCCCTTCTCCTCCTGCCTTCAATCTTTCCCATCAGGGTCTTTTCCAATGAGTCATTTCTTTGCATCAGGTTACCAAAGTACTGGAGTTTCAGCTTCAGCATCAGTCCTTTCAGTGAATATTTAGGACTGATTTTCTTTAGGATTGACAGCCTCTGCCATCAGGAAGCTTCCATAATAAACCTCTTAACCTTATCCATCAGAGGGCAGACAGAGTGAAAACCACAATCACAGGAAACTAATCAAACTGATCACATGGACCACAGCCTTGTCTAACTCAATAAAACTAGGAGCCATGCCATGTAGGCCCGGGAGGGTCATGGTGGAGACTTCTGAGAAAACATGGTCCACTGGAGAAGGGAATGGCAAACCACTTCAGTATTCTTGCCTTGAGAACCCCATGAACAATATGAAAAGGCAAAAAGATATGAAATTATATTTAGGACTTAAGAAATAGAAACAGTTTCATCAAATAACAAAACTCAAAGATTATACTATGGGCCAGGAAGAGCCACTAAGGACAAATTGTTATGTTACTTAGAAACACTTGTGTAAATCTGGGAATGGCCCAGACACAGGGGTTTCCAGGCTGAATTTCTGGAGACTCAGGACCCCAGGGGCTGCTCTCAAGGGGTCCGGGAGAGGCCAGCAGGCAAGAAGTTTCGTAGTTCCCTCCTCTGCACCAATCAGAGCATCTCCTCTTTTACTTGTTTTACAAATGGGGCTGCGCTTTTGTTTTTGATGACAAGAATGGTTTTGCTGCCAGAACATGTTGGGTTACCCTTGCTGACACATGCCCCAGGGGGTGGGGGAGACCAGAAATGCTCTCTGCCCCTGGGAAAGGGGGGACTGTGCATAGACCCCGCTTCCCGATTCTAAGGGCTCCCCACCCTCTCTCTGCCCTCACTGTCCCCGTTCCAAAATGCTGACTGGTCCTTTCTGTAGAATTTATGATCCCCAAGTTGGCTCTGGCTCCCCACGGAGTGACTCAGGGGAGGCTGAGGCTGGGTGACTGAACAGGGTGAGGGCACCAACCCGTTCAGGGAGGGCGGAGGTGCTTTCCCACACCACACACCAGGTCTGGGGCTAAGAATAAAAGACTTGGGATCCCTGTAATCCCAGGACTGAATGCCAGGGCTTACCTCCCTCACCCACAAAGCCCCAGGCAAACACACCCTCCGCTCTGCTCCAAACCCCTGTCAGCTGCTCATCCCTCTTTGACAAGATGGGGAACGGCTGCCAGTTGAGGAAGGGTCACAAGGACAAGAGTGGAAGCTGTGGAGGTGGGGCAGGGATCCGGATTTTAGCTGTTGCTGCCAGGTAGAGTCACCTGGTCCAGTTTCCTACTTCTGGCCCAGGGCTGCAGGAAGCATCCTTCCCTTTTTCATGGATGGAAACTCTTCTTTGCCTTTCTCCCTTGGGGGAAAGGGCTCTCTTGTACACTGAGGGCATGCTGCCTTGAGTTTTACAGGCTATAGTCCAAGGGTTTTGTGAACTTCTGGGAATTCTGACTTTATAACGAGCCGCAGAATAGCGCTCTAGTCTAGAACTTTCTTTCTGTTTGGTTTGGGTTTATTGCAGGATTTGTCATTTAGCTAATTTGGACCTAGTTGGAGGACACAGAATTGGCCCCCTATAACAGGGTCCTATCTTACTGGGTACTTGTAAGGACAGGGCTACATGATCTGATCAACATTCCTTCTCAAAAGCAGGGATAGAACATTTAGTGTGCTGGCCAAGGCCCTGTGGCTGCTCTGGTGGACCACAAGCTACGGGTCAACGTTCCCATATAATTGTTTTTCCTGCAGATTCTGATATAAACCATTGGGGTGTAGAGATCAAGGTCACAGGCTTTGAAGTTAGATGGACAGGACTGGCCACCTACCTCCACCACTTCCTAGCTGTGTGATCTCAGTCAAATTATGTAAGCTCTCTCAACCTTGGTTGTCTGTAGCTCTAAACAGCCTGGTGACCCCCTTTAGCTGGGTTGTTGTGAGGAAGGGAATTCTTACAAGAACAGCGCTCAGCGTCCAGCACAGGATGGCAGTTCTCTGGGAGAGTAACTGCCACCTGGAAAGCCAGGCAGCCTTTCCCTCATCTTTCTGTCTGAGGGATGACCTCTGCCTCAACTTAGGGTTTGCGTGACGAGCAGTACCTCCATTGAGGATCCATGGCTTGGGTGTCCCACAGGCACAAAATAAGATTGATTATATATTATAGATTATTTCCCTTAAAGTCCCTTCCACCTCTGTTGGCTTTCTGTTTTAGACACACCTTAAGGATACAGCATTCTCCTGTATTGGGGTCAGAGCTATAGACTATAAGACACAGTGGACACGTCACAAGACACCATGGGGCTACATCTCTGTGGAGGAAAACCCTCCTCCTAGCCACAAAAGTCCTCGTCAACCCCTAGAGACAGCCAGGAGGATCGAGCCATGAGTGGGAGGTGAGGCAGGTGAGGGTTCTGAGCCCTGGGTTCTGCCCCTTCCCACCCTCGGGGCGGAAAAGCAGACAATCAGACCTCAGCTCCCCTAGAGGGTGGCTCCGGGTGTTCCCTGCTCCTTCAGCTACAGCCTCAGCCATGCCCACTAGGGTGGAAATCAGTAAACCCTGGCATACTTGAGCACTTAGAACCCCCTTGACCTGAACTGTTGGTTCAAGGTTTGCTCAGGTGCCCAAATCTGGGTTGACTGCTGTACAAATTAGACAAACTGACTTTATATCAGGCAGGATGGTATGGGTGAGAGGCCAGGGAGGGCAGAGCCTTTGGGAATAGACTGATGTCAGTTGGGGTCCTAGCTGCACCACTGTGTGACCCTGGGGGCTACTTCACCTCCCCGGGGTCTTCCAAGTCATCATTTGTAAGCACGCTTGTGATGCTGACTACAGAGCGCTTCTAGGAAGATTACATGATCACATGTATATAAAGCAGTCAGCACGGAGCCTGGCACAAAGATGGCACTCCATAAATACTCATAGAGAGAAGGATGTCCAACCCTGACCTTCACAGGAGATGGTCCTGGCTCTAGAACGCTCACCTACTACAGGTGGATGGACCATGGCTCGGGCTTCTCCAGTGGACCTTTGATGGAGCCCCAGTTGAGGGGGGTGTCTCCTGTCCTCCCTGCCATAGCCCTTCCAATCACTCATTTGCTTAGAGGCCATCTGGGCAGGTGCATAGAGAGCCCAGCAAAGGCAGAGGTAGATGGGGACAGAGGGTGAGGTGTGGATGAGAAGTAGAGGAAGAGGAGGGCAGGGAGAGGCAATGAATTTGGGGGTGGGGAGAGAGGAGCTGGCTGGAGAAGAGACATCCCAGCCAGTCCAGTCTTCCTGCAGCCTGGTTCCCATGACCTGGATCCATGCAGCACCTTCTCATCCCACGGGCCTCCTCAGTCTCTTTGCGTGGAAGGGGCTGCTTTTTTCTTTTTAAATTATTTTTGGCTACACTGGGTCTGCGTTCCTGTGAGGGCTTTCTCTAGTTGCAGCAAGTGGGGGCTACTCTTTGTCGCAGTGTGAGGGTTTCTCATTGTGGTGGCTTGCTCTGGAGCGCAGGCCCGGTAGTTTCGGCGCCCGGGCTCAGTTGCTCCGTGGCGTGTGGGATTGTCTTGGACCAGGGGTTGAGCCCTTGTCCTCTGCACTGGCAGGCAGATTCTTAGCCTTTGGGCCTCCAGGGAAGTCCAGGGCTGCTGGTTTCTGCAGCGGCCAGCTTTCATTTGGTCAGGGACAGCTCGGGCCTGCGGGAATCATGAATGCCCTCTTCACTGCCATTCCCCAGATTCGGGATAGCAGTCTCATTAGAGATTGAGAAGAGAGATGAAGATTCATCTGGTTTCTCCTCAAAAGTGGCGACACCGAAGCCTGGGCAGGATGTAAGAATGAATGTCTCCTGCCCTAGCGTGTACCAGGCACTGTAGGTACATCATCTCATGATCTGTGAGATCGTCTATGATCTATGGGTTCTGAGAAATTAGGTGACCTGCCCAAGACCGCACAGCCAGTTAGTAGCAACAGGTGGGATTTGAACACAGATCCACTGCACTCAGTGGGAAACACTTTAAGCTCGAGCTTAAAACTAGGGTATTGTATTTGAAAACATTGCTCTGAGAAGGGGCTCAGAGGTTTCATTATCCTGCCAAAAGTGTCCCCATCACCCCCTTCTTCCCGCTCCTGCCCCGAATGCTGAGACTGCTATGGGGAAACAGCCGTGGCCTGTCCTGGTGAGCCAAGCAAACGACTGGCAGCAAATGGAGTAGGGTGGCACGCACAGCCAGGACCCAGGCTGGAGAACGCCGACCTAGAATCTGGTAAATGCAGGCTGGAGTCCCAACAAGGAATGTAAGGTCCTGAGGCAGCGTCACCTGTATTTCGCCTCCAGCTCCATGCCTGGCAGATAGCAGGTTTTCAATAATTGTGCATCAAGCCAAGCTGAGTCTTTTAAAAACCTGTTTATTTATTTTTGGCTGCCCTGGGTCTTTGTTGCTGTGCACAAGCTTTCACTAATTACAGAGAGCTGAGGCTACTCTTTGTTGGGGTGCATGGCCTTCTCACTGCAGTGGCCTCTCTTGTTGCAGAGCATGGGCTCCAGGGCATGTTGCGGTGCGTGGACTCTAGAGCTCGGGCTCAGTAATTGTGGTGCACAGGCTTGTAGTCTGGGGGCATGAACCCAGGTCCCCTGCATTGGCCGGTGGATTCTTAACCACTGTACTACCAAGGAAGTCCCAAGCTGAGTCCCGATCTACCGGTTTGGAAGTCTAGAAGGCTGGACTATGGATTTCCCCTTTTGTATACGTGCGTGTGCTTGTTAGTTGCTTAGTCGTGTCTGACTCTTTGTGACCCCATGGACTGTAGCCCACTAGGCTTCTCTGTCCATGGGATTCTCCAGGCAAGAATACTGGAGTGGATTTCCATGCCCTCCTCCAGGGGATCTTCCTGACCCAGGGGTTGAACCTGGGTTTCCTGCATTGCAGGTGGACTCTTTACCATCTGAGACACCGGGGATGCCCTTTTCGGGGCCAAGCGCACACAGAGGAATAGTAATGCTAGTGACAAATATATGTGCAGTCTCTGACAGGTTACAGAGACCTCGTTCCTTGTAATCTCAGGATCTTGACAGAAGGTGAAGGCAAATATTCGTGTTATTTTCAATTTGTGGGTGAAGCAACTGAGCACCAGAGAATGACTAGCTGCAGGTTTGCAAAGTGTGCATTTGCAGTCAGCCTCTCAGGTTCCAAAATCTGTGGAGTGAGCGACAGAGCGACGGTTGTCTTGTCTGGAGCAGGGAGGCCCCTGGAGGCTGGTGAGATTAGAGTGCAGTGTTGGGTGTGTGGGGGGGCGGCGGTTGTGACCCAGGAGGCCCTGGGACACTGGTTCAGCTTCTCGGGGAAGAGAGTGTGCCCTCCGAATGACTTCTGTAGGTGTGTTTGTGACATGTTCAGCAGGTGCAAGAAGGATGGGCCAGTGCCAAAGGCCAAGCCCAGAGATGTTTCAGATTTTTCCCTTTATGCCCCTGCAACCAAGCCCTGCTCTCCAGCACATATAAGAGACCCAGACCGGTGTTGCTGCAGTCAGTGACCTGGCCCCTCTCGCTTCTCCCTGACAACTCTGAGCTTGCTCCTCTCTCTCCAGTCATGATCGCCAGACAGCAGTGTGTCCGAGGCGGGCCCCGTGGCTTTAGCTGCGGTTCGGCCATTGTAGGTGGGGTCAGGAAGGCTGCTTTCAGCTCAGCCTCCATTTCCGGGGGTGCAGGCCGCTGCTCCTCTGGGGGCTTCGGCAGCAGAAGCCTCTACAACCTCGGGGGGAACAAGAGCATCTCCATCAGCATGGCCGGGGGCCGGCAGGGTGCCGGCTTCGGGGCTGCAGGTGGCTTTGGGGCTGCTGGAGGTTTTGGCGCTGCTGGAGGTTTTGGCTCTGGTTTTGGCGCCGGCGGCTTTGGCGGTGGATTCGGGGGCTCCTTCGGTGGACGAGGCGGTGCTGGCTTCCCAGTCTGCCCTGCTGGAGGGATTCAGGAGGTCACCATCAACCAGAGCCTGCTGACCCCACTCCACGTGGAGATCGACCCTGAGATCCAGAAGGTCCGGACTGAGGAGCGCGAGCAGATCAAGCTCCTTAACAACAAGTTTGCCTCCTTCATCGACAAGGTGAGCGGCCCCTTGGTCAGATAAGGCGGTAGAAGCCAGGGTTTCTGAGTCCCAGCATCTCATCCCTAAGCCTGATGCAGACTTGGGAAACCTGTGGATTTCTCTGGGCCTCTGTTTCCTACCCAGTTAAGAAGAACCATTACTCTTTCTCTTTTGTCCTGTGGCTGGTGGGAAAATAGGATGCTCAAAGCAGTTCAATGTTTGAATTTCCCCGAGGTTGCTATATGCCTCTGGGCAAATCATTCAAGTTTTCTGGGCCCAGTCACCCCAGCTATAAAGTGGGTTCATCGTTTCTCTGCTTTTTCTCTAGATTTTGGTTTCAGAAATAACATGGTTAATAATATAGTTAATTCATTCTAGTTATATGATTGCTTAACTACTGGCACCTCCGATTTTGGAGCAGAAGAAAACCAGGCTGCTTTCTCAAATGAGAAAGGGACTGACTCCAGTGGCAAATTCCAGGTCCCATGAGGACCTCAGAAGGTCATTGTGTTCATCCTCCTGACTCTGGGCAAAATTGCTCATTTTGGGGTCTTTTTGAAGAGGAGTGGGCTGAATTGCTCCTTTTTTTTTTTTTTTTTGTGGTCTACTTTCCTTCTCCATGCAAGGTCTAGTAGAGGTTCAAGACTTTGATGCTGTATGCTATGTTTATGTGTGATGCATGATAGCAAACAGACTATTTCCAGAGAGTCATTAATTCAAAGATGAATGACTGAATGGATGGCTGTAGCACATTTGGCCCAGGGTGCCCTGGTTCCCTGTGCAATGAAGTCTTAGTTCTCTTAGATGAATGGGGGCAAGAATGAACGATCTTGGAGTAGATTGAATGGGAATATTTGTTCTTGCTAGCTTGACGAAATCCCTCATAGCTTAAAAGGGTTTCATTGTGACTCTATGACCTACAGAGGTGAAAGTAAGACTGACGGTTGGGCGCTTACTTATCTCCCATCATCGGTTTAAGTTCAAATCATGATCAGTCACATTTATCTGCTTTCTTTTCTATTCTGAGGCACATAATGTGGAAATGTCATGCTACACCTTGGTTTATCTGGCTAGATCTCTTCCTAGAGGGAAAGTTCAGGGAAGTTCCCTTGCAGGACTGAGTCTATGAGACTCAGAATATGTCTAGGGCTTGATCTTAAACATTTTATATTCCATTGTGCACAGGTTCACAGGGACACATGAGGTCCATTTATAAGAAAGCTTGTTTAAAAACATCTTCAGTGAGTTTATCATTCCTTTGCCTTGGGTGAGGTCACATCGAATGCAGTAGCCCCTAGGCTCTGGTTGTATTTCCTGAATTAGTTTTATTATTTCATCTAAGTTCAATGTTCTTCCCAGCAACTCTTCCTAGGGCTTCTGGACCCCTGTGGTCCAGTTGTTCTTGCTGCACAGTCAGGCCCCGATGCGTGGGCTCTGCTCTGTTCTTCCCAACACATGTGGGCCGCTTGCTTCCGTGGAGGGGGGTTGCCATATCGACTCCAGCAGATGGTGCCTGCAGTTGTAAGGTGGTGGCCTTACTCCAATGGCTCTCGGGCTGCCAGGTTGGCTTGGGTTGACTGGGTTGGTGTGGTCCAGCCCTCCTGCCAGAGTTTCAGCCTCTCATCTGTCGGTTGGTGCCTTTATTAAATACAGGTGCGGTTCTTAGAGCAGCAGAACAAGGTGCTAGAGACCAAGTGGAAACTCCTCCAGCAGCAGACGACTACCACATCTGTCAAAAACCTTGAGCCCTTCTTTGAGGCCTACCTCAATGCCCTGAGGAAGCAGGTGGATACCTTAGCCAACGACAAAGGACGCCTGCAGTCTGAGCTGAAGATCATGCAGGACAGCGTGGAGGACTATAAGACCAAGTATGTAGGGAGTGAATGCCGTCCAACAAATCTGTCTGACTGTGTCCCGGCCCGGGGATCCTCTTCAGTCATTTAGAATCCCAGGCTCAGAAGAGACCCTGAAGAGCCAGGGATAACCTCTGGTCTGTTCTGCATCTACATGGTCACTTTTTAAAATAGGATGTTGTCAGCTCTAAGTTGCCCCAAACAGAAAATGAGTGATAGATCCAGGGAGCTGGGGTTGGCATATACCAAACAGATGAAAAGTAACACAGCAGGGTGAGAAGAATACAGACTGTAAAGAGAGATGGACCTGCTTGGCATACTGATTCCTCCACTTACGAAGCTGTGTGATCTTGGCTGGCTTGCTTAACCTCTCTGAATCTTAATTTTCTTCATCTTTATTATTATTATTTATTGGCAGCACTGTGCAAACTGTGGGATCTTAGTTCCCTGACCTAGGATCAAACTCATGCCCCTCTGCAGAGGGAGTGCAGAGTCTTAACCAGTGGGCCACCAAGGAAGTCCTTCTTCATCTTTAAAATGGGAATAATAGCTCCACCTTATAGGTTGAGAGAATTAAATGACATTAAATGAGATAGAGAAAGCAGGTAGCATAGTACTGGGCATATAATGATCATTGAATGCACAGTAGCTCTTAGTATGTTCATTATGGGATGAAACTGAGAAAAATACCAGCTCCCTCTCTCAATTCACTCTCATACCAAAGAAAAAGAACTGGAGCATCATCAACTCTCCTAAGAATTTAGTCCACCTAATGGCCAAAGGACAGCTCTTCTACTGAAATAAAATCAGCCAGATCATGCTTGTTCTCCTCCTCACATCTTATCTCTTGCAAACAGTCTTTTTGAAAATTTGGTTTTCACTCCTCTGAATAAACTAGGATCTAGACTGGTATCTCAAACAAGGTTATTACTCAGCAAATGTAAATGAAATTAATATCTGCATGAACATGGGAAAATGTAGCCAATTAGATGGATTTTTTCCAATAGATGTTTGAAAACCAGAAGGAAAGAGTGAGAAACACTAGCTTGCTGTGGAGTTATTGTCTTTCTTTCTCATCTTCCCTCTCCCAGGTATGAAGATGAAATCAACAAACGCACAGCTGCTGAAAATGACTTTGTGGTCCTCAAGAAGGTGAGGGTTGAAGGAGGGTAGGGATGTGCTCCCAATTCCCTCAGGAGTGGTCTTTGGCTTGAATCATGGTTTGGTTCATCCTGACCTTCTCCCCCGCCCCCCTCACTGTTCCTTGGTACTATCCAGATCTCACTGAACTAGAAATTAAAGCTGTGAAAAAAGCCATATGGATAATTAACTTCCATGTCTGCAGGTGGCTTTAGGGGCAGAACGGGCCATATAAGAGGCCCTCACCACCTCACCTGGTGCTACCTCTGTGTGTCACATAATGCCCCCTGCCCCTCATTGGAATGCTTACACCTTGTCTCTTATCCTCCCTTCTCCTCTGCAGGACGTGGATGCTGCCTACATGAGCAAGGTGGAGCTGGAGGCCAAGGTGGATGCCCTGAACGATGAGATCAACTTCCTGAGGATCCTCTATGCTGCGGTGAGAACTCCATCTTCAACCCCCTCCATTCAGGGAAGGCCTCCACCTGGGAGGCTGCTGGTTGGAACTGACAGTCCTTTGAAAGGACTCCAACTCCCTTACTTCAGGGCCATGGGCTCTCAGCAAGGTCATGGATAGAAAGGATTGAAGTGAGAGATTCAACTGAAACCAGGAGATTTCCTAAACCAGAGGTCGTCTTAGAGGATTAGACCTGAAGTTTGCACGGGATAGAAGTGATTGCCGTCTAGCATTTCTCCACTGAGAAAGATCATTATCTTCCCTTCCATGCCAACATACTTGAGCCTCCTGACCTGGAGTGACTTGTGGTCCTCAGGGAGCAGGGAAGACTACAGGCATTGCTCTTCTGTCCTGAGATGTCACCAGCCACTTGATTTCTACATAGAAATTTACCCCTCCTCCTCTTCTGTACACTTTGGGAATGCCAAGTCGGCTCCCATCTGAGCCTGTGGCATGGCCATTTCCATGATGATGGTGGGTCTCTGGTGTCAGAGATTAGGGAAGACCCTCCAGTAGGCCTGATATGAGACATTTTCCCTGCAGGAGCTGTCCCAGATGCAGACCCAGGTCAGCGACACATCCGTGGTCCTCTCCATGGACAACAACCGCAACCTGGATCTGGACAGCATCATTGCTGAGGTCCGGGCCCAGTATGAGGAGATTGCCCAGAGGAGCAAGGCTGAGGCTGAGGCCCTGTATCAGACCAAGGTGAGTGCTGGGGGTCTCTCTGGAGTTGATGGCTTCTGGGGCTCTGCTTTTGATGTCTGTGAGCAAGCCATCATCAGCTCGAGCCCAGGAGAAGTCAGAAGTAAACTGATTCTTCTGGGCATCACTGATCCTGGTCTGCCTGGAGATTATGTGACATTTTGTGTTACCCCTGCCACCTGTGGCTATTCTTGCTGAGTTCATTGGAGGATAGACCCCACCCAAACAGCCCTGACCCTTGCTTCACTGGGTCTCAGGTCCAGCAGCTTCAGACCTCAGTGGATCAACATGGAGACAGCCTGAGGAACACCAAGAATGAGATTTCAGAGCTTAACAGGTTGATCCAGAGGCTGCGGGCTGAGATCGAGAACGTCAAGAAGCAGGTAGGTGTCACCTCTACCCGAGAGCCTCACTACAGGGCCAGGGGCCCAAGACATGTCTCCAGAGTAGACAAGCAGACAAGGCATCAGGCTAGAAGACCTTGAGCTGGTCTGCAGGGGATTTGTAGCTCTTTGCATAAGGAAATGGCAACCCACTCCAGTATTCTTGCCTGGGAAATCCCATGGACAGAGGAGCTGGCAGGCTACAGTCCATGGGGTGGCAAAGAGTCGGACACGACTTAGTTACTGAAAACGAACAAGTCATACCCATATCTTTTCAGCAGTAACCTAGTTAACATGATATGACACCTCAGTAAATAAGGTTTCTTGGCTCTTTTTCATTGTTTGTTTTATTTTTGTTGAATCGGTCAGGTGGGGGCACTGGGGGACTCTAGCAGGAGTGAATAAAATGCATGAGTCAGGGAAGGTGGGCAGGACAGACAGAATCCTAACATCCGAAGCCAAGTAAAGTGGCTACAGGAGAGGGGACGGATTTCGAGGTCTTGACAACAGGCCCTAATGACTGACTGCCTGTCCCTTGCCGTTGTCTTCAGTGCCAGACTCTGCAGGGATCCGTGGCCGACGCAGAGCAGCGTGGGGAGGTGGCTCTAAAGGATGCCTACAGCAAGCGCACAGAGCTAGAGGCCGCCCTGCAGAAGGCCAAGGAGGAGCTGGCCCGGGTGCTGCGAGAGTACCAGGAGCTCATGAGCGTCAAGCTGGCCCTGGACATTGAGATCGCCACCTACCGCAAGCTGCTGGAGGGCGAGGAGTGCCGGTGAGTGGGGAAGGCAGGATGGGAACAGGGGAAATGGAGAAGGTCCAGAGCCATGGCCAGTCCAGGGTGCCTCTGCTGCACCGCTCCAGTGCTGGCGTGTTATAAACCGGGATGTTGTTACGTGACAGGTTCACATTCAGGCCTCAATTCAGCTGCTTAACAAGGGGGAGGGTGCCTGCCACCAGCTTGTTGAATGAAGCATGGCTCCAGGCTTGCTGAGGTTCACTGCTCTTTCTATCCCCCACAGAATGTCTGGAGAGTGCCAGAGTGCTGTGAGCATCTGTAAGTACTGTCTGCTCCCTGCTGTGGCTGTTTGTTTGCCGTGGTTTGGGGTGAGATTCCCGGTAACAGTGCTGATGGAGTAACCTTGTCTTTGCCTTTTTCCCACAGCTGTGGTTGGCGGCGCTGCCAGCGCAGGAGGCCTTGGCGGAGGGTTAGGAGGCAGCTCTGGATTTGGCCTGGGCTCTGTCTCCTGTGCAGGCGGCCTCGGTGGAGGGTTAGGAGGCAGCTCCGGGTTTGGCCTGGGTTCTGGCTCTGGAAGTGGCTTTGGATTCGGTGGTGGCATCAGTGGCAGTTCCAGCGGCAAGATCATCTCCACCACCACCCTGTCCAAGAAATCCTTCCGATAAAGGAGACAGGGGCCCTGCAGCCCTCTGCGGCCAGCCTGCCCAGACCTGGTGTCTCTGCTTCCTTCACCCCCACCTCCACCCTCCTTTCCTGGGGCTCATCTTACCAGTGTCACCTCAGTGCCAGCACATGGACTCTGCTCTCTTAGAGTCTGGTAGCTTCTTCCTGATTTGGGCTTGTGATCCAGCTGGAATGGGAGAGGTGTCAGCTGACTCTTTACCTCCCATGGACAGAGGAGAATCCAGCCAGGTACCTCATCTCCAGGATTATCAGGGTCATGTGTCCCCTCCTACCAGATCCTGCATCTCCCTCTGCATCAGGACCAGACTCCTCCATCGCTGGGCAGCAACCGACCCTGCAAGGTCGGGACGAGAACCCCCGCGTACCCTGTCCACTCTTCTCCTTCCCTTTATCCATCTTCGGGTGAATCTTCAATAAAAAACCTTTGTCATTCATCTCTGAGCAGTTGTGTTGTTCCTGGGGAGAAGTCCCCAGAATTCTGGTGAAAGGGAAAGAGGCTGGAGCGCAAGGGATCTGTCTGTCCCTATTAAGGTCATCTACCCAGATTATTAGGAGAGAAGTGTGGTGTGTGAAGCCTGAAGGCTGCCTACAGAATACGAGCACAGTCTCAAAACAGCCAACAGTTGTACAGAGACCGCTCACTGCAGGCAAGCAGGGCAGTACCATTTCAGCGCTGAGACCCAGGCATCTGGAGGGAAGGGTGCAAGTGTGGAGGCGTGGGGCGTAGGGAAGGTATGGGGTCAGGCAGTCAGGGGTCTCCACTGAGTACAGAACGAGAGGTTATGGTGCTTATGGAGAGTTTATGCTTAGTGTCTAGCAAGGCCTCCTTGTCTTCATGGAACTCCAGGCACCGGTTCTGCCTCCAGGTCAGCAAGGCTTTCAGGAACTTGTTGGCGCAATCAACAAGGTCATGGTTGTTGGATGGAGCAGTGAAAACATGTTGCTCTAATAGAGCTCTCAGGCCGAGCTCACTTGCCCCTGTCCTCAGGTGACTCTGTCAGGGTTATCTGAATGGCTGTCCCTGTGTGGTGGGAGAGTGGAGGCAGTAGAGGATGCCTGACTGGGGCCAGCCCTGGAGGTTCCGGTTGGACAATTGGAGGTGGGGGTCTGGGCATACAGCCTTTGTGGACCCTCTGTTTCTGGACCGACTCCACGGTATCTGGAGCATCACCATCTTCCCTTCTTCAGCAAAGTTCCCGTCTGCGGCCTGACCTGTATCCCTCTTGCTGTGTTTGCGGATTGCACTCCCCTCCCCCACTCCGCTGTCAGTTGGTGCCTCCCACCCTCCATTGCCGGGGAGTGTCTGCAGACTCCAATCGTTTCACATAGTACCTCCCAGGGGCCCTTACTGTGTGCAGACGGAGGGCACGCGGTTTGCCCAGGCCGGTCTTTGCTCACAGGCAGGCTTAGGGCAGCAGGGCAGAGCAGTGAAGGGTGCACCTCAGGGGCTTGTGCTCCCTGGCGGGGGCCTCGTACCAGAAGCAGCCACTCCCTGGGCTGGCTGGCTGCTCCTTCACAAGTTAATCTCCGCATTGTCCCGGGGCTCACCCTGTGGGCAGAGCAGGAAGTGTTGGACTTCTTCCTCTCACTGCACCCCTCCCCTGGGAGGCTGCTGAATACGCCTTTTCCCCTGAGCTTCTGGGGTGGAAGAAGGAGTCAAGGATTAAAAGCAGGGGAGGGGCTTCTCAAGTTCACCCCCAGGAAGCTGCAGATCACAGTGAGCCACACCAGAAGCTGAAAGCCAGAAGCCTGGCAGATTAATGCCTTTCTTGTGCTCAGAGTGGGCGGGAGTGTCACTGCGGGGCCTCTCCTCGGGGCCTCCTCAGTTGAATTTAATGACTTGCAAATTTAGATCGTAGAGGAGACATGTACGTGTGTATCTTAGCATAGACAGGTTTGTATTTGTAGGCAAGCAGCTACGCAGGTGTGTTTTTAAAATTTATTTAAGAAGATTCCTGTTTAACATAAAAGAGCCGCTTAGGGAGGAGGCTGAGGGAGCTGTGACCCCCCTTGTGGCCCCCTCAGGATTCGGTGCTAGGGCAAAGGGAAGGGTGGGCTGAGAGAAAAAGGTGCCACTTTAGCACCTGCTCCATCTTTTGCTGTGTTGAAGATCGGGACCCAGCAGTAGACTCTTTCTCCCGTGTTGGTGAGGTGGTGGAAGGGCACAGGTAGGTGAACTGACTGAGGGCAGGACCCTGACCTTTTCTGAGAGGCAACCCTTTCTTCTAGGAAGCCTCCTGGGAGCCGTTCCACCCTCTTGGCTTACCCTGCTCGGCCTCCCTTAGGCCTCCTGGGGCCTGCTTCTGATCACACTCCCTTCCCTGCAAGCTGTTCCGAGGCCTGCAGCCTTTCTCTCATCAGACTGGGAGCTTTCTGTCCGAAAATCCACAGTCTGAGGACTTCAGCTGGATAGGCATCGCTGCGGGGCTCTCTCCCTTGGGGAGGACATAGCTTCATGTGACTGTGGGCTCATGAGGATGGGGGTTGTCGGGGAGGCAGACACGCTAAGCCGAGACCTCCCATACTTTCAGGAGAGCGGTAAGAGCAATGGTGTATGTGTTAGCCGCTCAGTCGTGTCCGACTCTTTGCGACCCTGCAGACTGTAGCCATCAGACTCCTCTGTCCATGGGATTCTCCAGGCAGGAATACTGGAGTGGGTTGCCATTCCCTTCTCCAGGGGATCTGCCCGACCCAGGGTTCGAACCTGGGTCTCCTGGATTGCAGGCAGATTCTTTACCATTTGAGCTACAGGGAAGCAAGAGCAGTGGTAAAGGTAAACAATGAGGCTCTGAAAGCATAGGGGAGAAGCATTCAGTTTTTAAAAAGAGATATTTTATTATTTGGCTGTTCCAGGTCTTAATTTTGGCACGACAACTCTTAGCTGTGGCATGTGGACTCCCAGTTGCAGCATGTGGGATCTAGTTCCCCAACTAGGGATTGAACCCAGGCCCTTTGCATTGGTAGTGCAGAGTCTCAACCACTGGATCCCGAGGGAAGTCCCAGAAGCATTCACTTTTGCCAAGAGCATCAAGGGAGGCTTCCTGGAGGAGGTGATCCCTGAGATAAATCTTGAAGCCTGAGAAGGAGTCAATCAGGTGAAAGGGTTGTGGACCTGGAGTTGGGGCAAGGGGCTCAGGGAGGTAGGGTGCTCTAGGCAGTAAGAATACAGGAGTAGAGGCAGGGAATTGAGGCACCACACAGCGTGTATAAGAACCCACAGTAGCTTGGCATCACGCCGGATTAGGAACAGGGAGCGGCGGGAGGGAGGCTGGAGAGCAAGGCCCAGGCCAGGCGTGGAGGGTGGCTTGGCCCATCATCTGATTTGTGTGGGGCTTTGGCTTTGTGTTCCAAGACTAGGCAAGCTCAGAATGAGGCTTGTCTGAGACAGCAGGTCTGAAAGAGACAGAGGGAACTCTGGGGAACCTGCCTTCAGGGAGTGGCCTTTAGGCCCAGGACATGCTTTGGACTCCTGTCTGGGAACAGCCACTTCTGCATCTCACTGCCTTTCCACGTGGCTGTCAGGCTAAGCCTTGTGATTCTCCACCCCCTTTCCCAGGCTTGTTCACCTGGAGGAAATGTTCTTTGCTGTCATTCCCCCGTCTTCTATCTGCGCCATAGTGATAGTCATTTCTTCAATATTTGTTAAGCATCTGCTTTATGCCAGAGACTGTGAATCGCTGTTCCTAAATCTCCTTAGATAACTTACATAGTATCTCGTGGTCACCTTATTTCTTATCACGATCACAGCCCCTGCTTTAGGTCCAGCTGGGCTCCTGAAATTCTGCAGTGAAGAGAGCAAGAGCTGTGCTTTTAAAAAATCATCGTACTGAAAAATCAATTTAAATTTCCCCTTGACTTTCTCTAACCCAGGTTAAATGATTGTTTAATGTTTTTCCCTCCTCCTCTCTTTTCCTTTTGTTTCAATCAATTTATTTACTAACTTCCCATTTTAGTTTTGAATTTCCCAGCAAGGACAAGATGTGATTTCTGCTATTTACAACTTCTGGTTTGAGGGGACACACCAGACTAGCAAGATTCAGCACAAGTATGGTGAAGAGCTCCTATCACACAGAGGAGTCTTTCATAAATAAAAGGCTCTTCAGGGTGAACCTCGTGTTCAGTTTTTTTTTTTTTAAAAATTCATTTTTATTGGCGTATATTTGCTTTGCATCCAGTTTTACTGCCCTGATTGTCTCTGGAATGCTCTGTCGCTGCTGGCCCTTCAGTTTCCTCTTCCAGCAAGAGGTAGAAGTGAGCTGCTTAAAAGCAGAAGGCGGGTTTCTGTTTTGAAAGGTAAGGAAAGTGGAGTAGGTCTCATTAGTTCCCCCTTGACTCCTAGAATCTATCTGCAGAGCAGCCAGACTCATTTGGTTAAAAGTCACCTTGTAGCTGACCTTTGCTGAAACCCTTCAACGGCTTTGCCTCTCAGAGTAAAAGCAAGTCTTAGTGTGTCAAAGTCACCTGTGTGATTGGATTCCATCCCCCCCCACCCCAGCCCCAGACCTCATCTCTGATGCCCGTCCTCCTCCCTCACTCTGCTTCAGCTCTGCTGGTCCCCCGCTGCGCCACAACACGCTCCTCCCCTGCCTGCCTCAGAGCCTTTGCACATGTGCTTTCCTCTGCCCAGCGCACCCTTTACTCAGGTGTCTGCATGTCCTTGCCACCTCACTGCGCTCAGCTGTCTGCTCAGACCACTGTCAATGAAACAGCACCCTTCTCATGTCTGCTGCTGTTGCTAAGTCGCTTCAGTCATGTCCGGCTCTGTGCGACCCCATAGATGGCAGCCCACCAGGCTTCCCATCCCTGGGATTCTCCAGGCAAGAACACTGGAGTGGGTTGCCATTTCCTTCTCCAATGCATGAAAGTGGAAAGTGAAAGTGAAGCTGCTCAGTCATGTCCGACTCTTAGTGACCCCATGGACTGCAGCCTACCAGGCTCCTCTGCCCATGGGATTTTCCAGGCAAGAGTATGGAGCGGGGTGCCATTGCCTTCTCCGCCTCTCACGCCTACCCACTCTTTTTCTCTGCTGCCTCTATTTTATAGCAGCCTGGTATAATGTGTACTTCTTTTAGTAAGTACTTCTTTTAGTTGTACTTCTTCCAACATTAGAAAATACTGTTGAATTTCCAGAAACTGTCCTTAGCTGTGCTGGGTCTTAGTTGTGGCCTGTGAGATCTTTGTTGAATCACGTGGGGTTTTTCTCTAATTGTGGCATGCAGTCTCAGGCTGCATGCACGGGCTTATTTTCTCGGTGGCATGTGGGATTTTAGTTCCCCGACCAGGGATTGAACCCGTGTCCCCTGCACAGCGAGGTGGACTTTTAACCCCTGGGCCACCAGAGAGGTCTCTGTATTTACTTCTTTACTGTCTGTTTGTTGCTGGCATGTGAGCTCTAGCAGAGCAGGAACTTCACTGCATTTACGGTGCCTGAAAACAGTGACTGGAAAATCGCAAGTGTTCAGTAAAGATTCGTAGCCCCAGGGCAGGCTGATTGGGGCTGATGCTCTACATCTGAGAAAGAAGAACATGAAGTCGAAAACATGGAGAAAATGAAGTGCTTGGGTCATCACAGGAGCAGTCAATTCGCTGAATCGACCCATGATTCGTCCAGAGCAACAGAAGAGACTGCATTATTGTATTAGGACAGAAGTACACCCCAAAGTGACATAAAATAACAAAGTAACAGCCAGGGTCCCCCGAGGACTAACAATGTCTAGGCCGCATTCTTTGTGCTTGCCATACGTTGTTTAATTGAATTCTTAAAACAGCTATGGAAGATTAATCTGTTATTTCCATTTGACAGATGAGGAAACTTAGGTTCTAGAAGGTTTACTGTGTGGTCTTGCCTGAGATCCCACAGTAAGTGAGTAAGAGGCAGAGCCAGGCTTCAAACCCAGGATGGCCTGACTTACGTGGTAAAGCCCACGTCTAACCCCGCCACCGGCTCAGGATTGATAGGAGCTGACTGCTAAAGAAGGGCAGAAACTCTTCACCTGCGCTGGAAGAAGCAGTGCCCACATCACAGACAGTAAGTGTCCCCCTAAGAGTCTCAGTGCACATTATACCATCTCTGATTTTTAAAAGTTGAAGTATAGTTAGTTTACAATGTTGTGTTACTTTCAAGTGTACAGAAAACTGATTCAGATTCTTTTCCATTATAGGTTGTTACCTTCCTCTGATTATTTTATCTTATTTAGATGCCATGATTTTAAGAGCAAAATGGAGTGAAGAGAAACCATGTGTCCTGAAGATCAGGAGAAGAAATTGGGGATATTTAACTGACAGGACAGTTTCTGGGAATTCAACAGTATTTCCTAATGTTGGAAGAAAATACAGAAACCAAGGAAGCTAGTCTGTGTTACTCTGAAAGGCCAGATGAGAGCAAATCCATTCCACCTCAGGCCACACTGAAGGCCTGCTAGGACCAGATGCTGATGGACACAGAGGCAAGGAAGACTGGCTGTAACAGCAGTGTGGAGGGTCACGGTCCAGCAGGGCGTTTCAGCTGGGGACCGTGAGCCTGTCTAAAGGACAGAGCTGTCCAACAGAGGAAGAGTCTGGGTGGCAGGAGTTTGAGACCAGAGGCTGACAGACCTCAGTTAGGATGGCTGCTGGTTACCGTCAGGGTTCTGAGCATCCACATGTACACAAACATTTGTAGACTGAATAAACAGTATGTGCTAATTTGCTTCAGTTGTGTGTGACTCTTTGTGACCCCACAGATTGTAGCCTCCCAGGCTCCTCTGTCCATGGGATTCTCCAGGCAAGAATACCGGAGTGGGTTGCCATTTCCTCCTCCAGGGGATCTTCCCGACCCAAGCATTGAACCTGAATCTCTTATGTCTCCTGCATTGTCAGGAGGGTTCATTACCACCAGTGCCACCTGGGAATAAACAGTATATCTTCATATATATGTGCTATCATTTTCAAATGTATGTGATTATAAGATGCAGTTTTATTTAAAAGTATTGCTGAATTCATAATAAAAAAATACATTCTCAAAAGATACTGAAAATATAAGTTTTGAAGGTCAGGATCATTTCTGATATTAAAAGGGGTCTTCAGTTCCAGAGAGGGTTGGGTTCCAAATTCACTGATCCCATGAAGAGGAGTCCAGTTCCCACTGGATCAGAAGGCATTAAAGCTAGGTCTAAGAAGATCTTCCTTGGGTCAGGGTGGTGCCTGGCTGGCCTAGGCAAGCAAGCAGATCTGATGAATTGCCTTCCATGGGCATTCTGAATAGGATAGGCTGCTCGTGTGCTTGTGTACGTGTGTATTTGTGTGTGCGGAACTGTCCTGAGGTAGAGGCATGGATTGGCTAGCCTCTTGGCTACAGAGCCCTGTGAGGCTTTGATTTTATTCATTGCAACACAGTGACTCACTCTTTTCTCTAGGGAGAAGGTACTTAGGCTACTTACTTAAGCTTCATAATCCGGGTGCTGAAATGAGCGTAAGCCAACTCTGATTTCTCAAAATGTTTATTGGGTCCCTCAAGCCTGCAGGGCTGGGCCCAACCATCAAGAATTTCAACTCATGGATTGCTTCCTTCTCTTCTATCATTTGCATCCCTGGTGACTCTCCAATCAGAATCGACACCCTCGTCCTGCTAATGGACTCCCGGTCTCTATTTTGCTCCCCGTCCCCTAGTGGACAATGTCCTCTGCAATCCCGGGTGCTGAATAATAGATTAAATGCACTTTGCTGTAAAGCAGAAATTAACACAACCTTGTAAATCAACTATACTTCAATTAAAAAAAGAAAATAGATTAAACTTTTTTCCCCATTTCTTCCACCACCTGTTGGAGAGTTTCTAGATCTGATGACAATGGTGGTTGTGACTTTCCTTCTCAAAGATCCCTCTCCAAGGCAATTCCCTTGAAGGAGTGACAAATGTGACTTAGGATCAGTGGGCTCTATTTGCCCCAGTGTGGGGCAGAAAGGTACCTTGCTTCACTTCAGGCCCCACACCTGGTCATGCAGCAGCCTCATTCTCTTTGGCACAAAAGGCAGGCCCTCCATCCTGTCTCAACCACATCTGCTATGCCTTCTACAATCCCTTTCTGCTCTAGCCAGGCTTGTCTCATCTCTGTATTGATCAGCACTCATACTTGCATATATGAGCGTCCATTCTGCCTGGGACGTAAATAGAAAATAATTTATTAAAGCACATTGTTGCTCATGGCCTCTCTGGGGATTCTGCAGCCTGGAACCATGTCCAGCCACCCCTAGAGGCAGCTCTGGAGCAAGCTTTATGACTGTTGCTGCTGTACCTATGATGCTCAGGGGCAGTAACAGAACATTACCTCTGTCCGGCTGTGCATGTGTGGTCAGTCACTTCAGCTATGTCCGACTCTTTGTGACTCCATAGAATGTAGCCTGCCAGGCCCCTCTGTCCATGGGATTCTCCAGGTAAGGATACAGGATTGGGTGGCCATGCCCTCCTCCAGGGGATCTTCCCGACCCAGGGACTGAACCTGTGTCTCTTGCATCTCCTGCACTGCAGGCAGATTCTTCACCTCAGAGCCACTGGGGAGGCCCCCACCTCTGTCCATCAGGACTCAGATGTCTCCATCAGAACCTAGGCCTCACGAGGGTGTCTCTCATTGAAAGGTTCCAGGCCACAGGCCTGGCTTCTAGCTGCAAAGGAGTCTGGGAATGTGTTTCCTGGATTTTACCCTAAGAAGGTGGGGATTTCACTGTGGGAAATGACCAAAATGAAGGGAAGACATTCAAAGATGTTGTGTAGCCACAGAGGACAAAAGTCTACCCGGGTCACCAGGTCCTGAACCTAACCATGCTTGCTTTCATGCTGAGCCTTGGCTCATGACCAGTTGGGTTGGAATGTCTTTTTTTCTGTCTAGCAAATTCTTCCCTTTTTGAAAGTTTCAGCTCATGTCTCTTCCTGAAGCCTTACCATGCAATTCCCCTTTATCGTTGCGTTTCTGATTCTCCACGCTCTCACAGCACCTCTAACTTGGGACTTAGTTTTGCACAGTCTTATAATGTTTGGCTTTTCTGCACTGCGAGTTCTTTGGAAACCATTCTTTTTTACCGCATAGTGATCTGGAGAGTCCATGTCACGTCTCTTATCTGTTCATGGATTTCTCTTTGTTGGGCCAGAAGCTGAGGCCTGCTTCCTCTCATCTCATCATGGAGTTGATGTGGTTCTAGCTATCTGGCCCCATGCTGTTCTCACATTCCCTGGGGAATCTCAATTGTTAATTAGAAAATGGAATCATTACTTCACTGGGTCGATTCTTTTGACAGGTATGAAAGCTGAAATTCTCCATGCGATTTGTAAACAAAAATAGCTAAAAATAATAGTGGACACTGAGCACTTACCCTGTGCTAGGTACTTTCTGGACATGACAATGACTATGAGAGAGGTACTTCCAGCAACTTAATTTTACAGATGAGGAAACCAAGGCACAGAGAGCTTAATGAATTTCCTCACAGACACACAGAGACACAGCTGGGACTCAAAACAGAGAACAGACTTGTGATTGCCAAAGGGGAGGGGGCAGGGGAGAGATGGATTGGGAAGTCGGGGTTAGAGGATGTAAACAATTAAATGTAGAATGGATAAACAGCAAAGTCCTACTGCACATCACAGGGGACTATATTCAATATCTTGTGATAAATCGTAATGTAAAAACAGAATTTAAAAAAGAATATATATATATATATGTATAGGTGAATCACTTTGCTATACAGCAAAAATGAACACAACATTATAAGTCAACTATACTTAAAAAAAATGAAATCAAAGCTGGGTCTATTTGGCTCTAAAGTACGTACACTTAAACACTAAGAGAGAAAAAAATATGACCTCATTTTTGCTATAAGTTTCATAAAACTCATCCATCTATTATCCTATGAGAACCAGAAGGGTAGAGACCACTGACCATGTTTATCAGTTAATAATGCTGACACACAGAGAATTTAAATAGCCTTGGTTATGGTTAGTCATGGGGAGAGGCTACCAGCTCTGAGTTTGGTTCATTCTTTAAACTCTGTTTCCTCTGAGGGAGCAAAGCTGAGGAGGGCAAAGCTGAGGGTGTGTACAGCCACCCTCTGGGCCCTGAGCTAATTTCTCCTGCCAATAATCCTTGGGTAGCAGTAGTGGAAGATCAGGGGTGTAAGTCAGACCTGCTGCAGAGGGAATCCCAGTACTGGGTGGGAGGCAGATTATATGACTCAAAGGCCCAGTTGACTTCAGCATGATTCTGTGATGGATTCTTCAACTGATTCTTGATACTGTGATTCTATAGGCTTTTTTTTTTTTTTGCTGGAGAGGAGATGCCACTCATTTGCACATATATTTTCTTAAATCTGAACACCAAATTCAAGAGGTCTGGATTCTTTATGTTGAGATCATCTCTGTTAGCTTGGACTACCTTATGTAAAGAAAGAAAGTGAAAGTCACACAGTCGTGTCTGACTCTTTGTGATCCCATAGACTGTAGCCCTCCAGGCTCCTCTGTCCTTGGAATTTTCCAGGCAAGAGTACTGGAGTGGGTTGCCAGTTCCTTCTCCAGGACCTTATGTAATGGGATTTCAATTAACCTTTGACTAGTTTTATTTGGCTTTAATCCAGCAAACAGGCTCAATTCATTCATCAGTTGTTCCATTGAGTGACTGATCATTCACTCAACCAACCAACCTTTAGGAGCATCTGTTATTGGCACAGTGCTGTGCTAAGAACCAGAGGGTCCAGTATTTTGACAAGACTGTAAGTTCCTGAAATTTGTGGCTTCATTCCGCGGGAGGGATCCCAATGTTGCAGAGCCTGCAGGTAACGAAGCAGGGAGAGGACAGATGGGAGAATCAGGCCACTGAAGAGAGTATCACTTCCTCTGCACGCGGGCCTCCCCCAGCCCAGCCCAGTGAGCACTGAAGAATCCACTGTCCTTCTCTCCTTTCCCCCATTCTGAGGAGGCTCCTGCCCAGGCCACACAGGCCACACCTGTGGCAGGGCCATCTGTGCAGCAGACAGAAGGAAAAAGTCTTGCACTGGAGCGATCCATGGCTGACCTGGCAGGCTCCAAACCTGCGCAGAAAGTCTTTCCTCTTAAACAAGCCAAGCCCAGTCCCTAAGCCTCTGAAAAACTTTAGACTGGCAGATTCTCAGGTTTTCAGAGTCAGACACGAACAACAGTGCTGCCAGCCCTGCTGGGCCTGGACTCCTGAGGCTGGGGGTGGGGGTGGGGGGTGGGTGTCTTGACACTGAGGCCACAGACTCCCCAGGAGCACTTGCCCCCTTCACCAGAGAGCGGTTCCTGTGTCTGTCTCCAGAGGCTCATCCAGTGCCTGAGACAAGTTAGGCCATCTGTCAATAGGTGCCACATTTGTGGTATAATTGATGTTTGAATTTCCAGCCACCTGGGACTTGGACTGAAACCAGGGAGATGCCAAAAATGGGGGGAGCAAGAAAGGAAGCTTTAGAGATGTCCTGAAGATAGGGGATAGTGTATGGCTTTCCTGGGAAGTTTTCAAAATGAACTGGCTTATTGAATTTTGCTGATGGCTTATCAAAGCACATAGTGTTAATTCCCTCCTCTTTTTCAAGAAGATTCGTGAGTGCAAATGCGGCAGCCTCCTGAAGCACAGCTTAGGAGAGAGGGGGAGCCCAGGAGGCAGCCTTGTGATGGTTCTGGGCTTTGTTTCCAGGAAGGGAAGATGAGAGGTCATCAATTCATCCTCAAATCCAGCACAGAGCTGGGCACACAGTGGGTGCTCTGTGGCCATGAGCAGTCTGTGGAGTAGACTGTATCACCCCTCCCGTTGAGATACCTCCCTGAGCCCTCGGGTGGGCTTCACCGTCTCCACCACCCGGACAACCAGAACCTTTCCAACCCACCTTCCACTCCATCCTTTCCAGAGCTGAGCCCAGCTCTGGCAGGAGCCGGGACAGCTGGCCAGTAGACAGATTAGTGTGCCTTCTGGGTCCTGCCAGACAAAGCTAGGAGGTGGCCATGCCCAAGCATGGGGCCAAGTGAGGCACCTCCCCCTGCCAGGTAAGCCTGCCACCTTAGCACTTTCACCATTTCAGATTATTTTTAAGGTGTGTTTAGTAGCCTAGAACTAAGATTGCCTGGAAGGCAAACCCAACCCATGACTACTTGAGATTAATTATCTCTCCTTCATTTGAGCCCAGCAGCCTCCTAGATGTATATAAAGGGATTTACCTGCACAGGTCTTCAGTTTGCTTCTCTCTTCCTCTGGCTCTGAGCGGCCCTGCTTAACTCTTGCACTTTCCCTTCAGCGACTTTGCTCACCATGAACAGACAAGTCCGCAAGACATCTGGCGGCGGGAGCCAGGGCTTCTCAGGCCGCTCTGCCGTGGTCTCTGGCAGTAGCAGGATGAGCTGTGTGGCCCGCTCTGGGGGAGCCGGCGGAGGGGCCTATGGGTTCCGGAGTGGAGCAGGCGGCTTTGGCAGTCGCAGCCTCTACAACCTGGGTGGCAATAAGAGCATCTCCATTAGCGTGGCTGGCGGCTCTCGGGCTGGTGGCTTTGGAGGAGGGCGCAGCAGCTGTGTCAGTGGCTTTGGAAGTGGCTATGGAGGTGGTTATGGAGGTGGCTTTGGTGGTGGCAGAGGAATGGGAGGTGGTTTTGGAGCTGGTGGCTTTGGTGGGGCTGGTGGCTTTGGAGGAGCTGGTGGCTTTGGTGGGGCTGGTGGCTTTGGAGGAGCTGGTGGCTTTGGTGGACCTGGTGGTTTTGGTGGACCCGGTGGCTTTGGCCCTGGTGGCTTTGGTCCAGGTGGCTTCCCTGGGGGAATCCAGGAAGTGACTGTCAACCAGAGCCTCCTGCAGCCCCTCAATGTGGAGATTGACCCCCAGATTGGGCAAGTAAAGGCTCAGGAGCGGGAGCAGATCAAGACCCTCAACAACAAGTTTGCCTCTTTCATCGACAAGGTGAGGAAGCCCTGATGTGGCCCCCATTCCTACTTTGGGGACTTTGAGTTTGATATTTACATACAGTGTTTAGGATCAACCCGGAGTGGTCCAAGCTGGAGGGGAAGGGTTAGGCAGCATTCTCGGCTCTTATGAGGATGTTCAGGGCTGATGAACCTGCCCACGTGGTCATGTGACTGGGAAAGATGATGGTCCCCTCTTTGGATCCCCACATCCCCAAGTCCTGTTTGTTTGCCTCTTTGCTCAAGGCTCCCACCTGTTGTCTTATCCAGCCTGGGCAGGTAGTGCTGGCAGGGCAGGGTAGGGGTCATGACCTCTGACAGGAAAGGGTCTGACCTAGAACTGGGGGCTATTCAAACATGAACTGCCCTCTGGGGCTTTTCAGGAGGCCTCTTCTCTCTATGGCGATGTGCCAGGCAAAGGAGGCAGGCACCCTAGAGAAGGAATTTAAGAGGCTCAAGGGGGAACTGGAGTCCCAAGGGCTTCTGAGACCCTAGAAACTCACCCCAACCAACCCCACTGGGAAGAGGACGGTGCTCGGGGACCTCCAAAGCAGGGTAGCTCACGCTGGCTGGCTGTCTCCTGTCACAGTGATGACAGTGGCAGTCCAGCTGTGTCAGTTTCTAGCCATTCACATCCTTTGACGTGAATATCAGTGGGGCATCAATGGTCTTAGATGTAAACAATGCTGTTGAGGTTTAAGCACCTTCTTGCAGTATGCTCTGTGTTGTTGAAATTGGGCTAGAATCATGAAGTCCCCAGGAATACTGAAGGGTCAAGTCTCTCGCTTCCAGGCGGGGTTATTTCCAGTTTCCCTTCCCATTTCTCCTGCTTCTGTAAGGAAGCTGTCTTGCATCTTCAATGGCCTGACTGCTGTTATACCCTCTCCAGCCACAGTGGGAGCTTTCTAGGCCTTTGTGCAGGGAGATGGGGAGATGCAGACACCCAGTTCTGCCCAAGGCAAGGCCCCTCTGCTCCAAGCGCTGCCTGAGTTTGCTTCTCTCAAATGCACTCCAGGTACGGTTCCTGGAGCAACAGAACAAGGTCCTGGAGACCAAGTGGAGCCTGCTCCAGCAGCAGGGCACACATCCCATCACAGGCACCAACAACCTCGAGCCCCTTTTTGAGAACTACATCAACTCCCTGCGGAGCCACCTGGACAGCATTCTGGGGGAGAGAGGCCGCCTGGACTCAGAGCTGAGGAACATGCAGGACTTAGTGGAAGACTTCAAGAAGAAGTGAGTGACAGGCGCATGTGGGAAGATGCTGTGGGTGACCCTGTCTCAGAATCCCAGCTTTCATTGCTTTCCCCTTGCCCACTGAGAGGGCTGTCACTTAGCCCACTTTCCTGTATCTTCATAGAGGACAGTTTGGTTTATTGGGTTCCTCCTCACCTTCTTTCCTAAAGAATAGTCCTTTACTAAGAAAATTAGAAGGCTAGAGCTGAAGAAGCACTTTATCATGAGCCAGGCTGGGGAAGATTCTGGTTGTAGGATCTGAAGGATGCTGGGACAACTCACAGGGTGGTGACCAAGCATCCAGTCTACTGGGGATGGGAGGGGTTTGCCAGGACTTGGAACTTTCCGTGTTAAAACCAGACAGTCTGCCTGAATGAATGGGAATGGTTGGTCCTTCCAACTAACAGGGGGACAGTGAGAGGGTGTGCTTATTTAAGAGGAGCGGGAGGGGGACAGAGGACAGAACAGAGGTACTTTCAGAGTTTCAGAGAACAGTGACATTTATAACTACCTCATACTGCAAACAGTGATTTCTTTTTAACTCTTACAGATATGAGGATGAGATCAACAAGCGCACGGCTGCTGAGAATGAATTTGTGACCCTGAAGAAAGTAAGGGCTGTAGTGTGAGGTTTCTAGGGCTTGTAGGCACTGGTTTCCAGCTGGGCTGGGGGGAATCCTTACTCCACTGCCACAGAGCTGCCAAGTTCAGGCAGTTGGAACCACAAATAAAAGCCAAGTGCATCTCAGTCTGGAGAGATGCCTCAAGGAGTCAGTTCACTCATTTTTTAGCCTTTGGGTAGGACTGAACTTCCGCCATCCCCTTGATGTGAATCCTTCACTTGGAGACCAGCCTTGGACAAGTATTGGTCTTGCTGTGGCTGCAGCTTGCTGTGCATTCCTTGGAGGAATAAGGCCTTTATGTGTTTATCTGTCTTTCTCAGGACGTGGACGCTGCCTACATGAACAAGGTGGAGCTTCAGGCCAAGGTGGATGCCTTAACAGATGAGATCAATTTCTTGACGACCCTCTATGATATGGTGAGGATGTTTCCTACTAAGAGGGTGCAAGAGAGAGGGTGAGATATTTTCAGATTTGATAGGTAAGGCCTGGGAAGACTGAGCCTTGAGATAAAGCCTCTTGTTGGGGCTCCCCAGGAGGAACTGCAAGCATGGGGTCTCTGAGAGGCTGGCAGGAAGGGCGGAGCTGATCCACCTTCCGAGCTGACTCAGCAGATGGGTCTGTTGATCAGGAGTCTCTTGGGGCTTCTGTGTGCTGGCTGCAGAGGCCCCAACAGTGAACAGGCCCCTCTGCATTGGCAGGAGCTGTCCCAGATGCAGAGCCATGTCAGTGACACATCCGTGGTCCTGTCCATGGACAACAACCGCAGCCTGGACCTGGACAGTATCATCGCCGAGGTCAAGGCCCAGTACGAGGAGATCGCCCAGAGGAGCAAGGCCGAGGCCGAGGCCCTGTATCAGACCAAGGTGAGATCCAGGCACCTCTCAGAAGATTCACTGAAGGTCCCAGGGAGGCTGTGGTCCACAGGATGCCTGGGTGGTGGCCATTGGGTGGCCCCTCTCAATTCTCCTCTTTGGAGACATCCTGTCAAGGTTGTTCCGTTGCAGAAAGTACTGCCCCCTGGGGGGAAGTGGTTCCACTGTCCCCTGCCAGACCACATGGGACCCACTCCAGCTTGCTCAGGGATTGCGGGGTGGGAGAACAACAAACCAGGTGTTCTCTTCCCTGCTGCCTCAGAGATGTCCCTGTAGAAACATGATTCAATGTCTTTTAAACACAGTGCTTACTAAGTACCTCGAGTTTGGCTGGATGACATTAGGGATGGAGAAACATGCCAGGCAAAGCTGCAGCAACACCTGACTGTCCCTTCTATTCTCCAGTTGGGTGAACTGCAGACCACAGCTGGCAGGCATGGGGATGACCTGAAGAGTACCAAGAGTGAGATCTCAGAGCTCAACCGGATGATCCAGAGGCTGCGGGCTGAGATTGAGAATGTCAAGAAGCAGGTGGGACGGCCACGGATGCTGGTGTCTAAGCTGATGGGTGAGGGGTGGGGGCTAGGATCTCAGAACTCCTATTCTGGGGGAGGGGACTTCTGGGGTCATCTCCGGCAGCACTGGCCTTCAAGGACTTCAAAGACAAAGCCAGTGTAGATGGCTGGTAAGCCACAGCCATCCATCTGTCTTCCGTGCATGAAGACAGACAGAGGTACTAAGGAAGGGGTGAGGTTGACTGACTTGCTCTGGGATAATCTAGTCTAAGGCTCAGAGAACCCTCCCACTGGGCTCATCATTCCTCCTCACTCCCCCTGCTCCAGATTGCTAAACTGCAATCAGCCGTTGCTGAAGCTGAGCAGCGTGGGGAGCTGGCCCTCAAGGATGCTAACGCCAAGCTCCAAGAGCTACAGGCCGCCCTTCAGCAGGCCAAGGATGACCTGGCTCGGCTGCTGCGCGACTACCAGGAGCTGATGAATGTCAAGCTGGCCCTGGATGTGGAGATCGCCACCTACCGCAAGCTATTGGAGGGCGAGGAGTGCAGGTGGGCCTCTTACTGCCATCTCCCTGCTTCTCCCGCCCCAAGTCACATGCTGAGGGTCAGATAAGTGACCAAGGGAGTGGGGAGGAGGCCTATTATAGAGAGAGGCCTCCGCATTGCACAGGGCTTATAGGCAACCACTTGCCTTGGCCAGTTCACGCCCTCCATAGATGGCCAGTTGCATAGATAACCAGTGCGCACAGGGGTTCTGTGCTGGCCCATGAACAGTGGACGAAGAGTACCGATGTGCCAGGCTGCTGAGTTCTCTTCTGGTCGCTGTCACTTTCATTCACGGACTTGTTGGAAATTTGCTTTGCGACTGAGCTAGCCTTGTCTTGCTTTCTCATACAGGATGTCTGGAGAGTGCCCAAGTGCTGTTAGCATCTGTAAGTAGCCAAAGAAACCACTACAGTGAGAATTGGTTCTGAAATATCTGTACTAACTCAAGGCGATAGTCCCTAATTTAAACAATATTTCCATGGCGGTTGGACACGTTTTCTGGGGAGAGGGGGGAGCGGGCAGAAGGGGCAGCAGATATACTTGGGTAATGGTTCTGGGCTCAGAGCACTATTAATAGTACTATATGGAGTGTGGGGGGATATCTAATAGGGAGCTTGTTAGTGGGAGGAGAAATTCTGGATAATCTCCATAGGGGGTTCTTCTAGAGTTGACAGTATGTAGAAGGAACCATTGAAAAATTCAAACTGACTTAACACTGAGGGGGTGAACACCTCACCACATCAGAACGCAAAACAGTGATCATCAGGTTCAAAGCTGCCTCGATCGCCTCTCATCCTGGGCCCAGGGGATCGTTATGATATGGAGAGGTGGTGGCTGGGAGCTGATCGCTGTTTCTGTGGCCTCCCCTGCAGCCGTGGTCAGCAGCAGCAGCACCACCTCCGCCTCCGCGGGTGGTTTCGGAGGCGGATACGGCGGTGGCGTTGGCGTGGGAGGCGGCGTCCGCAGCGGCTTCGGCGGCGGCAGCGGCTTCGGCGGCGGTAGCGGCTTCAGTGGCGGCAGCGGCTTCGGCGGCGGTAGCGGCTTCGGCGGCGGCAGCAGCGGCTTCGGCGGCGGCAGCAGCGGCTTCGGCGGCGGCAGCAGCGGCTTCGGCTCTGGCTCCGGGGGTCGCTCTGCGGTCAGCGGTGGAGGCGTCAGCTCAAGCAGCAGCAGCCGGGGCGGCAGCGTCAGGTTCTCCCAGTCCTCCCAGCGCACCTCCAGATAAAATACCGCGCAGGGCACCGCAGCCGCCGCAGCGCCGCCCGTCGTTCCCATCCGCTCGTCAGTTCTCACCTCTGCAGCCTCCTCAGCGCCCTCCCACCCGCCTGCCTCACCCCTCTCCAGTCCCCGCCAGCAGCCGCTTTTTGGGGCTAAAAGACCGGGGCCTCTTGTCCTTCAAGCATCCAGATCCCCGAGCAAGAGCATCCAGGAGAATTTCAGACTCTCTCTCTGGCTCCCGCCGGAGCCTGTGATTGTCTAGGTGTGGCCTCAGGCCCCATCTTCGCTGCCCTTGGGGCCTCCTCCCGGGGTTCAGTGGTCACCACAGTTCTGATGTATATAACACACAGGTCCCTCTGCCCATCCGTTCTGTCGCCAATAAAGTGCATTGTGTTTAAGTCTGGCCTCTGAGTCTCTCTGGACGCCTTTCTCCCCGCTGAACTGACTTCTTCCATCCTGTCCCGTGTGGGCCGTCCCTTCTACAGGACGGCTGAGTACTACTCCGCCGAAACCCAGACAGTTACTCCCCATTGTCCATGGTATGGATCTGAATGGGCGAGATCTGGTTGTTCCTTTATTCTCTGAGCACTGGGACAACTGAGCAACTGGGAAGGTGGGAGTGGGGAGGGGAGGGGGAGGATTGGAAGGGATTCAGGCAGGAGGAGTGGCCTGCTCAGAGTCCGAGAGCATCCGAGGGGCTGAGCTGGGAGCGAGTGCACAGGAGGATCCTGAATCTGGAACTCCTCTGCTTCCCTGCGCTTATCTCTGAGGCTGTGGCTTCTGCCTTCCAGGCAAGGCTGGCTGCCTGGGTAACCAGGGAAGACACAGTTGATGGAGTGGGACGTTTAGCCAGGCCAGGCCAGGAAAGCAGTATTTCCATCTTAGGCCAAAACTGAATTTATTTCAGAGAATGGAAATGACAGTTCAAGAAACAAATAAAACTGGCTACTGGGGTGCAAAGAAATTTGTATAGAAATTCCACATCCAGGCTTGGCAGAGCAATGCAGTCAGTGGCAATTCTTTGATCTCCCAGGAGGCTCTCTGAAGGAGGTGGTATTCGGTCGTTGCTGCTCCATTCTGGGGCAGGATGAAACTTTTACTTGTTGGTATCCTTCTGTGGAAAAGGAGCGGGAAAGGTAGGTGGGGAGACTCAACGCCTGCCCTGCCCAGACTTGACGCCAGGCCAGCTATGGGACAAGTGCTTCACGCCGGATGAAGTCATCATTAATGGATGCTTTCCTTCCTTCCTTTAGCTCGTATTCTTTAAGTGTTTACTTTCTGGCCCTAGGCTAAATGTTGGACTTACACTGGTGAGTGAAATATCATTTCTCATTTTTGTAAGGGCGCCCCCAAACAACCACAAAGTAAACAAATAGCTTTAAGCTGTGATAAGAATATGAAGAGAAGACACTTGGGGCTGCACTGGAGAAAGAGAGGACTTCTGAATGGAGTGGGTGAGGCGGTAAAGGAGAGGGAAGATTCATCGTGATACAGTTTCCCAGCTGGAGCAACTGGGTGGCTAGGGTGATGCCATGTATTGAGGTAGAGGGGTATGTGTGGAGGTGGGATGGGTCTGAGGAGGGGCTTCAGGAGCTCTGCTCTAGGTAAGTTTGAGTTGCTTATGGGACAGCTGAGTGGAAGTCTCCTGACTGCACTTGTGGATTTAGAGGGCAGCCTGTCAGGGCTGGGGACTCCCATTTGGACAGCACTGCAACAGGCCGGTTAGAGTGGTTCCTAAGCCATAGGCACTGAGGAGAGAGAGGAGGCAAGAGAGCCCAGGTGAGCTCCAAGAAAGCCTGGTGTTCGGAATCAGGAAGAGGAGGAGAGAGCCAGGCTATAGAGCCTGGTCCAGGTTTTCTAAAATGCCTCCATCTAGAGGTCAAGGGGCTTCTAAATGGGCTCTAAGGGAAGCCCAGATCGGGCCCAGGCTTCCTGCGGACACCGTCCACTTGTTTCAAGTCTCATATTCAGATGAGGGCTTCTTGCCTTTGCTGCTTCTTTCTGGACTCTAACTTATATCCACAGGGCCTTGTTCATCCTGGGCAGGTGGTTTACAGGAGACCATGGGGGAAATCCATGCAGCTTCTTCTTTTCTTAAAAAAATTTTTTTAAAATTTATTTTTGGCTGCATTGGGTCTTAGTTTTGGCACTCAGACTTCTTTCTAGTTGTGGCATGCAGGCTTAGTTGCTCTAGGCATGTGGGAATCTTAGCTCCCCTACCAGGAATGGAACCCACATCCCCTGCATTGAAAGGTGGATTCTCAACCATTAGACCACCAGGGAAATTGCCCTGCAGCTTCCTTTTTAAAAGAGAAATCCATTTATTTCATTTATCTTTCGGCTGTGCTGGGTCTTTGTTGCTGTGTGCAGGCTTTCTCTAGTTGCGGAGAGCAGGGGCTGCTCTCTCATTGCGGTGTGTGTGCTTCTCACTGGTGGATTCTCTTGTTGTGGAGCATGAGCTGTAGGGCGTGTGGGCTTCAGTAGTTGCTGCGCATGGGCTCAGTAGTTGTGGTGCATGAGCCCAGTTGCCCCTTGGCATGTAGAATCTTCCTGGACCAGGGATCGAACCGGGGTCCCCTGCACAGCAAGGTGGATTCTTTACTGGTCCACCAGGGAAGCCCGCTCCCTCTGCCACCCTGTGCAGCTTCTTAAAGGAGAGAATAACCAGGCGTTGCCTAGCTCAGAGGCGATGGCACCATGGAAAGGGCTATCTCCCTGTTGTGTCATTCACTGTCTCAGAGGAATGGCCAGACAGGTGAGCTTGGTGCCGGGACCTGAGACAGAAGGAGTTAATCCCATACTTGCCTGGATCTCAGCCCAGCCCTGACCATTTCTAATCCAGACTGACAGCACCTCTAGGGAACTTTGCCTGGTTATTATCCCCTTTCTTTCGCCTCAGCATGCACGTCGTTTGTGAAGATCGATGTTGACTTTTCAAGTGCTCTTCAATCCCTGGTCTTGGGCCTGCTTGTACTTGACTCTCCGTTCTTCGAGCATCCAGCCAGTTGGTGCTGTGTCGTTCATTCCATTTCCTGTCTTCTAAGGCATGGTTTCTTGCCCGCAGAGGAACCCACAGAGATTGTTGAATGATGCTGACTTGTGTGCTGGACCCTAAACTGGGATTTGGGGTCATGGGTCAATGATCAAGTATTTATGTTTTTTTATTTTTTATTTTCATTATTTAAAGGGACTTCTCTGTAGCTGAGATGGTAAAGAATCTGCCTGCAATGTGGGAGATCTGGGTTTGATACCTGGGTCTGGAAGATCCCCTGGAGAAGGAAATGGCAACCCACTCCAATATTCTTGCTTGGAAGAGCCTAGCAGGCTAGAATCCATGGGGTTGCAAAGAGCTGGACATGAGTAAATGACTAACATAAACACACACTCATGGATCGATCATCAAGTATTTATTTTTTCATTATTTAAAATTTTTTTAAATTGAAGGATAATTGCTTTAAAGAATTGTGTTGGTTTCTGCCAAACATTAACATGAATCAGCCATAGGTATACATATGTTCCCTCTCTCTTGAACCTCCCTCCCACCTCCCTTGCTCCTCTGTTTTGCTCCATCTCCCTCTTCCTTGGGCGTGGAGAGGTACCACTTCCTGGGAGGACATAGAGGACCCTGGCTGTATCCTCCACCACATTCCCATCACCATCCATTCCTCTCTGCCTAGTCCCCTCATGCCTCAGTTGGAAAGAATGCTCAAGATAGTACCTTCTTGTTCTCAGAGCTTATTGACTCACCCCTTGATGTTAAGGAGACCAAGACATGTTTTTAGATTTCACGTTATTTCCTTCTATCTCCTCGTGGCCTGTGGGCTACGTGCCAGAGAAAGTATCAACAGCGATGGTGACATAGCTATAGAAGGCTCTGTGAAGGAAATCAGGGGATTGCTTCCCATAAGAACCTTTATGTGGACTATCCAGACTTGACTGCTGATGATCAAGTCTGAATATAAAATTTTGGGTACTTGGTCAATCTCTATATGACTCTCCCCTGTTTTGCCTTAGAGTTGGGTGGGGTTTTGTTAGCCAATCATCAGAGATCTCATCTTTTGGGATGTGGGTTGCCCCTTCCCTCTGCCTTCTCAACACCTTAATCCAGGTAACTTCTGCCACCAAGACCAAAAATATGGACCCTTTGTAAGTCTCAGGATGGCTGAAAAAGACTCACTTGAGTTCTGAAAACACTTTACATATTTCATCTATATTTTATCTACACCCCTCCTGTTAGGCAGGAATTTAGTCAAGAGCAATGAGAGGCGACCCCTCTGGCTGAACATCCAACGGGCCACCAAATCCCACCAAGCTATTTACCAACCCCACCCCCAAATGCCCCCATCACCACTCCAAAATAGTCAGGACAGGAAAAATCCCCCACTGGCTGACTGGAGGGACTTTCTCTACTCTGGCACATAAATGCACACCTCACACTGTCATGTACTTAGATAACCTTTGGTAGCCATTTGGCTCATTAAATAATCATAAATATTCTGTGAATACATACATCTAATTATAACAGACTGAATTATGAGAAGTGCACGCACAATAGAGCCTCTTGTCATGTAACCTGCAGCTGTCATTCAAGACTGTCAATCAGCAACTTCTTGGATTATTCACATAACCTTGCCTTAAACACCCTGCACCCCAGCCCTCCAGG